>NC_138078.1:102095200-102727145 GCF_964212035.1 Myotis nattereri | reverse complement strand
AATTGGACCTAAACCAGCAGTCAGACATCCCTCTCACAATCCAGGACTGCTGGCTCCCAACTGCTCGCCTCCTTGCCTGCCTGATTGCTCCTAACGGCTTCTGCCTGCAAGCCTTATCACCCCCTAACAACTCCCCTGCCAGCCAGATCGGTGCCTAACTGCTTCCCTGCCGGCCTGATCACCCCCATCTGCCCTCCCCTGCTGGCCCGATCGCCCCCAACTGCCCTCCCAGGCTGGCCTGGTTGCCCCTAACTGCTCTCCCCTGCTGGCCTGATCACCCACAACTGCCCTCCCCTGCCGGCCATCTTGTAGTGGCCATCTTGTGACCACATGGGGGCGGTGATCTTTTGCAAGGTTGTGATGGTCACTTTGCATATTACCACTTTATTATATAGGATTCTTACTGTATTTTTTCTATGTTTAGATATGTTCACATATACAAGTACTTATCATTGTGTTACAATTGCCTACAGTATTAAATAAGATGTTGTAAAGGTTTGTAGCTTAAGAGCAATAGATTATATCATTTGGCCTAAGTGTAATAGGCTAGACCAGTGGTGGGCAAACTCATTAGTCAACAGAGCCAAATATCAACAGTACAACGATTGAAATTTCTTTTGAGAGCCAAATTTTTTAAACTTAAACTATATAGGTAGGTACATTGTTATTAACTTAATTAGGGTACTCCTAAGGCTTAGGAAGAGCCCTAAGGGGCCAAAGAGCCGCATGTGGCTAGCGAGCCGCAGTTTGCCGACCATGGGGCTAGAGCTAGACCATCTAGGTTTGTGTAAGTGCTATCTATGGTGTTTGCAACATGACAAAATCACCTCATGACATATTTATCAGAATATATCCCCGTTGTTGTGACATATAACTGTATAATATTGTTCTTGAAACCACTCCAAGTTTAAAGTATATAATGTGATGATTTGATATATGTATATATTGTGAAATTATTACCATAAGGTTAGCTAACACATTTATCTTCTCATGTAAATTACCTTTTTGTGATGAACATTTAAGATATACCCTCTTAGTAATCTTCAAGTATGCAATACAATATTGTTAACTATATTCACCATGCATTAGATCCCCAGAACTTATTCATTTTCTATTTAGAAGTTTGAACCTTCACTCCATGGCAATCACCACTCTACTCTGTTTCTATGAGCTTGGCTTTTTTAGACTCCACATATAACTGGGATCATACATATTGTTCTTTCTCTGTCTGACTATTTCACTTAGCATAATCCCCTACAGTTAGATTCATCCATGTTATCACAAATGGTAGAATTTCCTTCTTTCTCATGGCTGAATAATATTCCTACACACACACACACACACACACACACACACACACACACACACACACACTAAGTGGCCAGATTATTATGACCACCCCATAAGTACTTCGTTGGGCCATCTTTTGCCTTCAATACTGCGACGATTCTTCTTGGCATTGACTCCACGAGATGTTGAAAGGTGATGTGAGGAATCTGACACCATGCCTGATGAATAGCACTGTCCAATTCTGTGAGATTTGATGGTTGTGGAACCAGCTGCCTGATGACTTTTTTAACTTTGTCCCATAAATTCTCAGTTGGATTGAGATCTGGTGATTGTGGGGGCCACCTAAGCAAGGTAAAGTCTCCCTCGTGTTCTTGAAACCACTCCTGCACAATATGAGCACCGTGGCATGGTGCATTATCTTGTTGGAAGAAGCCACCTCCATTGAGTTATGCTATCAATATGATAGGATGAACTTGATCAGCAACGATACTTAGGTATGTTGTGCTATTCAGACGTTTATAATAGTCTGGCCTTTAGCAACTTCAGTGTGAAATTATAGCTAATTTGCCTACAAATGTCAGGTAGTCATAATAATCTGGCCACTCAGTGTATATATACATTTTCATTATCCATTCATCCATCAATGGATACTTAGGTTGTTTCCATATCTTGACTACTGTGAATAATGGCTGCATGGGGCACAGGTATCACTTCAAGATAGTGACTTCATTTCCTTTGGATATGTACTCCAGAAGTAAAATTGCTGGATCATATGGGAGTTCCACTTTTAATGTTTTTAGGAACTTCCATATTGTTTTCCAGAGCTGTGGTACAAGTTTACATGCCCACCAACAGTGCACAAAGGTTCTCTTTTCTCCACATCTTTGCCAATACTTCTTATCTTTTTTTATAATAGTCATTCTGATAAGTATGAAGTGATATTGTATTGTTGTTTTGGTTTGCATTTCTCTAATGATTACTGATATTGAGCATGTTTTCAGGTACCTGTTCGGCATCTGTATGTCTGACTCAGTGATATCCTGTGAGTCTGGGTGTCTATAGATGAACTGATGGACTCACAAGATTTTTTTATTGATCTGAAATTCTGTCCATCTGTACTTTTGAAATGGAATAGAGTTCAATTTCTTTCTCCTTCTTTTCCTTTTCCTATACCTATCCTTCTCTCTCTCTCTCTCTCTCTCTCTCTCTCTCTCTCTCTCTCTCCCTCTCTCTAGTTCAAACACAATTAGACCAAGAATTCTGAATTGATCTATGCTCTCTCGTAGTCTGTCTCTGTAAGGGGGAGAGGCATAGAGTCTTAGGGGTTTATTTCTATAACCCTATATCTACCATGCTAACCCACTACCCCTGCCAAAGATGGCAATATTCATACTGAGGCATTTGTCATTTTCTCCCTGGGTGTCTCACAGCTGATTGTTTCTAATGGTAGTGGAAAAGAGATATTTTCTTGTCACATAATACATAGCTTTGGTGTTTCCCACTGAGCTCAGCAACATTTTTCTTGGAAGGGTGGAAATTATCTACTTCAGCTCTCTTATAACCCCACTTGCTGGTAATAAGTTGTGTTTTGATGCTAGCTACTACTGTACCTGAGGAAAATACCTTGGCTTGGGAGAGAGCTGGTCGTTAGGGGTGGGTGAGTTGTGGGGAGATGGACTGAATGGGATCTACACCATCTCACACATCTGGAGTCATGGCCAACCATTCTGGATACTACCTGCTTCTTTAGGATCCTCTGGTAATGTGTCTTTACAATTTGGAACTGGATCCCATAGAATCCTGATATTGGGCAACCTGATTCCAAAAATACCTGAATCTGTTTAAGTGGTAAAGATCAGAAAATAGATTTGATTCCACTTGCCACATCTATACTTCAGCAGTGAATACAATTTTTAAGATGGTCTTAATATGAAGAAAAGGTTACAGGAAGGGAAGCCACTAAAGACAAATCTCTCCTACTTCAAAAGTTATCACAGGCTGAGTCTAAATAGAGATTCAGTTGTCAATGTGCTTCACCGTGAGTCAATTCAGTGTATATTCTAGTACAGGGCTCAAGAATAACAAGTAATAGCAATCCCTTGAAGGGTTGAACTCTTTCTCAATGCTCGGTGTAGGATGCAGAACTGTTGATGGAGTGGATGTATGGCAATTCATATTTCTATGCCAGAAGAGGCTTCACTGCGCTAGTGGATAGAGTCAGCCTCAAAATGTGAAAAAGTAGGGATCACTGCAGGCCTGTGTTCTGTGATCCCAGCCAGCATCAGCAGGTGAAGCTGGCCATATTGTATATTATTGTTGTTTGTAATTAGCTGTGATTTAAATCCCCCTAAAGCTGCTAATTTTCCTCTGTGACACTTTATTCACAGATCCATCTTGTCACTGCTGTTCCTGATGTGTATACTCCCAATTCCATCAAGTGAAGCTGCCCCAATGCCATTTTAATCAAATTCACCTATATAAAAACAATATTTGGGAGAGACAGACCAGTCCCACAAAGTTAACTGACCTTAGGCCATATTCCTACCCTCAGCTCACACACAAGGGGTATCTCCTGTACCTGAGATTGGTCTCCCTAAAATATGGAGCTTATGATTATCTGTGATAGAGCTGCATTCAGCAAGCTAATAAGAACCCTCAGTTTCTTTGGTTGTTTTGGAGTGATTATTGTAATGCTGAGAGTAAGTAAATAGCACATGCCCCACTGAGCCACATCTGCTGGATGTAGTGGGAAGAGCCCAAATACATAGCATTGTTGTCTCCCTTAGTGTAGCAACATTTTTAGTCTCAGTTGATGAATGGATTTTTGCACTGCAGAAGACAGCCATGCAAATGAATGCATTCATCAGAACAAATCCAGTAGTATAAAGTGCTGGCAAGGCCCTGGATGGTGTGGCTCAGTTGATTGGGCATCTTCTTATGCACCAAAAGGTTGCCCATTTGATTCCTAGTCAGGGTACATGCTGGGTTGAAGGTTTGATCCCCAGTAGGGGGCGTACAGGAGGCAGCCAATAGATGTTTCACTCTCACATCAATGTTTCTCTCCCCCTCTCTTTTCCTCTCTCTATAAAAATAAATAAAAAATCTTCTAAACAAAATAAAACAAAGTGCTGGACAGAGCTGCTACACACCATCAAAGTGGCAAGGAATGCAGGTGGTCTTCCCGCCCTCTCCCCATCATCTGGGACTAACCACAGCCTCTCAAAACACAGAGAAGGTGGCAGCACTTCGCACACTACACCATGATTTGTAACCCTCTAACCAGCCAGATAACCAACTGCTATGCACTGACATGGCACCCAGTTGTTAAAATAATAAAATATTTCTAAACCAGTTGGTAAACAGCTACAACTCCAGATATTCCATTTCTGATGCCACAGACGATTTCAAACTGCAGCAAGTGAAGGGTAACATTTGGAATATCAAGTGTTTGCCACACCCCTGCTCCAGTGCTATTGCTTGAATGCATGCTTATGGGTCCAGTTCATTAAACAGTCTAAATATCACTATGGTAGGCAAAATCCTAAAATTCTCTCCCAAGATTTCCCACCCTAATTGTCAGGACTATGAATATGATGAGAATGCATGCATGTGATTATGTTTCGTTGCATGGCAAAAGGGATTTTGAAGATGTAATTAAGGTTACTAATCAAGGAGATTATTCAGATGGGCCTAATCTAACCACATGAATCCTTTAAAAGCAGCATTTTCTCCAGTTGTTAGCAGGAGAGAATGTCAGAGGTTCTAATCACAAGAAAGATTTGATGTGCCATTGCTGGCTTGAAGCTAGAGAGAGCCATATGAGATCCTCAAAGTATAATATAAAATTGCTTTTACACAAAAACAATAATTAGACAAGGATCCAGATGGCAGCAGAATAAGTAGAAGTTACACTCATCTCCTCCTGAATTACAACTAAGTCATAAAACAATCATCCTGAATAACCAACTGAAGACTAGCTGAAGAGAAATCTTATAACCAAGGATTTACAGAAGAAGCCACATCAAGAGTGGTAGGAAGTATGGAAATATGAAAAGGGATGCCCAGCTCCTCTAGGCAGCAGTTGAGGTTCCAAAGGGATATCTCAGCTGCGGGGTGTTCCCCTTGAGAAGCATGGGGTCTAAACTCCAAGCTGAGCTCCCCAGCACAAAGCACCAGAGCCGGGAATAGACGCCCACATAATATCTGTCTGTAAAAAGCAGCAGGGTTTCTGTCTAGCAGGGAGTGGTGGTAGCCCAGTAGAGACACAGGCACCCTCTTAAAGGGCCAACACACAAGATTTCATTTTCAGACACTCACCCTGGGCTCCAAAGGAGGGAAGGCGGAGCAGACTAGAGCCGAGTGAGGAGAGTCTGGGTTTTGTGGCTCTGGAGAGGGAGCTGAAGGGACAACCAGAACACCTGTGCTAAGTCATTCTCCTATACCTCACATGCCATCTTTCTTTGGTGGAGCACACCCCTCCTTAAAGCAGAAGCCTGGGGAAAACAATTGCCCCACACTCTGGACTCCTTGTCACCACACCTTGTGGATCTTACACCTGCTGAGGAGCATATCCAGAGGCTTTTTCAATGACTGAGTCTAATAGGCAGCTGACGGATATAGGTGGATCTTGTCAGGGTGCCTTTGGACTTTTGCTGATATGCCCCCAGACTCAATGCTAGTAAAGGCCAGCATTGGTGTGCAGCTTGGTTATTCCCATTCACATTCAGGTTGAGCAGAGGTAGCCACAAACTGTGGATTGTTTGTAGCTCTAAACAGGTTGCCAAGGGCCAGTCAAAGGCAGCAACTTACATTGGCCTCCACCAGAGTCCCTCCCAAGAGGCCCAGAACCAACCTAGTGGCCAGCTTTAGATAAGATCCAGAACAGAATTGAATAAGCTGCACAAGCAGCATATCCAAAGGAAGATTTTGGCAGGCACCAAGACCTGCTGAGGCAAATTCTGCTTCCTGTGATCAGTATTTGCAAAAGAGCTCACATGACGTGGTCGGGGTTGAGCTTCACAATCAGCCAGCCTGAGGGTCAGTTGATCCCACACATGAACAGGTGGAAAGCAATCAAGACTCAATTACAACAAAAGGGCCTACATAACCCGAATAAGGGTAATTCCTGGAGCACTCAGATCAGTTGATCAAAGGAGACTGCACCACTTGACCCTACAGGACACCTACTGCATAAGGACACCCCACAGACACTTGGAATCATAGCAGATCTATATAACACATAAAAACAAACACAAAGAGGTAGCCAAAATGGGAAGACAAAGAAATGGGCCCCCATAACAGGACAGGAGAAATTTCCAGAAAAAGAGCTAAAATAATTCATACAATATACTGTTCAAAGTAATGGTTATAAGAATGCTCAACAGCATAAAAAAGGCATAGAAACCATAAAAAAAGAACCATTCAGAAGTGAAGACTACAGTATCTGAAATGATGAATACACTAGAAGGAATAAACAATAGGTTAGATGAAGCAGAAGGTCAAATCAGAGATTTTGAAGACAAAGTAGCAGAAAACACCCAATCAGAGCATCAAAAAGAAAAAAATAATAATTTTTAAAAATAATAATAGTGTAAGGGACCTTTGGGACAAAATGGAGTGTCAAAACGTCCACATTATAGGGCTATCAGAAGGCGAAGAGAGAAAGCAAGTGATCAAGAACCTATTTGAAGAATAATGAGCAAAAGCTTCCCTAATCTGGTGAAGGAAAAAATACACAAATCCAGGAAGTGCAGAGGGTCCCAAACAAGATGAACCCAAAGAGGCCTACACCAAGAAACATCATAATTAAAATGGTAAAGGTTAAAGACAAAAAAGAAAATCTTAAAAGCCACAAGAGAAAAACAGTAAGTTACCTAGAAAGGTCCTCCCATAAGACTGTCAGCTACTGTCTCAACAGAATATTTCAAGCCAGAAGGGACTGGCATTTTCAAATATTGAAAATGATGAAAAGCCAGTTCCTACAACCAAGACTATTTTATTCAGCAAGGCTAGCTTTTAAAACTGAAGGAGAAATAAAAAAGCTTCCCATCCCTGACTAGTGTGCTCAGTTGGTTGGGTGTTGTCCCATGCACTGAAAGGTTACTGGTTTGATTCCCAGTAGGGGCACATGCCCAGGTTTCAGGCTCTAATCCAGTGATGGCAAACCTTTTGAGCTCAGCGTGTCAGCATTTTGAAAAATCCTAACTTAACTCTGGTGCCGTGTCACATATAGAAATTTTTTGATATTTGCAACCATAGTAAAACAAAGATTTATATTTTTGATATTTATTTTATATATTTAAATGCCATTTAACAAAGAAAAATCAACCAAAAAATGAGTTTGCGTGTCACCTCTGACACGTGTGTCATAGGTTCGCCATCACTGATCTAATCCCTCATGCAGGAGGCAGCCGATAGATTTTTCACTCCTACATCAAAGTTTCTCTCTATCCCTCTAACTTCCTCTTTCTTTAAAAATCAATTTTAAAAATCTTTCTTTAAAAAAGCTTCCCAGACAAGAAACAGCTAAAGACATTTGTACCACCAAACCAGCATTACAAGAAATTTTAAAGTGCCTGCTTTAAAAAGAAGATAAAGGGCCCTGGCCAGTTTGTCTTAGTGGATGGAGTGTCAGCCTGGGGACTGGAGGGTCCTGGGTTCAATTCCAGTCAAGGCACATGCCCAGGTTTCAGGCTCAATCCCCATTAGGGGGCATGCAGGAGGCAGCCGATCAATGATTCTCTCTCATCATTGATGTTTCTGTCTCTCTCTCTCTCCCTCTCCCTGCCTCACTGAAATCAATAAAAATATTTTTTAAAAAGAAAAAAAGAAAGAAGATAAAGGAGAGAAGGAAGAAGAAGGGGAGGAGGAGGAAGAGGAGGAGGAGAAGGAGGAGAAAACAGATAAACACAGTTAGAATAATAAAATGGCAAAAATACATACCTATTAATAATCACTTTAAATGTAAATGGGTTAAATGCTCCAATCAAAAGACACAGGGTAGCTGAATGGATAAGAAAACAAGACCCATATATATGCTGTCTTCAAGAGATTCACCCAGAATGAAAGATACACACAGACTAAAAGTAAAAAGATAGAAAAAGACAGTTCATGCATGCGGGGATTTTTTTAAAAGGCTGGGGTAGCAATACTTATATCTGACAAGACTTTAAAACAGAAGGATACTACATAATAAATTAAGCAGCCCAAAACAAAACATAACCTTTGTAAACATTTATGCACCCAATATGGGAGCACCTAAATACATAAAGAAAACCTTGATGAACATAAAGGGACAGATTGACAGTAATACAATCATATTAGGGAATTTTAACACCCATCAACATCAATGGATAGATCTTCCAGACATAATCAACAAGGAAGTGGTGGCCTTAAATGACACACTAGATTAGATGGATTTAATTGATATATTCAGAGCACTTAACCCAAAAGTAGCAGAATACACATTCCTTTCAAGTGCACATGGAATAGTTTCTAGGCTAGACCACATGTTATAACACAAAGCAATCTCAATAAATTTAAGAAATCATATCAAGCATCTTCTCTAACCATAATGATATGATACTAGAAATCAATTACACACCAAAAAACCTGAAAAACACACAAAGACATGGAGGCTAAATAATGTTTGTAAACAATGAATGGTTTAACAATGACAACAATGAAGAAATCAAAAGATACTTATCAACAAATGAAAATGAGAACACAACAACCCAAAATCTATGGGACATAGCAAAAGCAGTTATAAGAGGGAAATTCATAGCATTATAAGCCTATCTCAAGAAACAAAAACACAAAATCTCAAATAATCTAAATTTACACTTTAAGGAACTTGAAAATAACAACAAACAAAGCCTAAAGTGAATAGAAGGAAGGAAATAATAAAAATCAGAACATAAATAAATGACACAGAGACTAAATAAAAACAAAACAAAATACAATAGATCAATGAAACTAAGAGCTGGCTTTTTGAAAAGATAAATAAGATTGACTAAACTTTAACCAGATGAGAGAGAGAAGAGAGAATCCAAATAAATAAAATCAGAAATGAAAGAGAAGTAACCACTGACACCAACAAAATACAAAAGATTGTAAGAAAATATTATGAACAATTGTATGTCAACAAATTGGACAATCTAGAAAAAATGGATAAATTCCTAGAATAAAACAACCTTCCAAAACTGAATCAGGAAGAAACAAAGAATCTTAATGGACAGATTACAATTAGTAAAATTGAAGCAGTAATAATAATAATAAATTCTCAACAAACAAAAGTTCTGGACAAGATGGCTTCACAGTGAATTTTACCAAATATTCAAAGAAGAACTAATATTCTTCGCAAACTATTGCAAAAACAATGCAAGAGAAGATAAGACTCCCTAGCTCATTTTATGAAGCCAGCATTATTCTAATTCCAAACTCAAATAAAGACACTACAAAAAATAAAATTATAGGCCAATATTCCTAATGAACATAGATGCTAATGCTCAATAAAATATTATCAAACCTGATCTAGCAATGCATTTAAAAGATCATACATCATGAACAACTTGGATTTATTCCTGGGATGGATGGTTGGTACAATATTCACAAGCAATAAATGTGATGCACCACATAAACAAAATGAAGGATAAAAACTACATGACCATATCTATAGATACAGAAATGACACTTGATAAAATCCAACATCCATTTATGATAAAAAAAAAACTTTCAGCAATGGAGAAAAGAGTGACCATACCTCAACTTAATAAAGGCCATATATGACAAACCCACAGCCAACATCATACACAAGGGGCAAAACTTAAGATCAGCAACAAGACAGCAATGTCCACCTTCACCACTCTTATTCAACGTAGTACTGGAAGACCTAGCCACAACAGACAAGAAGAAATAAAATGCATCTAAATTTGGAAGCAAGAACTCTCAATATTTGCAGATGGCTTGATAATGTAAACAGAAAACTCCAAAGATTCCACCAAAAAAAATAGAACTGATAAATAAATTCAGTAAAGTGGCAGTACATAAAATCAATATTCAGAAATCAGTTGCATTTTATACACAAATAATGGAACTATCAGAAGGGAAACTATGAAAACAATCTTATTCACAGTTATTACAAAAAGAATAAAATACCTAGGGATAAATTTAACCAAGGATGAAAAAACCTGTACTCAGAAATTTATAAGACTCTGAGGAAAGAAATTGAAGAAGATTCAGATAAGTGGAAGCATTTATCATGTTAATGGATAGGAAGAATTAACATCATTAAATTTTTATATTACCCAAAGTGATATATAGTTTCAATGCAATTCTTATCAAGATATCAATGGCATATTTCATAGAATTAAAATAAATTTTCACAAACTTTATATGGAACCACCAAAGACCCTGAATAGCGACAGTGATCTTGAGAAAAAAGAACAAAGTTGGAGAAATCATGCTATCTGATATAAAACTACACTACAAAGCCACAGTAGTCAAAACAGCATGGTACTGGCATATAGAAACTCATATAAGTAAATGGAACATAATGGAGACCCATCTGATCCCCAGATAGCAAAACAGCACCAACCCCACCTAAAGCTCTGACATAAACAGACACCTGAGTGATTAAGATTGACAGGTGGCAGACAGGCAAAGCATGCAAATTGGTTCCTCCTGCTTGCAACCAAGGCCTGTGGAGGCAGACACAAGCAGAGGAGGGGTAGATCACCAAGGACAGTGCCTGACAGTGGTCAGCACCTAAATACCTAATAGGGATCCCAGAATTTGCATACAGAACAGAAGAGTGGGGTGCTAAACTGGCCCACATGGGGCATTAAAGTGCACTGAAGCGAACTAAATTTATTTTATTATTTTTTATTTTTTGCGCTTATCCACTCATTCTCTTTCTCCCTCCTCTATACTAAACCGTGGTCCACTACTCATCCAATTCCTTAACCTTATTTTCTGTGTTTAAGTTCTACCTCTATAGATTCTTCCTCCCTTCTTCTGGGTTGTTTGTTTGTTTGTTTTTTGCGCCTTTTGGTTTATTTGTTTGTTTTGTTGTGTTGTCTCCTCATATTCTTTCATTCTTTTTTTCTCTTTTTCGTTCCTTTTCTCTTTTCTCACTATCATTTTTGCTCTCCTTTCTCTCTCCTAATTCTCTTTTCTCTGGTGGTTACTTCTATTGGGGTTATAAGTGTCTTGAGTACATTTATGTTCTGTTCCTTTTGTGTTATGTCTTGTGTTGTATTTTATGCTGTTTGGTCAGCACCTTCACAATGGTTGGCATGACAGGGTAGAGAGCAAGCCACATAATCAGACAACCTGAGAGGAGACTCCATCCATGAACAGGAAAATAACATTTAAGGACCCACCTAATCAAGAGAACCCAAATATCTCAA
This sequence comes from Myotis nattereri, assembly GCF_964212035.1. Classification (NCBI taxonomy): domain Eukaryota; kingdom Metazoa; phylum Chordata; class Mammalia; order Chiroptera; family Vespertilionidae; genus Myotis; species Myotis nattereri. The sequence goes on along the minus strand of NC_138078.1, from coordinate 102,715,446 downwards.
GTAGTGGGAATCCCTAGAATATCTAGCCCATAAGACATGAGAGACTAAACTACTGGGTCCCACAAAACATCTACTACATAGACAAATTCAAGAAATCTGGGAGTTATGGCAGTTTTATACAATACATAGAAACAATCACAAAGTAACAGCAAAAATGGAGAAACAAAGGAAAAACCCCAATCTGAAAGAAAAGGAGGATCACCAGAAAAGAAAATAAATGAAATGCAGGCAAGCAATATGTCAGAGAAAGAATTCAGAGTAATGGTTATAAAGATGCTGAAAAGGTTGGATGAGAAATTCACCAACATTTGTAAGAATCAAGAGGAAATGATGAATGACATAGTGGCAATAAAGAACACAATGAAGGTTTCAACAGTTGACTACAAGAAGCTGAGGACCACATCAGCGAGTTAGAAGACAAGGTAGAAAAACACCCAAGCAGATCAGCAACTGGAAAAAATATTAAAACCAGGAGGAGAGTCTAAGAGAATATTGGAATAACATGAAATGAAACAACATCTGCTTTATAGGAATACCAGAAAGAGAGGAAGCTGAGCAAGGAATAGAAAACCTTTTTGAAGAAATAATGACAGAAAACTTCTCTGACTTTGAGAAGAAAAAAGTCATGTGTCTAAGAAGCACACAGAGCTCCAAACAAGATGAACCCAAAAAGACCAACACCAAGATACCTCATAATCAAATTGGAAAATATCAATGGCAAAGTAATAATCATAAAAGCTGCCAGAGAGAGACAGAAAGTTACCTACAAGGGATCTCCCAATAGACTGGCAACTGATTTCTCAACAGAAACACATCAGGCCAGAAGGGACTAGGATGAAGTATACAAAGTGATGCAAAGCAAGGGACTGAATCTAAGAATACTCTATCCAGCAGGGCTATCATTCAAAACTGAAGGGGAAAATAGGAGCTTCACGGACAAATAAGAAAAGCTAAGGGAGTTATTATCACCAAGATATGAATGCAAGAAATGTTAAAGGGACTGATGTAAAAAGAAGAAATAGAAAGGGAAGAAGAAACACAGGCATGAAGAATAAAAATGGCAACAACTGAAGGCTCCGGTAGCTTGCCGTGATCGTATAGTGGTTAGTACTCTGCGTTGTGGCCGCAGCAACCTCGGTTCGAATCCGAGTCACGGCATTGTGGAACAAAAATGGCAACAACTGAATTTATATGCATATATGCATAGCCCATGGACCAACAATAGTGCAGGGAAGGCCTGGGCAGGGGGAAGGAGTGGGGTGAAGGGGGTCAGTGGGAAGAAAAGGGAAAATCTGTAATATTTTCAACAATAAAGATAAATTGAAATTAGGTTTAAAAAATGGCAACAACTAAGTACCTATCAATAATAACCTTAAACATAAATGGATTAAATGTTCTGATCAAAAAACATAGGGTAGCTGGATGGATAAGAAGACATGACCCATATATATATGCCTTCTACAAGGGACTCACCTCAGAACAAAGGACTCACACAGACTAAAAGTGAAGGGATGGGGAAAATTCAGGCAAATGGAAATGAAAAAAAGCTGAGGTAGCAATACTTATCTGTGACAACATTGACCTCAAAGTTAGGGCCATAACAAGAGATAAGGAAGTCCACTTCATAATAATAAAGGGAACAATACAACAAGAGAATATAACTCTGGTAAACATATATGTAACCAATGCAGGAGCACCCAAATACACACTTCTGGAAGATATTAAGGGAGAGATTGACACCAATACAATCATAGACTTTGAAATGTGGTCTATAGACTACATTTTCAAAGATAGACCACATATTAGGACACAAGCTAAGTCTCTAAAATTTAAGAAGTTTGAAATTATATCAAGCATCTTCTCAGATCACAATGGCATAAAATTACATATAAACTACAATAAAAACCAATCAAACACAAGGAGGATAAGTAGCACGCTATTAAACAATGAATGGGTTAACAAAAAGAGCAAAGAAGAAATAAAAAACATTCTGGGGGAAAAAAAATGAAACACCAAAACAATCCAAAATTTGAGGAACACAATGAAAGCAGTCCTGAGAGAGAAGATCATAGCAGCACAGGCCTACCTCAAAAAACAAGAAAAACTGGTAATAAGTTATATAACCCAACAACTTAAAGAACTAGAAAAAGAGCAACAAGAAAAGCCCAGATTAAGTAGAAAGAAGGAAATAATAAAGATCAGAGTGGAAATAAATTACATTGAGACCCCCCCCCCAAAAAAAAGAAAAACAATACAAAAGATCAATAGAACCAAGAATGGATGGTTTTTTGAAAGGATAAGGAAGATTGATGAACCTTACTGGAGGCAAAGACCAACAGTATTTAGCATAATTATGCAAGAAGTCTACTGGAAGGCTAATGGACTTTGATATTCAGAAGGGCTGAAAATCAGCATAATATTGCCCTGCTGTTGGCCTAATAGCTGAAGGCAGTCCCCTAATCTGATAATCCTTTCGTTTACCAAACTTTACCATTGATATGCCTGTTTGAATTCCTAAAGGGCAAATGTGCATTCGAGTAAATAAAAGCTGATGGGTCAGGGGTTTCAGAGAGTCTCTCCGCTAGAGAGAAAGGTCTCTGCCTGGCTCCCCCTTGCCTTCTAAATTTATATTTCTTGTCTAGTGTATTCATTTGTGCATCAGCCCCTTCTCCAGACCTTGAAACCTAGCTGCAAATGGATGCAGCATTTATAGATCCTCTAGCCAGGCTTACCAAGAAACAAAGAGAAAGAGCCCAAATAAACAAAATCAGAAATGAAAAAGGTGAAGTAACAACCAACCCCACAGAAATACAAAGGATTGTAAAAGAATACTGCAAACAACTCTACTCAAACGAACTAGACAACCTAGACAAAATGGACATATTCCTAGAAAAATACAATCTTCCAAAACTCAATCAGGAAGAATCAAAAAATCTGAATAGACTGATAACTACTGATGAAATTGAAGCAGTAATCAAAAAAAACATCCAGAGAGCCAAGATGGCGGCAAACAGCAGGCTGCAAGATAGTGTGTGAGTGAGAGATCAAAAGGACAGTGCATGGACCTGCGTGTGGGGAGTGTCTATATTTGTGAGTGAGAGACAGCTTTATCCCATGGGACTGTTGGGGACTGGTGGACCCGGCTCCCTGGCTGGGAAGCCTCTACTACTGCTGAAATCTCTCACAGAGTGGCTGTCTCTGCCACAGAGACTGCGCCATCTTGAAGGAGAGAGCTGCTGTGATCAGAAGCCCAGCCTTACCTTCAACCAGGGAGACCTCAGATACCTCCCGGGACCCTACAACCACAATGCCCAGGGACCAGCTGCCTCAGCTATGAACCCACAAACACTGAGACTCCAGCCTTTCAGGCCGCAAGCACCTAAAATTTTGTCTATGGGGTGACAAAGTGGCACCAAATACGCGGATAGGCCCTACACCTTCTCCAGAGGATATAGAAGGAACAGCTGAATCAAATAACACCCACCCGGAATTGGCAAATTAAACCCAGCTGGCAAGGCAATCCTTAGACAGAAAGGTCAGAGGTCTCCTGGAGAGAGCTCTGACTCCTCAGATTCATCTGAATGTTTGTTGTTTAGGTATTTGTTGTTTGCATTTTTTGGATTAGTTGTTGTTTGTCATTTGCATTCATCTCAGGGTGTTGGTTGTTTGCATTTTTTGGATTAGCTGTTGGTTTTTGGAGTTTTATTCCCATATACATTTATTTCCCCCCTTCTTTTTTCTCCTCTTTATTTTCTCTCTTACATTTTTTTTCCTTTTCTCAATATAATTTTTGCACTCTTTTCTCTCCCTAATTCTATTTTTTCTGGTGGTCACCTTTGGGGTTATTGGTATTGTGAATACATTTATGTTTGGTAACTATGCATTGTGTCTTGTCATGTTGTATTTTGTGCCTTTAAGTCAACACAGGGGAGGAAGAACTACATAACCAGACACCCTGAGAGGAGCAAAGATGGGGAGACAAAGAAACAGCCCCCATACGAAAGAAAAGGAGGAATCACCAGAAAAGAAAGAAAACAAAATGGAGGCAAGCAATCTGTCAGAGAAAGAATTCAGAGCAATGGTCATAAGGACGCTGAAAAGCATGGAAGACAAATTCAATAATATATGTAAGAACCAAGAAGAAATGAAGAAGAACCAAGAAGAAATGAAAAATGACATTGCTGCAATAAAGAACACAATAGAAAGCATCAACAGTAGACTAGAAGAAGTGGAGAACCACATCAGTGAGCTATAAGACAAGGTATGAAAAAATACCCAAGCAGAGCAGCAACTAGAAAAGAAACTTAAAAAACAGGAGGAGAGCCTAAGGGAACTTTGGGACAACATGAAACAAAACAACATCTGCATAATAGGGATCCCAGAAGAAGAGGAAACTGAGAAAGGAATAGAAAACCTGTTTGAAGAATTAATAACAGAAAACTTCCCTGATATTGGGAAGAAGAAAAAACTCACACAAGTCCAAGAAGCACCCAAAGTCCCAAACAAGATGAACCCCAAAACTGACACCAAGCCTTTTCCTGTGGGAGCCACTGGGTAGAGAGAAGTGTGGCCTTCTCCTCTCCCCGTCATGGCGTGTGCTCGTCCACTGATATCTGTGTACTCTGAAAAGGGGGAACCATCTGGCAAAAATGTCACTTCGCCTGCTATGTTCAAGGCTCCCATTCAACCAGATATTGTGAACTTTGTGCCCACCAACTTGCACACAAAAAAAAAATAGACAGCCCTATGCTGTCAGTGAATTGGCAGGTCATCAAACCAGTGCCGAGTCCTGGGGTACTGGCAGAGCTGTGGCTCGAATTCCCAGAGTCCCAAGGTAGTGGAACTCATCATTCTGGCCAGGGTGCTTTTGGAAATATGTGTCCTGGGGACCGCATGTTTGCACCAACCAAAACCTGGCACCATTGGCACCGCAGAGTAAACACAACACAGAAACGATATGCCATCTTCTCTGTCCTCGTTGCCTCAGCCTTATCAGCACTGGTCATATCTAAAGGTCACCATATCGAGGAAGTTCCTGAACTTTCTTTGGTGGTTGAAGATAAAGTTGAAGGCTACAAGAAAACCAAGGAGTCTGTTTTGCTTCTTAAGAAACTTAAGGCCTGGAATGATATTAAAAAAGGTCTATGCCTCTCAGCGAATGAGGGCTGGCAAGGGCAAAATGAGAAACCATCATCATATCCAGCACAGAGGACCTTGTATCATCTATAATGAGGACAACGGTATCATCAAAGCCATCAGAAACATCCCTGGAATCACTCTGCTTAATGTAAGCAAACTGAACATTTTGAAACTTGCACCTGGAGGGCATGTGGGCCATTTCTGCATTTGGACTGAAAGTGCTTTCCGCAAGTTAGATGAGCTGCATGGCACTTGGCATAGAGCTGCCTCCCTCAAGAGTAACTACAACCTTCCCATGTACAAGATGCTCAATACAGACCTTAGCAGAATCTTGAAAAGCCCAGAGATCCAAAGAGCCTTCCGAGCACCACGCAAGAAGATTCACCACAGAGTCCTGAAGAAGAATCCACTGAAAAACCTGAGAATCTTGTTGAAGCTAAACCCATATGCAAAGACCATGCGCTGGAACACCATTCTTCGTCAGGCCAAGAACCACAAGCTTCAGGTGGATAAAGCAGCAGCAGCACTAGAAGCCAAATCAGATGAGAAGGGGGTTCCAGGCAAGAAGCCTATAGTAGGGAAGAAAAGAAAGAAGGCTGTTGGCCTTAAGAAGCAGAAGAAGCCTTTGGTGGGGAAAAAGGCTGCAGCTACCAAGAAACAAGCAGCTGAGAAGAAGCCCACAGAAAAGAAACCCACCACAGAAGAAGAAAAAGCTGTGGCATAAACTTATACTCCCTCTGTCCCATAATAATAGTAGAAAGTGAATATTTAAAAGGGAATTATTGGCGAATGCAGTTGTAAGTTATGTTGTAGCCCAAAATTGCGAAGTCTTCAATAAAAATCAATGTTTCATGACATCTGTCATTTGTTTTGACACATCTTTCAATTTTTAGGTTAATCTAATTATGAATTATAACTATTTTTATAATTTCATCCGCTGATCGAAATCAATTGTTTTATTTCAGTTGAATATCAACCCATTGTAAAAGTAAGATGAAAAAAAGAGAGTATTCAAGCAAAGATCGAGTTGTGATTGTCCAGTTCTTGATGCATCAAAAGAAAAAGGAAAAGTTGCAGATAAGTGCAATTACATTAGCTGCAAAACAATTTAAGTGCAACAGAATGACCATATCAAGAATTTGGAAACGTGCTTCCAAAAATAATTGTCAAGGAGAATCTTATGCTAATGTTGATTCTTTGAAGAAACAAAACTGTGGACATAAATGCAAAGATTATGGAGAAAAACTTAGACATATTCCTCTTAGCAGAAGAGGCACCATATTAGCCTTTGATAATATTTCTCCTGAAATACTGGATAATACGTTTCTGCCACTTCAACAAGTTATGCTGGAAGCAATGAAGAACGATGGCTCCAATAATTTTAAGCTCATGCATACAGGGAAAGCAAAGCTTCGCAGCCAAGGGATCCTACCTACAAGTTTAAAATGCAGTAACGAAATTATTGAAAAATCCAGAAACTATCTGAACACTCAAAATAAAAATCAGGAGTACTATTTTTAATTTATTGTTTAATTTAATCTAGTTTTTTTATATAATAAATGTTACGTTCTATATTTATTTTCTTTTGCTACTATTATTATGGGACAAACTACATTCATCAACTGATACTATTATGGGACAGAGGGAGTATTTGTTTATTCCATAACGGTCAAATCACTTTGGACAGCTAATTTTGAATAAAAATATGATCAAAGGCAAAAAAAAAAAAACTGACACCAAGACACATTATAATTAAATTGGCAAACACCAATGATGAAGTAAGAATCTTAAAGGCTACCAGAGAGGGAGACAGAAAGTTACCTACAAGGGATCTCTCATAACACTATAAACTGATTTCTCAACAGAAACGCATCAGGCCAGAAGGCAATGGAATGAGATATACAAAGTCATGTAAAGCAAGGGTCTGAATACAAGAATACTGTACCCAGTAAGGCTATCAATCAAAGTTGAGGGTGAAATCAGGAGCTTCACAGACATTAATGGACTAAGGGAGTTTATAACCACCAGACCAGCAATGCAAGAAATGCTGAAGGGACTGCTGTAAAAAGAAGAAATCGTAAGGGGAAAAGGAACACAGGCTGAAGAATAAAAATCGCAACAAACAATTACCTATCAATAATAACTTTAAATGTAAATGGATTAAATGTCTCAATCAAAAGACATAGGGTAACTGAGTGGATAAGAAAACATGACCCATATATCTGCTGTCTACAGGAGACCAACCTCAGAACAAAGGACTTATGGTGAATGGATGGGAAAAGATTTTTCAGGCAAATGGAAATGAAAAAAAAAGCTGGGTGGCAATACTTATATCTGACAAATTAGACCTCGAAATGAAGGCCATAACAAGAGATAGGGAAAGCCACTTCATAATACTAAAGGGAGCAATTCAACAAGAAGATATAACTCTGGTGAACATATATGCACCCAATACAGGAGCACCCAAATACATAAGAAAACTTCTGGAGGATATCAAGGGAGGTATTGAGAGCAGTACAGTCATAGTAGGGGACTTTAATACCCCACTAACACCACTGGATAAATCCTCTAAACAAAAAATCAGCAAAGAAACATCAATCCTGAATGACTCACTAGATCAGATGGAATTAATTAACATCTTCAGAACATTTCACCCCAAAGCCACAGAATAGACATTATTCTCAAGTGCACATGGGTCATTTTCAAAGATAGACCACATATTGGAACACAGGCAAAGTCTCTTCAAATTCAAGAAGATAGAAATCATATCAAGCATCTTCTCAGATCACAATGGCATAAAAGTAGAAATCAATTACAATAAAGACAATGAAAAAATCAAACATCTGGAGGTTAAATAGCATGCTATTAAACAATGATTGGGCTACCAAAGAGATCTAAGAAGAAATAAAAAGCATCATGGAAACAATTGACAATATAAACACAACAATCCAAAATCTATGGGACACAGTGAAAGCAGTCTTGAGAGGGAAGTCCATAGCTCTACAGGCCTAACTCAATAAACAAAAACCAAAAAAAATGGTAATAAATTATCCAACCCTACAACTTAAATAATTAGAAAGAAAGCAACAAGGAAAGCCCAGCATAAGCAGAAGGAAGGAAATAAACGACATAGAGATAAAAATAATAATAAAAAGACCAATAAAATCAAGAGCTGGTTCTTTAAAAGGATAAACAAAATTGATTAAACTCTAGCCAGGCTCACCAAGAAACAAAGAGAGGACCCAAATAAACAAAACAGAAATGAAAGAGATGAAGTAACAAACAAGCCCACAGAAATACAAAGTACTATGAAAAAAATACTATGAACAACTCTATTCCAATAAACTGGACAACCTAGATGAAATGGACATATTCTTAGAAAAATACAAGCTCCCAAAACTCAATCAGGAAGAATAAAAAAACCTGAGTAGGCCTATAACTACCAAAGAAATTGAAGCAGTGATCAAAAATCTTCCAGCAAACAAAAGCCTTGCTCTGGATGGCTTTACAGGGGAGTTCTACAAAGCATTCAAAGAAGAACTAAAACCTATCCTCCTCAGACTATTCCAAAAAATTCAAGAGCAAGCAACACTTCCAAGCTCTTTCTATGAAGCCAACATTACCCTAATTCCAAAACCAGATAAAAACACCACAAAGACTTAGAACTACAGGCCAATATTCTTGATGAGCACGGATGCTAAAATCCTCAACAAAATTTTAGCAAATCACAACCAGCAATGTATTAAAAAGATCATAGACCATTACCAAGTGGGATTTATTCTGGGGATGCAAGGATGGTGCAATATCAGCAAATCAATAAATGTGATAAATCACATAAATAGAGAGACAAAAGTCACATAATCATATCAATCAATGCAGAAAAAGCATTTGACAAAATCGAACATCCTTTCTTGATAAAAACTATCAGCAAAGTAGGAATAGAGGGATCATACCTCAACATAATAAGAGTCTTATATGACAAACCTACAGCCAACATAATACTCAATGGGAAAAAATTAAACTCATTTCCCCTGACAATGCGAACAAGACAGGGATTCCCACTTTCACCACTCCTGTTTGATAGAGTACTGGAAGTGTTAGCCATAGTGATTAGACAAGAAGAAATAAAAGGCATCCAAATTGGAAAAGAAGTAAAACTGTCCTTATTTGCAAATGACATGATACTATACATAGAAGACCCCAAAGACTCCATCAAAAAACGACTAGACCTAATGAATTCGGCAATGTAGCAGGATAAAAAATTAATACCCAGAAATCTATGGCTTTTTTATACACCAATAATGAACTCACAGAAAGAGAAACGAAAAAAAAATCCCATTTACCATTGCACCAAAAAATATTAAGATACCTAGGAATAAACTTTACTAAGGAGGTAAAAGACCTGTACTCAGAAAACTACAGGACATTGAAAAAATACATAGAAGAAGACATAAACAAATGGAAGAACATACCATGTTCATGGATTGGTAGAATCAACATCATTAAAATATCCATACTACCCAAAGCAATCTACAGATTCAATGCAATCTCTATTAAAATACCAATGGCATACTTCAAAGATCTAGAACAAACACTCCAATAATTCATCTGGAATAAGAAAGACCCTGAATAGCCACAGCAATCCTGAGGTAGAAGAACAAAGTTGGAGGGATCACAATACCAGATATCAAGATATATTACAAAGCCATGGTTCTCAAAACTGCCTGGTACTGGCACAATAACAGACATATAGACCAATGGAACAAAACTCAGAAATCAACCGAAACCATTGTGCTCAATTAATGTTTGACAAAGGAGGCAAGAGCATACAATGGACTCAAGACAGTCTCTTCAATAAATGGTGTTGGGAAAATTGGACAGATACATGCAAAAAAATGAAACTAGATCACGAACTTACACCATACAGAAAAATAAACTCAATATGGATAAAAGACTTAAGCATAAGGTGGGAAACCATAAAAATCTTACAAGAATCCATAGGCAGCAAAATAGCAGACATATGTTGTAGCAATATCTTTACTGATACTTCTTCTAGGACAATGGAAAGAAAGGAGAAAAATAAACAAATGGGACTACATGAAAATAATATCTTCTGCACAGCAATAGAAACCATTAACAAAACACCAAGATAGCCCACTGCATGGAAGAATATATTTGCCAATGTTACATCTAATAAGGGTTTAATCTCCAAAATGTATAGGGAACTCATACAACTTAACAAAAGGAAAATAAACAATCCAATCAAAAAATGGGCAAAGGACCTAAATAGACACTTTTTGAAAGTGAACAAACAGAAGGCCAAGAGACATGTGAAGACATGCTCAAAGTCACTAATCATCCAAGAGATGCAAATCAAAATGACAGTAAGGTACCATCTCACACCTGTCAGAATTGCTATCATCAACAAGTCAACAAACAAGTGCTGGTGAGGATGTGGAAAAAAAGGAACCCTCGTGCATTGCTGGTGGGAATGCAGACTGGTACAGCTACTGTGGCAAACACTATGGAGTTTCCTCAAAATATTAAAAATGGAACCCCTATTTGACCCAGTAATCCCACTTCTAGGAATATATTCCAAGAAATCAGAAACACCAATTAGAAAGGATATATGCACCCCTATGTTCATAGCAGCACAATTTACAATAGCTAAGATTTGGAAACAGCCCAAGTACCCATTAGCAAATGAGTGGATTAAAAAACTGTGGTACATCTACACAATGGAATACTATGTGGCTGTAAAAAGAAAGAACTCTTACCATTTTTAACAGCCTGGATGGACCTGGAGAGCATTATGCTAACTGAATTAGGCCAGTTGAAAAAAGGTAAATATCACATGATCTCACTCATTTGTGATATATTATGAGCAACATAAACTGAGGAACAAAAATAGATTCAGAAACATAGAAGCATCAAACAGACCGTCAAACCTCAGAGGGCAGGCAGGGGAGGGTGTAGTTGGGTAAGAGATCAACCAAAGGACTTGTATCCATGCATATGAGCATAACCAATTGACAGAGACAATAGCAGAGTAGGGGCATGTGCTGGGAGGTGGGAGCAGGTGGGTAGAGGTCAAGGGAGGAAAAAGGAGACATGTAAAACTTTCAAAAATAAAGAACTTTTAACAATACAGGGAATACAGTGAGAAAACTCATTTGATTGTAAACTTACCTCCTACAGCAAGTACATGTATATTTTGAATCTGCTTTTTTTTTGAGTGACTGCTTTTACGATTCTCTAATCAGCTTAATAATTTCAAATGAAAAATATAAAAAACCAAAGTCATCAGGCATTCAGTTATATTGTAAGCTCAAAAAGTAGTGCTTTGAAAAATAATAGGACTATTGCCTAAAAATGCTAATATATTACCTCTTTTCCCCCTAAACTCAATTTTGAAACTACCTTCAGGCCAAAATAACAATAAAATAAAAATAAAAATTTGAAATACACTTTATAAAAAAAGAAGGGAGGGCCCAGAAATAAACCCACACCTTTACAGTCAATTAATATTTGACAAAGGAGGCAAAAACCTATAATGGAATAAAGATAGTCTATTCCAGTGGTTGGCAAACCGTGGCTCGCGAGCCACATGCAGCTCTTTGGCCCCTTGAGTGTGGCTCTTCCACAACATACCACATGCGGGCTTGCACGTACAGTGCGATTAAAACTTGGTGGCCCATGTGCGGAAGTCGGTTTTCAGAAAGGAGATAGACGAAACAAGTATACAAGACAAGTGTGGATGGGAGAGTTGGAAGGAGTCGACCTCAGCAAAGGTACCTCAATAAGATTGAGGACGTTTTTAGCAAAGGCCAGCTTAGGAGTACCCTATTGAGTTAATAACAATGTATATAGTTTAAGTTTAAAAAATTTGGCTCTCAAAAGAAATTTCAATCATTGTACTGTTGATATTTGGCTCTGTTAACTAATGAGTTTGCCGACCACTGGTCTGTTCAATAAATGGTGTTGGGAATATTTCACAGATACATCAAAAAAAGAAAACTAGCCTACCTTCTTACATGATACACAAGAATAAACTAAAAATGGATTAAAAATTTAAATGTTGGACTTGAAACCATAAAAATCCTACAAGAAAACACTGGCAGTGAAATCTCAGACATTTGTCCTAGCAATAATTTTTTTTCTGATATATCTCCTCAGGAAGAGAAACAAAAGAAAATTAAACAAATACAACTACATCAAACTAAAAATAAGTTTTTGCACAGCCAAGGAAAACCATCAACAAAATGAAAAAATAACCACTGAATGGAATAACATATTTGCCAATGATATATCTGATAAGGGGTAAATATCCAAAATTTATAAGAAACATAAAACTCAACACCAAAAAAAAAAACCGCAATCCAATTAAAAAATGGGCAAAGGACCTGAATAGATATTTTTCCAGAGAGGACATACTGATGGCCAATAGACATATGAAAGTATGCTCAACATCACTAATCATCAGAGAAACAAAAATTAAAACCACAATGAGATATCACCTCACACTTGTCAGAATGGGGATCATCACCAGCAAATGAAATATCCACCCTCCATTTTCAGGAGAGGACTGAGGAGCATTCTCTCTGCAAATGCTGCAGGGGGCACCAAAGGCTGACCATTTAGACCTCCGCATCCTGCCTGGGCCTGGCCTGGGCCTCCCTCTCCTTGTCTAACACAGAAATGGATTCTTTTGTCATTCTGCATCAATGCTCACTCATGATTTTGTCAACAAGCTATCTGAGAACCCACATCTGCTAGGATGAAAGCTCTTTGCCTCAAAATGTTGAGGATATACTTTGGCGGGTTTTGGCTGAGCAACAACTTCTGCTTCCAACCAACAGCAGTAGGAGCCTTTTGATGATTTTGGTGACTAAGATGCAAGTGGGAATGGGAAGAGGACAAATGAAAGGAAGTAGGTTTTCTTTCCCTGTACCAATGGGCAATCAAACAGAGCAGATAGATGCCTTAGCTGCTCCTATGTATTCAAGATTCACCTATTCTGAATATGCATTAGGAACATCAGTAGTTGTCCTGGAAACTCTACCTTAGGTAACTCAAACAGAAACAGGACCAACTATGCAAGTGATAGGAAGGGCCTAGTGCCCAAAAATACCTCTGCCTATCTGCTGACTGATGTTCTTTACTCTTCCATTCATTCACTAACAATAAATATCTCTTGGATGTATAAATAAACTAATTTAACAAATACAGAGGTGGACAAAAGTAGGTTTACAGTTGTGAGTACGTGAAACACAGAGTTTATTTTTGTATGACTGTTTATTAATTATTGTAGCATTTTCCATACAAAGAGCTATAAACCTATTTTTTGCCCAGCTTGTATTTATTGAGAGAAGACTCTGTAGTACACATTCTGTTATTGGCACTGGAGATGCAATAGGTGATAGGTAGACAAGACAGAGATGTGGTCCTTGTTCTCATAGGGTCTACAATCATTGAACTATAGTTTCAAATGCCATTATATGTATTTTGTTTCTTTACCTTAAGACTGCCCTTAATCTTTTATGATTTATTTATTGCTTTGATAATCTGATGAATATGGACAAAAAATGCACATATGAGCAAACGTGTATAAAATTTAGCATAAAATCTCAGGTTTTTTATTTACTTATAAACATCCTCCCACTGTCATCCTGAAATCCCTCACCTTAAGACCTTGTTCCCAGTTATAATTCAAATGTGTTTTGAGCAGTTAATAGGTTACTTATGACTAGGTATAAATGAGTCCAATCCTTTACTGATCAGGTTTTCCTATGAGGTCAAGCAAGTAAAGAGATACCATGAAGTAAATGGAGCTGGAGAAGACTGGGGAGGGAACACCAACAAGAAAAAGAGATTGGAGGCCCTCTTTACTGAATTTTTGGTGTTTGTATTTGTTTGGTTTATCTATTGGCTCTGTGGTGTTTTTTCCATAAATATATATTCTCCTTTTTCTTTTCTCTCCTATCTTTTTTTCTCTCTCTTAGATATCATTTGTGCTCTCTTTTCTCTCCCCTAATAATCTTTTCTCAGGTGATTGCTTATATTGGGGTTATTGGTGCCGTGAGTACATTCATGCTTTGTTCCCTTGGGTCATGTCTTGTTAAGGTGAATATTTTGGGATTAGTGTTCTACATTCTATTTTCATCTTTCCTTTAGCATCCTTTTACTCTACCTCAACTTTACCTTTATGCCAAAACTCTCTTCCTCACTTTTCCCCTTTTGTTGTCCTGTTTCTCTTACCCTATCCCTGCCTTAGATTTATCATATTCCTTATTTTTACCCCCAGTTAAAATTTCACACTACTTATATATCTAATTACCAATCTCCTGCTCTAAATCCGTATACACCTCTCTCTTCTCTTTCTTCACTATCCAAAATTTTTTTCTCTCTGTCATTTTGTTGTTGTTTGCCTGATTGTTGAGGATATTGGGGGTTTTTTATGCTTGTTTGTGAAATTGTTGGTTTTTTTTTTCTTTTTCTTTTTCTGTTGGGTTTTTTCCCGGTTATTTATTTGCTTCTGTTTTCCCTCGCCTCGCTTGATATTAGTTGTTGTTTGTAGTTTGCATTCATTTCCAGGGATCTGTTGCTGGAATTTGTTGGGATTAGTGACTGTTCTATTGGAGTTTTCTCCCCATATAATCAGTTTCTTCCCCTCTTCTATTTCATTCTCTTTCTTTTCTCTCTTACTTTTTTTATCCTTTTCCCAATTTCATTTTTGCACTTCTTTTTTTTCTTTTTCTCTGTTTTCTTTTTCTCGTCTTTCTTCTTTATCCCCTAATTCTCTTTGATCTGGTGGTCACATTTATTTGGGGTGATTAGTATAGTGAATACATTTGTGTTCAGTGCCTTGTGCATTGTGCCTTCTTGTGTTGTATTTTGTGCCTTTAAATCAATGCAGCAGAGAGAGAACTACATAACCAAACACCTGGAGAAGAGAGATCATGGGGAGACAAAGAAACAGCCTGTATATGAAAGAAAAACAGCCATCACCAGAAAAGGAAGTAAATGAAATGGAGGCAATGGAGGCAAGCAACCTGTCAGGAAAGAATTCAGAGAAATGGTCATAAGGTGGATGAAAGACAAATTCAACAATATGTGTAAGAACCAAGAGGAAATGAAGAAGAACCAAGAAGAAATGAAAAATGACATCACTGCTATAAAGAACTCAATAGAAATCATCAACAGTAGACTAGAAGAAGCAGAGGACCACATCATTGAGCTAGAAGACAAGGTAGGAAAAAATACCCAAGCAGAGCAGCTTCTAGAAAAAAAAATTAAAAAGCAGGAAGAGAGCCTAAGAGAACTTTGGGACAACATGAAACGAAACAACATCAGCATAATAGGGGTGCCAGAAGGAGAAGAAACTGAGCAAGGAATAGAAAACCTGTTTGAAAAAATAATGACAGAAAACTTCCCTGATATAGGGAAGAAAAAACTCACACAAATCCAAGAAGCTCATAGAGTCCCAAACAAAATGAACCCCAAAAGACCAATGCCAAGGCATATTATAATTAAATTGGCAAACACCAACGACAAAGCAAGAATCTTAAAAGCGGCCAAAGAGAGACAGAAAGTTACTTACAAAGGATCCCCCATCAGACTAGTGACAGATTTCTCAACAGAAACACATCAGGCAAGAAGGGAATGGAATGAAATATACAAAGTAATGCAAAGGAAGGGTCTGAATCCAAGAATACTGTATCCAGCAAGGCTATCAATCAAAATTGAGGGTGAAATCAAGAGCTTTACAGACAAAAAAGGACTACGGGAGTTTATTACCACCAAACCAGCAATGCAAGAAATCCTAAAGGGCCTGCTGTAAAAAAAAAAAAAAGAAAGAAAAAGAAAAGAAGCAAAGAAGGAGCACAGGGGTAAAGAATAAAAATGGCAACAAACAAGTATCTATCAATAACAACTTAATAACTTTAAATGAAAATGGATTAGATGCCCCAATCAAAAGATGTAGGGTAACTGAGTGGATAAGAATACATGACCCATATATTTGCTGTCTACAGGAAACCCACCTCAGAAAAATAGATGCACACAGACTGATGGTGAAGGGATGGGAAAAGGTTTTCCAAGCAAATGAAAATGAAATAAAAGCTGGGGTAGCAATACTTATATCTGACAAATTAGATCTCAAAGTGAAGGACATAAAAAGAGATAATGAAGGCCACTTCATAATACTAGAGGGAGCAATCCAACAAGAATAAATAACTCTGATAAACATATACGCACCCAACATAGGAGCACCCAAATACATAAGAAAACTTCTGGAGGAGATCGAGGGAGAGATTGACAGCAATACAATCATAGTAGGGGACTTTAACACCCCACTATCACCATTGGACAAATCCTCTAAACCAAAAATCAACAAAGAAACATCAATCCTAAATGACTCACTAGATCATATGGAATTGACATCTTCAGAATATTTCACCCCAAAGCCACAGAATATACATTCTTCTCAAGTGCACAAGGATCATTTTCAAAGATAGACCATATATTGGGTCACAGACAAAGTCTCTTCAAATTCAAGAAGATAGAAATCATATCAAGCATCTTCACAGATCACAATGGCATAAAACTGGAAATCAAATACAATAAAACCAATCCAAAAAATTCAAACACATGGAGACTAAATAGCATGCTATTAAACAATTACTGGGTTACCAAAGAGATCAAAGAAGAAATAAACATCATGGCAACAAACGACAATGAAAACACAACAATCCAAAACCTATGGGACACAGCAAACGCAGTCTTGAGAGGGAAGTTCATAGCTCTACAAGCCTACTGCAAAAAAAAAAAAAACACAAGAAACAATGATAATAAATTACCTCTACAACTCAAAGAGTTAGAAAGAGAGCAACAAGAAGAGCCCAGTGTAAGCAGAAGGAAGGAAATAATAAAGATCAGAGGGGAGATAAATGACATAGAAACCAAAAAAAAACAATACAAAAGATCAACAAAACCAAGAGCTGGTTCTTTGAAAGGATAAGCAAGATTGATTAACCTCTAGCCAGGCTCACTAAGAAACAAAGAGAAAGGACCCAAATAAACAAAATCATAAATGAAATCGGAGAAATAACAACAGACCCCACAGAAATACAAAGGATTGTTAAAAAATACTATGAACAACTCTACTCCCACAAACCAGACAACCTGGAGGAAATGGACATATTCCTAGAAAAATACAACCTTCCAAAACTTAATCAGGAAGAATCTAAAAATCTCAATAGGCCAATAACTATGGAAGAAATTGAAGCAGTAATAAAAAGCTTCCAGCAAACAAAAGCCCAGGGCCAGGTGGCTTCACAGGGGAGTTTTACCAAACATTCAAGGAAGAACTAAAACCTATCCTCCTCAGACTATTCCAAAAAATTCAAGAGGAATGAACACTCCCAAGCTCATTCTATGAAGCCAGCATCACCCTAATACCAAAACAAGATAAAGATAACACAATGAAAGAGAATTATAGGCCAATAACCCACATGAACATAGATGCCAAAATCCTCAACGAAATCCTAGCAAATCAGATCCAGCAGTACATCAGAAAGATCATACACCATGACCAAATAGGTTTTATCCCAGGGATGCAGGATGGTACAATATCCACAAATCAATAAACATAATACATCACATAAGCAAATTGAGAGATGAAAACCACATAGTCATATAAATTGATGCAGAAATAGCATTTGACAAAATCCAACACCCTTTCTTGATAAAAACTCTCAGCAAGGTGGGAATAGAAGGATCATACCTCAATATTATAAAAGCCATATATGACAAACCCACAGCCAACAATATAATCAATGGCAAAAACTAAAACCATTTCCCCTAAGAACAGGAACAAGACAAGGATGCCCCCTCTCACCACTCCTCTTCAACATAGTACTGGAAGTACTAGCCGTTGCAATCAGACAAGAAGAAGAAATAAAAGGCATCCAAATTGGAAAAGATGAAGTAAAACTGTCCTTATTTGCAGATGACATGATACTGTACATAGAGAACCCTAAAGACTCCATCAAAAAATTATTAGACTTAATAAATGAATTCAGCAATGTAGCAGGATACAAAATTAATGCCAAGAAATCTATGGCATTTCTTTACACCAATAGTGAACTTACAGAAAGTGAGACTATAAAAGCAATCCCATTTACCATCACACCAAAAAAATTAAAATACCTAGGAATAAACAACTAAGGAGGTAAAAAACTTATATGCAAAAAACTACAGAACACTGAAAAAAGTGATAGAGGAAGACATAAATAGATGGAAGAACATACCGTGTTCATGGATTGGTAGAATCAACATCATCAAAATGTCCATACTACCCAAAGAAATCTATAAATTCGATGCAATCTCCATTAAATTACCAACGGCATATTTCACAGATCTAGAATGAATGTTCCAAAAATTCATCTAGAATAAAAAAAGACCTCGAATAGCTGCAGTAATCCTGAGAAAGAAGAACAAAGTAGGTGGGATCTCAATACCAGACATCAAGCTGTATTACAAAGCCACTGTTCTTAAAACAGCTTGGTATTGGCACAGGAACAGACATATAGATCAATGGAATAGAATAGAGATCCCAGAAATCGACCCAAACTACTATGCCCAATTAATATTAGACAAAGGAGGCAGGAGCATACAATGGAGTCAAGACAGTCTCTTCAATAAATGGTGTTGGGAAAATTAGACAGATACATGCAAAAAGATGAAACTAGACCACCAACTCACACCATACACAAAAATAAACTCAAAATGGATAAAAGACTTAAACGTAAGATGGGAAACCATAAAAATACTAGAGGAATCCACAGGCAGCGAAATCGCAAACGTATGCTGAAGGAATTTCTTCTCTGATACTGCTCCTAGGGCAATGGAAACTAAAGAGAAAATGAACAAATGGGACTACATCAAAATAAAAAGCTTTTGCACAGCAAAGGAAACTATCAACAAAACAACAAGAAGGCCCACTGCATGGGAGAACATATTTGCCAATGATATCACTGATAAGGGTTTAATCTCCAACATTTACAGGGAACTCATGCAACTTAACAACAGGAAGATAAACAATCCAATCAAAAAATGGGCAATGGACCTAGATAGACACTGTATGAAAGAGCACATACAGAAGGCCGAAAGACATATGAAAACATGCTCAAAGTCACTAATTATACAAGAGATGCAAATCAAAATGACAATGAGGTATCATCTCACACCCGCCAGAATGGCTATCATCAACAAATCAACAAACAACAAGTGTTGGAGAGGATGTGGAGAAAAAGGAACACTTGTGCACTGCTGGTGGGAATGCAGACTGGTGCAGCCACTGTGGAGAACAGTGTGGAGTTTCCTCAAAAACTAAAAATGGAACTCCCATTCGACCCAGTGATCCCACTTCTAGGAATATATCCCAAGAAGCAAGAAACACCAATCAGAAAGGATATATGCACTGCTATGTTCATAGCAGCTCAATTCACCATAGCTAAGATTTGGAATCAGCCTAAGTGCCCATCAGCAGACGAGTGGATTAAAAAACTGTGGCACATCTACACAATGGAATACTACACTGTGGTAAAAAAGAAGGAACTCTTGCCATTTGCAACAGCATGGATGGAACTGGAGAGCATTATGCTAAGTGAAATAAGCCAGTCAGAGAAAGATAAATACCACATGATCTCACTCATTTGTGGAATATAGAGAACAACATAGACTGATCAACAGGGACAGATCCAAAGACAGAGAAACAGTGATCATACTATAAATCACCAGAGGGAAAATAGGGGAGGGTGGGGGTAAGGGGCAGAGATCAACTAAAGGACTTGTATGCATGCATATAAGCCAAACCAATGGACACGGACAACAGGGGGATGAGAGCATGAGTGGGGGGTGGGGAAGTTGGGGGTTAATGGGGGGATGAGGACACATTTGTAATACCTTAACCAATAAAGGAATTAAAGATAAAGAAAAAGAGATTGGAGGCACTGGAGGAAAATGTCACCATCAGCACAGTTTTATAAAGGATCAGGTCTGTGCAACAGTCCTCAAGCCAAAATTGCTTTCAACCCCTACATAAAATAGCAACTATCAATGGACAATTGGAAGATAAAAATGACTGTGTTTATATTTTAAAAGATTTCAGATCTGAATCTCAGGAAGAATTGTTTCTTGTGGAAGAAAATGTTCTCTTCATAGGCAACAAATAATATTTGTAGATAAGTCAAATGACCATGGCCCAAAGTTCATAGTTGGAAAACATGGTTCTTGACTACTTCTGTCCTGTTCCCATTATCCTTGTTCTGGGCATCAGCGATCAGTTGACAGGAAAGATAAGTGATACAAATGTTCTTTAATTTCCTAGCAGTTTGAGGATTAGAAACTAAATGTGAGTGCTGAGTTATTAATATTAATAAGGTATCTCTCCTGCCATGTGGTCACTGGAGCCCTGTGTTGCCGCCAGGCTCAATGTGAGAGACAGCACAGGCCAGAAGGTGTCCTCTAGTTACAACATACATGGTGTCCTGTAGCTACAACACATATGTCACAATACCCAGAAGGATCATCAGAGGTTACAACCCACTCCATTACTCTGCCTTTTACTTGAGATATGACAGTAAAGTTATACAATCTCAGCTGTCAAGGTCAATCTGTTTTTGTCTAAAAGAAGGAAAAAAGAAAAGATCTAACAGTAGAAATGAGGGGAAAAGTGAACTGTATTTACCTCTTCCTTATTCTCCTTTCTTCTCTCACAGGATTTTGCTTTTTCCTATTTTCTCTTTCCCAACTTCCCCTAGGTATTTGAACTTATAGAAGTACCCAAGTCTATAAAATTGTGAGCAAATCACAAAGGTTTGATGAGAAATATATTTATCATTAAGCTTAATAAATGTTGCTTATCAGGAATCCCCGACAGTGAAAAAAATAAAGTATTGCAGGTCTCCTCATTCATGGGATAATCAACACCAATTACTAAAGATCTGAGCTGCCAATATTAGAATCCTCTTAACTGACTGCATCAAAGTTTCCATTAGTCCAACCCTAAAGATTCCCGGAGGTACAAAGAAGTTTTCATCACTCCAAGGACTCTCTAAGACAGTGGTTCTCAACCTTCCTAATGCTGCGACCCTTTAATACAGTTTCTCATGTTGTGGTGACCCCCAATTTCATTGTTACAAATTGAACATAATTAAAGCATAGTGATTAATCACAAAAACAATATTTAATTATCTATGCGTTTTCCGATGGTCTTAGGCGACCCCTGTGAAAGGGTTTTGCTATTAATACCTTATTTCATACATTTCATATAGGAAAACTAACCAACACAAACATACCTTATGCTAAAGTTCCTCCCTCTTTAAGTGTCTGACACATAATAGGCTCTCACTTGATATCTATTGAATAAATGAACAAATTAATGATTTTTATGCACGTGACTTCCCAGAATATTTGCAAGTGTGAAGACTGAGCAATGGTCAAAGCTGACCAAGCCTAAGCTTAGTTTCCTCTAGTTCAAGAGGTGGCAAAGTTTTTCTGTAAAGGGTCAGATAGTGAACATTTTAGGCTTTGTGGACTATAAGATCTCTGTTACACTATTTAATTCTGCTCTTTTAACATGAAAGAAGCCTTTGAATATACATAAACAAATAGGTGTGACTGTGTGACAATAAAACTTCATTTAAGGGCACTGAAATTTGAAATTCATGTAATTTTCAAGTGTCCAAAATACTTATACTTTTGATGTTTTTCAACTATTTAAAAATGTAACAACCATTCTGAGCTTGCAGACTATACAAAACCAAGTAGCAGGCCATATTTGGCCTTCAGGCCATAGTTTGCCTACCCCTACCTAAGTATTTTAAAATATGTCTCTTTTCTACCTTATTAGCTCCAGAAGATAGGGACTCTGCTTTAGGTTTTCTTTATATTTCCTTGATGCCTAGTAAAATGTGGGAAACACAGTAGGAACTAAATTAATACTTTTTTACTGACTGATAGGGATTTGCTTGGGGAAATCTGTGACCTATAGTTTGTCAACCATTTTAAAAAATACATAATGTAGATGTATATCCATTGCAAGTGTTTAGAGATGAATACATTTCTATGGCAATGGGCAGGGGCATTATCTAACTAAAAGGAAGTCTGCCTAGATGATGGATTTCATAATTATAGTTAATATAGTGCTTTATACTTTCCAAAGCACATTTGCATATATCGTCATATTTGATACTCACAAGAAATCTGAGTGTAGGCACTATTATCAGCATGTTACAGATGAGGAAACAGGTTTCCAAAAGTTGAAATCTGCCACTCTAGTTGGTTTAGCTCAGTGGATAGACTCGTGTCAGCCTGCACACTGAAGGGTCCTGGGTTCAGTTCCAGTTAAGGGCACATGTCTGGGTTGTGGACCTGATCCGCAGTAAGGGGCATGCAGGAGGCAGCCGATCAATGATCCTCTCTCATCTTTGATGTTTGTATCTCTCTCTTCCTTTCCCTTCCTCTCTGAAATCAATAAAAAATATATTTAAAAAAGTAATGTCATAATACAAAAAATGTATTTAAAAAACAGAAGTTGAGATCTGCCCAGCATTACATAGCAAGTTTGTTCAATCATTCATTCTTTCTTTCTACAAGGACTTGAAAGGTTGCTAGTGCAAGGAATTAGGTCAAGATAAGCTCAGGTCCAGTGACTCCATAGGATATTTAGAAGCAATCTAGAAAATAAAAGTATAGCCTGGAGACAGGAGGTAAAGTAAGCTCCTGATAAGTGAGACAGGATGTTGGAAGACACATGCTATGATAATCTGACTACATGAGACCAGATCTGTAGATTTTCCCATTTCCAGGTGATAAAACATACCTTTCTTTTCTGTCCAGGCTCAGAGAAAACAGCCCTGACTGGGTTAATCCCATTTATTTCTGAAAACTGCAAAGCAAGCTCAGCAAACCACCATTCACTATCTTCTGATTGCTTCTGTCCTCCAAAAGGAAAAGGTTCCCCCACCCCAAACTGTAAGATACAGCAGGCAGAACAGTCTGTGCCTCCCTGACTGAAAGGTTCAATTTACATCCATGGAGACACCTAGAAACGGTGATAAGGAGTTCAGCGGGCTTTTGGACTATCACATTTGCTGTGAACGGTGCTCCCAGAATTATGCAAGGTACAACCTGCACAGCTGAATGCAGGAGCCCTGCAAAGTTCACTTTGTAGCAAAAAATAAACGAATAATAAGCTGAAGGAAACAAGAAGAGAAGCCTGGGGAGGTGGAGGCCTGGTCCAGTGTATAGAGGGATCTGTTTATAAAAATCTCAGAGCCTTGATCAAGCTCTGTTTCTGCATCATTTGTAGGTACTTTTCTGACATACAGGAGTGTGCATGCTGCTTATTGTGAAACCCAACTCAGTGCACTTCCCAAAGAAACAGTCTATCTTAGTGGTAAGACCTTGAGTTCTAGAGTTCACTTGATCCAGATTTGAATTGTGGTCCCCAGTTTCTAGCTGTGTGTCCTTAGACACATTTCTTCACTCAGGTGAGTTTTACTCATTTACTCATCAAATGGAAATAGTAATAGAATCTACCTCATCAGGCTGTTGTGAAGACTAAAAGGTGGTATACTTAAAAAATGATACATAATATTATTGGTACTCCATTTACTTATATATCTGCCTCTGGATCTTCAGTTAATTCTTTCTGCAAAAATCTATTGTACACCCACTCTGTGCCAGTCTCTAGGACTGCAATAGTGAACAAGATAAAATCCCTAATTTCAATGGGCTTTCCTCCTAGTCCTAAGAATAAGTAGAGAAAAATCTGTTAAAGTGATTTGTGATGATTGGTTTGAGAGAACAGAACAGGGTGTTGTGAGATAGAGTAACAGAGAAACCCACTCTAATTTAGTTGCTCAGAGAAGGTCTCTTTGAGGAGATGATATTTAAGCTGTGAAATCACAGATGAGAATAAGTTCTATTTTCCTGCCTAGGGAAAAAAAAATTAAAACTTAAAAGGAAGCCCTGGCCAGTGTGGCTCATTTAGTTGGGTGTCAAAAGGTTGTCAGTTGGATTCCTGGTCAGGGCACATGCCCAGGTTGCAGACTTGATCCTCAGTAGGGGATGGGCAAGAGGCAGCCAATTGATGTTTCTCTCTCACATCAATGTTCCTCTCTCCCTCCCTCTCCCTTCCTCTTTATCTAAAAATCAATTTAAAAATATTTAAAAAATAAATAAAATATAAAACCGAAACTCATAGAAAAAGAGATCAGATTAGTGGTTACCAAAGGCAAGGGGTAGAGGATGAGGAAATTGGATGAAGGTGGTAAAAAAGTACAAGATTCCAGAAAAATAAGTACTGGGATATAATGTACAGCATAATGACTATAAGTTAACACTGTTGAATAGTATATATGAAAGTTGCTAAGAAAGTAGATCCTAAAAAGTTCTCATCACAAGGAAAAACACGTTGTTTCTCTTTTTGTATCTATATGAGGTAATGGATGTTAACTAACTTTATTGTAGTAGCCATTTCACAATATATGTAGATCATATCGTTATGCTATATTCCTTAACCTTTTACAGTGCTGAATGCCAATTATATCTCAATAAAACTGAAAGAAGTACATTCTGCAGAGAATGTTAAATAAACATAATAAACCCCTCCCCCAATAAAAAAGAAAGACCAGAGTGTACCAAGCAGTAACTCCAACTACCTAGCAGTTTAATTGGGAAGAGGGACTAATAGCCATTTGATGCCTGGGGCGAGGGGACAGACAGAATGGTTGCCCACTAGGCAACTGCACATGTTCAGTAGGGAGAAGAACCTGTTTGTAACATCCACTGAGGGGCCTCTTGCCATTTGGGAAGGCTTAAATAAGCTATTAGGGGGCATCAGTAGTAGGTTACAAGGGAGTGGGGAGTGTTGGGGGCAGTGGATGGGCAGTGAAATGAAGCTGGAGGGAAGGCTCTCTTTTTTATCCTGCTATTTTGCAATTGATTTGGTGCACTTGAATTAAGGTTGCTACTAGGGTTCTAAACTAGATAAACCAATATCAAAGTAATTCCCAGCAGGCCTCAGAATGATTAGACCAAGAAATTCTTACCACCTAACAGTCTTGGGGAACAAAGGAGGATTGCTGAACATTTATTTAGTGACAGGGAATTGGCTCTCCTCTAAACCAATGTATATGTGGAATAAGTTGGAGGTGAGGGCATGTATGGGTATGATAATACTCACTGAGGGGACTCTCTCTACTTCAGGGCCTCCAAGAGGTTGCAGAAGGCCTGGACTACTTCCTTATTTTGAAGATTCCTATGTAGTATCTTTTAATTGAATCAAAACAAAAAGTTACCAAAACTATAATATGCAGTGGGCTCTCCATATCCGTGGGTTCTACATGGGCTGAATCAACCAACCACAGATTGAAAATGTTATTTTCAATTAAGGGATGCAGAAGACTAACTGTATGCATTGTTCTATGCCATTTTATATGCGGGTCTTGTGCACCCTTGGATTTTGGTATCCAAGGGGTGTCCTGGAACCAATCTCCCAAGGATACTGAGGATACTGAGGGACTCTAAATGCTTACATTTTTTAAAATTGCATTTCTAGCTTGGAGGCAAAACTACAATACAATGTATAACATCTGGTGAGGTCCAGAAATCTGCATTTTAAACAAATGCTCCATGTGATTCTGATACACATCAACATTTGAGAGGCATGCCTTGAATTCTACCAGCAGAAGAAAACAGTCTAAGTGAGATAGACTTCCCTTGAAATGACAGGGAATTATCTCTCCTTGATTTGGGATGTGTATGTCACAGCGTGTTGTGTTGCTACTAATTAATGGTGAAGGACGCCAAAATGTCCCCCTCCCCAGAATATCCCTCTAACCAGTCTGCCATCAGTCCCAAGATTCCTGGGAGTAGCTTTTCTTTTTAAAGGTTATTATTAGCTCTGCTCTGCTATGTCTGTGCCTGCCTTGCTCCCTTTTCATTATGTTATAAAGCTTTCCAATTTGCTAGAGTAAGATGGTTGCTGGCAAGAAATCTGAAAGAATTCATAAGAATTTGTCAAAAGCTGGTAAAAAAAAAATTGGCCTTGTATTTGATTGTAAGGAAAATAACCTTGTGCTTGAATTTGTTGAGAAATGTGAAATTGAACAGACATGTTCATTTGACCTAGCTATAGCCATGTGTTCAGAATCTGTGCTGTGACCTTCATGGAGTTCAGGTTAACTTTCAGGAGGACTGATGACACAATGAATACACTACACAAGAAATATGAATTTTGAAGGCATTGAGGGGCCAGGTGGAAACCTCTTTCGTGAAGAGGCACACTGAGTCCAGGTCCCTCTGCTTTTTATTCACTTTGAATACACATTTTCCCTTTAGCAATGCATACAGGCAGATCAAAGGTAAAGTTTGGTAAACAATGTAAGGATTATCAGGTCAGGAAATTTGCCTCAAGCCATTGAAATCACAGCAGGAGCAAAACTTGTGCTGATATTCAGCTCTGCTGAATATCAAAGTCCATTGCCAATGTCTCTTTTGCACTTTCATGCAAATGTTTGTTATGCTTTGGCCTCAGCAAATCTGAGCAAGTCAACAACATTTGAGGTTATGCTCTATAACCTCAAATACAATACACTAGCACTGTGAAAGTAATTAAAATAAATAGAAGCTCTCGCCTGCTCTACAGGGCCTGACAATCTCAAAGGTATTTCAGTGAACACACATGAATTAGAACACATATGTAAGGCTAGGTGCCATTAAAAGCACACTATGGTAGCACAGAAGTCCTAAATTTTTTAGAGAGCTGGGACTAAGAATAACCAAAGCCTATTGTTGTATAGGTTGTGGCTTATACAAAAGACATTAGCCAGGGTCTAGTCTTAGGGAATGTTCAAAATCATAGTTGGGTGGAGAGGGTAGAGCAGAGAGTACGAAAGGATATAACAAGTAAACACTGAAAATAAGAAAAACATAAACAAACAAAACACCCAATGTCTGCTTTGTCTATCATATAAGGTGAAAGGCTAGCCCATGCAAACAAATAAAAACCCCTTGGACATCATATATTTTTTGAAGTTTTAGGCAAATACAACTACAAAAGCCATATTTATAATCTTGTAATTCAAATTAGATCCAGGGTTGAAAATAAAACAGATTTCTACATGCCAAATCATCTTCTTGACCATATTGTTCACTGCCACAATTTAACACCTAGTCTCTAGCAGGCACTCAATATATATATTTGCTGAGTGAATGAATTAATAAATACTTACCTTACTCATCACTTTACAGCTCAAACTGTCCAACCTATCCTGCCTCCTGGTATATTATTTCTCAATCTCCAGGATTCGGGTGTTACTTCTGTACTCTAATTGTGTTCTGTGTGGTATTCCCACCACCACTACTAAAATGTCACCTCTCTGTACTCAGCACATAGCAGAATACCTGGAATACAGTACTTGCTCAACACAGGAATAAAAAAAAAAACACAAAAAAAAAAACGAGTGGATGTTGAACTGATACATGATAAATGAATAAAAAGGGACTGTTGAGATGATAATTTGCAGTAACTTCTCTGGTAAACTATTACATATTAATTCCAAGCCTGAGCTCACTTGAGCACTAGAGGAATGGAATGGTAGCATCTGGGTTCTTTGAGCTGTTTTCAAAATGTTTATTGAAAGTCATAGCCTCGCCTAAGTGGAAGAGGTGCAATGAGAGGCACCAGAGAGTCTCCTAAGCTCAAGAAAGATGTCTATGGTTTATAACTTGGCCCACTGCATAATTGTATTCTTTATCAAAATCAAATGCTTCTTTTTGACTACTATGAATAATGTTACTATGAACATTTGTTTACAAGTTGTTGTGTGGAATATGTTTTTATTTCTTTTGGGTATATAATTTATATTGGAATTGCTGGATCATATGCTAACTGCAGGTTGTTCCCAAAAATATATACACACTTTAAGAGCTAGTAGTTGTTAAATGAAAATGAAATGTATTTTAATAAACACTGCCTTTATAATTATTCAAAGTGTTTATATACATTTTTTGGGACACCCTATATACGTTTAACTATTGGAGGAATTACCACATTGTTTTTAAAAGCAGCTGTGCCATTTTACATTCCCACCATCAGTGTGTGAAGAGTCCAATTTCTCCATATCTTCATCAATACTGATTATTATCTGTCTTTTTAAATGATATCCATCCTAGTCGATATGAAGTTGTATCTCACTGTGGTTTCAATTTGAATCACTCTAATGACAAATGATGTTGAGCATCCTTTCATTTGCTTATTTATCATTTATATGTCTTCTTTGGGTAAATGTCTTTTCAAATGTTTTGGCCATTTTTAAATTGGTTTATCTTTTTTAAAAAGGTTTTTTAAATTGATTTTTTAGAGAGAGAGGAAGGGAAAGGGATAGAGAGATAGAAACATTAATGAGAGAGAAACTATTGATCAGCTGCTTCCTGCATGCCCCCACCCTGCAACCCCAGCATGTTCCCTGACCAGGAATCAAACCTGTGACCTCTTAGTTCCTGAGTCAATGCTCAATTGCTGAGCCACACCAGCTCAGCAAATTAGTTTATCTTTTTATTGTTGAGTTGTAATTGTTCTTTGTGGGTTGTCTTTTTATTTTCTTTGTGGTGTTCTTTGAAGTACAATAAATTTTAAGTTTTATGAAGACCAATTTAACTTTTATTTTTCTATCTCTTGGCTTTTTGTGTCACATCTAAGAAACGATTGTCTTACCTGAGGTCATAAAAAGTTAGACCTAAGCTCTCTTCTTATAGTTTTTACTAGAGGCCCAGTGCATGAAATTTGTGCACCAGTAGGGTCCCTAGACCTGGCTAGCGATCAGGGCAGATCAGGGCCTTCCACCTGCTGGTCCAGGCCTCCCTTCATTCCATGCCAACCCCTGGTGGTCAGCACACATCATAGCGAGCAATAGAACTCCCAGTCTCCTGGTCAAACTCCTGTGGGGACACTTTGCATATTAGTCATATATATATATATATATATATATATATATATATATATATATATGACTTTTATCTCTCTGATCCATTTTCAGTTGAATTTTATATGTGTTGTGAGGTAGGAATCCAATTTCATTCTTTTGATTGTGGATATCCAGTAGTCCCAGAATGTCCAACTGATGATTCCATTTGTATGACATTTTGAAAAGGGGATATTATAGCGATGGAAAATGGAACAGTGGTTGACAGGGGTTGGGGAAAGTTTGATCACAAAGGGGCAACATAGGGAATTTTGGTGGGTAATGGAATGGTTTTGTGTCCTGATTGTAGTAGTGGTTACATCAGTCCACGCCAGGTTAAAAATTCCTAGAGTGTGTGTGTATCTGTTTTGGTAATGATGATGATCTCACAGACTATCTATATATTCTAATAAAAGAGAAACATGTAAATTGACCATACCTCGGCTACACCCACATGTCACACCCACGCGTCATGCCCACCAGCCTATCAGGAGCGAATATGCAAATTAGCCCAACTAAGATGGCAGTGGCCACAGATCTGGAGTGAGCAGGAGGCTTGGGTTGCCCCCGGCAATGGAGGAAGCCAAACTTCCCGCCTGCCCTGCCGGCCCTGACCTCTGCTCAAGGCTACAAAGTTTCAATTATAGAAGATAAATAAATCCCAGATACCTGCTTCCAGCTGCCATGGCCTCCACTCAAGGAGGAGCTGGGAGCCTGGGTTGCCAGGGGCAACCCAGGCTTCCAGGGCCTGGGCTCCGCTCAAGGCTACAAAGTTGCAATTATAGAAAATAAATAAATCCCAGATACCTGCTTCCAGCCCGCAGCCGTGGCCAGCCTGAAAACGGCCCTCAGGCCCTCACTCAGGCTGGCTGGGCACCCCAGCAGGACCCCCACCCTGATCCAGGACACCCTTCAGGGCAAAACAGCTAGCCCCCACCAGGCCTCTATCCTATATAATAAAAGGGTAATATGCAAATTGACCCTAACAGCAGAACCACTGGGAATGACTGGTCACTATGACACACACTGACCACCAGGGACCAGATACTCAATGCAGGAGTTGCCCCTGGTGGTCAGTGTGCTACCACAGGGGGAGCTCTGCTTAGCCACAAGCCAGGCTGCCAGTACAGCGGTGGTTGTGGGAGCCTCTCCCACCTCCTTAGCAGCGCTAAGGATGTCTGACTGCAGCTTAGGCCTGCTCCCTGCTGGCAAGTGGACATCCCCCGAGGGCTCCCGGGCTGACAGAGGTATGTCTGACTGCCAACTTAGGCCCGATCCCCTGGGGAGCGGGCCTAAGCCAGTAGGTGGACATTCCCCGAGGGGTCCCAGACTGCAAGAGGGCACAGGGCGGGCTGAGGGACCCCCCCCAGTGCACAAATTTTTGTGCACTGGGCCTCTAGCATATATATATATATATATATATATATATATATATATATATATATATATATAATCTTCTATCTAATAATAGACAAACATGGTAATTAACCATACCTCTTACATGCTTCCCATTGGCTAATCAGGGTGATAGGCAAATTAACTGCCAACCAAGATGGCGGCCGGCAGCCAGGCAGCTGAAGCAAACAGGCTTGCTTGCTCCAGTGATGGAGGAAGCCAAGGTTCCCCGCCTGCCGCTGCTGGGCTCTGAGCTTGCACTCTAAGCAACTATGTTGCAATTATAGAAGTTAAACAACCCCCGTGCTTTCAGCCAGCTGGCCTGAGCTGGAGCTGCAACAGTGTTTCAATTATAGAACCCAAACAAACCCAGATTCCTGCTTTCAGCAGCTGAGGTCTCAGAGCTGGAGCCGAGCCTCAGAGCTAAAGCCGGCTCTCAGATCCAGTGACAGCCATAGAAGGTAAATAAATCCCAGAATAAAAAAAAAGAAAAGAAAAAAAGGAGAGGTTGGGAGCTTCAGTCACCCACCAGCCTGAAAACGGCCCTCAGCCCCTCACCCAGACTGGCCAGGCACCCCAGTGGGGACCCCCACGCTGAAGGGGGTGTGACCAGCTGCAAACAGCCATCATCCCCTCATCCAGGCTGGCCAGGCACCCCAGTGGGGACCCCCACCCTGATCCAGGACACCCTTCAGGGCAAACCAGCCGGCCCCCACCCATGCACCAGGCCTCTGTCCTATATAGTAAAAGGGTAATATGCCTCCCGACACCGGGATCAGAGGAGCCGTGAGACCTCCCGCCCCAGGATCAGCGGAGCAGCAAGGCCTCACTGCGCCGGTGTCAAGCAGAGCCACGAGGCCTCCCAGCACTGGGATCAGCGGAGCTGCGAGGCCTCCTGGCCCCTGGAGCAGCATGACAGGGGGCAGCGCCCAAAACCCCTGATCACCCTGAGGCTCTGTGTGTGACAGGGGGCAGGGCCACAACCTCCCTATCCGCCCTGCTCTGTTTGTGACAGGGGAAGGCACCCCAAAACCCTGATTGGCCCTGCTCTGTGCATGACAGGGGTGAGCTCCCCAACTCCCTGATCGGCCCTGCTCTGTGTGTGACAGGGTCCAGAGCCCCAACCCCCCTGATCGGCCCTGCTCTGTGCATGACAGGGGGTGGCGCCGCAACCTCCCCATGGACCTTGCCTTGAGTGTGACGGGGGCAGCGCCCCAACGCCCCAATCGGCCCTTCCCTGAGCATGACTGTGGGTGGCATTGCAACCTCCCAATCCGTCCTGCTCTGTGCATGACAGGGGGTGGCGCCCCAACTCCCCAATCAGCCCTGCTCTGAGCCCGACCAGGGGCTGCACCTAGGGATTGGGCCTGCCCTCTGCCACCTGGGAGCAGGCCTAAGCCACCAGGTCGTTATCTCCCTAGGGGTCCCAGACTTTGAGAGGGCACAAGTGGGGCTGAGGGACACCCCCACCACTACCAGTGCACAAATTTTTGTGCACCGGGCCTTGTCAAAATTCATCAAGTACTTAAAAAGGGTGAATATTACTCTGTGTAAATCATACTTCAATAACTTCAAGTTATTTTTTTTAAAGAAATCCTCTCCACACCACTCCACCTCCTTAAAATAACTACTGTGGACAGTTTAATATGTACCTGTCTGGGACATGTAAGTATGCAATATAAAAGGG
Organism: Myotis nattereri; assembly: GCF_964212035.1. Classification (NCBI taxonomy): domain Eukaryota; kingdom Metazoa; phylum Chordata; class Mammalia; order Chiroptera; family Vespertilionidae; genus Myotis; species Myotis nattereri. The sequence goes on along the minus strand of NC_138078.1, from coordinate 102,683,190 downwards.
TTTTCAGTTGCATGAATGAGATCATTGTACACAATATATATCATGCTCTATATTGCTTTCCTGACTTAAAGATCATGGAGGTCTTATAAAATATACAGATAAATTCATATACACATATACAGGTTCTATATATAAAATGTTCATAGATATTTTTAAGTAGTTATATTGTAAACCATTTTATTAATGTAACATCATTTATTTAACCAGTCTCCCACTGTTGGATATTTAGGTTGTTGCCGGATGTTTTGCTATTAAGTTACAATCCTATAGTGAACAGCCCTGTACATACATCTTTTTATGAGTATATTTATAAAATAAATTTCTACAAGAAGGATTACTGAATCACAGAGTATGTATAATTTGAATTTTTATACCTACTGACAGATTGCTTTCTATAGAAGCAAAGTAGAACTTTTAGAATGCAACATGGATGCATTTTGGTGTTTCCCATCCTGAATCCTTGAATTTCTCTCTTTCATAGGATCATGCAGATATTGAGTGGAAATTTGCAAGGACAAAGCTCTGGATGAGTTACTTTGATGAAGGCGGTACCTTGCCACCTCCTTTTAACATCATCCCTAGTCCTAAGTCATTTCTATACCTTGGCAACTGGTTTAATAACACCTTCTGCCCAAAAAGAGACCCTGATGGTAGACGGAGAAGGCACAACCTGAGAAGTTTCACAGTAAGACTTTTAAAAATTATGTTTCTTTATTAACAAAACTGTGTCCTGCCTTTTCTCATTTGTGACATTCCCTATCTTAAACATCATAAAATCACTCCAACCTAAAATGTTTGGGGATTTGTCAAGCAGGAAATCCTTTCATTCTCTAGTCTTAATATTTAGAAGTAATATTTGGGTAGATGGGTTGCTGAGAGACTGCTGATGTAACTTCTTTGTCCATTTTTAATTATAGGAACGCCATGCTGACAGCCTGATACAGAATCAACATTATCAGGTAAAACTTCCTCACAGAGACTAAGCACAATAGTTCTCAGTCAGTTGTGTGACCTTGGACAAGTCGCTTAACCTCACTGAGGCCCAGTTTTCTCATCTGTAAAATAGGATGATTAAGCTTTAACTCAGAGTTATTGTGAGAATTGAGTGGTGTGTATGTATGAGTGTGTGAGTATGTGTGTGTGTGTGTGTGTGTGTGTGTGTGTGTGTGTGTGTGTGTGACACTGCATTAAGCGGTAGCTATCCACATTACCATTAGTGATACAAAGAATAGTAACCATGTGTGTGCCATTCTCAGAGATCTAAGTAAAAAGAGGCCATCCCTGTAAAGGAGAAGTGAGGTTTTACTCTTAAGAAAAATGTCTTGAGCCCTGGCAGGTGTGACTCAGCTGGTTGAGCATTGTTCTGTTCACTAAAGTTTGCTGGTTCAATTCATGGTCGGGGCTCATGCCCAGGTTGTGGGTTGGATCCCCAGTAGGGAGCATGCAGGAGGCAGCCAGTCGATGTCTTGCTCCCACATCAATGTTTCTCTCTCTCTCTCTCTCTCTCTCTCTCTCTCTCTCTCTCTCTCTCTTTAAAAATCAATCCAAAGAATTAAAATATCTTGATTGTGTAGTGAACATTAAAATCAGCAGACTCATGCCCTCACCCCCCTGTTGGCATGGGTGGGGGGTAATGGGGGATAAGGACACATATGTAATACCTTAATCAATAAAGAAATTTTAAAAAAATCAGCAGACTCTGTGACACTGCCGAATGACTTTCTTTATTTTATAAAAGGAAGAAAACCTCATTTCACTAACTAGGCAGGTTAAAGTTTAATCCAGCCTGACTGGAAAGGATATTGACTATGACCAGTCAAGGATTGTTCTACTCTCATTTTATAAACGTGAATCCGTGTTTACCTTATGCATGGAAAATTTTCCTTTCAGGTGAATTTGATCTTGCTGGCCCACTCTGCCACCATATTTGGACACATAATAATTCTTCATTTAGCTAATGGAATTAACTGGGTTTTTGCACAAAATTGCTGGATCCTGGGAGGACTTTCCACTGCAAAGATGATCTAAGCATATTTTATTTCCTATGTATGTTTTTTATTTTACTGAGAGCCCAAGAAGGAAATGCCTCTTCATGTGTTTTTATTTTCCCTTAATTCCAGGAAGTTATCAGGAATTTAGTCAAAAGATATGTGGCTGCTATGATAAGAAATTCCAAAACAAATGAGGGACTAACGGAAGAAAATTTTAAGGTAATTTAACGATGAAGTGGTTTAATTTCTTATTTCATATTTCTTAAGCATCATTTAATCTTCACAGTGAAGTTTCTGGTGATGGAATTTCAACTGCCTGTAATACAGCACACCACTAGTTTTATCAACAAAATAATCTGTCCTATGCATTCTTTTCATATTCTGGGTATTTCTCAGTGTGGGAACTGAGTGCTTTAAATGATGTGACAAGAATGTGTGGTGAGGGGCAAGTTAGCAAAGGGAAGATGCCTGAAGATTTAAATGCTCTGATTACTTTAAAAATATAAGGTAAAAATTAACAGAATCTATTATTAAATCTAAGATTCAAGAAATCCTACCATTAAACATTAAAATTCTCTCAATACTAGCATTAGCCTCAAATAGAGATTTTCAACCAGGGGCAATTATGTTTCCCAGGACACATTTGGCAATGTCTGGAGACATTTTTGATTGTCACACTGGGATGTGTGTGCTATTGGCATCTTGTGGGTAGAGACTAGGGTTGCTACAAAACATCCTACAATGCATGGGATAGTACCCACAACAAAGAATTATCTAGGTCAATATATCAAGTGGTTGAGAAACCCTATCCTAGAATACATGCATATTTTCTAAGGGACATAGGAAGGCCATTATCCTAATCCACAGATATAACCCATCTATTGAGGGCATGTTATATGCCAAGCTCTCCACTAGTTGCTCAGGTAGTGGTGAGCAAGATATAAACAGCCCCTACTTTCAAGGGGTGACATACAAATAATAATAGAGGCTGAAAAATGAGTATTCTAACAGGATATACACAGGGTGCTGTAGAGACACAGAGGAGGGACTTGGGGAGTCAGGGCAGGTTTGTAAGCTAAGGCTTGAAGAAGGAGCCAGATAAGGGAAAGTTGGAGGGAAAAAAAGGTATTTTAGACAGAGAACAGCCACAGGCCAAGGACCAGAGGCAAGAGAGAATATGTCCATACAGGTAGACAGTAAAGAGCCTGGGGAAAGTAGGAAGAGATGAAACCAGAGAGATCAACAGATACCAGGCCTTGAAAAACTTTGTAGTCTGTGATACGGAGTTTCTATTTTTTTCTAAGGTCAGTGACAAGATACTAAAGAGTTTTAAGCGGGGAGTAGTATGACCAGATTTAAGCATTTAAAAGATGGTTTTTAAAGGAGCAGTCTAGTAGTTGAGCAGCCAGTTACAGAGAGAACAAATTTGATATGGACTTGAATGAATAGGGTCCCATCTTCTAAAATAGTAGCCTCATTACCTGGCACATTTGACTTCCCTAGTTTTAAACCTTAGAGTCCTAAAAGCTTTTTCTGTTCAGGACCCGTTTTATATATAGATGTGCATACCTATGAGAGCCAGTTCCCTATTTAATTCCCTAATTGTTAATTAATGCTTTAGCCGGGATTAGTTTGTTGGTGTGCCCTGATGCTGAGGTTCTGAAATCAACTTTACCAATTGCACAATTTTTCCAATGGCCAGCCCTGCCCACAGATTTATTAATGTGCTAGAATAATGTGAGATTCTCTGGTAGTTCATGTACTTTGTGATTTGCTATTAGGCAAAACGTGGAACATTGCAAAGAATACCCAATGTTCCTATTTTGCACTAAAGACCACACATCTTAACATAATGTGTTTTCTCTCTTGCTCTAGGAGTTAAAGCAGGACATCTCCAGCTTTCGATATGAAGTGCTTGACCTATTAGGAAATAGAAAACACCCAAGGAGAAGTTTTTCCACCAGCAGCACTGAATTCTCTCAGAGGGATGATACCAATGATGGCAGTGGTGGGGCTCGGGCCAAATCCAAGAGCGTCTCTTTCAGTTTAGGCTGCAAGAAAAAGGCCTGCCATGGGCCACCTCTCATCAGAACCACACCGAGAGCCAGTGGTGGTGGTGCCCAAGGAAAGTCAAAAGCTGAGTCATCAAGCAAACGCTCCTTTATGGGTCCTTCTCTCAAGAAACTGGGTCTCCTCTTCTCCAAGTTTAATGGTCATATGTCTGAACCCAGTTCAGAGCCAATGTACACAATTTCTGATGGAATTGTTCAGCAGCACTATATGTGGCAAGACATCAGATATTCTCAGATGGAGAAAGGGAAAGCAGAGGCCTGTTCTCAAAGTGAAATTAACCTCAGTGAGGTAGAATCAGGTGAAGCCCAGGGAGCTGCTCAGAGCAGTGAATGTCCTCTAGTCTGTTCCAGCTCCCTTCAATGCGCATCCAGCATCTGCTCCTCAAATTCGAAACTTTTAGACTCCTCAGAGGATGTGTTTGAAACTTGGGGAGAGGCTTGTGACCTGCTCATGCACAAATGGGGTGATGGACAGGAAGAACAAGTTACAACTCGGCTCTAAGTCAAGCTCCTATCACCTGTTCTGGAACTCGGCCGAAAATTTGTAACTTCCTTGTTCTCAGAAGTGACAGGATATAATCCCCTCACTGCCCCCATCCCCAGAAAGGAGAGTAAAACACCTATTATTTTCACCATCTTTTATAGCCACATTTTCCATTTTGTTGTTCTTGTTGTTGTTGATTATTATATTACTATGATTTGCCTTTGTATTCCTATAAGTCCATTTCACAACCAATAGAAGGGGTGTGTGCCCCTAATCAGCAGAGGTGCAGTGGGGTGCTTAACCCTTTGGCTTTGCTTTTCTTATCCTTGCTTCCTTGAAGCTCCAGGTGCCACTTTGCTACTGTTGCTGCCGCACAGATTCCTGACCTTCTTCTGAATCTCACACCATTTCCCCACAGGGCTGAAAGTTGTGCTCAGCCATCCCCACCAGCTATCAGATAAGGCAAACAAACCTGCCTATAATTCTTACCCTTCAGTGCTCCATGCAGCCCATTTTGGTTCAATAAACAGCATCAAAGGGAGCCTGAACAACCTGCAAAGAATTGTCAGCTTGTGGTTTCTAGGTATAACTGGCCTTTTTGTTGTTTTCACTTTTAAACACTACAACTTCTCCTTATTGTGGGGGCTGTTGAGGTTTTTTTTCCCTTTAAATATGTGCTAGTTTCCTAATGTGTGCCAATGAATATCTACCCCACAGTATATGTCATATCTAATAAGTTAGTGAATTCCTTTCTTGTGTTTGTGTATTTCACTTAACTTACTACATTTTAAAATTTGATAGAACTGAGATTAATATTTAGGATGTGTACTGTTTTTAAAAATGTCTACTACACTATAACCAATAGCCACTACATCTCATACATTGGCAAGAAAAAAATAATCAGCTGGTATATTCATAGCATCCTATCTACTGCTGATAGTTTTAATCATCATTGTTATTGAAAAGCATTTATAAGATAAAGGACTGGATTTGAAAATATTTTTATCAGAAAAAAATGGCATCTTGTTGAGGTGTCAAAATCCGAAGAGCCTCTTCATTTTAATTAATTGCTGATAAAAACTCAACAATTTTAGGTCTAGATAACCTGATTCTGGTTGCAGTTTGAATATTCACTGGGGGCAACGGAATTGCATGTGTAAACTTATGTTAGGTATATAACATAACAACCCTAGTGATTTCATGGGACTATAAACATGGTCAAAATTCTGTCTTCAAAGAAAGTTGCATTTATACATCCCAACAAATTATTTTCCCTGGCTTAAGAGGGCCTCATCAGAATATAAAGGTGCATATTTAAAAAATGAAGTACACAATGCATAAGGTCATCATGTTAGAGCCAATAACTGCTGAGGCATAACATGCTGAACAAGGATGGTTTTTACCAACATTAGCACAACAGTATCCCCAAGTTTAACCTGAACAGCCCTAGGTCTGGGTCCTGGAGATTAAATTAACAGTATATAGCTCAGAAAAGAAGAGAGGTGTAACAATGTTCTTGTAAATGTCAATAGCAATAGGACTCCAACTGAATTCCTGTATATGCTTTCTGGTATAAATAAGTGAAATGAAGAATTTTCTTTTTAAATTTATTTAATTTTATTTTTTGAGTTTTTTGGCTGACCACATAGAGTCCTACATACCTCTCCAGCACCACTCACCTGGTGAAGCTGCTATGGATGCCAGCTACTGTTTTTTCTCCCTTCCTAAACAAATACAGCTTGGTCTATAGAATCGCTGCCCCATAATAAGGAGACAAAATGAAGCATTTTAAAACAATACAAATATGCCTCCAAAATAGCTTTTGACAGTGTAATTTCTGTTATTCGAATTAATTCCCATTTGGCAAGAGATGGTCCCAAAATAATTCCTTAATAATATCTGAAGTGAACATTTACTCAAATCCCACTTTTCTCCTGCTTCTCTAAGTGGGACTATCATAAATGGCCTTGACATCAATAACACGGAGGTTTCTGTTTTAAAATGTTTTTAATTATTTTGGAGAGAGGGGAAGGGAGAGATAGAACATCAACAAGAGAGAAACATTATCAGCTGCCTCTTGCATGCCCTCCACTGAGGATTGAGCACACACCCCGGACATGTGCCCTGACCAGGAATTGAACAGGTGATCTCCTGGTTCATGGGTCGATGCTCAACTGTTGAGCCATACTGGCCGAGCAAGAAGGTTTCTAAAGTTATAGAATCAACTTTCCCAATTACAAAATTTAGTTTGAATAATAAATAGAACCTGGGCTACATTCCTAACTCAATATATGGCCATATTCCATCAAAAGAAAAAGATATGTCTTTCTCACAAATGCCTGTACTTGTGATAACACTTTTCTGGCAATTACTTTATCAGTTTGTCAGAAAACAAGGGTAGCCAGAGATAGAACCATGCTTCAAATTCCAGTCTTCTATTATGCTCTATGAGAGAATATGTATAGATCATAGTAGCCAATCTCTACTACTGAAAGAAACCAGTATAAATATTTCATGGACAGTACATTGCTTTGCAGATCTTCTCAGGGTTATTATCTTTGGCACTTTGGCTTAAAACTTCACTGGCTATGTTTAGGCTTACCTATGTTGGGGGCTGAGGACAGTTTGCTGTTAAAGCTAAACAGCTATTGCCCTAACTTCCATGTTGGTGGCACCAATGTTTTTACTAGCTGTAACTCAGTAGACAGTAGGAAGAAAAAAAGATTTGTGTTCACCTCTCCAACCTCTGGATCAGCTACTGTCAAGAAAGATATTTCAAATTAAATGCTTAATTTAAATATGACTTCTGACCCTAGGGAATGTATGAATCAACATGATAATAAGTTTAAAACCAAAATTTTAGAGCTAAAAGAGAACTTTAGGATAAGATCTATTGCTTCTCTATTGCTTCTATTACAAACTCTTATTTTACAATAGAAAAAGAGGCCCAGAGAAGGATGACTTGCTCAAGGTCAAAGAGCAAGTAAATAAACTCAAATCTTATAGATCATGGAAACAAGACGTTTATTATTAATACATAAATGTGAAAATGGAATGGCTACTATAGATATCTTTTTGTTCGTTTGTCCAAAATACTGTGAACGCCACAAATCTCAGACTGACATATTTAAACGTAAAGTTAAAAATGTAGTCAGAAATCAAATATAATTATAAATGGTATAAAAACCATTTACTATTTGTCTATATCACAGTTCACCTCCATTACTATTGGCTTTCTTATCACTTCTAGACACATGTATTCATTTAATTACAGACAGTCCTTGGGTTATGTTGGACTCGATGTACATCATTTCGTGGTTACATCGCCATCTACCATTTATTTTTTTTTAAAAAGTTCCGTCATTTTGATGTATGTACATATGTGCTTTATGTTTTTTTTATTATTTATTTACAAGTAAAGGTCAGGAATTGTTATCTTTCTTTTAATTTTTTTTTTACTGTTTCACTTCATTACTGCTGTGTAGTGCTCCATGTGAGTGACCTAGGTACTTATGTAGGTGGGTTCTGACTTATGGCGAAAATTGCATTACATCACACCATAGGAATGGATCTCCAGTGTAACCCAAGGACATTAAAGTCTCCATGAAAATTAGTAAGGGTAATGCTAATACAAAGAAAATGTCTGAATTATATTAGAAAACTAGAGGCCCAGTGCACAAAATTTGTGCACTGGAGGGCGTCCCTCAGCCTGGCCTGCACCCTCTTTCAGTCTGGGAGCCCTCGGGGGATGTCTGACTGCCAGCTTAGGCCGCTCCCGGGCAGTCAGACATCCTTAGTGCTTCCATGGAGGCAGGAGAGGCCCCCGCCACTGCCACTACACTTGCCAACTGTGAGCCCGGCTTCTGGCTGAGTGGTGCTCCCCATGTGGGAGTGCATTGACCACCAGGAGGCAGCTCCTGTGTTGAGCGGGATCGGGCTGAAACCAGCTCTCTGACATTCCTCAAGGGGTCCCAGATTGCTAGAGGGCGCAGGCCAGGCCAAGGGACCCCTCTGGTGCACGATTGGGGCCTGGGAGGGACATGGGAGGTTGGCCAGCTGGGGAGAGAGCACAGGAGGGCTCCAGGGCATGTCCAGCCCATTTCGCTCAGTCCCAATCGGCCAGACCCCAGCAGCAAGCTAACCTACCAATAGGAGCGTCTTCCCCCTAGTGGTCAGTGCACATCATAGCGAGCGGTTGAGCGGCCTTAGCATATCATTAGCATATTATGCTTTGATTGGTTGAACGGATGACCAGACGACTGGACACTTAGCATATTGGGCTTTTATTATATAGGATGACCATTGTTGAAGTATCCCCTCCAGTTCTAGCTTTAAGTCCAGTGTAGTACAAAGGCAGAGGAAAGATTCCAAATTCAAAATCATTATTTTGGATGCCACATTTTACAGGAATATAAATGCTTCAAGTTATACTTCTGTCCCCTTACATGGGGATATTTGAAATTTTCCAGTTCTTTCTGCCTCCCATAGTCATTTTTTTATTCTACTCTGACATAATGTAGGCTATTTCAGCTAAGTCTAAAATATCTAAACATCTGTATTCAATTTGATTAAAGAATGTAAAAAAGTCCTCTACCCTTTGAATGCATTAAATAATAAATACCTTTTCAATAAGAACATTACAGTTCTATGGCAGTGAAACCCTTCCCTAAAAATTTCATTGGGAATTTCATTGAAAAATATGAGTTGATACTTTGGCCAGAAAATATGAATAACCATCTGATGTTCATGTTACCTGTGGATGAGACTCAAGTGGTGTTTTGACTAAAAGTTTAAGTTGCTCAGACCTTGGTTTGTTGAACCATCAGATAAAAGGTCCTTGAAATTAGGCAGACGTTATTTTCTGTTTAAAAGTACATAAGAAAAATTGATATTATATTGGTAATCAAGTTTTCAAAACAGTACTAATAAACAGATTGCTTGTATAGACATAGACAATATAAGGTGATCATTTAAATAACCTCTTCATACCTACTTGTCAGCTCCTTCCAACCCTAATCCCTGCAGCTTTGCATCAAATCTATGGGTATTTTAGATGGTTTGTTTGGCTTGCTTTATCTAGATAATTGTTCCAAATATCCACTTTGTTGATGTAGAACTAGCCACTGAGAACTGAGTACCCAATTCAAAGTGAACATTACTTTAGTACAATAGAGAAATGTTATTTTTACTATATTTCCAATGACCCTTTTTACCACTTTTTCCAACAGATGTGGGTTTTGGCTTGCATTGCTTTTGGGGGGATGTTTGTAAAAGTGAGAACACTGTCTGTGTATACAGACACAGATGCATGTGCGCTCACACATATACACACATGCAATGAAACAATACGATTTGATTGCTCTGGCCTTGGCTCTTCATTCCTTTCGGTAATTATGTGATCTTTTTGAAAGTAGGGCAAGCAGGAATAACTTCAATTAAAAAAACTTTCTAAAAGGAAACTTCCTGAGATGTGGTGAGGAATTGCTAAAATGAACTGCAACCAAGGCATCTGCTGCAGCACAATTCTTAATATTAAAGCTCTCAGGATTTGAGGTTTCTAGTTTGAAGAAAAAATAAAGCTTTTACGTCAGAAAAATGAAACCTAACTTGTAAATATATACATTTTTGGTGAATTAAATCAGTCTGCATACTTCAGATGTACTGTACACTAAGATATTGCTATTCATATGCTGATATGTGGCCTAGGATTTCCATCTCTATGCTGCAAGTTGGTCTGGAGAAGGTGCTGGTAGGTGTTTTGAGAGCTTTACTTTTACAGGTTGGAATGTTTATTAAGAAACAAAGGAGCTAATTGCTGGAATGATACAGGCAGCAGGCAAAGTGCTCTAGCATATTAAAGCACATTATTTGTTTTATTCCCATTCTACAGTGTATTTGTATCTCATATGTACTTGTTTATTGCATCTGAGTCATGGTCTTTCTTTTCCAAAGAGGTACATCAGTGTTTGTGGTACTTGAGAGACATGTACATAATAAGAATTATAATGTTTAAATATAAAATTAAGTAGAATGCCTTTATAAAAGCTAGTTTTCTTATCTGACGTGAAAAGTTGTGAAAGCTCTGTAGAAACTTGTTACTACACAAATAAAAAGCAAATGATTTCTGTAGTTAACAGAAAGAGCCTGCAACGTAAAAAAAAATTGTTTTAATCCTCAGCCGAAGATATTTTTCCATTGCCTTTAGCTAGAGTGGGAGGGGCGGGGAAAGAAAGAGAGGGAGAAACATCAATGCGATAGATAACATAGATTGGATGCCTCCATACCTTGCTGGGGTCAAGCCTGCAACCTGCAAGCTGCAACCAAGGTGTGCCCTTGACCGGGAATCCAACCCACAACCCTTCAGTGTGTGGGCCAATGCTCTAACCACTGAACAACCGGCCAGGATAAGAGCCTGCAACTTTTGATCACTGCAATCCACCTTCATAAGTCCAAGATTGCAGGCACATGTGCCCTGCCCTAATCTCTCATCCTCAAAAAGAAAAGCCTTTACAACTTCCAATAACTTGATAGAACCAAAAAGACTACATGAAGATGTACAAAAGAAAGACCTCCATTGTGAAGGCTATTGTCACCAATTTACAGCCCATTTGGTCCTTTGACTTTATCTATAAGCAGGTTTTACGGCAACCTCACATCCCAAGAGTTGCACCTCAACATATGCACACATACTCTGTGGCACTGGAATGAGTAGGTGGAAGTGTGCCTTTTATTTTAGCCTAAGGTGGCCATTTTCAAGTGCAGTTATGCTGGGTCTGGCCATTTTATGTTTTTCCGAACAAATTTCAATATATCCCCCAAATGCTCATTGTCACCAATTGCCTTCCAACTTAGGAACCTTTTTACAGTTTTCTGGTCTTATACAACCCTTAAAAATGACCCTTGGAAGGCAGGACAAAGAGGCTTTAGATCAGTGATTCTCAACCTGTAGGTCGCGACCCCTTTGGGGTTGCCTAAGACCATCGGAAAACACATATATAATTACATATCGTTTTTGTGATTAATCACTATGCTTTAATTATGTTCAATCTGTAACAATGAAAATACATCCTGCATATCAGATATTTACATTACGATTCATAACAGTAGCAAAATTAGTTATGAAGTAGCAACGAAAATAATTTTATGGTTGGGGGTCACCACAACATGAGGAACTGTATTAAAGGGTTGCGGCATTAGGAAGGTTGAGAACCACTGCTTTAGATTTTTATGGAAGTGCTTGAGGTACTTGGATGGTGGTAGTACAGAAAAAGATGAAAAAGCATTCAAAGTAAGGATAAAAATGGATAAAGCACTTTAAGACATAAGGTTAAACCACCAGGTTGTCCAACTTTTTAGATATCCACACTGAGATGAAGTTCCTTGATTTAAATAAAGTGAAATATTAATGTCAACAGTTTCCAGAAGTGCAACAGTATATGAAAATTAGCTCTGAACAATCTATAAATAATTTTTCACAGGTTAGGTCATATTCAGGTTGAATTTCAGATAGTAGCAAGTTCTCACCTGTGATCACTGTATTTAAATTCAATACATTAGACCAGTGATGGCGAACCTTTTGAGCTTGGCATGTCAGCATTTTGAAAAACCCTAACTTAACTCTTGGTGCCATGTCACATATAGAAATTTTTTGATATTTGCAACCATAGTAAAACAAAGATTTATATTTTTGATATTTATTTTATATATTTAAATGCCATTTAACAAAGAAAAATCAACCAAAAAAATGAGTTCACGTGTCACCTCTGACACGCGTGTCATAGGTTCGCCATCACTGCATTAGACCCACAGTAAGGTTACATTTTCAATATGATTTCATTGCCTTTTATAAATATGCACATTTGACCAATTATTGGAAGAATAGATTTCTCTAAATTTTATCTAAGAAATAAAATGAATTTGTCAAAACTCCACATGAAAAAAAAAAGGTAACATTTGGGGAGGGTAGTAGGAAAGAAAGCTAGATTCTGTATCTGGTGTCATATTTTAAGCTCATGAATTTGGAATAAATATGTAAAGTGAAATTATGAAATTGTGAGACTTGATATTTTCATAAACATACCAGAATTTAAGCTCCAAAATGAATGTTGTTCTTCAAAGTAGTAAGCTGCATCCATATTCGAATGCTGCCATTACTTCAACTATCGTGGACTTCGGCTTTTGGGAGGATTTTCAAAATCCACAATATTACACTTTAATATCCCCAATGGTAGAAAAGCATGATCCTATAAGATTAAATCTTTAAAACCAGTCAAAAGTAATTTTGGATCCATATTTGATGAGTGATCAACCTGAGTTCTACTTTTTCTAATAAAAAATAAACATTTTCAAGTGCTGTTACACAATAGGCACTTTAATTGGCACAGTTATAAAATAATGAGACAGTATTTATGTAGCTTGTAAAGTGACCGGAAACTGCTCTTTGGAATCTAGTTTGTTTTTTTCCATATCAACTTTATTGAAGAATAATTTGTGTACAATTAAATCCATCCATTTAAAGTGTACAATACAGTGAGTTTTTACAGTTGTATGTACCCCTGGAACTACCACTAAAATCAAGATACAAAATATTTCCACCATCCCCAAGATTCCTTGTTCTCTTTGCCATCTAGAATCTAGTTTCAAACATGTTTGGAACAGTGGCAGCCTAACTGCCATAAGTATATAGCTTCCCAAAGAGGACACTTTAAAGAACACCATACTTAGGTATAGAACCTCCACTGATTTAGGAATAACCATAATGACTTAAACCTTGGAAAATTTGTGTTTAAAAAGGTAAAACTTATTCCAAGTTCCAATGGCTTATGTTGAACATAAACTCAGAATTGGCTTCTCGAACCTTATTTGATTCATAAAAAATGACATTTTATAATGCAGAGGTTTTTTGACAACTAGGTTATCAGTAGGAAGAAGGGGCACTGGAACCACAGAGGGAAAGCAGGGGTTCAATTATGTTGTTCATTAATGTAATATCAATTACATTAATGTAATTGAGTGTGGGTGGGTGGGAAGAGATTAACCAAAGAACTTGGATGCATATATGTATAACCCATGGATGTAGACAATATGGTGGTGAAGGCCTGGGGCAAGGGGTGGGCTAGAAGAGGTCAATGGGGGAGGAGGGGGACATATGTAATACTTTCAACAATAAAGATTAAGTTACAAAAAATAAAGCTCCAGCCCTTGTAGAAAAATGGAGGGGAGGGTTTTTTTATTTCAAGAAAAACTATCTTAAATATAATAATGTTACATGCAATAAACATTAATATCTCAAGAAAAACAATTTTAAATATGATGTTTCATGCAATAAACACCAATTATTCAAGAAAAATGATCTTACATATATTGCATGCAATAAAAATATTTCAAGAATAAAAGGATTTTAAGTATAATATTACTAAAACTGTACTAACATAGTATGATATCACAAAAGTTGGAGGAAATATTAAAATTCTGCAAATAACAGGATTACTTCTATTATATTCTAGAATATTTTTCCCCCTCTGGCTTTTTGTTCATCAGTTTATGTTGTTCATTATATTTCACAAATGAGATCATATGATATTTATCTTTCTCCAACTGGCTTATTTCACTTAGCATGAATTTTTTAAGGTCTATTTTGTTGAATATAAGTATTGCTACTCCAGTTGTTTTTTTTTTCTTTCCCATTTGCATGGAAAATTTTTTTTCCATCCCTTCACTTTCATCCTGTGTGTCTCTTTTGTTTTGAGGTGAGTCTCTTGTAGAGAGCATATAGTTGGGTCATGTTTTTGTATCCATTCAGCTACCCTACACCTTTTGATTAGAGCCTTTAATCCATTTACACTTAGGATTATTATTGAGAGGTCCTTGTTTATAGCCATTTTAATTCTGTATGGCTAGGTTTCTCTCTCTGTTTCTTCTTCTCAGCAATCCCTTACAACTCTACCTTTAGCATTTCTTATAATGCTGGCTTGGTGGTGATGAACTCCTTTAGCCTTTTTTTTGTCTGGTAAGCTCTTTATTTGACCATCTATTTTGAATAATAGCCTTGCTAGATATAGTAATCTTGGTCTCAGATCCTTGCTTTTCATTACCTTGAGCACTTCAAGCCATTCCCTTCTGGCCTATAGAGTTTCTGATGAGAAATCAGGTGTCAGCCTATGGGAACTCCTTTTGGTAAGTTTTCTTTTCTCTTGCTGCCTTTAAGATTCTTTATTTTTTGGCATTTTAATTATGATGTGTCTAGTCATGAGTCTGTTTGGGTTCTTCTTGTTTGGGGTTCTCTGTGCCTCCTGAACTTGTGTGACTTTTTCCTTTACCAGGTTAGGGAAGTTTTCTACCATTATTTCTTCAAGCACCTTCTCTGTTCCTTTCTCCCTTTTCTGGCACACCTACAATTCTAATATTGCTACGTTTCACATTGTCCCACAACTCCCTTAAGCTGTCCTCTTGTTTTTTCTTTTTGGTTCTCTGAGTGATATTTTCAACTGTCTTCTAATTCACTGAGTTGATTCTCAGCTTCCCCTAATCTGTTGTGTATTCCAATGTGTTCTTTGTATTATGCTATTCTTTATCTCAGACTGTTCTTTTTTCATAGTTACTTTATCTTTTTTCATACTGTTCAGCATTTTTAACATTACTCTGAACTCTGTTTCAGATAAATTTCTTATCTCTGCTTAATTTATCTCTTCTAGAGAATTTTTTAGTTCATTCATTTGAGGGTTGTCTGTCTCCTCATTTTGGTTGTCTGGGTTTGTGACTGTGTATTAGGTAGATCCTCTACACCTCTCAATTTCTAGTGCAGGACAGTGTTAAAGGCTGTTTCTGACTAACTGGATCAGGTAAAGACTCAAAGCCTCCAGAGACCACCTCTGTCTACAGACTAATAGGATTCCAACTTGACTTGCCTCCAGGCAATCATCCTCAGGTGTGGAGAGTTTTTTTCAACAGGGTGGGGCAGTTGCTTCTGCCTGGAGGCTAATTGTTACTTTTAATCTCATAAGTGGCCTCAAGGCAAGGTGTTTTTCAATAGGGTATGTTGACTGTCTTCCCCCCATGCAATGCAGATGTCTATGTGGGAAAGATGTCCTCTGCTGTGTGAGGGAGTGACTCGGCCCAGGAAACTTGGGGTGTCTGCCTTCTGAGCTCTACCCCCCAAGTCCCCAGTCCTGGATTCTGCTCTCACAGCTCGTCTACTTCACCCTCCCTCTGCCAGAGCACAAGGTGGGTGGCTCCACGGGGAATTTTTGTTTGTTGGCCCTTTAAGAGGGTACCCAAACTTTCAGCTGCCACTCCCTGGCAGACAGCATCCCCACTGCTTTTCACAGCTAGATGTTATGTGGGTACCCTCCTCAGTTTGGTGCTCTCTGCTGGGGAGCCCAGCTTTGATAGTAGATCCCAGAGTTCTCAGTGGCAACCCCTTCCCACAGCTGAGATATCTCTTCGGGACTTCAGTTGCTGTCTGTGAGTGTCCAGCCAACCCTTTTGCGCCTCCACCCCTCCTACCAGTCTCTATGAGGTCTCCACCTTCAGTTCTTGGGTATCAGGATTCTCTCCTGTGAGTTTTCCGTTGATTATTCAGGAAGGCTTTCCATATTTCAGTTGTAATTTCAGCTTGTTCCTGGGAGCATGTCCATGCAGCATCCTTCTATTCTGCCGCCATTTTTAATCTCAGAGGGGAGGGTTTGGGACTCAAAAGGAGCTCTGGTAGCAGAAGTAGGAGGCAGCTCTAGTGAGATGGTGTTGGCAACTAGCTGAATTTTCAGGTTATTTGTAAATCACCTGTTTAGACTAGGTATTTCATGTACAAGATTTAGTCATATTATTGAAGTGGGATTTTTTTTACTGGAACACATGGTGTTCCCATGGGCAAACTGATTCCTGGGCTCTTTGTCCACCAGAGTCGAAGAATGAATCCACAGATGGAAGGTGATAGAGCAAAGGTGGAAATTTATTGAAAAACAAATATAGACTCCCACGTGGGGAAAGGGAAATCTCACAGCACAGACTCCCACGTGGGGAGCGGAAAAGAGTCCCACAGAACAGACTCCCACGTGGGGAGGGGGAAGAGTTCTTGTTTCTATGGTTTATAAAGGCTGTAGGCCTTGGTGCCTTGATGTCCCCTCTTATTGGTCACTATTTCCTTGACTGGTTACCATAGTAACTTGAGCCCAAAGGTTGAACCTCACATGGGACATGTGAGGTTTTCCTCCCCTCCTTCCTTATTGTTTTCCTATTCCCTTTGGGGTTTCTTCTTCTCCTTCTGGATGAAGGGCTTCCTTCCCTTTATTTTGTAAATATAGACCTTGTGCTGTTTCTAGCTCCCTCATTCTATGGAAATGTACCTGTTGCAGCTTTTCAGCTCCCCTATTCTATGGAAATATATCTTCTGCTGCTCTGTAGCCCTGTGCTTCTTCCATGGTCCCTTTAATTTCTAAAATTTCCCTAAAAATTCCTGTTTCATTATTTAAAGTATAGCTTTATTATCTGTGGTCAAACCTTATAGGACTTCAGTTTACAATACATATTAAGCGATCAGTTTAAATAACCAAAGCCATGTAGCTTGTAGTCTAAGTAGAGTGGTAATTCTACTTAGTGTACTTGGGCAGGAGAAGCACTTCGAATTCTCAAGTGTCCAACAGTATCACTGGAACCAATGGCACAAAAATGAATGCATGAGCTCAAGAGGAAAACTCTAAACCCAAAGGTTTAATACGGTTGATGGTTTTCTTAAAGTTAAAGGCAATCCAATTTGATAACTTACTTTCATAAATTTAACTGTTTGAATTACTCCTTTAACATAGTCAAAGTAAACCCATATGCTTCATTATTTCAATTATAAAGACAGAAGATAAAGGCCTTCTCAAGGACTTTTCAGTTGAAATAAGAATAAAAACATCCTTCTTAAGAAGAAGCATTTTAATTTGCCTTTGTTTCTAAGAGTGCACACCAGTGGTAGTATTCAAGAAAATATAAATATTTAAACTTTTCACAAGATTCTATTTCAAGATTTCTCAAAAACAGGGTTGAAATTGAGAATGAAGAGTAACTTCCTATTCAAAACTATGAATTTAGTTTGGAGCTACCATTTGATAGCAGATAAAAAGAATACTAGAAAACACAAGTGGTGTTTAATTCACTTTCTTAGCCTCAATCTCACATCACATATACATAAAATGTTTCCAACAACTTGAAGTTAAAATTTTATCTCCTGAGCTTAATCATGGGAAGGGAAAATTCCAAGTGTTTTTATGTAAATAGTTGTGGCAGAGCCCCCCTTTTACTTTTCAAATGGCATTTTGGCTTTGCATACTACTAGCTTAAAAGCTAAAGCCTCCTTGAGTAACTAGCACTTTAAATACTTTCTGTAAGAAGTGCAAAGTTAGTATTATTCTTAAATGTGTTAAAAAAGAATTTTGTACAATAAAATGATTTTGTGTATTTTTAGCTTCAGTATGAAGAAAAGCATTTGCTTTTTTCCCCTTGAAATGTATGGCTGCTCAGATTTAAGTTATCTTGCTCCTCCCTTTCCCAATGTAATCATTTATAGCCACCTATTATTAACACATTAAGCGCCATGTCAGTCACCAGTGACTGACACTATACTTTCCGTTTGGAAGGCAAAACAGGCTGGGCGCTTAATGTGTTAATAAGCATTTATGAACAATAGAGTTCACATCATAACCAGCAGAAATACTTAAGGGAGACCTCCACTGCCCAATATATTTTGAAAAGTAGGTTAATGAGAATAAAAATTATTAATATTGTTCTAACTTTTATAATTCCTACTAAACAAAGCTGTGACTATTAAATATTTAAAAATGGTATTACATTCATAAAGGACTTTGAGATGACATGAAGTGAGCAATACAGCTCTGAAGCTATAGCTTAAACTATGGAGAAACCTTACAGATCTTATCCTGGAAATTTCTTATTCTTTCTTGAGTACCCAAAATGTGATAGGTATTGTACAGAACAGTGTGACTCTGTGCATCAATGAGAGGACACATAAATTGAGATTAAGCAGGTTCTTAATAAACTAGCATAATCAAGGAGTACATTTTGTCAATATTTTAAGCATCAGCTGAAAATATAAATTTATCTGTATAATACACTTTTCAGCAATTAGCTTTCCCTCACTTAATTCAGACTCCTAAAGTGTTACTATATTTTATTTTACTAATTAACATGAACACTTAGGGCATCAGAACACTTATTAGCATACTAAAACAGTTTAACTTTCAGCCAGATAACTCACTTACAAGTCCTGGACCAATTATTTTAAGTGTGCCTGGGTGTATAACATCTACATTTTTGTTAGATAAATAAGGACAATAAAAGGCAGTAATATATGCCCTAACCGGTTTGGCTCAGTGGATGGAGCGTCGGCCTGCAGACTGAAGGTTCCCGGGTTCGATTCTGGCCAAGGGCATGTACCTTGGTTGCGGGCACATCTTCAGTGGGAGGTGTGCAGGAGGCAACTGATCAATGTTTCTCTCTCATCGATGTTTCTAACTCTCTATCTCTCTCCCTCTCTGTAAAAAAATCAATAAAATGTATTTTTAAAAAAGGCAATATCTGAAAAATATACACAACCAGCACATGCAAAAAATTCCAACAACTCCATAATAAAAACACAAATGATTTATAAACACTTCAAAAAGGAATACATGTAACTAGCAAACAAGCAGTAGAAAAGTGCTCACCATAATCACGGAAATGAAAATTAAAGCCACAATGAGATTTCACTTACTACACACACACACCAGAATGACTAAAATAAAAAGACCGACACTACCAAATGTTGACCAGGATGAAAAACAACTGGAACTCTCATTCATTGCCAGTGGAAGTATAAAATGTTACAATCACTTTGGAAAATGTCCAGTAGCTCCTTACAAAACTAAGTATACACTTAACCTATGACCCAGCAATTCCATTCCAAGAGGAATAAAAACAAATACTCACAAAAAGACTTCTACAAATATGTTCATAGAAGCTTTATTTGTATCTAGAAACTGGAAATGGCCCAGCTGTCCTGAGAAGGCTAACCCCTGTTTTGTAAAACTAGTTTGGAATTCTCTATTTTTTTTTTAGATGGCCTCTTATTCTAAAAAAATAACTTTGCTTTCTAGCCTGCTTTAGCCTGCTTGAATAATAAGGAAGATAAACTTAGCTGTCTGACCTTGTAGGCCAGAGACTAGATATGCCCATACTCTCAATGCCATGCCAGGTGTATTTTTTAATTGGATAGAACTGTGTAGTTTTCAAGGCCACCAGCGAGATAACCAGTAAGCACACATAGGGCTGGAACTTTAATAAAAAGGGAAGTTCTGCTTGTAGCTCTGATTAGAATTTTAATTCATTTTCTCTAAGCCCACAGTGGTGAATAAAGTGTGACTCCAAAATCTCTGAGTATTGCTTGATTTACTCTGGTTCTCTGTAACAGTCCATCAACAGGAGAATGGATAAACAATGGCGTATCTATACAATGAAATTCTGCTCAGCCATAAGAAACCATTGACACACAACATGGATGAATCCCAAATATACAAAGATGAAAGAAGCCTTACACAAACAAGCATACAGTTTGAAAAAGAGAAACTAATATATGATGGGGGAAAATCGTAAGAAACAATAGCTGCCCAGGGGACAGGAATGGGGAAGCAGGAATTAATTGGGAAGGAGCATAAGGGAATCTTCTGGAGTGAAAATGTTATCTTGATAATGGCTTGGGTTTCACAGATATAATTTGTCAAAATGCACTGTATCAAGCAAGATTTGTGCATTTCATTGCAGGTACACTTTATCTCAGGAGGAAAAAAAAATAACCTTTATCAAATACTGAACTCTAATTAACAATATGCATGCTGAAATCTTTAGGATTAAGAGGTATATTTAAGTCCTCCTTTCTTTGCAATGTATTAAAAATTAAGGACTGATCAATGGATATGTGAAAATGCAAGTATAGTAAAATGTTAATTGTAGGGTGGTGGGTATACGAACGTTCATTGCACAATTATTTCAACTTTTCTATGTTTAAAATTTTTTCATAATAACACATTGGAAAAATGAGCATTGAGTAAAGCAAAAGAATTAGGTTAAAAAAAAGCCAAATCTATACCCTGCTACAAAACAACTAGGAGGGAAACTTCTTAGACAGTTGAAGCTGTTTCAGCAGATCTAAAGGAATGGAAGAAAATTAAAGTTCAACTACTGAAGCAAGCAAAAACAAACCTGTATATTATAGTGCTTTTTTGTTGTTGCTAACTACCACCCGAGGATATTTTTCCATTTATTTTTTTAGAGAGAGTAAAAATGGAGGGGGGGGGGGCCAGAAACATCGATGTGAGAGAGATACATTGATTGGTTGCCTCCCACTCATTCCCTGACCGGGGCGGGGAATGGAACCCAAAGCTCAGGTACATGCCCTTGACTGGGAATCAAACCCACAACCCTTTGGTCCAGGGGCCAACACTAACCACTGAGCTAAAAATGGCCAGGGCAAGTATTTGTTTTTTTGTAGGGCTATACACGTGGTATAACTTTTTTTATTTTATTGTGGTAAGAACACTTACCATGAGATCGTCCTTTTAAGATTTTCAAGTGTACAATACAGTTCTGTTGGCTACAGGCACAAAGTTTTACAGCAGAGATCTACAATTTACTCATCTTGCATAACTGAAATTTACCAAGATAAAAATAGTCACTTTGATCTGGCTAATATAGCAGCAAAGAAATAAAACAATCCTTTTTTTAAAAGTCTCTAAGTTTAGTACTCCAGCACTAGGATATTTTTTTCTACAATTCTGCAAAAGGTTTGAAAAAAACTGTATTATATAGTTTGAAAGAAGCTATAAAGTTTGCTAGAAAAGATTTACTAGTTGATTAGGTGAAGGTACGAACCACCCATATAACACCAGTAAATCA
Source organism: Myotis nattereri (assembly GCF_964212035.1). Classification (NCBI taxonomy): domain Eukaryota; kingdom Metazoa; phylum Chordata; class Mammalia; order Chiroptera; family Vespertilionidae; genus Myotis; species Myotis nattereri. Next base: position 102,661,714 of record NC_138078.1, on the reverse strand, counting down.
CTACTATTAATCAATGCTTGGCCAAACTAAATCTTAACATTTTAATTCACTGACTGGCCTGAATAAGAATTGATTCGATTTAACCTCATTATTGTTGAATCACCCTCACCCCCAAATGTTTAGCCAGGGGCAAGGTCCACCTACCAAGGAAAAAGCAACAAAAACCAAATAGCTGTTTAACAGTAATTTCCTGGTTTCCAAGCTTCCCTCTAGCAGCCATAAAAAGTGAACTTAAAAGTGGTAGTGATTATTAGGGAAACAGAGAAGCAGTTAAAACCTGAAATGGTTCACTTATCTCAATTAGTTTTTACAAATAAATGTCTAGCTTAACTAAATTTAGTTCTACATGTAGTGAATATTCTTGAGAATTACAGAATTTTAAGAATCAGTTGCCTTTATTATAGGCTTCCTAACCTCACAGATATCTTAACAATGTACCTATTGGCCTTATGAGACAGCCTCTCTAAAATCTTATGTTTAATTCTTTTCAGGATAGAAAGCATTTTTAAAAACCTGAACTCTAACTTCATAAACAAATATTTACTCTCCTGATGGCCAGTTACAAAGGGAGCTCTTCTTTAACTATTATGAGAAATTTCAAACACAAAAATTGCATAATTAACCCAAGTTTCAAGAGTTATAATTCAAGTTATTAGCATGCAGCTAGTCTTACATTTATAAATTCCACCCCCCTCCCAGATTATTCTGAGGCAATACTCAGACTTGTCACTCTAATGCAGGTTTATTCCAACAGCAGTTAGGTATCTAAACTCAGGTCCACCTGAAGTTTCCTAAATCTATATCTTCCCACACATCACTTGAAACTGCCTTTGATAATTGAGGCAGGAGAGAAGAGAAGTTTCTGAATAAAGTTGTTCCAGCCTGACTGGTATGGCTCAGTGATTGAGTGTAGACCTATGAAACCAGGAGGTCACAATTAGATTCTTAGGGCACATGCCCGGGTTGCAAGCTCAATCCCCTGTGTGGGGTGTGCAGGAGGCAGCTGATCAATTATTCTCTCTCATCATTGATATTTCTATCTCTCTCTTCCTCTCTGAAATCAATAAAAACATTACAAAAATTTGTTCCAACTGAAGCTTAACATTCTGAGTAAAATGGGGAGAAATAAGGCGTTGTCTGTTGCTATACTAGTTCTCCTGAATTCTTAGTTATTATAAATGGAAGTATAAATGGCTGCAAAGAGGTTTCATGTAAAATAAACCAAATCTGTCCCAGATTTAGAAGTCTAGATTAACTACACACCATTCTTCCCCAATGGACTATTTCTTTATACACAGAGATTTATGTCTGAATTAAGTTCTGAACCTTTGGTGTTCATATAAAAAAATCCTGGTTTGTTTGTATTTTTATTTCCAGAGCTAATTAAAAGGTTATGCCTTGATTATAGGTCCCAAAGAAATGAAAGATGTTTTAAATTCACAGGTCTTGAATTTCAACAGTAAAACAGATTCAATATTTTCATCTGTTCTTACTCAAGGCAGAAAACCACAATTAGCTTTGAATAAATATACACTGTATAAAAATGAATTCTAATAGTTTTTCCTCACTATGGAAATGATTAAGCTTTCTACCTTTGGTGTGAACAGATTTATCTCAGGAAGGAGGTAAAAATAAAGGGTCCAGAACAAACCACAGTGCCTTTATATTTGTATCTCCTTCCCCAACAATTATAAAAGGATAAAATTTGGTTATAATATCAGAGGAAGAGCAGGATGTCTTGTAACATTAAGGGCAACTAAAGTGGTAATATGTAAGAAGTCTACCACTATATGTTTACACAATAGGTTGATTAAACATGTTAAGTCTTAAGGTTTTTTTTTATTACCAGAAAAACTACTTCCTTATTATCTGGAAGATGCCTTCAAAAGACAGTGCAGCCCAGCCACCATAGCTCAGTGGTTGAGCATCGACCTAGGAACCAAGAGATCCTGGTTTGATTCCTGGTCAGGGCACATGCCCGGATTGCAGGATTGATCCCCAGTGGGGAGTGTGCATAAGGCAGCTGATCAATGATTCTCTCTCTCTCATCATTAATGTTTTTATCTCTCTCACTCTCTCTCTTCTCTGAAATCAATAAAATAATTTTTAAAAAAGACAATGCAAACTTCTGCAGAACAGGTTACCTTCACCAGCCCAACCCCCAAAACAATAGCAGGGTCAGAGTATACTCTTTGATTATTTCTTACAGAAGACTGACAGGAATACATAGTAAGTGAATTATACTTGTATGATTTAAACAGACCATAAATACTGTTGACTTCAACATCAGTGACAGTGACAATTAGGTTTATCAATAATCTTTGGTTTAAGCTAATAACAAGCATCTCATTAAATTGTGTTAATTAGTAATGGAACGCAAGGGAAGGTAGTAACTTACAAGTTTAAAATAAAAACAAATCAATTAGAAGCCTAAGGCAAACATGCTTGTTTTAAAACCAAACAATTTCCAGACCCACATTCTCTAGACTACAATCTTCTAAAACACCCTTAGAAGCTAATTAGTGAACCATTGACAACAGTTGAAGATACAAAACAATCATTTGCTGTGAGTTATGTATATTTCAGAAATGTTAGCATGTTTGAAAAATGTTGAAGAGGGGTTTAGCTCCATATTTTTAAGTAAAATAAACCTTTACTTAAAACAACTTGTAGGCTGCACAAATTGAGAATTCAGGAAGTTAGCAGAGAAGATAAACATTAGAGGAAGGTTGTCATAAAGATCAGCACACTACTGTTCATCTTTTTCTTTTTTTACTACCGTTGTCAGATGCCAACTTGTAGAGCAAGCACTTACAAAACCAGCTCCATGTCTATTATGAAGCAGAAGCCTTAAATAGTGCACTGATTTGGAACTCATTAATATCAATCATCTTGAGAACAGTACACTGAAGATAGAATATATTATTTGCTATGTATGCCATACCAATTCTTTCAACTGTTCAAGTACCTTGAGTTCTGAGGTATTTTGACCTGGGGTATAACTGAAGGTGGGCAAGGACAAACTGATTCACATGCATAAATAACCATTTAAAAAGGCAATATAAACACGTTTTGTGGCAATAAAAGGACACTTTAAAAATAGCTTTGTCAGCTGAGCTACAGCAGAGCATTCCATGATGAATTATCCCTCAGAGAACTCATGAATACAGAAAAACTTGTGTCCTTTAGGTAGATGAAAGGGAGAAGATAGGCTGATAAAATATGTCTCACAGAAAGTTAGAGATAAGGCAGGCCTGGAGAGATATAAGGTAAGTCTAAAAACAAAAATGGAAAGATGTGACAACTATTGGAAGTATAGGACAATGAGAAAGTAAGTCTAGATTGAAGTTCCATAAGGGAGTGGACAGATTTAAAAAAAAACCACACAGAAATACAACCTAAAAAGGATCATTCTCAAGGGAAAAAAAGAGATATGGTAGTATGGATTGCAATGTCTTGAGATTAAATAACATTTCAACTGGCTTTGCCAGTTCATGCTATAAATTCACATGCTTTTGCAACCCAAATACTAGTGAAAAAACATATTAAAAGAATCAAATGTCTGGTACTCTTTGTTACCACGAAAAAGCAGAAATGAAGAAAATCCCACTCATTTTAGCAATTTTAAATGCTATTTTTTATTTACTGCTAACTGTGCAAAGGATACCAATTCAATACTGTGCAGTAAAAGTTACATAAATCCAACATTAAACAATAGCATATGGGATAATTCTAAAGCCGAGCACCATGTGCCTTCGAAACTGATAAATATCACAGAACAACTCAGTTCAGGCTATTCTTAAGAAACCCAAAGAGCTCTCATTTAATATTGTTAGTTACCCAAAAACAAATGCTCTTTATTTTGCTTTATTTTCTAGAGAAAAGTGGAAGTTAATAGAATTTTTAGTTTAATCAGATGTCTGATATCTAAACCAAGGAAATAGTTCATATGACTTATTCCTTTTATCAATTGACAAGCTGACTGACAGGAAGACAGCTGAATACAACTAAGTATGCTCAACATGAGGCTAGTTATACATTCATCTCAATTTCCTTATTCACAACCCAAAGTAATATTCCTTTCTTTTAAAGTACTATTTTAAATCAAAAGATAAAATAATCTTAAAGATGGATACAATAGTAACTACTCTAACCACTTAAATCACTTACTTAAACACTAACATAGAACAGTTTTTAAAAAAATCAAAAGGGCAAGAAAAATGGCAGTGCAAGAATACAACATACTGCTGAATCTTACATATTCCGAGGTACAAAATGAGAAGGTGAGGGAGGTGAAGAAATATAGCCAACTGGACCTGGATTCATAGCACCATGAATGTGAGGAGAACCACCATATGCTGCACCAATGGGATGCCAGGGGGCAATATAGGAAAACTCTGGCATAACGGGAAGGCAGGAATCAAAACCCGGCAAAGTTGGCGGCCCACAGTGATCTGTCATCACTGGATAATAGACTGTTCCATGAGGGACAGATGCAGGGTCAGCATTTGGAAAAGTACCTGAAACAAATACTGCATTTAGTACACCTTATATACAAAGATTCATTAAGAAAATATAAATGAATGTTTTCACATGTAAAAATGAAATTAGCACTAACTATAGGAGAGATCACAGAAATTGCAGCAGGAGCACTTTAGATATGAAATCTGACTAAAACAGACTACAAAAATATTATATGAACATTTCCTAATTGGAAAAAATTATACACATACATGTGCATGTATATAATATGTCAAATGTATCCTACCTAGTGTTAGCTATCTTTCTGGGATGATTTTGGCACCAACAGAATAAATACATAAATATTTGCTAGAGTCCTTCTAGTCAACTAAATTCTAATAAGAGTTGCTCACAATCAAGTTAGCCAATAGTTTTCCAGTATAACACATACCATCAAGATGACTATTTTGTATTACTTTTGCAATTAAAAACTCAGTGTCTATATAGCCTTGTCTACACTTCAAAGTAGAGTTCTGAAGGGCATTTAAACATTTAAGTGACACCTCTTGAATGTCATTAAGATCCTAGCATAAATTCAGTTTAACAGCAGTTTTACTACCATGAGTCAGTTTCAGTGGAAATAGATGTTGTTGTGACCTTGCTATATAGTGACTATATAAATATTAAACAAAAAGGAGTCCTTCATTACTTGGGATAACTTAGATTAGCTCATTCCTACCACTGTCTCATGGTTTCCTATATATAAAAAATAGCTCTATAAAAGTTATTGGGCACAAAAATGAAATAAAGGTTGATTTTTAAATTTTTATTACCATGGGCCAAATCATACCACCATACTAGGAATAAGATTCTACAGTGCTGAGATTGGAGAAAATGGCGACCAGCAGGAAGGTAGGGAGGGAGAGAGTGTGAGAGCGCAAGGAAGTGATAGAAGAGTGTGTGGATGCGTGTGGTGCGTGTGTATGAGCCAGGGACAGTTAGATTCTGCAGGTCTTCTAAGGGGCTGCTAAACCGGGCAGTCTTAGCTGGCGGAGTCCCGCTCCCTGCACCGACACTCCTGGGCGGCCAGCACAGGCACAGCAACCACGCCACCTTGGGAAACAGAGCTGCTTGAGACTAGGATCCTGGCCTCAGCACCACCCGGTCTGATCTCAGATGCATACCAGGACCCTGCAGCCACTGGGGACAGAGACCTGTGACCACAGCTACAGACCTGCGGACACCAAAAGTTCAGAAATCCCCGCGGCAGATCCATGAGTAACAGAGCCCATCCCCCCTTCTCGCAGGCTTGGGGGCAGCACCAGAGTAACTAACTGATAAACCCACCCCTTGCCGGGGCCTCAGCGCTCCAGGAACTTTAGCCTGGAAGTGCACGAGCACCTTGGAACTGATCCTGCATAGGGCCAGGTTCAGGAGTCCTGGGCTGGGAGCAGTTGTGTGAACACTGGGAATTTGTCTCGCGTATCACAGGCCCAGGGACCCCGATTCTCTGGGCAGGAGGCAGCACCAAACACCAGTGACTTGACTGTGTTTCTTATCACCTGCGCCTGAGATCCTGATTCCCTGCACATTCATACTAAGAGCCAGTGACTCCAATTCCTGGTGCAAGGGCACACAGGGACCCTGATTCTCAAGGCAAGGTCGCGCGAAGCAACAGAGACTCTGATACTGGATTCTTGGGGAACTCTGACTCCTGGCGCACACTAGGGGGCTCTGGTGTTCAACATGCTTCAGGGGGGGTCTCTGTTTCAGCACGGTGCAGGCAGGGTCCCAGATCCTAAGGGCATATACGAGGCCACATTGAGCGCTGACAACACTGACTCTGAGTGAGCCTGGTTCCCACCAACCCACAACAACCACACATCTTAGGGTCAGGGCTCTTCAGTGACACTAGGGTGGCGGGAGGCTCCCACTGCACACGGCCCAGGCCCAAGCAACTCGATGTTTGAACCATTGGGAGATAATCAGAATGAAGAGATGACACAACACCCAGAGGAAAGACAATGAGGAGCCGCCAAGAAAAGAAATTAAGGAAGGTGAAGCATGCAACATGACAGAAAAAGAATTCAGAATAATGGTTGTACAATTCATTCAACGGATGGATAAGAAAATAAACAACCTATGCAAGAATCAGGAAGAAATGAAAAGTGATATAGCTACAATCAAAAACACCGTGGAAAGTTCAACAGCAGACTAGAAGAAGCAGAGGACTGAATTAGTGAATTAGAAGATAAGGCAGAGAAACAAGCTCAATCTGAACAGCAACTGGAGAAAAGAATTAAAAAGCAGGAGGACAGCCTAAGGGAGCTTCGGAACAACATGAAATGAAGTAACATACGCATGATAGGGCTGCAAGAAGGACAAGAAGAGCAGCAAGGATTAGAAAATCTATTTGAAGAAATAATGTCAGAAAACTTCCCAGATATGGGGAAGAAAAAAGTTACACAAGTACAGAGAGTCCCAGTCAAGATGAACCCCAAAAGACCCACACCAAGACACGTCATAATAACGATGGCAAATGTACAAGACAAAGACAGAATCTTAAAGGCTGCAAGAGAGAAACAGAGACTTACCTACAAAGGATCCCCCATCAGATTGTCAAATGATTTCTCAACAGAAACACATCAGGCCAGAAAAGAATGGACAGAAATTTACAAAGTGATGCAAAGCAAAGGACTGAATCCAAGAATACTCTATCCAGCAAGGTTATCATTCAAAATTGAAGGGGAAATAAGAAGCTTCACAGACAAAAGAAGGCTAAGGGAGTTTATCACAACCAAGCCAGCAATGCAAGAAATGTTAAAGGGACTGGTGTAAAAAGAAGAAATAAAAAGCCCAGAAAGAAAACAGCCACAAAAAAATAGAAATGGCTACAAACATGTACCTTTCAATAATAACTTTAAACGAAAATGGACTAAATGGCCCAATCAAAAGACATCGAGTGGCTGAATGGATAAAAAAACATGTCCCATATATTTGCTGTCTACAAGAGACCCACCTCATTAGAAGGGACTCACACAGACTGAAAGTGAAGGGATGGAAAAATATCTTTCAGGCAAATGGAAATGAAAAAAAAGCTGGGGTAGCAATACTTATATCGGACAAAATAGACCTCAAAGTGAAGTCCATAACAAGAGATAAGGAAGGCCACTTCAAAATACTAAAGGGATCAATACAGCAAGAAGATATAACCCTGGTAAACATATATGCACCCAATGCAGGAGCACCCAAATTCATAAAAAAACTCCTGGAAGATATCAGGGGAGAGATCGATAACAATACAATCGTAGTAGGGGACTTTAATACACCACTGACATCACTGGATAAATCCGCTAGACAAAAACTCAGCAAAGAAACAGCAATCCTAAATGACTCACTAGATCAGATGGACTTAATTGACATCTTCAGAACACTTCACCCCAAAGCCACAAAATATACGTTCTACTCAAGTGCTCATGGGACATCTTCAAAAATAGACCACATAATGGGTCACAAACAAAGTCTCCCCAAATTCAAGAAGATTGAAATCATACCAAGCATCTTCTCAGACCACAAGGCCATAATATTAGAAATAAACTACAATAAAAACAACTCAAAATACTCAAACACTTGGAAGCTGAATAGCATTTTATTAAATACTAGAGGCCCGGTGCACCAAAATTTGTGCACTCGGGGGGGAGGGGGTTCCCTCAGCCCAGTCTGTGCTCTCTCGCAGTGTGGGACCCCTTGGGAGATAACAACCTGCTGGCTTAGGCCTGCTCCCGGGTGGCAGAGAGCAGGCCCAATCCCTAGGTGCAGCCCCTGGTCAGGCTCAGCGCAGGGCCGATTGGGGAGTTGGGGCGCTGCCCCGTCATGCACAGAGCAGGGTGGATTGGGAGGTTGTGATGCCACCCTCAGTCACGATCAGGGTAGGACCGATTGGGGGGTTGGGGCACCGTCCCCTGTCACACTCAAGGCAGGGTCGATGGGGAGGTTGCAGCGCCACCCCCTGTCCTGCACAGAGCAGGGCCAATCAGGGGGTTGGGGCGCTGCCCCCTGTCACGCACAGAGTAGGGGCGATAGGGGAGTTGGTGCACTGCCCCCTGTCACACACAGAGCAGGTCCCATCAGGGGGTTGGGGCACTGCCCTCTATCACCCACAGAGCAGGGCCGATCAGGGGGTTGGGGCGCCGCCACTCTCACACTCAGGGCAGGGCCGATGGGGAGGTTATGGCTCTACCCGTCACACACAGAGCAGGGTCCGTGGGGGGGGGTTGGGGAGCTCCCCCCTATCAGGCACAGAGCAGGGCTGCTCAGGGGGTTGGGGCGCCTTCCCCTGTCACAAACAGAGCAGGATGCATAGGGAGGTTGTGGCCCCGCCCCCTGTCACACACAGAGCCGCAGGGCGATCAGGGGGTTTGGGCGCTGCCCCCTGTCACGCTGATCCCGGTGCAGGGAGGCATATTACCCTTTTACTATATAGTGTAGAGGCCTGGAGCATGGGTGGGGCCGGCTGGTTTGCCTGAAGGGTGTCCTGGATCAGGGTGGGGGTCCCCACTGGGGTGCCTGGCCAGCCTGGGTGAGGGGATGATGGCTGTTTGCAGCTGGTCACACTCCATTCAGGGTAGGGGTCCCCACTGGGGTGCCTGGCCAGTCTGGGTGAGGGGCTGAGGGCTGTTTTCAGGCTGGGAGTGACTGAAGTTCCCAACCTCTCCTTTTTTTCTTTTTTTTTTTTTTATTCTGGGCCAGCTTTAGCTTGAGGCTTGGCTCCAGCTCTTAGGCCTCGGCTGAAAGTAGGTTTCTGGCCTTTGCTTACAATGTTGCGAATCTGCAGGCTGAAGTCCCCCGGTATCTGTTACAATGTTTGAAACTGCAGGCTCAGAGGCCTGCAGCCCCAGGCGGGAAACGTTGGTTTCCTCCGTCACTGAAGCAAGCAAGCCTCATGTTAGTTTCAAGCTGCCTGGCTGACGGCCGCCATCTTGGCTGTCAGTTAATTTGCATATCTCGCTGATTAGCCAATGAAAAGGGTAGCGGTCGAATGCCAATTACCATGTTTCTCTTTTATTAGTGTAGATTGATTGGGTTACCAATGAGATCAAAGAAGAATTTAAAAACATCCTGGAACCTAATGACAATGAAAACACAACAATCCAAAACCTTTGGGCCACAAGGAAAGCAGTCCTGAGAGGGAAGTTTATAGCTCCACAGGCCTATCTCAACAAACAAGAAAAAATGGTAGTAAATCATCTAAATCTACAGCTCAAAGAATTAGAAAGAGAGCAACAAGAAAACCCCAGAGTGAGCAGAAGGAAGGAGATAATAAAGATTAGAGCAGAAATAAATGACATAGAGACCAAAAAAACAATTCAGAAAATCAATGAAACCAAGAGCTGGTTCTCTGAAAGGATAAACAAGATTGACAAACCTCTAGCCAGGCTCACCAAGAAGCAAAGAGAAAGGACCCAAATCAACAAAATCAGAAATGATAGAGGCGAAATAACAACAGATCCCACAGAAATACAAAGGATTGTTAAAAAATAGTATGGACAGCTCTACTCCAGCAAACTAGACAACCTGGAGGAAATGGACATATTCCTAGAAAAATACAATCTTCCAAAACTTAATCAGGAAGAATCTAAAAATCTCAATAGGCCAATAACTATGGAAGAAATTGAAGCAGTCATCAAAAAGCTTCCAGCAAACAAAAGCCCAGGACCAGATGGCTTCACAGGGGAGTTTTACAAAACATTCAAGGAAGAACTAAAACCTATCCTCCTCAGACTACTACAAAAAATCCAAGAGGAAGGAACACTTCCAAGCTCATTCTATGAAGCCAGCATCTCCCTACTACCAAAACCAGGTAAAGACAACACAATGAAAGAGAATTACAGGCCAATATCCCTCATGAACATAGATGCCAAAATCCTCAAGAAAATCTTAGCAAATCGGATCCAGCAGTACATCAGAAAGATCATACATCATGACCAAGTAGGATTTATCCCAGGGATGCAAGGATGGTACAATATCCGCAAATCAATAAACGTGATACATCACATAAATAAACTGAAAGAAAAAAATCACATAGTCATATCAATTGATGCAGAAAAAGCGTTTGACAAAATTCAACACCCATTTTTGATAAAAACTCTCAGCAAGGTGGGAATACAAGGATCATACCTCAACATAATAAAAGCCATATATGACAAACCCACAGCCAACATCATACTCAATGGACAAAAACTAACACCATTTGCCCTAAGAACAGGAACAAGACAGGGATGCCCACTCTCACCACTCCTGTTCAACATAGTACTGGAAGTATTAGCCATTGCAATTAGACAAGAAGAAGAAATAAAAGGCATCCAAATTGGAAAAGAAGAAGTAAAACTGTCCTTATTTGCAGATGACATGATATTTTACTTAAAAAACCCTAAAGACTCCATCAATAAACTATTAGACTTAATAAAAGAATTCGGAAATGTAGCAGGATACAAAATAAACGCCAAGATATCTATGACATTTCTATACACCAATAGTGAATGTGCAGAAAGAGAGACTAAAAAAGCAATCCCATTTACCATCGCACCAAAAAAATTAAGCTACCTAGGAATAAACTTAACTAAAGAGGTAAAAGACCTCTACTCAGAAAACTACAGGACGTTGAAAAAAGAGATAGAGGAAGACATAAAGAGAAGGAAGAACATACCGTGTTCTTGGATCGGTAGAATCAACATCATTAAAATGTCCATACTGCCCAAAGCAATCTATAAATTCAACGCACTTCCCATTAAAATACCAATGGCATATTTCACAGACCTAGAACGAACTCTCCAAAAATTCATCTGGAATAAAAAAAGACCCCGAACAGCTGCAGCGATCCTGAGAAAGAACAAAGTAGGTGGGATCTCAATACCAGATATCAAGCTGTATTGCAAAGCCACTGTTCTCAAAACTGCCTGGTACTGGCACAAGAACAGACATATAGATCAATGGAATAGAATAGAGAGCCCAGAAATCAGCCCCAACCAATACGCTCAATTAATATTTGACAAAGGAGGCAAGAACATACAATGGAGTGAAGATAGTCTCTTCAATAAATGGTGTTGGGAAAATTGGACAGATACATGCAAAAAGATGAAACTAGACCACCAACTTACACCATACACAAAAATAAACTCAAAATGGATAAAGGACTTAAATATACGGCGGGAAACCATAAAAATACTAGAAGAATCCAAAGGCAACAAAATCTCAGACATATGCCGAAGCAATTTCTTCACCGATACAGATACTAGGGCATTGGAAACTAAAGAGAAAATGAACAAATGGGACTACATCAAAATAAAAAGTTTCTGCACAGCAAAAGAAACCATCAACAAAACAACAAGAAAGCCCACTACATGGGAGAGCATATTTGCCAATGCTATCACTGATAAGGGTTTAACCTCCAACATTTATAGGGAACTCATACAACTCAACAAAAGGAAGATAAACAATCCAATCAAAAAATGAGCAAAGGACCTAAATAGACACCTTTTAAAAGAGGACATTCAGAAAGCCAAGAGACATACGAAAACATGCTCAAAGTCGCTAATCATCCGAGAGATGCAAATCAAAACAACAATGAGGTACCATCTCAAACCTTTCAGAATGGCTATCATCAACAATTCAACAAACGACAAGTGCTGGAGAGGATGTGGAGAAAAAGGAACACTTGTGCACTGCTGGTGGGAATGCAGACTGATGCAGCCACTATGGAAGACAGTATGGAGTTTCCTCAAAAAACTACAAATGGAACTCCCATTTGACCCTGTGATCCCACTTCTAGGAATATATCCCAAGAAACCAGAAACACCAGTCAGAAAGGCTATATGCACCCCTATGTTCATAGCAGCACAATTCGCCATAGCTAAGATCTGGAAACAGCCTAAGTGCCCATCTGTAGATGAACGGATTAGAAAACTGTGGTACATCTACACGATGGAATACTATGCTGCTATAAAAAAGAAGGAACTCTTACCATTTGCAACAGCATGGATGGAACTGGAGAGCATTATGCTAAGTGAAATAAGCCAGTCAATGAAGGAAAAATACCACATGATCTCACTCATTCATGGATAATAAGACCATTATAAACTTATGAACAAAAATAGATACAGAGGCAGAGCTGCCTCGAACAGACTGTCAAACTACAGCAGGAAGGCCGGGGAGGGTGGGAGGGCAGGAGGGGGGTGGGTAAGAGATCAACCGAAGGACTTGTATGCATGCATATAAGCATAACCAATGGACATAAGACACTGGGGGGTAGGGGAGGCCAGGGGATTGTCAAGGGTGGGGGAAAGAAAAGGAGACATATGTAATACTCTTTGTAATATTTTAAACAATAAAAAAATAAAAATAAAATAAAATTAAATTAAATTAAAAGATTCTATAGTGCTAATATTCCAAAACCATTAATATGCTTTAAAAGAGGGAGAAGAGAAAGGAAATTCACATTCCTCACATGCACCAGGCACAGTATACTTATACATAAGGTCTCTATTCATTCTTATAACAACCCTGGCAAGTTAGGTATTTCCCATTTTACAGAAAATCAGACTTAGGGAGGTTAAGTAACTTAGCCAAGATCACAACCATCGAGTAGCAGTGCTGGAATGAGAAACACATTTGGTTAGGTTAGTCCACAACATTTCTTCTTACCTCCTGCTGATTCTTTCCAAGAAGGGCCATCCAATGATCCTATTCTAAATCCTTCAAAATGCCTCCCCATCTATATTATACTGTGAACTCATAGACAAAGCAACCATCCTTATAGTCTCAAACTTTTTAGTCTTGAGATTTCTTTACACTTAAAGATTGAGGATCCCAAGGTGCTTTTGTTTATGTGGCTTATATTTATAAATATTTACCATATTAAGCATTAAACTGAGAAACTGAAAAATTATTAATTCATGTAAAAATAAGCCCTTAATGTTAACACAAATTCTTTATGCAAAATGAATTTATTATCCTAAACAAAAGAAAACTGTGTCATAAGTGGCACTGTTTTATACTTGTACAAGACTCTAATGCAGTGGTTCTCAACCTTGGCTGCACATTAGAATCACCTGGGAATCTTTTTAAAATCCTGATTTCTGGGCCTCATCCTCTGGAAATTCTGTTTCTTTGTTATGGGGTGGGGCCACAACATTAGTAACAAAGAAACAGAATTTCTGGAGGATGAGGCCCAGATATCAGGATTTTAAAAAGATTCCCAGGTGATTCTAATGGGCAGCCAAGGTTGAGAACCACTGCTCTAATGTATGGTTTAATAGAAAACAGCAGGATTCTCATATTTGCTTCTCTATTTAATCTATTATGATATGTTGTTTTGGTTTAAGTATAAGAAGAAAATCTGGCTTCATACAGATATGTACTTGGAAAAGTGAAGTCTTTTAGTAAGTAGATCATTGTAGATCTCCAATGCTACAACAAAACTAGGTAAGTAGTAGTTTCTTATATATCAAGTAGATGCCCGGTGCATGAAATTCATGCACTGGGGGGGGGGGGGGGTGTACTCAGCTCAGCCTGCACCCTCTCGCAGTCCGGGAGCCCTCAGGGGATGTCCAAATGATGGTTTAGGCCTGCTCTCTGTGGGGAGCAGGACTAAGCTAGCAGTCAGACATCCTTAGCGCTGCTGGAGAGGCACCCGCCACCACCGCTGCACTCGCCAGCCGTGAGCCTGACTTCTGGCTGAGCAGTGCGCTCCCACGGGAGCGTTAAGCATCTGCCCTCTGGTGGTCAGTGCGCATCATAGCGACTGGTCGTTCTGCCCTTCAGTCAATTTGCATATTAGCCTTTATTATATAGGATATCAATGCGAATTTTTCATACTTTGTTAATATGAAAATCCAGTTTTATCTTGCATTTTTGATAGGTCTTTTATAAAATTATACACAGGTAACATCACGTATGGTAACTAGGAAAATATTATTTCACTAAGTTATGCAGTCTGAGACCATAAGAATAGTTGCCTTGTCTATGAGTTCCCAAATGCTGACATCATTTCATTACACATTGTGAAAAACACATTCATTAATATCCCCATCTAAGTATCGGGAAGCTGTTAACAGGGTGGTAGATACAAGTTTTCCAAAATTTTAACTTTCATTTGAAAGTTGAAATTTTTATCTTAGACAACAAATGTTGTCAGTTGTTTTTCTTGAAGTAGCAGGCTCATGCTGCTCATTTGAGAAAATGTGTACCAGATCCCCCAGTCTGAATAACCATTGTTTGTCTATCACTCTTTCAAGCAAAAACAGTGTTCCATGAAAAAAGTCAGCTAGTTTGTCTCAGAGCTCAACCTCATAAATCTTTTAAGTTAATCATACTTCAGTATGCTGAGTGCCTGAGGAATACGTCCCAGTTTTGTCAAACAGAATAAGTACAATTATTCAAAGACAAACATTTAATAAAAATAAAAACATCTTTGATGAAGGAAAAAAAAGAAATCACACTGGAATTTTTATCATGAGTGTGTGGCAATGAGGAAGTCACTGTTTCCTTATATAGTTTACCCTCTGATTTTTACATCCTCAATGCAAATGTAACAGAGTGAAAGGGACAAAGAAAATCTGTGTATTATGATGAATACTTCTGGCCTCATGGATCCCTTCAGAGGGTTTGAGGGACCCCATGGACCATCCTTTGAGAAACAATGATGTAATATTTGGACCTAATACAATATCTGAAGGCCATTATTAAATATACACAAAATCCAATTGTCTTTCTTCCAGGCACTCTCATTACATGCTCACCATTTGTTGGTGCTTCTACCTGCACGCCATCTTGTCTTCCCACATCACTGTACAACTGAGGAATGGTCTGATCTACCAGAGTAGGTGTCTCAGTACAGATGGGATAATTCTCTACATGAAAATTCTGCTGCTGCATCTGTGGCACATAGACCATGGAGTGCCAGTAGTTGTGATGATAGCACTTGGGCAAGAAAGGGAAAAAACAAACACTTTAAGAAAATGTCCATTTTCTTAAAGTAGCACAATTCCTGTCTAAAAAAAGAAAAAAAAAGTTGGGCCATAATTTTCAAGTGGGGTAACAATGATTTTTTTGACCTAAAAGATATAGAAAACATATTCTCTATTACAACTTTCAGATCCTTTGCAGCATCTGTATTTCATATTTGGACTTAGAAATTCTTTTAGGAAAGGACCTGAAGGAAATTAGAGCTATACACAATGACATGCATATAGAGATGCCTTTTATATCATTATTTTTAAAAGCAAAACACATTAAACAACCTAAATATTAAACAACAGAGAACTAGATGAATGAATTATGATATATCTATGATGGAACACAAGAAATTTAAAAAATTATACTGTCAAATATTTTTTAAACGCTCATATTATTGCCCTAGCCAGTTTTGCTCAGTGGATAGAGCATCAGCCTACGGACTACAGGGTCCCAGGTTCGATTCCAGTCAAGTGCAAATGCCCGGGTTGTGGGCTTGATTCCAGGTAGGCGTTGTACAGGAGGCAGCTGATCAATGATTCTCTCTCATCACTGATGTTTCTATCTCTCTCTCCCTCCCCTCCTCTCTGAAATCAATAAAAATATATTTAAAAACAACAAAAACGCTCATATTATTGAAAGTTAACAAAATTACAAATCATAGTCCAAATTTTGTAAAATAAACTGAAAAATGTATCCAAGTATACTGTGATTATACAGATGATTTTGGTTTTCTTTATACCATAGCATTTTTCAGATGTACTATAATGAATGCTATTCCACTTAATACAAAAATTATTGTATTTTTCTGTATTTCCTTATATTCCCATGATGTTAAATGCAGGAAGAATATTTTAAAATGCCTCAGCCTTGTGGAATGAATTAGAACATTTCCACATGTGACTATAGTAATCTAACATAATTGAAGTGGCAAGAAGTTTATTTTTTCAATTCTCAAAATTTCTTTTATGAAACATAGTCTCAAAGAACAAAAAAAAAACCCACTCCATACTCTTAATTTATAAATGTGTGGCAGTTGGATAAGATAATTTTCTGGAAATTGTATATCCAAAGTTTTAAGGAAATCAGTGTCTGAGAATATTAACTACTTTGAGCATTATCCAGGAGACTATCTAGATTACTATCTGCCAAATATTAAGATGCATTACTTTTCCGGAAATATACCATCTTGTAATGTCAGAAGACAAGTCTATCTCAGGGGTGGGGGAATGATCCCTGAAAGAATAAAATAAAAGAGCCCTTACCTGAAATCAGACACCTTCCAGTGATACTAAGGTATTTGTCAGTACCCACATTTTACAACTCAGAGGAGTGGTGAAAATCAAGTGTTTTGCAAATATCTATGAATAGGCAAATGCTTAAAAATAATACAGTTCTTTAAATATCTGAATTTGTCAGGTTACTTTTCACATGAAGTACAAAAATAGCCATAAAAATATGTTAAGCAGGATAAATAACCCAATTATTATTTTGAGACAGAAAAACATAGTGAAGTGTTGGCACATGATGTTAAATATAGAGGCCAATATGTGCTAAAGTTGTGCTGCTTAGAGTCTCTGCTCACCACTATTTACCAACTATACTATAAGAGAAACAGAAGCACTAGGAGGCTAAAGTAGAAAAGTGACCTATATCATCTTCAGAGATATTTTATAATGACAGAAATAAAACTTTTAGGGCCTTCACAATATTCTTGACTCTGAAAGTTCAAAAGTCTGATTATCAAAACAGCATCTACTGTATTTTTAATAATTTATAAAAGCAATTTTAACAGGACTCTTACCTGCAATCCCAGATTGAAATAGTACTGCAAAACTTTTGTATCTAAAATAAAAAATTTTAATTTTAGTGGCTAGATGATATAAACAATTAGAACTACCATTTAAAAGCTTTTCTGTTTAAATATTAAGGTAGATAACTAATGTAGTCTCCTGACATCAACACAACACTCAAATCTACCTTACAGTAAATGACCATTTACCTACAACTACAGGTAAGGTCATTTTCTGATCCAAGGTTTAAATAACCAAATATATATTCTATTTCTATTCTTAATATTATCTATTACTACAGAAATGCCATTCTACTAATATTTAAGAAGAATCCGGTAAAGGCATTTTCTTGCTCATCTCAAGGCTACAATTTTACTTCAATACAAATGTACTATCTAAGCAATCATATTGTTTCTCAGTTGATGAAGCTACTACATAGTACAAATTAAATGCTCTACTAATACGGAGAGATAAGTGATGTCTATGGAGATAACTACTACTTACAAAGTAATTTACTTTGGTTTTAGTTAACACGAATAACCACCAGGAGAACTCCAAAAAGAGGAGGTAATGAGCAAAGTAACTCAAAATAAGTTAAATTCTAAGGTGATAAAATTTCTCCAGATATCATATATCCATAGCAATTATTATTCACAATAGCAAAAAGGTGAAAACAACCCAGATGTCTATCAACCAATAGAAAATAAAATGTGGTGTATCCATACAATGGAACATTAGTCAGCCATAAAAAGAAACAAAGTACTAATACATGATACACTGTTAACAAAATAGGAAATCAAGAAGAGTTAATATTTTATATGGCCTGGGGAGAAGAAAGAAGGGAGATAAAGATGAGTACTTCATCATAGTCAGGTTTTAAGCCAAGGGAAAATGACTACCAAGTAGCTAGAGACAAGTACCTGAAACTTCAAAGGCCAGGATTTGATAGATTTCGGAATAATCTACATAAAGGTGATACTGAAATTTTAAGGCACAGAAAAAGAACAAAATAGAGTTGAAGATGATCTTGGTGACTACCTTAGGGGCTGGAAAAAAATAACAAAATAGAATAGAGAAGCAGCTAGAAAATTCAAGAGAATGTTATAGAAAAGAAAGTATAAATAAGCTACAAACAATTTTCAACTACAATTCTCTTTTGAGAAACACTGCCAAACTGAGGAGTAACAAAGAACATCCAATGGAAAGCTACTCCTTAGTTTAATTATAGAAACAAGTATAGTTTAATTATAGAAACATGGCTGAAATCCAAGGCATATTAGACCCCTAATTCCTAAAAAACAAAAACAAAACAACCTTATTCCAAGTCTTGAAAATTCAGTTGGAATCCCAAATATTAAATGTCAAAAGATCATAAAAATTTCATATATTTACGGTAAAAACTTAAGAAAATGGAGAAAATTTTAAATTGACTCCTGCTTTTCAAGAAAAACAGTTGAGAGAGCAAAGACATCAAGTTGAGAATCTTCTCCAAGGCAGACATAGCTACCAAAAAGGAGCAGCAGGAGTGAACTCAATCATCTACTTCTTGATTATGCAGAAGATATTCTCAGCTTTCAGTTGCTCCTTTCCTTAGTCACTTACTTAGCATTATGCTCTCAAGTCAATTTCCTTTTGGTCCCCCACCCTACTCCTTTTGGTTAACCACAGTTATACTCTAAAAAAAAAATCCCAGATGTACACAACCCTCATCCAAATCTCAAAATCCACTCACCTTGAGGCAGATCACTGCCACTTGGATCACAGGAATAAGGTGGAGGTGATGGTGGTAAATTGGAAGCCTCTCCCACCTCAAGAGGAAAAGGAGAAGGTAGAGGGGGAGGAAAGGGGGGTGTTGGCAGAGCTGCAGCAACAGCAGGCACATGAGCAGAGAGGTATGGATAGGATGGTGAAACAATCACTAAAAAAGAAACAAAACATAAAGTAACAATGCATAACTAAGTTCATCTTCTATTTCTTCTGTGTCCCAGCATGGTCAAATGGCTTAAATTCTTACGGTTTGACTTTAAACCCAAAACTTGGAAGATGAATTGCTCCACATTCTCTTAGACATGCCAGCTGAAAACTAGTTCATTACAGGTCATTTTCAGTTAAGGAAATACTTGAAATTAGAAGGAAAAACTGGAAATTTCAGAACTTTGACTATCAAGACTTGGAACATCAGCTAACAGGCACATAAATAAAATATCATTAAGGCAAAAGTTTTACTTTAGCTTAATACAAAGTTAAAGATGTTATCAGCCATCTGAAATTTTTCGTCAAATCACAAGATGCAAAAGCTAGTAAGAGAGACTAATTTGCACAAACTACAGATTTAGGTAATATTTGAAGGTTTCTATTTCGTAGCATCAGGAGTATCAGAACAGAGTAGGTAAAATATGTTATCCCTGTAACTTTTTAAAAAATTTGTCTTTATAGTTGAAAGTATTACAGATGTCCCCTTTGTTTTTTTATTTTTCTCACTGACCCCTTCCACCCCTCACCCATCCCTCCCTCGCCTTTGTCACACTATTGTCTGTGTCCATGGGCTATGCATATATGCATATAATTCCCCCAGGTAATATCTCTCCCCTACCTCCACCCTTTAACTTTGTATACTTGTTACTATAATTTAAAACAAATACTCACTTATGAGTTTTACAGTTTTTGACATAAATTAAAATATAATTGTTTAAATATTAGTACATTCCTCTATGATAAAAAAGGAAACAATATGGTTCCAGCCTAGTAAAAGTGTTTATATATATAGTATGCTAGATAAGCCTGTTAAATTTTTTGACAAAACATGAATGATATAACCCCTTTCAAGTTTAATTGAACATTTTAGCTGCCTTAGAAATCCAAGTCCTTCCTTCTATGCATATCTTTTTAAAAAACATATATAGAAACTTAGGCACTTTGCTGACTTTTTTCTTTTCTAAATTATAAAAATGGAAGCCATTTGAAAGGCTAAGTTTGATCTGTATGTCAATATTTTGCAATTCATTCCCTATGTAGAATTTTGAAACTTGAAAACTTCCAGATTTAACCAATTTATGAATAACATATTTCTCCAACTAGCTTCCTTAAACACTAACCTCTCTGAGGTATTTACTGTGTAATAACCAATTCATTTTTGAGAACTTTAAGTAACCAATGATCTTTACTTCTGTTACTCAATGTCACTTCCAAGAAGAAAAACTATTCTGTTGTGAAATCAGTTAATTCTTTTTTTAAATTTAATTAAAATTTTTCCATCACCATTTATCCCCTCTATGCCCTCTTCCACCACTGACCCCACCCCCCGTTGTTAAGGTCCATGAGTTCCTTCACTTTTTTGCTCAATCCCTCCTCCTCAATACACCTGGTACACACCCCTACACACACACACACACACACACACACACACACACACACACACACACACCCTGAGCAAGCAGTCTATGAGTCTGTCTCTATTTTGCTTGGTAGTTCAGTTTGTTCATTAGATCCTACATGAATGAAAACATGGTCCTTTTCTTTCTCTGGCTTATTTCACTTATAAACAGCTCTTAATTCTTAAGGTTACTAATAGCAGGATAGAATTATATGAAACCAGAGGCCCAGTGCATGGATTCATGCACTGGTGGGGTCCTTCAGCCTGGCCTGTACCCTCTCGCAATCCAGGACCCCTAAGGGGATGTCAGAGAGCCAGTTTCGGCCCAATTCCCACAGGCTAGGCCGAGGTACCCCACCAGTGCACGATGCCTCTAATGCGCACATAACATCTTTGGTTAATCTCTTCCCATGCTCTCCCCTCCCCCCTTCCCTCTTAGATTCCTTAGTCTGTTCCATGTTTCCATGCCTGTGGTTTCTGCTCCTGTGCCCCCTGGTGGTCAGTGCATGTCATAGCTACCGGCCAGTTGGCTGGTCGCTTAGGCTTTTGTATATATAGACTACCTACAACTACTTACGGTTCTTACACAGTAAGCATTGTTCCTTTACCTAAGACAAATACAATTTTATTATAGCTTAGTAGTATTTTTTTTCTGGAAATGTACCTGATGTTAAACACTATGTACGTTCTGCATTGCACAGACATCTTTATTACAAGGAGATAGTTCTTTTATTTTTATTTATTTATTTATTTATTTATTTATTTAACTTTTCTTTATTAAGGTATTACATATGTGTCTTTATCCTCCCATTGCCCCCCACCCCACCCGCGCTCCTGCCCTCACCCCCCTGGTGTCTGTGTCCATTGGTTATGTTTATATGCATGCATACAAGTCCTTTGGTAGTTCTTCTGTCTTTTAGACTAAATAGTATAGTATTGTCAAGATAATGGGGCCAATGACTTAAATGGGTAGAAATAAATAATCTGGTTTTGTGAGTTTGTTTTTCAAAATGAAAGTAATTTAGATTTGTTCTCATAATAGATGGTTTTAAGTAAGTTTTATCCATTCAGAACTGTTTGCTTTTATGGAAAACAAAGGAAGATGCTTTCCTACTTGGTTGTATATTTCTTAAATAAACATGTAAAGTAACAACCAAACATTAGATTTATTCCTTTAGCATTTATCATTTTTAACTATTTTATTTCTTTGTGTGAAATTTTAGTCAAAAGTGGTTGAGATGTTAACAATATTCTTTGAAAGACTATTTAAAGGGTTTATAAATGTTTGAGTTATCATGCAAAGGCTGATTTCTAATAAAATAAAACAATAAAATATTTATTTTGTCTAAAAAATAAAACAAAGAAATTCAAGTACTAAATTTTATTATTGTGTTAACTACACTATAATTTTAACTCTGAGAACTACACAAAGTTTAGTCTCATTGTTCAATAAAGTTGTTTAAATTCAGAGTTTTAGAAAACTTAAGTTTAGTACAGCAACTGTCCAGAGAAGCTGAATTTGTTCTGGTAATTTAGCTGGAGAAATTTCAGGCCCAGTATTAGCAAAAACCCACATTTTTTCATTTACTGATATAAATATTAATGATACAATTACCTATACCCTTTATACAGTTGCATGCTAATAGTAAAAGGAGGTCTGTTTCTTAGGGTCATTTAAAACTTGATAAACAGCTCTTTGGAGGTGATGAGGTGATTCTTTCTTGACTATAGAGGTTATACCTCTATTCATTGTCAAAACACAGAATGGGGCACTAAAACATAAATTTTACTATACATAAATTAAACAGTAAATTTTAAAAACTTGCCCAGCTGTTTTGAAGTTTTGTCATGCATGCATAAGTCTCCATAAGTCAAGGTTTTGGAAGAGAAGTTTAATTTTTAGAGTATCTCCAAATGCTCTAAAAGCTTTATGAATTTGCTTTCTATAAAATAACTAGAGGCCCAGTACACAAAATTCACACACTTTAGTGGGGGGTGTCTGTCAGCCTGGCCTGTGCCTTCTCACAGTCCGGGAGCCCTTGTGGAGAACAGGCCTAAGCTGTCAGTTGGACATCCTTAGAGCTGCCATAGAGGTGGGAGAGGCTCCTGCCACGGTTGCCGTGCTCGCCAGCTGTGAGCCCAGCTTCTGTCTGAGTGGCGCTCCCCCTGTGGGAGCGCACTGACCACCAGGGGCAGCTCCTGTGTTGAGCATCTTCCCCCTGGTGGTTGGTGCGCATCATATTGACCAGTTGTTCTGCTATTCAGTTGATTTACATATTAGTCTTTTATTATTTAGGATGACTTATTTAATAAAGCTCCACTCTTCTTCCTTTTAAACTAGCACTCAAATCATATCATTTTAAAAAAGCAAATGACACAAAGCAACAAATGAACAAATAAAACAAACTCAATGACACAGACAACAGTATGGTGGCTACAAGAGGGGAAGGGAAGAGTGGGGAGGATGAAGAGGGTAAAGGCAGTCAAATATATGGTGATGGAAGACAACTAGACTTTGGTTGAACACACAATGCAACAATATACAATTGACTTATTATGAAACTGGACACTTCAAACTTGTACAATGTTAGTAACCAATGTTACCCCAATAAATTTAATTTTTCAAAAAGCCAACGAAGCAAGTTCAATTAGCTACAGATAGTAGAATACAATTATGATCATTAGGTAAAAACCAACTACTAGACATATAAGCAGTTAAATACATTCTTATGGGCCTGAGAGGATACAGGGCAGAAAACATTTGGAGATTACTTTTTCTGAATTCACCTTCCTTTAAATTCATATTACAATAAGCCCCATAATAAAAAAGCTTTTATAATTTCCAGTTGTTCTAGATTTGTATAAGCATCTGATTTGCAGTCTTAATAGGGCTCCATAGCTTAATAGATATAATTCAGGGATGGCTCCAGAACAATGGAAACAAACTTTTCTAAAATATTAATGGAAATCAACATAATGCACTCTAAATGCTTATTTTCCCTGTTCTGTGTTTCTGCAGTCTACTTCAGGACATTTTACTTTTACTTTATTTTAATGTTTTTATTGACTTTTAGAGAGAGAGGAAGGACAAGGGATAGAGAGATAGAAACATTGATGAGAACTTCGATCCACTGCCTTTGGGAATATGCCCTGACCAGGAAATTGAACCGTGACCTCTCAGTTCCTGAGCCACACTGGCAAGGCTGCTTCAGGACATTTTAGAAGAAAACATGAATATATATATATATATATAGCAAGAACTGGCTTCTTAGAGATCAAAGAGCATGGCCAAGACCAAGATGCAGTGAGGTGCAAAATTCAAGGGGCCACCAAATTAATGTAAAAAAATCCATGATGAATAAAGCATCAAAATTCTAAAAGACAGGCTCTGGCCAGGTAACTCAGTTGATTGGAGTGTCCTTCTGTACACTAAAAGGCTGCAGATTTGATCCACAGTCAGGGCTTGTACAAGGAGGCAATGAGGTGAGGATTAAAAAAGAAAACTCTAAAAGACAGGATATCAGCCTGCACTGGCATGACGTAACCTCAAGAGTAAATCCTTTTCTCAGTTCACCCTAGGCCTGGCCCACAGATCCTGTCTTTAGGGCGAGTCACTAGTCTGTCCCTGGCAAAAGCCTAAGAAACAGTAACCAAAAGTTAGTTATAACAGTATTTGATGCTTATGAAGAGTCTCAAAGTAAAGACAATCATGGCATCTAGTTACCTGGCAGATAGGAGTAACTTGCAGGATGGAATGGGCTGCTAGACAGTCACATGAATAACAATAGAAAACATAAGTTGTTTCATCTAGAGTAGTGGTGGGGAATCTTTTTCCTACCAAGGGCCATTTGGATACTTATAACACCATTTGAGAGCCATATAAAATTATTAACTTAAAAATTAGTTTGCTATATTTGGTCAAACATTTAATTAGCTCAGCCCTAATGCCTTGGCAGGGCCAGACCAAATGATTTTGCAGGTCTTATATGGCCCAAGGGCCAGATATTCCCCACCCCTGATCTAGAGGATTGATAAAGAGCAACTAAAAAGCAGCATCCCCTGGTAGAATTATAATTGAAGTTCTTAAGTGACTCAAAGAACAAAAAGTAACATAAATGAGGGCAGTATACATTTTTAGAAATACCTATACAGAACACAAATTTGGCATTTAAAGAGTAAGCATTCAATGACTCTATATAAATGAGGTATGACAATGCTTGATTCACCTGTCACTTGATTTTTTAAAGCTCAGAAGTAGGAAGCAGACAGCCAACACTTTCCCCTACAATTAATCCCAAAGTTGTACAACCAGGGTCTACATTAACATTTACAATGAAAAATCTGTATGGTCATTAATTAACATATATTGCATGTTTTTGTTCCAGACACTGGTCTACTGAGAACTTGATTTTTAAATAAGTGAAAAAGATACAGAAAATAAAACAAATGAATTATTTTAAGATAGACACTATCCAGGTCAATAAATAAAACTTAACCAGCCACTCCAGAAAACTTCCATGCTCCTTATACCAATTACAAAACCTCTCCCTTGACCATAATTAACCATTACCCTGACTTTCATAGTAATCACTTCCTATATTTTCTTTTTTTATTATTACAGACTAGTGGCCCAGTGCACGAAATTTATCCCTCAGCCCAGTCTGCACCCTCTCCAATCTGGGACCCCTCGGGGGATGTCCCACAGGGATCGGGCCTAAACCAGCAGTTAGACATCCCTCTTGCAATCCCAGATCGCTGGCTCCTAACCGCTCACCTGCCTGCCTGCCTACCTGATTGCCCATAACCACTCTGCCTGCGGCCTATTTGCCCAACTGCCCCCCCGCCAGCCTGCTCACCCTCAACTGCCCTCCCCTCTTGGCCTGATCGCCCCTAACCAACTCTATCTTGGCCCCACCACCATGGCTTTGTCTGGAAGGTCTCCTGGTCTAATTAGCATATTACCCATTTATTAGTATAGGTATCTCCCATTTTCCCTCTTACCCACCTTCCTCCCAGCCCATACCCTCTACCCGGTGATCACTACCCTATAGCCGATGTCCATGGGCTATGCATGTAAGTATATAAATTCTTTGGTTTATCTTTTCTCGTCCCCTCCAACCCCACATTGAGGTATGTCAGTCTGTCCCATGCCTCCATGTTTCAGGTCTTATTGTGTTAGTCAATTCAGTTTGTTCATTAGATTGCACAAATAAGAACATGTGATATTTGCTTTTCTCAGTTTGGCTTATTTCACTTAGCATAATATTTTCCAGGCCCACCCATGCTGTCCCAAAAGGTAAGAGATCCCTCTTTTATTTTAAAATATTCTTATTGATTTCAGAGAGGAAAGGGGAAGGAGAGAGAGAAATGTCAATGATGAGAATCACTGATCAGGTGCTCCCAGCATGCCCACACTGGGAATTGAGCCTGCAACCCAGGCATGTGCCCTAACTGGGAATTGAACCATGACCTGCTGGTTCATAGGTCAACAGTCAACCAATTAGCCACAATGGCTGGCAAGATCTTTCTTTTCTTCATTTTTTTAAAATTTTATTTTCTTTTTTAAAGTATTACAAACAGTAGTACATATGTCTCTTTTCCCCATTGATCTTCCCCCAGCCTCTCCTCCCCTTTTCCCCCCCGCACATGCCCTTACCCACCCCTACCCCCCCCCACCGTGTCTTGTGTCCATTGGTTATGCTTATATGCATGTATGTAAGTCCTTCAATTGATCTCTTACCCCCAACACTCCCCAACCTTCCTGCTGTAATTTGATAATCTGTTGTCATCTTTCTTTTTTTATGGCTGCATAGTATTCCATAACATAAATGTCCCACAGCTTTTTTAAAAAATATATTTTTATTGATTTCAGAGAGGGAGAGACAGACAGAAACATCAATGATGAGAGAGAATCACCGATCAGCTGCCTCCTGCATCCCCCCACTGGGGATCAAGCCCGCAACCCAGGCATATGCCCTTGACTGGAGTCGAACCCAGGACCCCTCAGTCCGCAACTCTATCCACTGAGCCAAGCCAGCTAGGGCCCACAGCTTTTTTATCCATTCATCTACTGATGGGCACTTGGGCTATTTCCACATCTTAGCTATTGTAAATAAAGCTGCTATGAACATAGGGGTGCATATATTCTTTCTGAATTGGAATTTTGGGGTTTTTAGGATATATTCCTAGAACTGGGATTGCTGGGTCAAATGGCAGTTCCATTTTCAGTTTTTTGAGGAAACTCCATACTGTTTTCCATAGTGGCTGTGCCAAACTGCATTCCCACCAGCAGTGAACTAGTGTCCCCTTTTCTTCACATCCTCGCTAGCACTTTTTTGATGATAGCCATTCTGATAGGTTTGAGGTGATATCTCACTGTGGTTTTAATTTGCATTTCTCTGATGATTAGTGACTGAGCATCTGTGGTTTTCTTTTTAGGAGTTTTGTCACCCAAATGTGCATTCCCACAAAGTTGTTTAAAGTTGATGCCTTGAATCTCTCAATCTGTTGCTCCTTTCTCCATCCCTATCATTTTCTTTCCGTTTTTCTTTGTAAGAACCTGGGTCCTTTGACATGTTGAGTTTCCCAAAGTCTGGATTTTGCTGAATACACATCCGTGGTACATTTCAACATATTCTTCTGTATTTCTTGCAAATAGGCAGCTCAATCCAGAAGGCTGGATCAAACTCAAGATTGATTCCTTTGGCACATTTATAGGTAATGTCTTATTGTCTTTGCAATCTTAGCAGCTATCAGCTATTACTGTTTAATACCCATCTGTTCAGTAAGGACTGCAAAATGATTATATTCTGCCACTTCTTTTTCAATGATTAGTTGGAATACTAATACATAGGAACATCTCCCCTCATCTATTTGGTTATCTAGTAGTATAGTTCATGTAAGGGAAAATAAATACTTAATTCTTTTGCTCTGTTTTCTAGTTTTGAAGAAACTAAGCTTTTACTTACTCTTTATTAAATCTGTAGTACTTATCTTCCATTAAAAAATAGCTATACTTTATCCACATTGTCCAAACATATGGCCATTAAATGGAATATTCTCAAACTCTCAGCCCTCATTTTGTCTTAATTCTACAGGTAAATTTAATGCTTACTCATTAGGTCTTATGTTGATGTTGCTAATTATTTTAGAAGTCTAAAAGTCAAAACTCATTCTTTAATACATTGCTGACCATTAATACAACTTCCTGTGATGGCAGAAATATTCTCTATCTGTGCTTTCCAATACTGTAGCCACCAGCTACTTGGCATGTTGTTAGTGCGACTGAGCAATTGAAGGTTTATTTAGGTATAATTAATTTCAAATTAAATTGTCACATGTAGCTAGTGATTACCTTGCTTGACAGCATAACTTAAGTAGATTCTTCAGGAGGTGCTCATGTGAATAATATTCTCTTAATTGTTATATATACTGCCCATTAAGCATGAAAATCAGTTTGGTTGAATGTAAAATTTGGGTTCACACATTCCTTTAGTATCTCAAATGTTACTCCAAAATGAAGCACTGCTATAAATTTTGATGATTATTTTATTTCTTTTATACTCCATAGGCTCTTTTTCATAGAAAATCAAAGGACTTTCTAGTT
Organism: Myotis nattereri; assembly: GCF_964212035.1. Classification (NCBI taxonomy): domain Eukaryota; kingdom Metazoa; phylum Chordata; class Mammalia; order Chiroptera; family Vespertilionidae; genus Myotis; species Myotis nattereri. The sequence continues at coordinate 102,633,471 of NC_138078.1, read as the reverse complement.
CTTTAAGGTCCATCCATTTAAAAAAAAAATATTTTTAGTGATTTTAGAGAGGAAGGGAGAGGTTGAGATAGAAACATCAATGATGAGAAAGAATCATTGATCGGCTGTCTCCTGCACTCTCCCCCCACCCCACTGGGGATCTAACTGCAACCTGAGCAAGTGCCCTTGACCAGAATCAAACCCATGACCCTTGTTTGCAGGCTGATGCTCTATCCACTGAGCCAAACCAGCTAGGGCAAGTACCGCCATTTTACTAGAATATCCTGGTGTTGGTTGTTCTGAGTAAACAGTCTGCAGAGTGGTATTTCAGTAGGTAATTTTAAACCTTTTTTAATTTCAGGAAAGTCTTCTGAATTATAGTTTTCAGTATTTGTTCTTTTCCTTTACTTTGGTTTTCTTCTTCAGGGACTTGTGTTTGATCTCCTTTACCTAACTTTAGTACGTCACTTTTGAATCTTTATATTCATTTTCTTCACTTTAAATTTCCACCTTTTTTTAACATCTTTCTCTTAAAGCATTATCTGTTGTATATATTTTGTCATGGTCTTATAGTTTAGTCTTCATTACTGAAATGACTTTCTTCCATTTCTGTCACCTCATCAGAGCTTTTCTGATTCTGATTTGTTATTCTTTAATATCTTATTTAATTAATGTCTTTAGCTCATCCTGAAATACAGGGTGTCCCAAAAATGTATACACTTTAATAACTGATAGCTCAGTTTTGAAAATGATATTTATTTTAACCCTTACCAGAGGAGTGAGGATATTTTTCCCATTGATTTTTTAGAGAGTAGAAGGGAAGTGGGAGGGGAAGACAGAGGAGAGAGAAACATTGATGTGACAGACACATATCAATTGGCTACCTCCCCCACACACCTCAATCAGGGGTGGGGATTGGACCTGCAACCCAGGTATGTGCCAGTGACCAGGAATAGAACCCATGACCCTCCAGTGCACAGTCCCACACTCTAACCACTGAGCAACACTGGTCAGGGAGAAAATAAAATGTATTTTAGTAAACACTGCTTTTCTAATTATTCAAAGTGTGTGTATACATTTTTTGGGATACCTCATAGTTGTTAGTTTACTTTTTGTTTAGTTCTGTTTAGTGAGCACATTTCTGACATGCTTTTACTGTCTATAAGGATGTTAGTCTTTTTTTTTTCTTAAAACATCTTCAGCACTTTTCATCTTAGCACTTTTTACCTTAGCACTTTTCATCTGTTCATTTTTTATATACATATTTATATTGATTTCAGAGAGGAAGGGAGAGAGATATAGAAACATCAATGATGAGAGAGAATCATCGATTGGCTGCCTCTTGCAATCCCACCCCCACACTGGGATCAAGCCCACAACCTGGGTATGTGCCCCTGACTGGAATCAAACCTGGGACCCTTCAGTCCGCAGGTCAACACTCTATCCACTGAGCCAAACCAGCTAGGGCTGTTCATTTTTATGTGATATTATTTTTCATAAACTTTTGAATTAGGCAGAATATAGGAAAGCTTTTCTAATGTCACAGGGCTCTCTTTAGCTGTTGATTTTATGTAATGCTAAAAAAATGTATCACTGCTTTCTAGGATTCATAACTCTGTTCTCCTCCCAACTTTACTCTGGACCTACTCTTTTCCCTATCGTGATCATTTTTATTCCACTTCCAGCAGTTTCTGCCCAGGAAAGAATAATATCCTGAAAGGGAGACCTGGCAGGTCAGTTATGAGAGTTCTTAGGAGCCAAACTGCTTCAAGACCTTCACTCCCATTATTATGTACCCAAAGCACTCATCTAGTGTTGGACAGGTAAAATCCCTTCCTAATCTTAGCTGCTCCTTCCAAATTGGCCGGCCCCCTTTCCAGTGAATTCTTTTAAGTTCTTTTGGGGTTCTTCTGTTCTTAGGTCCATAAGACAACATCCCCAATATGCTTCTGTCTTCTTGCTCCCACATAAACCCTGATAGCATGCAGGTCTTATGACGGGTGGCTTGTCCCTACCTGTTTACATTTTGTGGTTCAGGGGGATACCTTACCATCTAGTTTTGTTGTAAGTATTGTCCATGGGTTTTGGTTTGCTATTTCAATTTTTATTGGGGGACTCAGATTGAAAAGCTGTTGTTGCCACCACCTTCCTAGAAGGTTATGGAATTCCATAACCACTTCAGAAATTGGTACTACCAGTACCCCAAAGGCTCAATAACCTGTCCAAAATTACACAGCTATTTAAGTTGTAAAACCAAGATTCTAACCCAGATCTCTTAAATTCTAGCGCATATATTCTTTATAACATTCACGGAAAAATCATTCATTATATAGAAATGTATTTTATAGAAAACTTGTCAGGAGTTAATTCTGTGAAGTGTGAACACACTTCTACCTTAATTCTTGTATAATAAAACTCAACTGGAAGTTTGAGAAACTATTCCAAGTCCTTTACATTTTCAGCAGGGTAGTAAAGAGATATAAAATCAGATCAAAGCCAATTTGCAATAAAACAAAAACCCAACCAACCATTGAAACCCTGGCTCTCTCAAATCTTATGGATTCTTCAACTATAGAAGGTATTTTATTAAGTAGGTTAAACAAATGTAATTATGGAAGTGAAAGTAATCCTATCTAATCACTAGAACTACTGTGTGCATATTCATGAATAGGAAAAGAAGCTTCCAAAGTAGGCAACCACTAATAACCTACCTGGCCTGCCTTGTGTAGGTGAAGATACAAATAAAGGCTGTATAGCCTTCTGTGAGGAAACTGAAGTGGGACTACTAGCTTGATTAGCTGCTGCACCGTTAGATAAGACTGGAACTGGAACATTATTGGCACAGGAAGCTGTAATTGCTGCAGAATTTACCATCACCTGTAAGTGTGAAAGAAAGTTTAGAATTCTAAGTTCCACTTCTCAAACAATATTAGTCTCCTATATGATCCTAAATTTCAGGAAATAGTATTTTCTATTATATATCTCTATTTTTTTTGGTCATTAATTTCTCTCGGCAACATTTCGTCACTTTTAGCATACAAATTTTCCAGCTATATTGTTAGATACATTCAGATACATTCTTAAGTATTTTGTGTTTTTTCTTTCTTTTTAAATCTTTATTGTTGAAAGCATTGCAGATGTTCCACATTTTCCCCCCATTGACCCTCACCACCCGGCTCCAGTATTTTGATAACTAAAACATAGAGGAGTCAATCTTTATGTAAACCCTCTATAGGCAGGTTAAGTTATTTCTTTTAGAAGACCCCAGATTACTTTGAGAACTTTAATTTTTAATGTATTATTTTTTTCTAAAAAGGTAATACATTAATATGATTCAAAAATCAAGTATGCAAGGGGGGAATGAGGAGGAAACTGGTCTTACAAGGCTGTCAGGCCATAAAAACTGTGAACAATGCACTGCCCTGGAGGGGGGGGGGAGGTCGTTATTGCTGGCCCCAGGACAGATCATCGGATATGGCCTGGGGACCTCAACACCTGGGGGCCTTCCTATAAGCCCATGAAAGGGGACGGAACCACATTTGCAAGACAAAGACCCAGGAAGGTTATAAAAAGTGAAGCCCTCTGCGTGTTTCTTCACTCTGATTTGGAAATTCTTCCGGGAGTCCACTAGTGTTAATAAACAGGGTCCCTCCCTTTCTCTAGGAAAAAAAAAACACAAGTATATCATTGTGTAACAATGATATTTCCCTCCAATCCCTATACTCCATCTGCCTTGTTCCTTTCTGCCCAAGCAGGTGACTTCTGTGTTTCCTGCATATTGTACAGAGATTTATACACACTTCTTTAAACACAAAAGGTGCTTGGATTTTTTAAAACTTTCTGAGACTACAAATTATATTTCTGATTAGGCCACAGCACCCAATACAGGGCTGTGCACAGAGAGGTGTTCAATAAATGATAACAGACTCCTCTTCTTGAATATACTGTCCTCACTGCAGTCTCCATGTCCTTGCTACCCACTGAAGTATGGCTGCTACCCCCTCTGGTCTTCATAAACTGTATTTGAAGTCACCAGTGGACTCCATGTCAAAAAATCCTAGTAGACTCTTGTTAGTCCTCATGTTGCTTGATCTCCTGGGAATAACTGATACCTTGAAACAAGTCTCTTTCTGGGTTTCCCAAATACACTCTCCTATTTCCCCCCGCACTCCTTGGCTTTTGCTTCTCTTACCCATTTCCTAAAATTTGGTGATCCATAGGCTCTGTTCTAGATGCTCTTATCTCTTCCTTTTCCCAGGATGATCTTATTCACTCTTATGGTTTTATTTTTTTTCTTATATTTTATTGATTTTTTACAGAGAGGAAGGGAGAGCAATAGAGAGTTAGAAACATCGATGAGCGAGAAACATCGATCAGCCGCCTCCTGCACACCCCCGACTGGGGATGTGCCCGCAGCCAAGGTACATGCCCTTCACCGGAATCGAACCTGGGACCCTTCAGTCCTCAGGCCGATGCTCTATCCACTGAGCAAAACCGGTTAGGGCCACTCTTATGGTTTTAGCTACCATTTTGATACCAACTCCCCATTCTACAGGAGAGCTTTACATTTAAATGTCAGTGTATGACGTTGACTTGAGACATCATTTATATTAACTCATTATAAGAGGTTCATAGTAGTCTAATGCCAGTGCATAGAACAGTGACTGGAACATAGTAGATGCTCAATTAATTGAATGAATTTACCAATCACTATACAAGGAACCACAAGGTATAATACTTAAAATAGGAATATAAGCAGCTTCTTTGAAATATGATGAGTGAGGAGAATAAAAAAAAATTCATTTTCCTCCATTCAGATCACCGAAACTGACTCCTTAATAACACAATAAAGATTACCTCCTGGGGGTAGTTGCATGAGGTAACTGTGTCCTGAGGAGACATAGAACATGGTCCTCTGTCCTGAAGAGACTTTAGTGAATACAGAAATACAGTTAAGTAAGGGCAAATCAAGAAACCAAACAACATATCAATAAAATATCTGCTGTGTTTCAACATCTCCTAAAATAAAGGTGATCTGTTCTGAAAATATTCAAATTGAGAAATGACTAATAAGATAATGCTCCAATCTATACCCTCTCCTCCATGCCTGCTGCTACTGCCCTGATGATGAGGTCTTCAGTCTCCCTTGAATTGATCCACTTTATCAGCGGTTCTCAGTAAACTCAGGGGTAGATCCTCGAGGCAGAGCTGAGTAGTTTGTAACCCTAATCTCCAGCAGCTTACTGGGGTGGGGGGAAGGGAATAGGAGGGAGACAGAGAGACAGAGATTGAGATTTCAACACATAAAAAAATGTAATGACAAGGAAGCAAAAATAATTTGTATCAGATGAGAAGTATAGAGTATTCTGAGCATTTCATGGTGGTAAGGTGTTCCCTGAGTTTTGGAGCTCAGAAAGGATTCCTGATAGTGGGTCATGCATGGTGTGAATGCTTTTGATCGATTTGGAAGGGGGAGTGATGTTAGGACCAGGTTCCTTTAATACTTTCAAAGAGCTTCTTGAAAATCACTTCCTCCCCCCACCAAAGACATTTAAAAAAAGATAATGTTCCCAAAAGTATCACTCTAATGCCAATGCCTGATTTGGGTAACTGTTCTATTTCCAATCTACATCCAACTCCAGTCCCAGTGCAGACACTAAAATGTAACAGAGGATTGTAATTTAAACACTTTCTTAGTGGCCTTTCTTGACCTAAAAGTTTCAAAATCAGTAACACCAACAATGGTTTTGCTAAGAGAAAGCATTCCATCTAAAGAAGTAGCTTGGGACAAAGGTGGATAATTGGCTGGTCAGCTGCATCCTATCTAAGCAGGATATAGTATAATCCAAACACCACTCCCTCTGTCTCAAGACTATCTTTGTGAAAGCAAAAATGATTTTAAAAGGCTCTGATTGTCATGACAGCAAAGACAAAAACACAAGCAAGCAAACCAGTAGCAAAAATTGGTAATAATGATAAGAACAGGGAATCAGGGGAAGTAATCAGAGAAACAGCAGGAAACATACTATAACAAATATGAACCTAATATGAACCAAATATGAACCTAATTTAACATGGGCTCAAGATTGCATGTTTCTAAATTTTGTGTTCAAGTATAACCAACGTATCTGCCAAAAAGCAAACTTTAGCCCTGACTTAGAATGCCCAGTGTGAATGCTAAACAATTCTAGAAAAGGACTTAGTTGAGAGATGAACATGAAAATATGAAATAGGAATATTTATGTTTTCTTAGAAGGTTCTGTGCCTGGAAATCTTTAAGTATTGCATTTGTCTTCTCCCCTCAGAATACTGTTAAGAAAATTACTTAGAAACTTGCTATGCATTTGGTGACTGGAGGGTGGGAATGGAACAAAACATGAAAAGATTGAAAGCTATTGGGATGCATGATAAAAGAAGTCAAGAAGAAAAAGGAACAAGTGAAATTAAAAGGTCATCTCTGATGTTCAAATTTTTACTTGCTTTTTTAGTTGGGTGACTATTTCAAAAAATTGTATAAAAAGCATGTGATATGAGAATAGTAATAAATGAAGGGACAACTATTTCTCTAGAAAGGGCAAAGAAAATGAAGGAGAGAGAATTACATATAAGTTTTCTTTACCTTCCTAAGATGTATTGCCTAAACAGCAAAAACAAAAATTTAGTACATGAAGCTACCAAAGTTAAATTAATCTGAGCTAGAGGGTAGTTATTCAAGTTCTTCACAAATATTCCAGTTATCTCCCTGGGTACATGGCAGGTTGCTCTTCCTGGTCTCATCTAAAGTTAAGTATGGCTATGAGACGAAATAAGAGCATAAATATTAAAAGCCAGTGTTCAATTTTCCTATTTTTAGCCTGCCCCAATGTGACTGAAAGCTCATGTCTATCAGCCTAAGTCCCTGCATGACCATGATGCACAAAAGCTTGCATTGGACATATAACATTAGGGATAGCAACTGTCCTTTGTTAAGCTGTTCAAATTTGGGGGGGTTGTTACTGCAGTCTAACCTAGCTTGATTAAAACAGTAATTGGTAACTAGAAGTAATGTGTTGTTCTAAGAACCTGATTTAGGATGGAGATTATGAATTTGTAAGCTCTTAAAGGAAGAGGCAACTACTTCAACCCCAAACTGTAGAAGATAAAATTGATAAATGCTTTGAACAAAGAGAAGTTAAAACTCAGCCTTAAAGCCAAAATCACATTGTTGTTAAAAACTAATTGCATTAAGATATATCAAAGCAAGAGTCCAACTAAGGATATATAACACCCAGTGAATACTTGCACTTGGACAAAGTGGCTCATGGAAAAGCATTCTAAGGTATGGCTCTTCCAACAACGCCTGATAAGCTCATGATACTCAAGTAGAGAGAAACCAGGTAAGAAAGCAAAGCACTAAAAAAAAGAAAGAAAGAAAGCAAAGCACTATAGCAAATCTAAGTAGTGTATCTATTATTAAAAAGAACTGTTAGTGTAGGGAGCATCTATAAGGCTAAGCTTCGGACAGACCTGTTGGCAAAGCCACAAATAAGTCCCAGCTTAGAGGGCACAGCCCTCTTAGCATAATTAAGCTTGACCTTATGATGCTCCCTAAATCTTATCTGGGTAGCTAATGAGCTGTGGGAAGTGCAGCAAGTGCTGCCAAAACAAGTGAAACTCACAAGAACATTGTAACTATGGTGACCACTACCTTGTTTACCTCTGGCTATAAAATAAAGGCTCAGCTTGCCGTCTGGATCTCTCTCTGTGGCCTTAGCCAGGCACAGTAGATCCACCTAGACCAGGGGTGGGCAAACTTTTTGACTCGAGGGCCACAATGGGTTCTTAAATTGGACCGGAGGGCCGGAACAAAAGCATGGATGGAGTGTGTGTGTGAACTAATACATGTTAACACTGCTGCTGGTGAAGGAGCGGAGGGGAGAGCAAGCGAACCCTCCGCTCTTTCGGCTCCGCAGGCCGGATAGAACAACTGAACGGGCCGTAGTTTGCCCACAGCTGACCTAGACCCAGCTTATTCTCGTTGTCTGTCTTTTCTAAATCCTTCCCCACCCGCCCTCAGGCTCACCCAACCCTTGACTGTGCTGACCCGGCACATGTGGCACCTAACGTGGGGCCTGAGTTCAGGGAAACTGCAGTTGTCAGGTGAAAGGATGCTCCAGTGAAGCATGTGCAGAAAGCAAAGAGGAAGGTAAGGAGCGAAGTTTAGTGATAACTAGGTGTAAAATATGGGAAATTCAGGATCGCAGGAAAAGAATTTATACGTATCCATGCTTAAGGCTATGGTCCAAGCATGGAGCTGTTCTGTGAGTTATCAATAGCTTTTCAATTTGTTGGATTTTGTAAGTAAAACCTGCCCATGGTTTACTGAGGAAGGAAAAGTAAACGTAGAGGCATGGGAGAAGGTAGGAAAACAACTTAGAGATTGTTATATAGTTGAAGGTCCAGAGAGAATTCCTCTCTCCACTTTCAGTCTGTGGTCCCTGACTCGGGACTCCCGAGAGCCCACTCCTGAAAGGGAATGGATGAATGTGGCAGGGGAACTAAGACGGACAGTGGAAGGTTACCAGAGGCTTAATGTTGTCGCAAAAGCTTGTCTCTCACCTGGAGACTACTTATTATGGAAGTATTATATTTGTGTTTGTGCTGACATTGGACCAGCCAACTTTCAAGGAGCAATATTAGCTGCCACATTAAAGAAGATGTTGTTCACTGGTCAGCAGGAAAGGGGGATGCTTTAACTGTGGCAAACTAGGGCATTTTGCTAAAGACTGCAATGCTAGAAAAGGAAGTCAACAGGCTCCAGGGAGTGGAAACAAGCAGCCTGGATTATGTCCAAGATGCAGGAGAGGAAAGCATTGGGTAAATGAATGCCACCCTAAGACTGATGTTGATGATAATTTAATGCCCCCTAGGCAGGGAAACTTCAAGCGGGGCCAGCCCCGACCCCACCAAACAGTGGTGTCCTTATTCTTAACCCCACTGCAGCCTTTCCAGCTGGCTCAGTAAACCTTTATCATGCCACCCCAGGAAGCGCAGGATTGGCAGGTTCTTCCTGGCGTGATAGATCAAGACTCAGGCAATAGCGGAAAGCTATTAAAATGCAACTATACTCTTAAAATGCAACTCATTTTAATACTCTTAAAATGCAACTATAAAAACAAAAAAAGGGGGAGAAGAATGTTACAGGTTAAATTTTTTGAATTACAATGCAGAGAGTTGTACAGCGTCCGAGAGGCATTGGGCCTCCTGTACAATAGCCTCTGCCAACTTAGCCCGGTGGAAGGATGCACAAACCAGAAGAGTTTTACCAGATCTAGTAATGATGTGGGGAAGAGGTTGTGTTTTGTATCTTTCCAGAAGGAGCAGTGCAGCCAATTTGGGTACCAGAGAGTTACATGCAGCACCACATTGGACCCAGAGAAGCTCCTTGTCCCTTCGTTCAAAAGACTGAGAGTTGCCCCGATGACAGCAATACAGAAAAGGAAGATGACAAAGGCTATGCAAGGGATAGAGGTGCCAACATGGGGTCAGCTGAAGAAGTTAACAACTGAGGCCCAGAAGATGGTAGAAAAGCAAGAAGTGGAAACTACTCCCTCAACCACATTTCTGGCTATGCTAGCATTGGTTAGTTGCCAGTCTTCTGTAAAGTCTTGCACAGCACTCTGAGTAAATCAGCAAAAAAAACTTTCATTTAGTAGCTAAAAATGTCTGTAGTTTGATTTCTCTCTCATTGCTGTATTGTTTTGTTATTATTTTAATAGCCAGAGCTTTGTTCTTGATGTTCAAGTTTTAAAATGTTAACGTCTGTAGTTTGGGTTTTGCATTGGCATTGTTTTGTTGTTTTAATAGCCAGAGTTTTGTTCTTGATGTTTAAGTTTTACTTTCATTATAGTAGCTTAAAAATAAAAGAAGGGTGAGCTGTAGGGAGAGGTTATAGCAACGGTTCTCAACCTGTGGGTCGCGACCTCTTTGGGGGTTGAACAACCCTTTCACAGGAGTCGCCTAAGACCATCAGAAAACACATATGTAATTACATATTGTTTTTGTGATTAATCACTATGATTTAATTTTGTTCAATTTGTAACAATGAAAATACATCCTGCGTATCAGATATTTACATTACAATTCATGACAGTAGCAAAATTACAGTTATGAAGTAGCAACAAAAATAATTTTATGGTTGGGGGTCACCACAACATGAGGAACTGTATTAAAGGGTTGCGGCATTAGGAAGGTTGAGAACCACTGGGCTATAGAGTTAAGCCTCGGACTGACCTGTTGGCAAAGCCACAAATAAGTCCCAGCTTAGAGGGCACAGCCCTCTTAGCATAATTAAGCTTGACCTTATGATGCTCCCTAGATCCTATCTGGGTAGCTAATGGGCTGTGGGAAGTGCAGCAAGTGCTGCCAAAACAAGTGAAACTCACAAGAACATTTTAACTATGGTGACCACTACCTTGTTTACCTCTGGCTATAAAATAAAGGGTCAGCTTGCCGTCTGGATCTCTCTCTGTGGCCTTAGCCAGGCACAGGAGATCCACCTAAACCCAGCTTATTCTCTTTGTCTGTCTTTTCTAAATCCTTCCCCACTCTCCCTCAGGCTCACCGAACCCTTGGCTGTGCTGGCCTGGCACGTTAGGAGGAATATTAACACATGAAACTAATAGAAATCAAACAGAGGCAGCATAATTAATCACACAGCTAGAGAAACCATGAGCAGAACTAAACCCATCCAACTGAGATAAAATGACCCTTGGACCCCCAATTTTCTACGAATAAAAAGCAGGCTAAGAAAGTTGCTCGGCTGCCAAGGATTATTCTTCAATGCCTACTTCAAATATGGTCAAGGACAGAAGGGACTTGGGAGTCCCAGAAAACAAGAGCCCCAGAAAACAATGAACCAGTCCCACCCAGAGAACAGTCCCCATGCCCAGGTTGGGGGCCCTCACAACGTCTGTCTATCATGATGTCAGAATTGCTACAGGCAAGTAACTGTGTTTCTCCCATTTCCCCCCTCTGAGTGGGAATTTTTACTCCAATTTTTTAGTCCCTGTTCCACCACTACAAATTGGGTTTGTGGGGGTAAACAACTTTGTATCTTTGACTTTAGGCTTCCAGATCAAGAAGAGTCATACCTGGACCCAATACAAAGAGTACCAGAGATTCCCCAGAAACCTTGGGCAGTGAGTTTAATTACACTGGATGGAATTTTTAGGTTGTCTCCCATGAGGAGGAAGCAAGTATTCTGCCTGTGGGAGGGAGTTTGAGTTGCATGCTACACTACTTAGTGTTGTTAAAATATTTCCAACTTTTTTACTTCCAGGCACAGAGAAATTAGATTCTTTAGTAGGACATGTTATGGCCAATGAAAAAGAAATGGAAAAGGAAGTGACGCATGCCATCTCTAGTGCACCATTCACTAGCTTTTGTTTCCTGCCTTGGCAATCATGGATGGAGCTTCCATCAGCCTGAGTCCCTGAGCAGGGCCCTCCTGCTGCACATGTAGCATACCCAAAGCAAAATTATTTATGGTCCATTCTTACTGATAGAAAAATTGTAGTAAATTCCTCTAGAAATTATCACTGCCAACGTTTGAACTTCCTCATGTATCAATGCATATTAGAAATATCTCTAAATAGACTAATTTCAGAAAGGGGGTGTGATCTTGGATGAGTTACTCAATTTCTGGGTCTCAATTTCTTCATCTACAAAATGGAAATGATACCCTGATTACCTCATAGGATTGTTCTGATTTAAATACACTTATATGTATAGTTCTTAGAATAGGGCCCTAGTACACAGAGTACCTACCAAGTTTGCTGTAGATTCAGTTGTGCTATAAACATCTGAAGTTTCATAGTCTGGTTCTAGAGGATATTGCCAAAGTAAAGTCAAAAGTGAGCATTATTTCATAGTTTGAAATTTTATGAACAATAATAAATGTCATAGATTCTATCTAGATCTCACTGACCTGAAGGATAAATATATTCTTCATGATATCCCCCTAGAAAAAAAGACAGAAGAGTATGTTTGTATGTTTATGTAGAGCTTTTTAGCTCAGCACAGCCAGATGGTCAGCACTTGAATTCTTCTCAAGTTTTGTGGATATGTAGGTTCAAGACTAAAACATATACATCCTGCAACAAGTGATTTGAGCTTTTGTACTAGTGAAAAGATACTGAAGCTAGAGATTGGCTGTAAACAATATGAATTTCTCCTCTGAAAATTCCCTTAGTTTCTAAAGTTCAGGAAGAGGTGAAAAATACAGCTGTGTCCAATTTTCCAATCAGTCAGTAGACTATGGTGATTAAGTTTACCAGCGTGGTTAGGGCTAGATTTGAATCTTGATTAACAATACCACTCTTTGTGCCTCACTTTCTTCACTATAAAGCAGGAATAATAGTACCTAGGGAAGTGAAAAGAATATGGCATGATGCTTGATATATAGTAAATGGTGACTATAATTTGAGTATAACCCATAATTTGTTTAGGGGGACATCAATGAGATATATCATGCCTCATATGTTTTTTAGCCTGTCAGGTAAATAATACATTTAAAATCAGTCTGTTCTCAGAGGATGGCTCAGTACACTGATGTACTTTGCTTTAAGACTGCTATACCAATGAAACACAGAGAATGCCAATCTTCAATTAAACAGTTTTTCACCAAATAAAATCCATAGGTAAAAACTGGATTTGATTCTTAAACATGTTACTTATCAAACACACATGCATTAACCCCTCCAGACAGCAGAATTTTAGGTGAGAACAAAGATTTGGTTACTCTGAATATGCCACTACAGGTGAGCAATATATCTGAAGATGCCCACCGTGCTAAAGGAAAAGACAAAAGGGTCATGGGTCATGTTGAGTGAAAGAGCAGAGCATACACATCCTTCACATGTGTGCACATGCACATATAAAATATTCACAGATTATCCCTCTGCGAGATTTTTTCCTAGAAATATCTATTTTCTTCTACATAAGTAAAAGAAAAATATCACAGGGAAATAAGGAACTTGACTAGTAAATTGAGTCATTCAGACTGCCTCTTACCTCCTTAATATACCCAACTCCACCAGAGTTGTTTAAGTAAGCATATATGATTTTATAGTAAAAATAAGCATACCCTGTGCATGGTAAGAGGCACTATAACAACTGTTGAGAGCACATATAGGCACATATATAAACTTTAAAGTCATAAAAACCCAAATTTAAAACTGATCTCTGCCAGTCACAAAGGACCACATATAACATCTGGACATTTATATGAAATGTCCAGAATAGGCAAATCTATTACGACAGAAGACAGACTGGTGGTTCCATAGGGTTAGGGGAGGGGGAAGGGAAATGGAAAGTGGCTGTTAATGGATACAGAATTTCTTTTGGGGGTGATAAAAATGTTCTAAAATTGGCTGTGGTGATGGTTATATAACTCTATGACTATACTAAAAACCACTGAGTTGTGCACTTAAATAGATGAACTGTATGGTATGTAAATTACATCTAAATAAAGCTGTTAGAAAAAAATTAAATATTTGCCACTTACCAGGTATGTCTTTGGCCATGTCATTTACCCTTCAAAACTCAATTTCCTTATATGTAATATACAAATACCACATTCCTCAGAGGGATACAGTTTAAGTACTATATTAAATTATAAATATAATTACTTTGTCCATAGGATTCAATGAATAGTAATATTTATAGATTAAGTAGACTTCTTTGGGCAATGTAGTTATTTCATAGCAGTCTTGTAAACTAATAGCCAGTCTCATGAAAAGCCCAAAGTAGTTATTACAAATCATGAGGACAACATGAATAATACCTTATTAATAAGGAATAGATGTTTTCCTTTTCCACAGGGAAATCTCCCAAATTCAAACTCACTACAGTAAACCCTCAATTTTGTGGACCTTGATTTAATGGACTTCGGATTTAACAGACAAAATTTCCAACCCATATGTCACATGTGAAAATAAACACCCTGTTATTTTTAAAATTATTTTATACAAGATTTGCTTATAATTAAATTGAGTTATTTTTTTGTTATTAATTCATTGTTATTTTTAACAAATTTTAGTGAATAGGCCAAATGTTGGAAAAAACAGTCATAATTTCGCCAACATAGATAAATATTACATATCTACAACTATCCAATACTAGAGGCCCAGTGCATGAAGATTCATACACTGGAGGGGGGTCTCTCAGCCAAGCCTGCCGCTCTCACAGTCCGGGAGCCCTCAGGTGTCAGGAGGCGACATGGAGATCAGGGGAAGGCGATGCCCCCATCACACCTCTGCTGCTGCCACTGCCGGCAGCGCAAGCCTCAGCTGGCCCTGGTTACCTGAGCCTCAGGTAGCCCTGGGCGGCTGGGCAGCCGTTATCTGAGGCTTGCCTGCGCCTCTGGCCGGCCCTGGGCGGCTGGGGGGCTGAAGGGACTGGGGGACTCCGGAGGCAGGCACAAGGCGCGGGACCAGCCTTGCCGCACACCTACCACCCCGATGAGGCTGAGGGGACCGGGCGCTGCCATCTTTGAGGGTATGGCAGTCAATTAACATATTCCCTCCTTATTGGCTGTGGGTGTCGCCATGTTTGAAGGCATGGCAGTCAATTAGCATATTCCCTCTTTATTAGATGGCATAATAAAGACATGATATGCAAATTGACCGTCACATCTTCACACAAGTTGGCCACCCCCATGTGGTCAAAGATGGCCATCCCCATGTGGTCACAAGATGGCCACCACAAGATGGCTGGCAGGGGAGGGCAGTTGGGGGCGATCAGGCATGCAGGGGAGAGCAGTTGGGGGCGATCAGGCCACAGGGGAGGGCAGTTGGGGGCGATCAGGCCTGCAGGGGAGGGCAGTTGGGGGCGATCAGGCCTTCAAGGGAAGGCAGCTGGGGGGGACCAGGCTTGCAGGGGAGGGCAGTTGGGGGCGACCAGGCCTGCAGGGGAGGGAAGTTGGGGGCAATCAGGCCGGCAGGGGAACAGTTAGGTGTCGATCACGCTGGCAGGAGAGTGGTTAGGGCAGAGATGGCGACCTTTTTGAGCTCGGCGTGTCAGCATTTTGAAAAATCCTAGCTTAACTCTGGTGCTGTGTCACATATAGAAAGTTTTTGATATTTGCAACCATTGTAAAACTAAGATTTATATTTTTGATATTTATTTTATATATTTAAATGCCATTTAACAAAAATCAACCAAAAAAATGAGTTCATGTGTCACCTCTGACACGCATGTCATAGGTTCGCCATCACTGGGTTAGGGAATGATCAGGCTGGCAGGCAGAAGCGGTTAGGGGCAATCAGGCAGGCAGACAGGCGAGCACTTGGGAGTCCTGGATTGTAAGAGGGATGTTCAACTGCCGGTTTAGGCCCAATCCCCTGAGGGGTCCCAGATTGGAGAGGGTGCAGGCTGGGCTGAGGGAGTGCCTCCCCCACCCCACCCAGTGCATGAATTTTATGCACCAGGCCTCTAGTAGTCTATATATTTGAATCCAAGAGTCACCACTCATAAACAATGTTCAGTGAATGATTAGCACATAATCACACCATATCATGTGCAGTAATTGGTTTCATTGTCACATGGAGAGACTTTCTGCAGCAATTTTAAAGTGTACAGCAGATGTGCCAATGTGCATTTGTTTACTCACAGTGACTGGTGAATGCACGCACTTACTAGACCTATTCAATATAAATTTAAAATTACAGTAATGCATATAGAAAACTTTTCTGTAAAATTAAACTTTTCATACATAATTTTAATTACGCAAATGTGTCTACATAAGTAAAAACAGGTACACTAATTTGTTAATTTTTTAACATATGCATTCGGAAAATCTACTTTATTATATAACAGACTTTCAGCTTTAACAGACACCTCCTCAACCGAATTAGTCCATTATATTGAGGTTTTACTGTATAAACCTATGCAAAGAGCTGAAAATAAGTTATAACAATGTAGAGCCTACAGAAATAGAAGCCTATCCTTCTGAGAAATACTAAGATATCTTTAAAAACCTAGCAAACTCTGAGACAAAAACTAATACTTCTTTCAAAACAAGCTACCAGAACAGAGTGAGATCCCCAAACAATCACTTTAGGTCTACTTCATAGCCTTGATATTCTAATGCCACAAGAATCATCTTTAAAAAACACATTTAAGTGTAATTGACTCACCATTATCACACTGGCCATTGCCCTCCTCTGAACTCAAAGTGTGTTTGCCTGAGCTATGTCCGCGCCTTGCAACACAGTATGTTGGAGTAGGAGGAATCATTGTAGAGGGCCTTCCATGATTCTGTACCAAAGAGACACACACACACACACACACATACATGCAGTTCTCCCTCTTAATTCTAATGTGCTTTAGAATTAAGTGTGAGCAATAATGATCAACAAAACAGAAAATATTAGCCCATCCTATATAGGCAAGATTATTTGTCCACCTCTACCTGCTTCTCTAAGACAAAAACAAAAGTTCTCCTTAAAAGTGCTAAAATGAAGTCTTGTTTTCCAAGAAGGGCTGTATTTGCTATATTTATACAAAAAAGCTAAAATTTATCTACATGCCTTTATTTAAAAAAAAGAGAAAAGTAAATAGCTTTTTGAGTAAATTTTTAAATTACTTACAGGTAAAGTTGGATAAGCAGTCTCATTCCCTTCTTCAATTTCATAAAAAGTAATGGTTTCTTCCAAACCCCTGGGCATCTGTCCATTTTCTGGGGCAAAGCTATACTGGCACTCCTTATTCACGCAATGCATCTGGCGGTGACTACGTCTAAAGGAACTTAAGTGGTTCAGAGAATGAAAGGGGAAAAATGATAAAATATGGTAGTAACTTGTTTCTAATTTCTAAATAACAGTTCAAACATCTCAATGTTGACACAAACAATTTACTCCATACATTTGTTGCTCAGCAATGAAGACAGACTTACCCATTTTCTCTGACTTTTGACACTTAAAATTTACTTACCGAGCTCTGTAGGAGAAGTTATCATAGCTCTGGCAGCACTTTTTCCCTGGGCCAGGGTAAAAACCAACTTTAGGGTCCACCATGTTAGGCCTGTTTATAAAGCGAGATGAATCCCTAAGCATAAGGAGAAAGGAAAACAGAATTCTTTATTCACTAGTGTCTGAGTGGTCAGTCTTTGTAGTTAAATAGAATTAACACATCTTTATAAAAACATCCACAAAAAAAAGCTTTGCTCCCCTTACTACTGGCATTAGGCCTAATCATTATTAATGGATATAGGGCCATATACATGACATTCATATCTTGATAGCATTCTATCTTCTAGCATCTCTTCAACTGTTCCATATTTCCCTAAACTGTGAGAATATGAATCTTCCAATGAATTCATTTACAGGAATTTAAGTATATGCAAGTTTCATCTTCTATGCTCTCTGTAGGCAGAAATTGTAAGAAATCTGAACTCTTTAGATATTTCTAAATTCTACTGTAATTATGTCCAGGAATTATTTCCAATATCTAAACAGAGATGTACATTATCTTGAAAGTTGGTTAAACCTTACCTGGGCATCCCATATCCCCGACCTTGTCTCTGAGATGAATGTTGAGGATAAAAATGTTCATTAGGCATAAAATTGCCAGCTGTCTGTGCGTAGTGCATTGGAGGGTCATGCCCATAATGCATACTATTCTGAAGCCTGGGTGGGGGCAGGGGTTCTCCCCTGCTGTAGGCCATAGACATATACATCTCTTTCCCTCTAACTTTTCTGATCATCTTCTTGTGTTGCTTCATGTCCATCTCCGACATAACTTTCAGGCAAACAAAGAAGTAGCAAATAAGCTTCATAACCAAAGCAAAATATCCTGTGTCTCCCCACCACACCCACAAATAACTAAAACTTTCAAATGTTTTCTTAGGAACAAGCAAACAAAAAATACAAAGAGGGAATTTTTGTATTTTTTAAGGATGTACTAGATACTCCATTTGGAAGGGCAAAACCAGTAGGTATTTCTGTATCAATGGACACCTCAGCACTATCTTTAGGATAGGCAGCTTTGATCATCAAAACATAGAGTTAATGCCTATTAATATCTCCAGCTGCTTCCATTTAGTGTTTTCCTAATTCTCTGAAAAATCTTTTCCCTTCAAATTTTAGAATCTAAAATCTACTCTAACTTAAGTTTACACAAAGTACTTTGGAATAGTATTTCTCCGCCAGGGACAATCTTGCCCCTCTTCCCACTTGGGGAACATGTGGCAATGTCTGGAGACATTTTGGGTTGTTAAACTGGGGGAAGAGTGCTATGGCATGTAGTGGATAGAGTCTAAGGATGCTACTAAGCATCCTACAGTGCACAGGACAGCTCACCATAAAGTATTATCCATCCCAAAATATCAGTAGTGACAAAGTTGAGAAACTCTACCCTAGAATAAGACTTATTTATACCTTGAAAAAATTACAATGTAGGGGGAGAGATGGAGAAAATAATAAAAACCTTCAGTATACAAACCCATTTCTGGGAAATAGCCCCCGGAAATTTTTTGGTAACCTCTTCCTTTCCGACTAGGCATAGCACTCCAAGCAGGAACAGGTGTCATTTGAGTAACTGGTTTTAAGTTAGCCAGTGGAACAACATGCCTTAAAGTTAAAGATACCAACATGAAGCTATTGCAGCAGACTTAATTCTCATTTGATACACATAACCACCCTTTCTGCTTCACCTTCCAGAGGAATGACTGTGGTAAACTAGTGTAGAAATATTTGTTGCCTCTCCTTAGAGGAGGATTATATTTTCCTACCCCACTGACTTCAGACTCAGCTACATTATGTAACTGATGCTTTAAGAGCCAGCACATGGTTTGTCATGGTATAATTTTTTCTCTGCCTGTAATAGAGCCTTCTTGGCCAGGGTCCCCTTTGCTGTCCCACTATAAAGATGCAAAATGGGCAAGAAGTGACCTTATTGTTTTAAGCTGCTGAGATTTTTTTTTTTATAATTACGGCAGTATAGACTAGTTTAATGGTTCTCAAAGTAGACCAATAGCATCAATATCATCCAGAAACTTGTTAGAAGTTCAAATCTTTGGGCCCCACCACAGACTTACTAAATCAAAAACTTTGGGGATGGAGCTCATCAATCTGTGTTATACTCTCCAGACAATTCTGGAGCATGTTAAAAGTTTGAGAATGACTGGACTAGCTAGCTGAGTTGCCGTGATATTGGAAAACCAGCTTTCCCATTAGTATGAACAGTTTTTAATAGCATTCTGTTGTACTTAATATTTATAGTAAGTTGGCTAGTGACTAGGATTTATAAACTTTTATACATAGGTATACAGTCATGTGTTGCTTAACAAAGGACATACATGCTGAGAAATACATCGTTAGGCAATTCCATCATTG
The DNA here is from genome assembly GCF_964212035.1 of Myotis nattereri. Taxonomy (NCBI): domain Eukaryota; kingdom Metazoa; phylum Chordata; class Mammalia; order Chiroptera; family Vespertilionidae; genus Myotis; species Myotis nattereri. The sequence continues at coordinate 102,614,116 of NC_138078.1, read as the reverse complement.
TATGGACATCATAGAGTGCACTTAACACAAACCTAGATGGTCTAGCCTACTATACACCTAGGCTATAAGTCTATGCAGCATGTTACTATACTGAATGCTGTAGGCAATTATAACACGATGGTATTTGTATATCTAAACATAGGAAAAATAGGTTAATAATATGGTGCAAAAGTTAAAAATGATACATCTGTATAGGGCACTTATGATGAATGGAGCTTGAAGGACTAGAAGCTGCTCTGGGTGAGTGAGTGAGTGGTGAGTGAATGTGAAGGCCTAGGACAGTGGTCGGCAAACTGTGGCTCGGCAAACTGCGGCTCACGAGCCACATGCGGCTCTTTGGCCCCTTGAGTGTGGCTCTTTCATAAAATACCGACTCTGTGCATGGGCCACGAAGTTTCAATCACACTGTACGTGCGCACCCGTACTTTTCTAAGTTTTACATATGACAACCTGAACATTCCCAAAGTATAGAGACAGGCTGGCTCCATACTGTCACAGAAAGCTTTTATTTACGTATCAGTGGCACTTAATACCTGTTAAAGTTGCTCCTGTGGAATTGTGTCCTTGTACAGAATCTTATGTCCTCAACAAAAAATTTAAAGCAATGAACTCTGAAGACCATGGGCTACATCGGGGAGGACTGACTGCAGTGCCCTTTGAGTATGTAGTGCTGCAGGAACAGGCTGCTCTGTGCTGAAACAGCTCAGTGGTTGACTGATGGGGATGTGACCCGTGCACTCACAACGGAGGTGCTGTGAGAGGGAATCTACTGCCAGGCTGCACAGATATTGCTTCCATCAGAGGAAAAAAAAAATCCTCCTGAACTATACTAGTATGTCCTTCCATTTCTTATGGAAAATTCAACTCCATTATAATCTTAAGAAATCACTGTCATAGACTGAAATGTCATTATGTAGCACATGACTGTACTGAGGTTTCATACTTTAGTATACACTTTCACAATTCAAGGTAAGTCATCTTAGACTAGCTCCATATATGACTTTGGTTCTCTTACTAATATCCTGGTAATTCTCAATTTAATATTACAAAAAAAGGCATGAGCAGCCAAAGATTTCAGTAATTCAACGCGTTATTATATTCTTACTTTTCTGCCAATTCTTCAATGAAGACTGTTACTGAATTGTTCTCATTTCCAACTTCCTGAATATGAGCATTATAATATCTTCCATCTGATTCCAAGCGAACCTGAAAGAGGAGAAGAGACAGAATACATTTACTCTCAAGTCTACTGGCAGATCTGGCTTCTGCCAAACAAAAATACCACTTTTCCCCAAATGGAGTTCAGTATCTACTTATTAAAGCAGCTGATAATCAGCACTGCCAGTCTAGTTCAATGGAGGTAGCACATGCTGAAAGAGTCTTACCTTTAATCACAAGTTTGTAATTAAAATTTAACACATTTAAAAAATTTTCTAGAATTTTGCAAATTAGTTTTGTTGAACTCATATTAATGACTAAAACCACAATCTTGAAAAAATAAATTATTGATTCTTCAAAGAAACTAACCTGACATTTGTCTCCCAAATAGTAATGTTTCCCAGCATACTCCATGTAATCAGCTTTTTGAAGTTCTGTTAAAAGAAAGGATCAAACTCAAACTGTTTCCTTTCCTATTTTACATCATTTAATTTTCTAATGCACTTTTACCAAGGTGTCTTTACAATGCTACCATTATAAGCTAAAATGGGGTGAGGGGTAGTCCTAAAGCAGTGGTTCTCAACCTTCCTAATGCCGCAACCCTTTAATACAGTTCCTCATGTTGTGGTGACCCCCAATTTCATTGTTACAAATTGAACATAATTAAAGCATAGTGATTAATCACAAAAACAATATGTAATTATATATGTGTTTTCCGATGGTCTTAGGCGACCCCTGTGAAAGGGTTGTTCGACCCCCAAAGGGGTCGCAACTCACAGGTTGCTGTCCTAAAGGGTTATTCTATCACTCTTGATAGGTTATTTCTGTAGTTAGTTTAAGGAGACTTGCAAATACAGTTTTGTGCTACAAAACATAAATATACATTTCTCGAACCTCCCAGGTGGAACAATTTGGTTCTTAACCAAGTTGTTCACAGAAAAAATGTCTAACTTGTGGAACCAAACTAGTTTTGGAACTGACAACCCTTTCAAGCTGATACGTCAGCATGACAAAAAGTGTCTCTCAGGCAACAAAGGAGAGAATGCTTTTGTTGTTGGCATCAATGGATTAGCACAATTTTAAAATATAAAGAGGTCATCAAGAGAGTTAACAGTTGCTGGGGTTGTGAAAGAAACAATGACCACAGGCAACTGAAGAGATGGGAAAACTGCTGTTGATTTGGATTAACAAAAAGCAGTTAGCCAGTGACAATCATTTCAGAGGCAGTGATATATGAACAAGCAAAGGTACTGCATGCTGACCTGAAAGATACCCCTGGACCCAGTGCTAAAAGGGATTAGAATAAGGCTAGTAGGGGGTGGTTCGATACATTTAAGAAAAGAAGTATTTATAGATTAAACAGTGACATGTACTATATATAAGAAAGGTTAAAATAGGGAATCATTTAGGGATCTGGAATGAATTCATTACTAGTTCATTATTTCTAAGGGGAAAAATAATTCAGTTTTTGAATAAATCACTTCTCAAACAGCCTTCTGGAATGAAATAAGTTCAAGAACCAAGGTTTCACTTTAAGTGGAAATTAGAGTTGCAATTTTAGAGTTCGTCAAACACCAATAAGATAAAATTTGAAAGTAACACATCTCAATCAAAAAAAGAAATACAAAGCTTCTTCAAAGTAACCTATTATTTTTAACAACGTATTGTGTTCTAGTAGGTCATAACCTCATTCTATATTGCTAACTATACGCTGGTTCACGTGGTTCAAGGAATATGAGACATTAAAGGCTACCTCTAAGGCAGAACTTTAAGGCCTACTTTGACCAACTTAATTATCTAAGAAAGTGGGGGGAGGTAAACAATTACCTGTTTTGAGGGTTGGCAAACTACACAACTCTGTCAAAAAACTTTACTTATGGACACTGAAATTTGAATTTCACATAATATACTGTTTTCATTTTTTTCCGTCATTCAAAAATTTAAAGACCATTCTTAATTCACAGACCATACAAAAACAGATGGCAAGTCAGATTTTGTCTACAGGCCATAGTTTGCCAACACCCGACCTCATTTATTAATAAGGGGAATTTTAACCCTTTAAATGTAAGATATGTTTATTTCTAGTTACTACAAGTTTCTGGTACTCTTAGTTACCTAAAGGCTACCTCCACACAGTCTTTGCAAAGCTGAAATACCAGATAAATATCAGACTCTAAAAGATCCCACTTCTAAAACCATTTGTTCCTCCTTTGGATTTAAACCATGTTTTGAGTAAGGCAAAAAGTAAGTACATGCCTGTTTTTCATAACAGTACATTGAAAATGTCTCTTATTAAAAACAATTTACAAAATTAATTTCCTAGATCTGTCAGGATTCAAAAGTATCCTGTTAATATTTCATTACCTTTTCTGCTGTCCAACCAAACATCAAATTCTACATTACGATAGATTTCTGGATCCAGAGCTTTGAGCACCTTATAGGGGAAGTGCACCTTGGATGGATTTTCTGGAGACTAAAACAAAAATAATCATGCTACAAACTCCCATCTTTAGCTTAAGTCTTCTATGAAGAAGAATTAAGGTTCTTTTCTTCCCTTTTTTTTAAAGCTATGTACGTATGACTTCCTTTCCTTCTTTATTAAAACAAGAAATAAATTCCACAATAAATTTTACTGTGTATTTAAAAATCAGAAGACTAAAGAAGCAATATGCAAATAATCTAAAAGGTTCTGGATGGCAGAAGGGAAATATTGTCTCAAGCAGCCAACAATTCAGGATACATCATATATAAATCAATGCAACACTGACCAGGATTAAAGACTCAGTCAGAGCTACTTAACAAGTTTTCCCTTGGTATGCACACAGATGCAAGTGCTTCTGAGCCCTAAAATCAACTGGAAAAATCTGAAAAGTTTATTTCATTTTGGTTAAAATCTGTGATAATTTCCAAAGAAATTACCTTTTCCTTCTGCTTTCCTAGAATTTCACCATATTCAATACTGTTCTCAAATTACCAGCACTCGGGGCATACAGAGATTGTTGTAACAGTATTTGTCCTATTTAGCTAGCCTCAAATGTAACATCTGCTTAATTTTAAACCTATACAAATGTCTCCTGTTTCATGAACCAGGATTATTACCTATTTTCTTTGAGTAGATGGGGATAAGCATTATATTCTTTAATGACAAAAAGAAACCTCAGTGTTATAAAATTGATTACAAACTATCCATTGAGTCTATAATACTACTTTATCTTGAAAACAACAGCTTCTGACATTTCTCAAGTGTTCAGTTTGCTTTGAAAAAAAATGTACAATTCCATAATAAAAATTCAGAGAATATTAAACACACATTTTACATTTTCAAATTAAGACTTCCACAGAGGGAAATATCAACTCCGCCCCATCCTCATAGTACTAGAACGGATCATGTGATTTCAACTAGTTTAAGTTATAATGCTGCAAACCAAGATTATAAAGTCTTTGCTCTAGAAAAATCTCAAACCTTTGCTTCTTCTGTTCCTTTATTGTACCCCTCTGGTATATTTTCAACATTGCAGCAAGCACCCAATTCTTCAGTCCTAATTGAAAAGATTTAGAACAAAGAGCTTTATATAAATGTAGCAGCTAAGAAAATCTTAAATCTAAAGACTGACTATTCTACCACCTAGTGGTACTAAAGTAGCTCAGTTCTAAAAATGAGGCAAATATTTTTTCACTCAACATTTACATTTATGCTGCTTCCTTTGTATAAATATGTGCTAAAATATGCTTAGCAGATTACCTCCTATATTTCATAACTCCTGTGGGGACACATTCTTAAGATGGTCCCAACAGCCCTAACTGGTTTGGCTCAGTGGATAGAGCGTGGGCCTGCGGACTGAAGGGTCCCAGGTTCGATTCCGGTCAAGGGCATGTACCTTGGTTGTGGGCACATCCCCAGTAGGGAGTGTGCAGGAGGCAGCTGATCGATGTTTCTCTCTCATCGATGTTTCTAACTCTCTATCCCTCTCCCTTCCTCTCTGTAAAAAATCAATAAAATATTTTTTTTAAAAAAAGATGGTCCCTACAATCCCCATCCTCCCACTGTTCACGTGTCCTAAGTTTGCTTCTAACCAATAAACAGTATATGGTTACATTGTGTAAGACTGTAGTGCTTGTCTTGCAAGTTTCTCTCTCTTGCTTAAGTAAACAAGCAGCCATGTTCACCAACCCCATGTGGCAAGGAGCTGAGTATTACCTTTGGCTGATGGACAGAAAACAACTGTTTTCAGTCCTATGGCTACAAGGAACTGAATACTACCAACTGAATACTACTCCATGTGAGTGGGGAGGTGGACCTTTCCTTAGTCAAAGCTCCAAAAAAGAACTCAATCCCTACCAACACCATAACTGCAGTCTTTTGAGATTCTAAGTAAGAGACCCAGCTAAGCTATGCCCAGAATCCTAACCCATATAACATTGTGAGATAAGTGTGTTGCTTTAAGCTGCCAAATTTATGGTAATATTGTTACATAGCAATAGATAATAAATGCACCCTGCCTTCCTTATGCTATAGTTTCCTTAAGCCTCAGTCCTTTAAAAAATAAACAGTAAAGATTGAAGCAACTTTTACCTTGGTATATAGTTGTTGCCCTTTGCATTCTCAAATATCACCAAAAAATAAAATTCAGAGCATTAAATATCAAAGAAATAGAACTATAAGGCAAAAAAACAAGGTGACACCTGTCTTAAAGACAAGTTTTAAGACACTCAGCTCTTAAAACTTCCCTTAGCTTGAGGTAGAATCTTTGCTACTAGCTGGTTGTGTGTGCCAAGTAACCACTCTGAACCTGAATTAGCATCTAAAAAATTATGGTGCTAGTTTAGAATTAGTTTGTATTTTTCTCAAAGTGTGGTCCATGGCCTATATATATCAGAATACTTGAGTATATTTGTTAAAAAAGCAGATTCCTGGCTTTACTCTGACATGAAATTTTGTGAGGGTAGAACCAAGAATCTGCCTTTCTAACAAGCACCCTAAATAATTCATATATAACTGAAGTTTAAGAGTCACAGGACTAGACAGCTCTAAAGTCTTTTCCAACAATAAAAAACAACAATCTGATTCTGACTTTGACCGAACCTCCAAAGCCTGAGCATCTAACAATACAACACATCTTTTTGGCAAAAATTATCTTCTCAATTAAAAAATTTATATTCCTACACATAGATGGGGGGGGGAGGAGAGAAAGAGAGAGAGAGAGAGAGAGAGAGAGAGAGAGAGAGAGAGAGAGAGAGAGTGAGTGTGTGTGTGTGTGGTCTAAGTCAGTCATAAAAGCTTTCCAGGTCTCTTCCACTTCCCAATGATGACACAGAGAGAGAAGATGATCTTGCAGTTGATATTCCCTTTCCCTTTATTACCTATCTGGAGTTAAACTCTTGTAGGCAACATGGACATCCTCACTATTAGTGACAGCATTGTTTCTGTTCTTCTTAGAACTACTTCGAAACAATTCAACTGCAGACTTCAATGCTTCTTCATCCACAACAAACACATCTTTATAGAGAATTTCATACAATACAGCTAAAGAAAAAATGGTCAAAATTCCAATTATCAAAACAATGCTTTTTAAAGTAACAATGTGGAAACAGCCATAACCCAGTATACAAATTCAATAGTTACCAACAAGGTTTTTAAAAAGCTATTTATGGAAGGTTACTCAATTTAAAGACTGGCAACAAATCACACCCAAATATTTATAAAGCTTTCACATACCTTGACAAACAGCTGCACTTGACTGAAATTGTTTTGAGTACACTGAATCATAATGGCCATTACTTGAATAGCATAGTAGAATCTAAAGAAGAGGAAAACATACAAAACCATTAAGTGAATGTTACAACATCCTACAACCATGAGATACTTGAAATTAAGTAATGAATCAGAAAACTGATAAACTAAATGAATGTTTTTTTGTTTTAAAAAGTGACTTTTAGAGGAAAAGGAAGACGGTGGTGTAGGCAAACACCTGTACTGGCTGCCTCCCACAATCACATCAAAATTACAACTAAAATACAGAACCACCATCATCCAGAACCACTGGAAAGCTGGCTGAATGGAAGGCCAACTAGAGAAGTAAAGAAGGCATGGAAGCAAGAGATCCTTTGGAACTCAAGAAAACACACTGAGACTGGTAGCACACGGAGGCACAGAACAGGCTGGTCCAGAACCCAGGTGTGCCGTTTTTTCAGTCAGGAGGGAGATTGTCTCTGTGGAGGCTGCCTGGAACAGCAAGGGGTCCCAGAGCTGGGGAAAGAAGTCCCTAGGGGCAGTAAGTACTACAGGCTATAAAAACCAGTGCGGACTGGCCAAGGTTAGCCAGTTCAATCCCCGGTAAGGGCACATGCAAGAGGCAACCAGTGAATGCATAAATAAGTGGAGCAAATCAATGTGTGTGTGTGTGTGTGTGTGTGTGTGTCTCCCTTCCTCTCTCTAAAAATGCCAAGATTGAAATCACTATTAAGGATACACTGTGAGCCTCAATCACATTCTGATTAATATATCAAACAAATACTAATTTACAATTTGAAAAGATAGGAACTTTTATAAATTGAACAAGTGAATATAAACACAAGACTACAGGAGAAGAGACTTCAATTTATTCAAAATGTTATCCACTATACTGAAGAACAATATATAAATATACTATATAGGAGCAATACTGCTAAACAGACTTCCTTAATGAATTAAGGTATAAGATGGCTACAGAATGCGTTATTTCTTCTTAGCTGATTCCTTTGATTGGTAGATTTTTCAAATAATTCAAACGCCATGCACGCTTACTACTCAGATTACCAGCTGTACCAGTTAATAATGCGAATTTTTTTCAATAGATGGAGTTACGCATATGTTTATATGCGATTTGATATGTATGCTATTTTGTTGTATTGACAGCAAGCCTCAAAACTTCATATGTCAAATTTTCTGAAGGTGTTAACATCATAGATATTCTTATGCTTAAAAATGTTGAATTTCATGCCCAAAAAAAGAGCATTTGTGGGAAGTTTTAATTCATTATTTTGAAGAAAAGTGCTGCTGAAAGTTATCGTATACTTTGGGAAGCTTATAGTGAACATTCTCCATCTCAAGATACTTGAGAACGCTGGTTTAAACGCTTTAAAAGTGATGATTTCAATGTGAAAGGCAAAGAATGTCCAGGTCAACTGAAAAAGTTTGAAGACCAACAATTACATGCATTGTTGGATGAAGATGCGTGTCAAACTCAAAAACTTGCAGAAAGATTAAATGTTGCTCAGCAAACAATTTCCAATCGTTTACAAGCAATGGGAAAGATTTTAAAGGAAAATGGGTGCCACATTAATTGAACAAAAGACAAATGGAAAACCGAAAAGTCCTAAGTAAAATGTTGCTTCAAAGGCACGAAAGAAAGTCTTTTTTTGCATCGAACTGTGACTAGTGATGAAAAGTGGATTTATTTTAAGAATCCCAAATGCACAAAATCATGGGTTGATCCAGGTCAACCATCAACATCGACTGCAAGGCCAAATCGCTTTGGAAAAAAGACAGTGCTCTGCGTTTGGTGGGATCAGGAAGGTGTGGTGTATTATGAGCTTCTAAAACCAGGTGAAACCATTAATACTGATCGCTACCAACAACAAATAATCAATTTGAACCAGGCTTTGATAGTAAAACGACCAGAATGTGCCAGAAGACACAGCAAAGTAATTTTGCTTCATGATAACGCACCATCGCACGCTTTAAAACCAGTTAAAAGGCACGTTAAAAGATCTTGCCTGGGAAGTATTAACCCACCCGCTGTATTCACCAGACCTTGCTCCTTCAGATTACCACTTGTTCCAATTGATGGCACACGCACTTTCTAAGAAGCACTTCTAAACATACGAAGAAGTGGAAAATTGGGTCTCTGAATGGTTTGCCTCAGAACAAGAAAAGTTCTATTGGAACGGTATCCACAAATTACCTGAAAGATGGGGAAAATGTGTAGCTAGCGATGGACATTACTTTGAATAAAGCACTTCTGATGTTTCTCTTGAAATTATCGTGTTTTCTTTGATTACAAAATCCGCATTATTAACTGGTATACCTGGTATTTCAGTAAAAATGCTACTTAAAGCTATGTAATGAAATTTGTTTAAATAACTGCTCCAGAACCTTTCTGAATGTTTGTTCCAGAACCTCTGTCTTACATAAGGGATGTGTCTATTCTTATTTTACCATCATCAGAATGTTGCCTGAATTTTGCTCTACAATGTGAAACAAGATTTACAAAAGTCAAATATTTAGTAGTCTGTATTTAGTAATGATTTAACTAATCAGGATAAAAGGATTTTCTTAAAACTTTTTGGAAGAAAAGTTATATGCTTAAGAACAATTTGTTCACCTGCTGAGAGTCCTCAACCTCCTACTATTTGTACCTTACTTAGGCAGTACTAGCACACTGTCCCTGCCCTCAAGAAACTTTCAGACTAATGAGAAAAACAGACAGGAAAACAAATACAATGTGATAAATACCATAATTACTTGGGTGATGCAAAGGAAGGAAATAACTCTTGGGCAGGGGGTGGTGGCTGTGAAAGTTTCACTGTAATTGACACATTTGATATGCAAAGGGGGAAAAAAGCTGGAAATAAGGGTTGGGAATCTTTAGGGCACTGAATGCCTAGCTTCAGAGTATCAACTTACCTTTTTATCAATGAAGAGCTGATTAGGGTTTTCTATTACACAGGAGTGACAAGATCAGGTCTGTTCAGAAGGGTAGCTAACAACATTGGTGGCAAGAGAGTTTGGAATTTAGAATGGGCTTTTTTAATTAACGAGGTAAAAGGGATGATTTAAGATCCTGGTAAGCCCACAACATCATTCAATTTCTTCTTTTTATTTTAACAAACATTCACTCATCTTCTTACCTTGTCTTCATAGCCATTATCTGTGACATAAGTTGGAGGCTTTCCGGGATTGCGATAAAGAACAAAATCTCGACTACATGGGTAGAAAACAAAGGTGGATGAGAAGAGATAATTTAACATATGCAAGAGGTAGTTATAAGAACCAATATTTATGCTGCTTTGAAACTGCTGACCTTATTCATATAAAATAATCCAAATGTTTAAGAGGCTACATAATGCTAACTCATGGTAGACAAGCTACTGGCCTGTAAAGTTCTATGGATTTTTAAAAATATATCTTAATTTAGAGGAACGGGCAGTAAAGGTAGATTACCAACTGTATGTATGTTTGTGAGTTTTGGAGGTTTCCATTTATTTAAAACAGGGGTGCACAAATTTTTCTTGATAAAAGACCAGGTAATAAACATTTCAGCTTTTGCCAGCCCTATGTTTTATTCAACTTCCATTTTGCAGTATAAAAGCAACCATAAACAATGATAAACAAATGCACATGACTGTGTTGCAATAAAACTTTATTTATAGACACTAAAATTTGAATTTCATATAATTTTCACACACCACAAAACATTATCCTTCTTTTGATTTTTTTAACCATTTAAAACTTTTAAAAAGCATTCTCAGCTCTAGGGCCATAAAAAAACAGATGGCAGGCCAATTTAAGAGATGGCCCGATTTAAAATCCACCTGACCAATGACTCTGCTATACTACATCTTGCTAGATTTAGTGAGTAAAGAGCACACCAAAGAAAAAACACAAAAAACACTAACTTGAACAAGTCCCCATAACCAGAGGGTTCTGACTCTACCCAGGTACTGGTATATGCCATCTCACCATCCTCAGAATTGTGAAGGAGTCTTATATAGATCAAACTTCTCAAATGAGTAAGATTCCCATGAGCCTCGAGTCTAACCTATATTATATAGCTTTTTCAAAACCCTAAAGATTAGCCACAGAACATATATGCACAACCCATAGACACTAACAATAGTGTGGTGCTGGCCAGAAAGAAGGGGGGGGGCAGGGTTGGGTGGAGGTGGGCAAAGGGGCAGGGAAATGGAACATCTGTAATATGTAAAAAATAAAGTAAAAAAAAAAACAACCCTACAGCTTTCACATATGCCACTTTTTGCAGTTTCAACACAAAACTTGCAAAGCATTAGAGCAGTGTTTCTCAAAATTTCCCCCCATGATCGCCTCCCTGGAGAGACACTTTAGACTTTTCTTAATTTCCCTATGAAATTTTAATACCCACCGTATCTAAATTTTTTGTCCTTGAACCAATTTCTACCCTCATAGAAGCAATACAACCCTATTGAGGATGCATGCAAAAGAGGCACAAAGTTAAACAAAATTCTAAACTAAGCATTCTAATTAGCCACAGGAACAATAACAGCAGTTCTTAAAGTCTTTTATTCTTCCATTCAAACTGAAACAAATGCTAGAGATTCTTCACCTAAAATTGCACTAATGAACTTTGCTTAGACCTGGTTCCTTCTACATATCAATGCATCAAATCTACAATTTTCCCAATACTAAAGGGAATTTAAATAGAAACCCCGCGCGCGCGCACACACACACACACACACACACTTTAAAAAAAGGAGATTCCACTTACTTATAAATTAGAGAAAGAGCTCTTATTTCCAGCTGGCCAGCACTTTCCTAAATATAAATTAGTTTTTATAAACATTGAGTAGCTAGAAAGTACAAGGTTTTGCAAGACTATAATTTTTTTTTTTTTTAGATGAAGAATTTGTAGAACACAATATAACTTGCTTTGAGACTTGGGATACTGTGATAGTTACTAATTAACATAGACTTATTCTGGAAAAAAGACCCGAAGACCTTAGTTATTAAGTAACAAAGACACTTAATATGGGAGATTTAAAAGGCAAAATTAAAATGTAATTAGTGTAAAAATACGAAGTTAGCATGGTATTTAGTACATGTGTTTTAAGCCCAGAACTATGGAATTAATTTAATCACATAAAATTTTAATTAAATATGTGTTTATGGATCTTCCACTTAAAAGAAAGATAACTACAAATAGGGAGAATTGTTTTAATAACCTCCTAGTAACATTCATTACCACCACCCCCCCCCCCATTAAAATGATAATGGCTCATGTTTGTCCAGTTCCCAAGCAGCGTGTATTCTTTCACTCATTTATGGATGATAAAATTGTTAAACACACAATTCTCAACATTCAGCACAGAATAATAGGTCAGCTGCCAGCCTCTAAACTTTTGCAAGAACTATTTGATTCAACACAGCTGGCTACTTAAGAAACTAATTAGATTGGCCCTAGCTAAAGCAACAAGCTGAATGATTATTTAGGTTCTTATTCCAAATACTACTCTGAAAAGATTAAACCCCCATATTTTATCTTACCTTGGGATCTCCCAACCGTTCCAGGTATTTCTCAAAAGATCCCTCCACATACTTCAAAAATAAAACAAACTTGACTTAACCAAATACATAGCATTACTGAAATCTGATCATATTCTGCAATATTATCCTCCAATGGATTTTTGTTCAGCTCAATAATTATGGTACTAAATTACTACTTTGCACAGCACCTCAAGAAGATTTGCACATACACAAAAGCTATGGGTGGAGAAAAGCTGTACTATTAAAAATGTTAGGAATTGGTCCTGGCTTATCCATACATCAGTGCATTTCCTCAACTGCTATGCCTATAAGTTTCCTTTGAAATATCAACTTGACTATTTTCAAAAATCAAGCAAGCCCAATAATTATAAGCCCAATATTTTAAATTTTACAAGAGACATGCATTTACAAAGTTAAAATTTTGAGGAAGTTTAAAGGGAATTTTATTAGGTTCAAAAAAGCCCAGGGCACAAGGAAACACTTTGGGGCAATGGAAATGTTCTCTCTCTTGATTGCAGTGGCAGCTGCATGACTGCATTGCCAAAACTAAAATTGCTAAACTTAAAATGGTGAATTTTATTGAATGTAAAATATACCTCAATAAAAATAAAATTACATTAAACTCAGAGAATATAAATCTCATTCCATACATACATATCTAGTATTAAATATAACTAGAATTTAACAAATCAATTTTGAATTTTTCTCAATCCTTTTAAACAGCTTTACTGAGGAATAACTGGCATATAATAAACTGCACATATTTAAATATCACAGTCAAATAAGTTTTGACATGTATGCACCCATGAAATAATCATGATAACCGTGATGGTGAATATATCCATCCTCCCCATAAGTTTCCTTGTGCTCCTCTCTAACTCCACTGACACCCAAGCAATCACTGACCTGCTTTAATCACAACAGGCTGGTTTGCATTTTCTTTAGTTTTATGTAAAGGAAATCATACAGTATGTACTTTTTTTGAGGAGGCTGGCTTCTTTCACACAGCATTATTATTATGAGACTCATCTACATAGTTTTAAAAATTTACACACGTATTTTTGTTATTCAAAATGTGGTCCACAAACAATAGCAAGCATCACTTGGGAATTTGTTAACAATGCAAAAAATCTTGGGCCCCAGCTCAGACCTACTAAATCAGAATTGTATTTTAACAAGGTCTCCAGGTGATTTGTATGCACAAAAATACTTGAGATGCAATGCTTTACAGTTTACACCATGGTCTTACATTTGGTAAGTAATTAATGAACAATCCTTTTCCCAGGTGTTGTAAAGACTGTAATTAACTTTAAGGTAATGAGCTTACAAGTCAAAAAATCCTTCACATATTTTTAAAACTCAATGAAACCTGTTGAGAAAATTAAGAGTAAACCTCAAACAGCAGGCAAATATCCGTAATATAAAAGCAGAAGAAAAATAGTACTGCAAGGGCTAGAGGCATGATAAAAATTTAATGGACTAATGAAAGGGTACACTTCATGTAAGACCTTGATAAAAATCTCTATTTGTTAACAAGAATTCAAGTACTTCAATGTATAGAAAGATGCCTTCTAAAAATTGTTTTAAAGTCAATCATTAATGACAGACCTCCAATTACCACAGTTTGACACATGAAAAGATGGATGTTTAGGACTAATTTTTTTCCTTACACTTAAGTTTTATAAGACTCTTCAAGCATTGTGCACTGAACTAAGCAAGAGAACGGAGGGTGTTCCCATTTGTACATATTTTAAAATATATACATTTAAAATATTAACAAGGGCATACCTTTCGTGAACTATGATTATTTGTTCAATAAAATAGTGGTATATATAATATAAAACAGAAGTCAAAGTATGACTTTTTAGGGTTTGAAGGTTTTTCTGGTGTGTGGGAGGAAGAAAGTAATGGGAAGAATACAGATTGTTTTTTTTTCTTAGTTTTTAGAGTACAAAACAATCTAATTCTGGAAGAGGTCCAGAAATGTGCTAGCTAGGGTGAAGCTAGCAGAAAATTGAATATTTGCTACTGAGATTACATATAATTTTCATATATAGGTGTTCAAAATTCATTTCCCATCTGCTACATATTCTAATGACAACTCTCCCTTGGGTATGTATTCTACTTACAGACTCAAAAGTTTGTTGATTTTCTCTCATATATGAGACACAAGCCTTCCTGATTTCCAAATGATGGATTTGGCTGCAAAACAACTGAAAAGAGAAAAATCAGCTTACTTTTAGCAGTCATTTGAAATAAAAGCTTCTAAATTAAGACTAGGAATTAGTCACTTAAAAGTCCCCCTTGCTCAGAACGTATGTGGGAAATTAAGTCCTGATATTACTAACATCTGTTTTTGTCACCTTTTGTGAGACTGGGGAGAGATGATTCTGTTAAGCTCCCCCTTTTCTACTCTTTATGGGCACAGTTTGAATATTTTTCCTTGGGCATAAAATTTAGAGGAAGCAGGGGCTGCTTATAAAGGATCAAGATAAATTTCAGATTTTTCTTTAATCCCATTATTTTACCTCTCATCTATTCCAAAGTAGTATTTAGAAAACAGAAAAGATACCAAAGGCACAGCAATATATTTGGACTAATCAGCAAAGGTCTCTACCAAGCTAATAAGTAGCAGACAGACCTGGATATTTTTACTAGGAAAGAAAAAAGGGGATTTTTGTTTTTGTGGGCTACAGCTCTTCTACCTACAGTACCATGCCACATCACAAACTCTGAAATCTAAGTATAGGGAAGATATATTTGCTTTCATTTTACCTGCTCCGAAATAGCCCGAAAGAGGCAAGAGGCATCCTTGGCAGTCAGCTTTCGAAACAGCCCTAAGCTGCCTAAATATTCATCCATTGTTGCCTCACTCAGAGACTTCTGGCCGCAGTACTTTTTCCATCCTTTCCGCATTGTGCACGGAGGGTGGAGATGGGGAATGGAAGAAAGGAACACAAGTGTAGTCAGAAGAAAAAGCAAGGTGCAGGTAGGAATGGGTAGTAGTGACAAGGACTTGCTTATGCAGGTATCCGGAAAGCAGCCCAAAGTCTAGGCATGAGAAGGCAGTTGGAGTCAGCGTTGCAGAATCTTGGCACTTCTCAGGAGCAGAAGCAAAGAGCTGGCTTGCCCAGGACTAGTCGAGATCCTGTGAAAAGAAGAGGAAGAACCAATGCTCCTAGGAATAGAGAACTAGACTTGAGAAAGACATGGGAGAAGGGTACTTGCAGAGCTACTTTGCTGGGGAAGAGTGGAATTAACCCATCAGCCCAAGGTTGAGAGAAGTATGCACAAGCAGCTGAGTTTTGGGACCAAAGGGAAGCCGAGTTTGCAGCTTAACTCAGGGCAACTGCTGCACGAGGCTGCAAAGGAACTGCAATAACACCCAGGTGTATATGATGCAGCCTGGCCCACATTACATTGCTGTAAAACCTCTGCCCAAGTTCCCTGCTCCTATAGTTACATGGAGATGAGAGGGGAAAAATCTGAACCTAATTAAATAGTAAGATTTTTTATTAAGAATATCTTTTTAGGTTCATATCCGGGTGCCCCCTCCAAAAAATATATATATATATATATATATCTTTTTAAAAAGCAAAGGGTGGCACCCTTAATATATAGGTGCAGAGGTTCACAATTCAAGCAAAGTGCCAAAGCAGTTATCTGGATATTTCACGTAATGGAATTTAAGTAATCTCATTCAGTTCTCCTAGATCAGTGGTTCTCTACCTGTGGGTCTCGACCCCTTTGGGGGTCGAACGACCCTTTCACAGGGGTCGCCTAAGACCATCGGAAAACACATATATAATTACATATTGTTTTTGTGATTAATCACTATGCTTTAATTATGTTCAATTTGTAACAATGAAAATACATCCTGCATATCAGATATTTACATTACGATTCATAACAGTAGCAAAATTACAGTTATGAAGTAGCAATGAAAACAATTTTATGGCTGGGGTGTCACCACAACATGAGGAACTGTATTAAAGGGTTGTGGCATTAGGAAGGTTGAGAACCATTGCCCTAGATAATAATAACTATGATATGATCACAGAAACTAATTCCGTTAGCTATGCTAGGAAACAGTGATACAATTATTGACTAATGTCTGCAAACTACTGTATAGCTTTAACTAAAAGAGAATATACAAAAATGTTTCTTAAAAAATGAAAATTATTTTAATTGAAGCAGCATGAAAGGAATAATTTAGCCACAAAATTTTTAATAAAGAGTACATTTAAAATCCTGGGGCACAGCACTGAAGGTGTTGGACATTGAGAGGCCTGTTTCAGTGTATTATTAGGGCATTTTCCCAGAAAAATTACTCTAAATTCTGAGAAAACCAAAGTAAAATATGACTGTGTTTTTTAAGGTCCAAAGAAGGACTGCTAACTTGTATTACTTGAGTCCATGGTCAAGTGTCTTGTTTTTATTTAAATGACAAAATCCAATGCCCTTCTTACTTTTCTAAAGGTTAAAAAAATAGATCAAAATTAGACTTTGAAGAAATTGCAAAATTCAGCTGCCTTGAAAACTGTTTTTCTTGTAACTGTGGATCTAGTAGTAATGCCTACAGAGACAGCATCAATAATCAATTTTATAATTTAGGAATGAAATAAAAGCATGGTAGAGAAGAAAATAAAATCTTGACATCCTTTTTAATGTGACAATTTGAAATTACCTTCACTAATTTATTTTTTAAAGAAACCATAACATTGAGGAAATTATTCCTTTTGTAAAAGTTCTGAAACATGATTTGGGAAGAGGAATCACCATCTTTCTTTAAATCCACAAATTCACTAAAAAATATTAAGGGTTATAATGAAAAATACAAAGACTTCATATTTATTGTTATTTAAATGAAAAATAAGGTATATAAAACTTCAAGTAATACTAATCTATACTAGTATACTTAATTTTGAGGAATAAAGGAAGGGGAAACTGAGAGGACAGAGAGAATCAAAAATAGAAAGAACAGGAAATAAAGACAGGAAATAGAGACAGGAAGACAAAAAGAGAAGAGGAAAGGGAAAATAACACAGAGAAAGCACACAAGGCCCACAAAAATATAAATTGATTTTTGACAAAGAGTACAAGAGCAGTCCAATAGAGAAAAGACAGTAGTTTCATCAAATGGTGCTGCAACAAATGACAGCCATATGCAAAAGAAAAAAATTATCCTCAACCTATACCTCACACATTTTATAGCAATTAACTCAAAATAGATCAAAGACCTAAATGTAGAACAAAACTTCAACTTTCAGAAGAAAGCATAAAAGAAAATCTTCAAGGCCTTGAGTTAGCCAGAGTTCTTAGATGTAATTTAAGAAAAAAACTAATTGGAATCTATCAAAATTAAAATATTTTGCTCTGCAAATGACAGAAGAATGATAATACAAGCCGACTAAGAGAAAATATTTGTACATCACCCATCTGACAACACTTTTAATCAAAATATATTAAGAACTCTCAAAAGTCAACAGTAAGAAAACAATACAATTTAAAAATGGGCAAAAGATTATCTATACATTTCACTGAAGATATGGTTAGTAACATAAAAAGATGTTCAACCACTATCCTGTACACCTGAAATTAATATAAAATATTTAATATCAAAGATTTTTTAAAAAATATATTTTTATTTTTTTAGAGAGGAAAGGAGAGGGAGAGATAGAAACAGCAATGACGACAGAGAATCATGGATCGGCTGCCTCATACTTGCCCCCACTGATTCACATGCAGGTTTTTGTTTGGACATGTTTCTATTCTATTGAGTAATACCCAGAAATGTAGTTGCTGGATCATACAGTAAATGATGTTTAACTGTTTGAGGAACTGTCAGACCATTTCCCACAGCAGCAGCACCATTTTACATTTTCATCAGTAGTGTATAAGGGTTCCCATTTCTCCATATCCTGTCAATATTTACTGTCCATCTCTTGATTACAGCAATACTGGTGGGTGTGAAGTGGTAGCTCATCATGGTTTTGTTTGTATTTCCCTGATGGAAAATAATATTTAGCATCTTTTTCATGTGCCTATTGGCCATCTGTATATCTTTAATGAAATACCACTACATACATCTTAGAATAACTAAAATATTTTTTTAGCTGACAGTACTAAGTGTTGACAAGGATGCAGAGCAACTGGAACTCTCATATGTTGTTGGTGGGAATATAAAATAGTAAAGCCACTCTGGAAAGATAGTTTAGCAGTTTCTTATAAAGTTAAACAGTTAAACATAGAGCTACCATTATGACCCAACAATCCCATTTTTTTTTGGTATCTCTCCAAGAGAAATGAAAACTTAAGTTCATACAAACACCTGTACATAAATGTGTATAGCAGCTTTTTTCATAATCATGATTCACTCAAAACTGGAAACAATCCAAACATCCTTCAGCTGGTGAATGGACAAACTGTGGCATATCCATATAATAGAATATTCCCCAGCAATAAAAAAATGAAGCATTGATAGACACAGAACATGTATGAATTTCAAATGCACTATGTTATGTGACAGAAGACAGATTTAAAGGCTACATGCAGTATGACTGTATTTATATGTCATACTGGAAAGGCAAAACTATAGGAGGGGAAAACAGAGCAGTTGCTGCCAGTAGTTGGGGTTGCAGAGAAGGGTTGACTACAAAGGTATAGCACAAAGGATGTATGGGGGTGTCTGGAGTATTGCAGTAGTGATTACATGAGTATGCATTTGTTGAAACGTATAGAGTTGTACAAGAAAAAATGCTAATTTTGCTGTATTTAAATTTTAAAACGAATAAAACAAAAAGCAGTAGAAGGAATAGAATTTAGAGTTGAGGAGCTCACAGAACAGACAAGATTGGAGAGAAAAAGCAAGCAAATTAGAAGGTCAATCCAGGAAAGCCAACACCTAAAGAACAGAAAGCCCAAAAAGTGATGAAAAAAGTAGAGGAGAAGAAATGATGATGGTGATGATGATGATATCATGAAAATTATAGCACTGCAGGACATGATTATCTTTATTTAAATTAAAAGGTTCCACGAAGTAGCCACAACAATGAAAACAAAACATGATGATCAGCAACGCACATAACATTTCTGAAGTCTGGGGATAAAGAAAAGATTTTAAAATCTTTCAGAGAGAAAAAAAGGGGTCATATACAAAAGATCACACATATGCATAGCAATAAAGTTCTCAATAGAACTAGAAGCTAGAAAACAATATAGTTCAATATTTGAGGGGAAAGTATTTCCAACTTTGAATTACATATTACACTATCAATCAGATGTTGGAGTTTTCAAAAATGAAATATTAAAATAATTTACTTTCTCAGAAAGTTACTGGAGAAATATTTGAAACCAAAATAAAAAGTTTAAACCACAGAATAAGGTAGGAAGGCACAGTATCCTGGAAACAGAAGATTCAATATAAGAGAGAAGCAAAGGAATTTCCACTATAAGGATGAAGGGGAACTCTAAGGACAAACATTTAGGAAGATTAAATAGAGAACAACCAGTTCAGGTAAAAGGAAGAAGAACACCAGTGCAAACACTTCAAAAAACTTTTATAAATAAGTAATAGAAGTTATAGATGACCTAATGTATTTAAACATACTAGGATATACACTTCTGTTGGAGAATTTGAGGATGTTTCTATAGAAAATTGAGCAAATAAAAAAAAAGTATACAAAAAGGGTAAAAGTTTTATAGCAAAGGAAATGTAATCAATGAACATATACTACATGGCTTGGATATGATCAATGTTATACTTCAGTAATTGTAATAATGTCAACACTGAAAACATCTCACAGGAACTGATAAAGCTACCTTTTTGAGTTTTTTAAAATGTAAACATCATCAATAGTCATATATAGGAATTAGGATCAGAGATGGAGAGTAGTGGTACATAAAACTGCTGTTTCTTAGAAACCTTGTAGAACTCCTTAATATTTTATATTATTTACATGTATTAGCTTAAGAAATAATAAAAATTAAATTTAAAAGTTATTCAGTATGTGAGCAAGAAACAGAATAGCAGAATAAACTGAAAAATAAGAATTTTTACAGCTACAAGGGATCTCTTATTTTAGCGATGAAAAAACCAGGTTTCAAATAATTATGACTTGTCCAAGTTTTCCCATCTGTCCAGTAACAGTACTAGGATTACAACTATATATTGTTGCATGATTATTATAAAGAGGAATTGTATACCAAAGAAAAGATATGAACAAAGGCTCAGAGGTGGTTAAGTACAGGTTATGTTCCCCAAATTAGTATAATAGGAATTTATTTAATACTGTCCTTTGAAATGTCTATTGAACCTGAACTCCCTTGACTATTCTTCAACAGCTAACTACACTAATCCTGTAAACCTCTAAAGCAGTGGTTCTCATATAAAGGGCTTGATAAAACACAGATTGCCCCACACTCAGAGATTGTCTCAGGGCTAGATTGGGTCCTGAGAATATCAAGTTCTCAAGTGTTGCTGATGCTGCTGGTCCAGGACCACACTTTGAATAGCAGTGCTTTAGAACAATGTGTTCCACAAGTTATTATTAAGTGTTGTTAAGAGTTTCAAGGCCAAAATTTTAGGAACACTGCATACTATAATCCTATCTTTGAGTTGCAAAAACAAGGTTTGTGAAAGGCCAGGTCAAAGTTAAGCAGATTAACTTAACCCATTTCAGTTATTAATGGTGTTGTATGCACTATAGCTATTACTTTTAAATTATTTCAAAGTTTGAGAAATTTGCTCTAGAAATTTTTCTGTGACTATACCTAAAGTTGGTAGGAAAATGAGCTAAGACACTGCATATCAAGTGAGTAGTAAGTGCTTATTTAAGCATTGATGAATGTCAGCTGCCAAATAAAACAGTTCAGTAAGAAATTATTGTTTGGTAAAAGGAGAGAGAAGGGGGAGGGAGGAGAGGGGGGAGGGTGGGAGAGAGAGAGAGAGAGAGAGAGAGAGAGAGAGAGAGAGAGAGAGAGAGAGAGAAAGGACTGCCGAACAAGAAGGGAGGGGGGAGGGAGGAAGAAAGGAAGAAGGGAGAGAGGAAGGGAGTGGACAATTTTACCTAAATTCTCCTGGAAATCAAATCAAAGTTCAAATATACTCCCCAGAAAAATGTTTTCAAACCCTGATGGATTTCCTTCCTTCAACATTGGAAAATAGTAGAAAGAAAAATGATTGCCTTAAAGACTTTTTTGGCACTGTACTCTAGATACCGATTAAAATAAAACAAATTAAAGAAAACAAAAATAACTTAAAATAAGTATTTATTTGATGTGTCAGAAAACTGATGTGCTTTAACTTTATAATTACTACTTTTTATATTGTGATTAACTTGAAAATGTGATGTTATTTTAATTGCTAAAATTCTATTTCTTCTTTCACTGATCAAATGGAGAAATTCATTGTAGTACAACATATAAATATAATGTTAATAATTCTAAGATAATTATATTCTAATATATTCCTAATCTTACATTAGAATTATATGTATAGATAATTCTAATACTTTAATTCTAAAATAACACTCCATATTTCAACCAATTAAATACGGTATATGTCTGAATTTTCTAAGCATATATTGTCTGCAACATATGTAGTTATAAATGTATATGTAAAATGATACTTCAGTTATTTTAGAGTCTGAGAGGCAATATGGTACCATGAAAACATTACGAATTTGGTTATGCCACTTTAATCTCTGCGGGTGCATGATCTCTAAGCTCTCTTTAAGGTTTAAGGAACTGTGATTCTGTGATTCAATGGTAAATAAAAGATTTGCCCTCCCTTCAGTTGGTCAAATTTGTGATCAACATTAACCATAAAAATATAGCCTTTAGGGGGATTAACCTATTATCCTGGAAAATTGTAGTATTGATTAACCCATACAGAAATGAATAGTAAGTCTTATCTTACTAAATGAAATATACAGACTTAGATTTTTAGATAAAAATATTTGTAGCTGTGTGGTGATGGATGTTAATTGAACTTATTGTGGTAATCATTTTGCAGTATATACGCATCAAACAATTATGCTTTACAACTTAAACTTATACAATACTACATGTCAATTATTTCTAAAAGTAGAAAAGACAAAGATGATACATGTATATAAAACAACTGTTGACAGAAGCTGCTAAAAAGGCAATTAATATTAAGAAAACTCAATACTAAATCATTTATTTCAATTATTTTTAGCACCAAATAACTGGAGGCCAATTGGGGGAAATAGCTCCTCAACTCTATAGAACCACTTTTTAAGGTCTTTCATTCTTTAAAAACATAATGGAAAACTTTTAAAGCAACATTTTTAACAGCACCTTGAAACTAGAACCTGTCAGTTCTTTTCATGGTAGACATTTAAATAGAATTAGCGAAGTAGAATTTATGAAGGAAGGGAACATAATGGTTCTAAAACAAAATTAGGCCTCAGGGACCCTATTCAACCTCCTCAAGTTTTAGGAAGAAGACAAAGACAAGAAAAAGAATTTCTCAGAGCAGTGATCCTTGTTCAGATATGCAAAACTGAAGAAACATTACCAAGAGCCACTTGCTTTCAATTCCATGGCTTCCCTTCTTCGACCTGAAACATTCTAATATAGATTAGAAAAAAAGAAAAATAGCACTTTGTTTTAAAATATATCATATAGGCACAGAAATACTGAGGTTTATTTTTGGTTGTTTCTTGATTTAAGATACTTGCAATAACTAATCAGTCTAGAGACATACAAGGAAGTGATTGAGGGAAAGGAGAATAAAGAACAGAACATTCTTTTCTGTTTTGATGCACTGGAAATACCCATTCACTGAAATCTCTAAATAAACTTTAATTCTCTAACTATAGCCCCAGCTAGTGACTGAATATGAAAATAAATATGAAACCCAATGAAGACTTTGCTTTCTCTAACATTTAGATCTATGTACTTTGAATTCTAGGGTAATATTTCTAGGGCTATTCCTACTCTTAAAACAAAAACTCTAACCAAGAGAAAATATATTATTCCAATGACATTTTTTATTTTCAAACATGCAACAACAAATGGTTTTATCTCAGAAAGCACCTATGAGAAAAGTTACTTTTATGAATTCACAAAATGGAAAACTAAGATGCATAATACTTAGGATGAGGATTTTGGACTCTTCTTCTCTCCTAAATTTGGGGAGTGTATTTTCCACCCATTTGACACTATTAGTGGAGAAACAACCAACATACCCTGTACAAAAGCGGAAATGAACAGTAAAAAAGATGTAATATATGGCCTGTCACAGACATCTTTCCAACAGTAACTATCAGTTCAGCAAATACTTTAGAAGCACACTTGACAGCAAATGACTAACTCATAATTATGTATTGCGTTACCAAAGAGCCTAATTTAGTATATCCTAAAATAATCAACTATGAATGAAAACATTCCATTTAGTTCTTTTTATCAATTAGAAACAGTGTTGCACAAAACATTATGGATAATAGATACTGAATTAACAGTATACGAGTATTAAGGTTAGTTTCAAAATGTATTGTTTGGTATGTTTTAAACTTGAGCAAAGTTTATAATTTGTTAGAAAAATTAAGAATTACTAAACTTAAATGTATTTAACTAGAGGGTTTAATTATAAAAATGTCTAGTAGTTATGAATAACTGAAATGGCCTCAGTCTAGGGATTTTTAACCTGGGGCCTCAAAGTATCTGTAAACTCCCTGAAATTCACACGAAAATGTGTGTATGTATGAGTAGAGAGAAAATTAAGTTTTAAATATTTTGAAGGGTTCCATGACCCAAAGAATCTTAGAGAGCAGGACTGTAGCTATCAAAATAAAATAATGATAGAGTACAAATCAACATAAATAACTGTAGCAAGAATGTAAACATTCATAAAGTGAGTAAAGATTTAGAAGTGAAATGCCAAGAGAAATATGTAATGGTATAAAAGCGCCTCAAAATATTTTTCAAGAATATAAAAGTCAAGAAGCATATTGCTACATTCCTTTTTGAAGCTAGCTAGATTGATTTGCCCACCTTTGGTCTAGCCACCTACAAAGATTATAGAATTAAAAGAATATACAATATTAAGATTGTGCTAGAATATTCATGTAAGAATTAACCATTTAACAAGGAATTAAACTGTGTTTGGTGATTATCCTAGACCTTTCTCCATGTAATCTTTCATTATAACTACTGCTTTTACTAAATCTCTAATTTTTTGCATCATTGTATTTTACTGCAAATTCCCAATAGGTCCCATTATTTTAAAGACCCTTAAATACCACTAGGATATTACGCTAAGTTCGGCACTGCTGTTTTAGATACCATTCCTATAAAAGCTTGATCCTACAAATTCCACCAAACAACATGATGGTCACATCTTTCTCAATGAGACAAACTAGATATTTTGTATTCAGAAGAAAATATGAAATGAATGTGTGCAAGATGACAGTGTTTCTGGGAAACAATACCTAATCCTAAAAAAGATGAGAAAACAGTACTAAAGAGGCACATTTATCATTTATGGAAAGCCTACTGTGTTTCAGGCAAAGAACTTAAAGACTGAGCTCCTCCTCAACTAAACTGTAAGAGTTTCTCTATAGCAAGAACTGTGTCATCTGATAACAAAAGTAGATTCTTATGCATCTATGTTAAAAGACTAATTGACTAAATGGGCTTGACAGATTTAGGAAGTACAGCTGAGAGTAACTGGTGGTCAACCATATAAATAAGGTTGGAGATGAGTTAAAGCCTGGAGGACTGACTAAATAGCGACACCATTAATAGATATAAGGATTTCAGAAACATAATAGGAGAAATATGATTTTAGTTTGGGGCACATTTAAGGTACTTAAAGAACTGGCAGACATGACAAGTAGACAACTGGAAAATAGCATTCAGGAGCTCAAATCAGAGTTGGGGACATTGATAGGGAAGTCAACAGAAGCTCTAGGTGTAATGACAATACCAAGAAAAATATATAAAGAGGACCAGCCTTAGCTGGTTTTGCTCAGTGGATAGAGCATCAGCCTGCGGACTGAAGGGTCCCAGGTTCGATTCCTGTCAAGGGCACATGCCCGGGTTGCAGGCTCAATCCCCAGTATGGGGGTGTGCAGGAGGCAGCCAATCAATGATTCTCTCTCATCATTGATGATTCTGTCTCTCCTTCCCTCTCCCTTCCTCTCTGAAATCAATAAAAATATGTTAAAATAAATAAATAAATAGAAGAGGTCCAAAAATAGAATCTAAAACACAATGATTTAAAGAGAAAGAGGAGTTAGCAAATAACTTGCAACCAAGTAAACCTATTAGGATTTTCTCCAGGTAGATTTGATGAGTAGAAATCAGTATGTTTTTAAATAGCAATGCAAAAACTGAAATAGGTTATATACCTGTAGCTATCACACAATTTAAATTTCTTGGAATATTCCCGATTTCAAATATTTTGTACTCTTGTTCCCATAAATGATGGAAATACACTGGAATTCAGTGTTCCAATTACAATTCTCATATCATCGTTTGGATAATGAAGTAGCATAAAAGTCCTTTTTCACATTATGCTCAGTTTCCTCATTTGCAAAATGGGACAGTAACAGTACCTATTTCATAGAGATTAAGCAAATTCACACTACAAAGTGCTTTAAATAGTACCTGACACATACTACGCATGCAACAGGTATTAACTTATTATCATTCTCTACTCCCCCATAAAAATGTATACTAATTGTAGAGCAGAAAATTGATTAGCCCATAGCTATCAGGACCACCAATTCCCAAATCTTTCCCAAAAACCAATTTTAAATAATTTTCCCATATATCTCATTTCTCAGACTGTATGAAGATTTTTGGTCATCTCTGAAACTTTTATTTTGAACAAATCAGAGGGATTAAGTGCTTATACCATAATAAAGAGCCAAGGAAATATTTACATTACCACTAGTTATTTCTGATTTTTAGTCTTAGAAAACTTTCTCAAACTATCAAATAAGCAATACAAACTTTATACAGTGCCCTTTGTGCCTAGATTATCTGCCTTTATAAGTACACAAAGTAGTGCTCTAAGGCAGTGGTCGGCAAACTGCGGCTCGCAAGCCACATGCGGCTCTTTGGCCCCTTGAGTGTGGCTCTTCCACAAAATACCATGTGTGGGCGCGCACATACAGTGCGATTGAAACTTCGTGGCCCATGCGCAGAAGTCAGTATTTCGTGGAAGAGCCACATTCAAGAAGCCAAAGAGCCGCATGTGGCTCACGAGCCACAGTTTGCCGACCACTGCTCTAAGGTATCTAAAATCAGACAACTGACAGTACTTTTAGATGACTACTTTTAAATGTTCCAGAACCCCACTTCAAGTTCATCAATTATACTCTTACCTACCACCAAATCTTTCTTGCTCTTATTTTCTTTTCTCCCAAATTATAAGCATACAGTAATCTAAGAATCCTTACTTCCCAGTCATCCCCTTCCTCACATAATTTTTCTATTCCAACATCAACTTTCTGTTGTCCACTTCTGAACCTATCCACAATGTGAATTTCTCAAAATACTAAACTTTCCCTTTTGCTTCCTTATTCCTGGAAATCTAAATAACTCGAACAGAAAACTGCTCAAAAAACTGCATTCCACTTACTAACTTCAAAAACCTGAAGCCCTGTCATGTAATACTCTTCGAACTCCAAAAATCTACAATTCTGTTTTAAAGTCTTCATTCATTCAATCTAGCATTAATTCTACCCCACAGCATTTTGCTAGATTCCAAAAACTCAGTAATCACAGGTTTCTATGTCTGAATGAAGGTTATCATAAACCAAAGGAAAACCCAAATAAGTGTGAAATTCCTAGTAAAATAAACTAATTAACTACTCCTGGAAATGAAGAAAAGTTTCCTTGGAAGGGTCTAAAGTAGCTAAACGAATAAAAAGAAACAAAAAGCTTACGATATATGTTATGGTATGATAGAAAAAGAGCTCAGGAGTAAAGAGCTGCTTCTAGGGGCAGCTTTGCCAAAGGCTGTTATTTCAGATAAGTACTAACCTCTGGCCTTCTTCCTCATCTGAGAAATGAGGGAATGGACTAGATGATCTTGAAGATTCCTGTCAAATCAAAATGATTCCAAGATATCCTTTGATTTTTAAACCCCACATTTCATAAAGGTATAATCAAGAGATGTCACTACACACAATTGAAACCATTGGTTAAGCCTTTGCTAAATAAAATAATGGAATCTGGATTTCGTATTCTAATGAGAAAGAAGCAAGCAGAGGATTTGGGGTTCCATATTGCTTTTCAGTTGTCTGCAATTTGAGTACACCCTTTCATTTGTTTCTGATTCTGTATGTTTAGTCCTTGATATAAAATAACTAAAGGTGAGTGATCAACATAAAGTCACAGTTTTTCTCAAATTAGAAAAACACATTTAGAAAGATCCCAGAAAAGTCAAATTCTCTCTATGGATTTAAATAAGGCCTTTTCTACAACTTTAGTATTAAAATACAATTTTGATTATGGTGCTGTGAATTCTCAACTGTGTAGATTACTCACTTTTTAGAATATTCTCAGCAAAATTTTAGTCCAACTTGGCTTCCTCCTGCTACCCAGAGTACTTCTCAGCCACCACCTTCTACCGTTAGTAAGAATTTAATATTAGCCCAAGTAAAACACAATCAGGAAAATAAATTTACAGAAATATAAAGTATCCCAAGTAAAATACTTAGAATATTCAACATTTTGGGATAATGTAATGGAAAGCAGGTCATTACAGTGAATGCTCTATTTTCATGGATGAACTTTGTCTAAACTTTCTGCCAGAAAACCATGAATATTTATGGATAACCTAATTTATTTTACAGGTCTTAAGACTACTTATGCTCATCATAATTTCATAATATAGGGTGAGGCAAAAGTTGGTTTACAGTTGTTTGTATGAAAAAATACAATAAATAAGTAACGTAAAAATAAACTTTCCCATACTCATAACTGTAAACACCTTTGCCCCACCCTGCATATCTGTTATGTGAATTGTAAAACCATATATTTAGCCCATACACATCAGAATATTTATTCATTTGTAAAACTAATTTTATAAGTAAAATTATGATGTTACAGTAAATGTTATAATATCACTGTAAGAGAGGTTTCTTAGAAAAGAATAACACAGCAAATCCTATTGGCTTGTTCTTTTGGTTTACTCTTCTCAAACCAGTAAAGTTCTGACATTGGGCAAGATTACTGTCACTATATTTTAGAGAAAAAAAAGTGAACACATCCACTCCACTCTAATATTTGACTCCTTGAGTTATAAATCTAAAGATGTTGACTCTCAGAATTTTTTTACAAGTTTGTTACTGTTTTATTTTCTTACTCTAAGAAAAAGCAAACTAACTACATTTGATATTATTGTCAGAGTTTTCAAATTTTATTCATTTTTTCTCATGATTCCAATTCCACTTGGGATTCTAGGATGAAACCTGTAAATGCTCACTACATACTTCTAATACTTAAAAATAAAGATCAAGGGGAATTCTAATAAATCTACTAAACTGCAATTACTATTTGAACTCAAATGCTAATATTCACACCATAAAATTTTCTAACATTCTTTAGATGTAGGAAGTTTATTAATTTATATTACTCTGCAAATATATCTTATGCATTTAATTTGATTTAACCATATCCCATTGGTTGGATTTGGGAGGGGGATGTTTTTAAAGTGTTGAGAGTTTAATGTTTATTTTTGTAATCCAACAACTTTATCCAAAAATGCAGAAAATTTTTCTGGCTGGCCAGGAGGAAAACATTTCAGTGTTGATAAGTCCATTGACTGTAACAGCCCAGGAAGCGTGCTAAAACAAAAGAAGAAAAATATTAGGTAATATGGGAGAAAATTTCAGCATTCACCTGCTGCCCATTTGATGAATGAATCTAACTTCCAAGAATATTGTGAAGCTTCTCAATCTATACATGTAATTTTAATGTATTTTAATATTATAGGTATACATACTAAGATTAAAGCAATACAAAGAGCTATATATCAACATCAATTCAAAAGATACTGTATCTTATGTCAACTGATATATTTCAGAAATGTTATTTCAGGAAGGATGTGGTCACATGGCTTTGGAACACTTCTTAGGGCTGGGAAGATACAAATTGAAACAAAATTAATTTATGAAACAGAACAAATGAAACTAAAAGTAACAGCTGCCAGACAATAACAATAAGCTTGGGAAACTACTAGACCATTCATGAAGTTGGTGGAATAACTTTTTGACAGTAATTTACTATAATAAATCTGGTGTAAATTAAGCAATGTACAATAGCCATGCTTGTTGGAAATAAGATTCCAAACCACAAGTTAAAACTATACTTCAGGAATTTAATTAAACCAGCCACTTAAATTAGAATAGACAACCACCTAGCCTAAATTTGTGGCAAATAAATAATATACCTAAGATGAAAGCACAACTAATTGCTGATTCTTATGGCATTCATGTGTATGATTTTATTGAAATTAATATAAGAAAAAAATGACTTTTAAACCTTTAATAAATTTTTAGAGATTTGTACAGCTTCCTTTTCAGCCTGAATAAAGAGTCAGGACAGGACATCCTTTATGAAATCAATGTTTTCCTTTTATAAATGTACTGACACAAATTCAAAGCTGATTTAACATTTTAAATGGAAATACTCATCAAAAGTGTCTGGAAAAATTGACTTTCATAAACAGTAAGATTAGAGTTTATTACTCTCAACTACCTAATGACAGATATGCCCATTATCTGAGGTCCACATAATTTTGATTATCTAGATTCTCCCTGACTTACAATACCTTTAAGAATGGCTTCTATATTACAAAGCAGCCTGACATTCCCTCTCTTCCATCATTATAGGGATTATGATGTCAACAAATACCCCTGAAACAATCAATGAATCTCTCCTCTTAATGAGGAGGAATCCTTGTTTTGTTTACTGATGTATCCTTAGTACCTAGAATAATGTGAGGCACATAGTAGGTGCACAATAAATATTTAATGAATGAACAAGTGTTTACTGAATGCCTAGGAGACAGATGCAGTAAAGCTTAAAAGAAAAACTTACTATGTTCTAAACAGCCCTGGGCAAACTACAGCCCGCGGCCGGATCTGGCCCCTTTGAAATGAATAAAACTAAAAAAAAAAAAAAAACACCGTACCCTTTTATGTAATGATGTTTACTTTGAATTTAGATTAGTTCACACAGACACTCCATCCATGCTTTTGTTCCAGCCCTCCAGTCCAGTTTAAGAACCCATTGTGGCCCTCGAGTCAAAAAGTTTGCCCACCCCTGTAACACATTTCTTCTAAAGTTTATTTTTTATTTTCAAATTAACTTCAACTTATTATAATATAAAAATACAGGGTGGGCAAAAGTAGGCTTATAGTTGTGAGTATGTGAAGCAGTTTATTCTTGTATTATTATATTAATTATCTGTATACAACCCTATTTTTGCCCATCCCTGTATGTATTTTGCAATACTTCTATAAGGTCTTTGCTTTTTAAAACATCAAATTAGGATAGCTCTTCAAGTCGAACAATTGCAAATTACTGACCTGACCCTTTGGCAAGCTTCTAGTGTCTCAAGAAGAATTAATAGAAAACAAAGCAACAATTTTCTTCTTCCTTCTACTGTGATGTTGATCAGTTTCTGTTGAATTCTAAGGTACTTCTAGAAAATAATACTCCTTACCATAATGTAATTTCCCTGCTTAAAATACTCCAATGACTTCTCGCTAAACATAGAATAAAATCAGAACTCTTACATGAGCTTCTCTGCCCAGTATCATCTTATTCTACATTCTCCTTTGCTTACTATGCTGCCACACTAACCATCCCTCTGTTCCTCAAACATATCAAACTCAAAGCTCATTCCTAGCTTAGGGCCTTTGCAATGGCTGTTCCTTCTGCCTTTAGAGCAGTGGTTCCCAACCTTTTTTTTGGCAATGCCCCACCTAAGCATCTCTGAAATCCTGATGCCCCCCCGTGACATATAATTCTTATTATTCAAAAAGTGAACTCCTATTCACACAGAGGAAGCCTAAAAGGCCATTAACGTGGTCTAAACAAGCTTCCAAAGAACATGGCATCCATGAAAGAGAAAAATGAAAGAACGAAAGGACAGTTGAAGTACTGAGGAAGAAATTGTTAAAAATAATATGAAGTGATATGAAAAAACAACAGTTTTAAAACATATAATAGAGACCTGAAATGCATAAATGTCACAATATATATTTATATACTATATATGAGGCCCCTACCACCATAAGAAATGCAAAAAATTCACTGCTAATAACTCATTCTTTAATTGCCCCCCCTTAAAAATCAAACTGCCCCCCTCTGAGGCATTTGCCTCACGTTGGGAACCACTGCTGTAGAGCTTCACAAGACTGGCTCTTCCTTTTCATTCATTAGCTTAAATGTCAAATACCATCATGACTTCCCTAACCATTTTAGATAAAATTAGATAATTAGTCTTCACCCAACCTATCACTCCACCCTGACTTACTTTCTTCATAGCACATTTCACTATGTAAAATTATATTGATTGCTTATTTATGAACTGTTTACTATCTCCCACCATTAGAACATTAGTACCATGGGACTTTATCTCATGTTTACCACTGTATCCACAGTACCTAAAACAATGCCTGCCATATATTAGGTGTAGTTGAATTAATGAATGAGCACACTTAAGAGATTCCAGTGGATTTACTTAACGCAAAACCTGAATTAAAAATAAGCAAATGGCCCAGTCAGTGTCTCAGTGGTTGAGCATCAACCTATGAACCAGGAAAGCATAGTTCAATTCCTGGTCAGGGCATATGCTCGGGCTGTGGGCTGGATCCCCAGTGTGGGGTGTGCAGGAGGCAGCTGATCAATGATTCTCTCTCATCAATGATGTTTCTATCTCTCTCTCCCTCTCACTTCCTCTCTGAAATCAATAATATATTAAAAATGTTAAAAAAATAAGCAAATGCCTTCTTTGAATAATGAAAATCTAAATAATGAACTCAAAAATTATATTCTCAGAGATTTTAGCACCCAGATGAACATAAATTACATGCACACACACACACACACACTCAGATATTTACATGCAATGATGCAGGTACAGATCATAGTTGGAGTGGAAGACAAACAAATGAGAGGGTCTGACAGGTGAAAAAAATCAAAGAATGTTTGATAAGTGGGAGAAAGTAAGAGGATGAAGAGACAGATGGGGTAGGTAGCTGGGTAAAAATAGGGAGGAATTAAAGCAAGAAGTCAAATAATAAGTCTCTAGTATACCTGCAGGTACAGTAAAAGAGATGCCCGTCTTTGTGTAGCTGTTTTGCCAATTCCAGCTGATGATTGTTCATCAATTTTTCATTTATAACCACTACAAGAGGCTTTCTTTTTTCCAGAGTCTCCAAACAGCTTCCTGCACCTACAAACATACATCAAATTTGTTAATACAGGTTTTAAAAAAAGTTAAGCCAACAGATATACAAAAAGATGCTCACCTCACTAGCTATTAAGGAAATGCAAATCAAAACTACAATGAGATACCACCTCACACCTATTAGAGTGGCCATTATCAACACCATAGGTAATAACAATGTTGTGTTAGAGAGATTATGAAGAAAAAGGAACCCTCATTCACTGCTGGTGGGAATGTAAACTAGTAGAGCCACAATGGAAAACAGTATGGAGGTTCCTCAAAAACTTAGGAATTTAATTACCACATACCCAGCAATCCCTCTTCTGGATGTTTACCCCAAAAACTTGAAAACATTTATTTGCAAAGATATATGCACCCCTATGTGCACTGCAGCATTATTCAAGGTGGCCAAGACATGAAGACAACCAAAGTATCCTTCGATAGAGGATTAGATAAAGGAAATGTGATAGATATATATCATGGAATACTATTCCCCCATAAGAAAAAAGACAACACTGCCATTGGTGACAACACAGATGAACCTTGAGAATATTATGCTAAGCAAAATAAGTTAGTCAGAAAAAGCTAAGAACCATATGATTTCACTCATATGTGGGATAATATAAAACTGAAGCTTATGACACAGACAACAATATGGTGGTTACCAGAGGGAAGGGGATGGTGGTAGTAAAGGGTAATGCAGGAGAAATTTATAGTGACAGAAGATTTGACTTTGGTTGGTGGGTCCACAATACAATACACAGATCATGTACCATAGAATTGTACACTTGAAACCTATATGATCCTATTAACCATTTTCACCCCAATTATTTAAATTCAATAAAATGTTTTAAAAAGTTAAAGTGTTCTACCAAGTTTTGTGCTAAAACTGAAAAACTTAGTTGGCAGAACTACAAACCAGGACTTTTAATTATATATTCAAAATACCAAAAGTATAGTTATCAGTTGCTCTTTAATGTTATAAACCTAATTTGAAAAATACATTTTTTTTTAACACTGCCAATAAATTAAGTGCTTTGCCATTTGCCCTCTAGTTGGATGCCCTGGGCATGGGTTTTGAATCCAAATAAAATTCAGGTTCAACATACTGTACATGAAGTGTTCTACTCATCTATTTAAAAAGTAGAAAAAGCAAGCCCTCAATAGTGATAGGCACCAATAAAGAAAAACTCTGACCACTCCTTATGAGTTTGCCTGTGAGGTTTGATTCCAGAAAACAGTCAAGGGTAAATCTCCACAAATGTGCATATGTACAATACTTGGGTCAACTCAACTTTAAAATCTAAAATCATTTGGTATTTTCTATGGCAGAGAGGAGATTGATAAATGAATAGACAAACCCTTTATGGGTAAATAATGCTAGGGTAGTAATAAAAACACAGACTCCAGCATCAGATTGTTATCTGTCTACCACTTACTAACTGGAAAAGTCACTTAACCTCTGTGTCTCTGTTTCTTCATCTGTAAAATAGAGATACTAACAGTATTTAGTTCATAGGATTGGGAGGATTCAACCAGTTATACACACATAACAAGTATAACAATACCAAAAGCTGTTGCTATTATCCATTTCTAATCACCAATTTGTTAGTGCTGTCTACTTCTAAAGACTTTTCTCTCTCCAAAGAAGGCTTTTTAAGAACCACAAAACTTCTTCCTCCCTCAGCGGTCATAATTATCCAGCGGTCATAATTGCAATGCTCTCCCAAAACAGTTCTTCTGAAGGTATAGGCAGTGTAACTAGATCAGGATGGTTTGCTGAAGAGCAGGCAATGATATACAATATGTACTTGTTATAGAATATTTTTACTTAATGTATTTCACATTCACATTTAATAAAAATGTAAAACATCTTTCAAAGTCAGTTTCTCCATGACTAATCCAACCAATTAGATGGCTCAACACTACTGCAGATCTAAGTCCAAATACCTCAAATGACAACTCTTTACACACGTCATTGGGTCAATTATTTTGCCCGTGTTTAAAGTTTCTTACTGTAAAGTTGGGCTATGATAATTAATATCCCATCCTTTTACCACCCAGAAATAACAAATTCTGTCTAATATTCTCGATTGTTATGTTCAAATAAGTCTTTTATTCAAAAGGGCTACAGTTACTCTAATGATTTTATCTCCAAAAGGTTCAAGTTTCTGTTCTTAAAAAACCAAACCCCGTTAAGATTCTAAGGCACTTTACCTGCGTGACTTATAACAAGATCTGCTTCCTCAAGGTCTTCTTTCAGTGAATCCTTGTACCTATAAACATCCAGAGTAAATGACTCAGTACTGAATGGTTCAGGTACAAACTTTCCTCTGCCTATCTGTAGAACGAGTCGGTTGTAACCAAGGGTCTTGATGATCTGAAAAGAGGCAAAACAGAAAACAACAGGCCTTTTACACAGGTTACTATAAAAATAGTAGTAACAGCAAACTCGAAAGTCGGTGTTCAGATCTGAGGACGGGCTGCCAAATAGTCTAAATGGAGACGATTTCTGTTCGTTTTCCAAAATGACCCATTTCCTCCTCGTCCCGGGCCCTGACAAGGCACCTCACTAGCCCTAACGGATCTACGCGACCCAGCTCACGGAGTCCTGAAAGAAGTGGCCCCGCAAGAAATCTGAGACCAGGCAAAGATTTTTGAAAAAGGCGCCGAAAACTCGCCGGAGACAACTAAGAACTCCCAGGTCCGACTGTGCAAACAGTGACGCCGCGCCACATCAGACCACCGACCGGCCGCGGGGCCGCCCCAAAGGCGCGGAGCTGCCCAAGCCCAGCGGAGCCAGGGCAGGGGCGGCGAGCAGAACGGGCTGAGCAGAGTTCAGCCAGGTCGATTCGGGTCCGAATCCAGTCTGGCTGAGCATGCCCAGGGGCCCAACGCGGCTGCACCGCCCACAGCCCGCTGGAGAGGGCGGCGAGGCGGGCCTAAGCCCTACAGGCGGAGCCGCAGGAAGGAGGGGCCAGGCCGAGGACCACGGAGGCGGAGGCGGAGATTCTGAGAAAAGCCAAGGAAAGGAGGAGCTTGAGGAAAGATAGGGAGGAGTGGCCCGGGGAGGCGGCAGGGAAGCTGAGGCAGAGGACTCTGTGATGCGGGAAGGAATCAGCAAAGGGACAGTGGGACCTGGTGTCCCGCTCAGGAAGATTCTTCCTAGCGTGGCTGTCGCGCTAGTTTACCGAGGGTGCAAGCGGCGGCAAGTGGCGAGCTCAGCGAGGCGCGCCCGCTTGCCGCCCTCCCGCAACCCCACTCACTTGCAGACAGTCGGGCGCCAATACACAGGCTATGAGGTCGTCAAAGCTGGTGGTCCCCACTGTAACAAACAAGCACTTCATCGCGAGGATTCCCAGCCCAGAATCGCAGGGATCGGATGTGACGTATTGAGGTCACGTGAACTGCGCGTTCAGTGGGGGAGGCGGAAGTTGGCCAAGGCAGACAAAGTGCGGCGGGAACTGGGTTTGTATGGCCCTATGGGGGGTGGGGCCAAAGGCTACTTAAGTGACGTGTCAGCCGCTGTTGGAAGTCATTTACAAGTAAGCTCCTGGGACACTCACATTAAGGAGGTGGAGAATTAACAGATTTAAGTTTATTTTTCTCAAAAGTGTCAGTTAACAAATAATAATGAAACCTTGCATCCTATCTTAAGAATTGTGTTTGATTCATTGCTTGAGTACCACAAATCTTAATGGTACAGAAGTTTGAAATTCTTTATTTTCTATCATGTTTTGCCAAGACATGAACATATGAGCTATGGTTTTACTCTGAGTCTGTTGAGAGAGCATGAAATAAAAAAGCGCCTTTCTAAAATCACTCATTAGAATGGGCTCTTCTAACTTTGGTTCTCCAGAAGCCAGAACTCTATGTCTGGTGTTTTTTTTGGAAGCTGCAGCAAGAAAATTAACCTCCATTAGTAAGCATTGCGCATAAAGTAGAGGCGTTAAGGCCTGAAGTTTACATCTGTAATGCATTGAACCCATCCATTGAACCATTTAAAATGTGAAATTTATGGTAAATTTAAATTATGATGAAATGTGAAATTATACATTAGCATGAATATGTATCACAGATACATTACAATTAGGCAGTCAAGTACAGGAAAGGTGATTTCTCAATACTCCTTTCTCCTACCACTGTTATTAAGATCATTACCCGCTCTATCCGGTTCTAATGTTTTCTGTTTCCAACTTAAAATCTCACTTTAAGTCATATTTATACTTTGCCCTGGCTAGTTATATACCAAAGGGAGCCTAAAGAAGAAATTGTTTTAAAGAGAAATAGGATTGGAGTTGAATAAGATGTAGATCTTAGGCTGAAAAAAAATCTTTTTACCTTTAAGTCTTGTAGCTTGAGTAATTGTCTTTCTGAGGAGTGATATGCTGCTATCCCTCTCTTGGTTCTAAATTTCACAAATTAATGATACAGTGAAACTACAGTTTCATAACAGTAAATGTAGATAATGGTTGAATAATAAAATATAAACATAATCATATATTCTGCCCGATAAGAGCAATAAACTATTGAAATATAAGACAAAAATATTCCAAAATACTCTGTAATTCAGAAAGAAATTTACCTTTTGTGTCTCTGAAATCTTTTTTTAAAATTTTTTATTGATTAAGTTATTACATATGTGTCCTTATCCCCACATTACCCCGCACCCCCCCCCCACTCTGAAATCTTTTCCTATGTCTGGAAGATATTAAAGGAGCACTGTTCTGTGGCTCACAGAGAGAATAAGCACATATATAAATTAAATGTTCTTAAATTACCAGAAAATGAGAAAATTTAACTTCTAATACTTTTAATCTGCTAAACTTTAATAAAACATCTTGCAGAAACTGATCCAGAACTCTTAAGAATCCAAGAAAACAATTTTGGCAATTAACTCTTTTCTCTGTTTTGTTAGTTTTAAGTATAATTCAAGCATGAATTTTATTTACTTGGGTGTGTTTACCCTAAATTTATACCAGCTTACTGATCAAATAAATTAACATTATTTTTAAACATGATTACAATTATGAAAAAGGTAAATTTGTGTGGATGAAAAAGGGGCACATACTAGACCGGACAAGCTCAGAGACTGAAAGTAACCACATAGGATGGCTGAAATTAAAATTTCTAACTAAAAACAAGTCGTGGTATGTAGTCTTGTCCTAGACTGGTTCTTCCTTGACAATGGTCAATCTTTACCTTAACTGACCCTGTTTATTGTCTTTTTGCATCTAAGATAACACACCTTTGGAATGTCAGAATAATTTTCTTTTTCCTCATCACACCCTACCGCTGTACCCACCACACCAGAGCATGAGACCACAGCCCTCATTGTTATCTTGAATAACATCTCATTTTTCTGTAAATGTTAATTGTTAACTATTTTATACCCACCTATGTAAAAGAAGTATTTGTCTCTCCATTTTACTTTTTATCCAATCTCAGAGATCTCCCCTGGCCCAGGCTGGGGGACCTCAAGCCACGCCCCCCACCTGATGGGGCTTGATGGGGGTAGGGCCAGCCGGGTCTGGATCTCGCCCAATAGGGGTGGGGCCGGCCAAGTCTGGGTCTCATGTGATTTTGAGGCACATGCGGGTGGGCAGGGACTTGACTCTGGGTCCCACATCATGCCCCAGACTCTGACAGGAGGAAGATTTTCATGTACATATTACTAATTTTCTTTCATTTCTGACAAGCCCTGCCAGGTGAGGGGTGCAGGCTGAGGTCACCCATCAAGCCCTGCTGGTTGGGGGGGCACAGCCTCAGGTCCCCCGCCCCAGCCCCGCGCCATGCAGCCTCAGAGGTCCCTGCTGATCACTCGTTAAGGCTCATTATGGGAACCCTGCCTCCACTGTGGGTGCAGCCATCTTGTGTTATGGGAACCCCGCCTCTGCTGTGGGCGCAGCCATCTTGTGATGGCATGATGGTGTGAGGGTTAATTTGCATATTACCTCTTTATTATGTAGGACTAGTAGCCTGGTGCACGAAATTCGTGCACTGGGGTAGGGGTGGGGGGAAAGGGCCCCTTAGTCTGGCCTTCACCCTCTCCAATCTGAGACCCCTCAGGGAATGTCCAACTGCCTGATTGTGCCCACACTTTTAACAGATAACAGCTCCATTGTTGTTTCTTTCTTATGCTTAAAACCATTGGAATTAGTAGGTATTCAAAGTGTGTATACATTTTGGGGTGACACCCTGTATATCTCTAGTCAGCAGTGAAAGAAACCAACAGCAGATTTGGAACCCCCAGACAGAGAACCTCGCTCACTCCCCACATGTCTCCCCACTTCACTTTCCACCTTCGTGGACAGCAGGAGAATCAACGTTTTCTCTCATTAATTTGGAAAAGCACGTCCTGTCACCCGCTGCCCGGCAGGAGTGCACTAGGCCCCAAGCAAGCGAGGCTCAGTCAGGGCAGCCTTCACTCATGGGTGCTGGCACCCAAAGTGCACATTCCTCCTCTACAGTCGCCCCAACTATCCCACTGTTTCACTGAGAGGACGGAATTCCTCTCCACCTCTGGGTTCTTGATCTTGAACGCTGACCGAAGGCACCTCAGCGAGGGCCGCCCGTGCCCACCAGGTGTGTCTGTCTGCACCTGCTCCTGCCTCAGCACCTGCATTAACCCCCCAGAGGTGATCTTGTCGCTGCACTGGCCTCCGTGGGAACAGGGCATCACCACTCCGCCCTCTCACTGTCATCTCACAGGCGCCCACTCTCAGCACCCAGAACACCCAGACACTCTCCAAAGGACGGGAGCGCATCAGAGGGGATGTGTGCACATCCTGTGGGGGTGTTAGGCATGCCAGGTTGATGGAAGTGCAGTGGAGAGGTGGGGGGAACTTGTGCACGCCTCGGTTTGCAACTGTTGCAGGCGCGGGAGGGTGACTGTGCTGGGGGATGTTCGCACGCCAGGGGGGGATGTGCACACCGGAGGCCTCTGGCTTTGCAGATCCGCAAACCCCCGTGGTGCGGCCAGGAGGACATCAGTCTGGCCCGCCACAGTGGCTGTCCCTGCGATCCTGCACCTTCTGGGCCAGGAGGCGGATCTTGCGCAGCTGCTCCTGGGTGCTGATGGCCTGCAGGCACTACTTCAGCTCAGCCTTCAGGCTCTGCTTGGCTTGCTCACAGCTGTCACCACCACCATGTGGAGAGTACAGGCCGCCCTCTGCTGGCCTGCCTACCCTGTCCAGAGGCTCGCTGCGCTGCTCACCTGCCCAGAGTGACTGGGGCTGGGTGGAAGCCAGGCGTTCTGCCCTGCCCAACCCTGGCCAATTTGCCCCTATGCGAGCTGCTGCCCCGCCGAGAAGGGCCATGGATCCGGGTCCCAGGACCGCGGACAGCCTCAAGCACTGCCCCCTGCCCACCAGGTCATGGATCTGGGTCCCTGACCATGGACAGACTCAAGCGCTGCCCCCTGCCCTCCATGTCATGGATCCGGGTCCCAGACTGCGGACAGCCTCAAGCGCTAACCCCCACCTGCCAGGTCATGGATCCAGGTCCCAGACCGCAGACAGCCTCAAGCACTGCCACCCTCCCTGCAGGGTCACAGATCCAGTCCCAGACCAGGGACAGCTTCCTGTGGTGCCCCCCACCCAGCAGGGTCACAGATCTGGGTCCCAGACTGCAGACAGCCTTGCCCGCTACCTCCTGCCTTCAGTATGCAAATTAGCCGACATCTTGTTGCTTCAGGATGGGGGTCCCCACTGGGGTGCCTGGCCAGTCTGGGTGAGGGGCTGAGGGCCATTTTCAGGCTGGCAGGCGACTGAAGCTCCCAACCTCTCCTTTTTTTCGTTTTTCTCTTTTTTATTCCAGGATTTATTTACCTTCTATGGCTGTCACTGGAGCTGAGAGCCAGCGTTAGCTCTGAGGCTCAGCTCCAGCTCTGAGACCTCAGCTGCTGAAACAGGTATCTGCATTTGTTCTATAATTGAAACACTGTTGCGGTCCTGCTGGCTGAAGCCTGGCTGGCCAAAAGCAGGTTTCTGGGGATGGTTTAGCTTCTATATTTGCAACATTGTTTCTTAGACTGCAGCTCAGAGGCAGCAGCGGGCGGGGAACCTTGGCTTCCTCCGTCACTGGAGCAAGCAAGCCTCCTGTTCTCTTCAGCTGCCTGGCTTCCGGCTGCCATTTTGGTTGGCAGTTAATTTGCATATCACCCTGCTTAGCCAATGGGAAGCATGTCGGAGGTACAGTTAATTACCATGTTTGTCTATTATTAGATAGGATTATTTAAGGAGGGAAAACCTTAGAATAGTGGTTCTCAACTTTGGCTGCACATTAGAATCACCTGGGAATCTTTTTAAAATCCTGATTTCTGGGCCTCATCCTCTGGAAATTGTTTCTTTGTTATTAATGTTGTGCCCCACCCCATAACAAAGAAACAGAATTTCTGGAGGATGAGGCCCGGAAATCAGGATTTTAAAAAGATTCCCAGGTGATTCTAATGTGCAGCCAAGGTTGAGAACCACTGCCTTAGAACATAGGCTCTTCACTTACAACAGTGTTAATATCTGTGTTTTTTTTCAAATGCTTTATTTTTACTTTGATTAAATATGTATAGAAGTATTTTTCTCAGTCACTCAGGATCCTTTTTACTCAAGTGCACAAATCTCCAACCATTCTTAATTTTGCTTTTGCCAAATCAGTTCCTAAATTTAGGATAAAATAAAATCTTCATGATATATTTTATAGCTAAAACTGAAACTTTTATACATAAAACGAGATTTTTCAGAGTGCCTCTGGAATCATAAATATTTGCTCTTTCACCTTATAAAAAGAGGTATTGCAAATGACTATGTTTGTTTAATGTGTTATTGCTGTAAAGTTGATTGGGAAGACTTGTCATCATAAGGGACACAGCCTTCTGTAAATTAATTTTTGTGTAAAATATTATTAATATAAACATTTCAGAAATTGTATGTTTTATGGACGTGTCTGGCAATTTGTCAGTGCCCTATCTTTTCACAATTCTGTTTTACCTTCAGAGGTAACCCTTATCAAAACTCTTATGAAGTAGCTATACAGGCACACCTCAGTTTATGGTGCTTCACAGGTGTTGTGTTTTTTACAAATGGAGAGCAAGACTCTCCTCCAGCAAAAAGATTACAACCAGTTTTATTGTGATACTTGCTTTATTATGGTGGTATATAACAGAGCTCACCATATATCTGAGGTATGCCTGTGTACTGGACTCCAATACAGAATTTCACTCCTCTCTATTATGAAAGAATTGACAATAGAAATAAATTAACCACTGCTATTAAATTTCTTAATGTTCTTGTGCTACTCTAAGCAGGAATGGGGAACCATTTTTCTACCAAGGACCATTTGGATATTTATAACATAATTTGTGGGCCATACAAAATCACCAATTTAAAAATTAGCCTGCTAGCCCTAACCGGTTTGGCTCGGTGGGTAGAGCGTTGGCCTGCGGACTGAAAGGTCCCAGGTTTGATTCCGGCCAAGGGCATGTACCTTGGTTGCAGGCACATCCCCAGTAGGAGGTGTGCAGGAGGCAGCTGATAGATGTTCCTCTCTCGATGATGTTTCTAACTCTCTATCCCTCTCCCTTCCTCTCTGTGAAAAATCAATAAAATATATATGTTAAAAAATAAAAATTAGCCTGCTATATTTAGTCAAATTTAATTAACTCAGCCCTAATTCCTTGGCAGGGCCAGACCAAATAATTTTGCAGGCCTTATACGGCCTGAGTGCTGGACACTCCCAACTCCTGCTCTAAGCTTGCCTAAAGGCTGTACTATAAACTACAGGACAGAGTTTATATTTTCAACAAAGAAGAACAATCTCAGAGCCTCATGGAAAAGGACATAACATGCTTGCCACTTCAAAGAATAAACTTTGGAGTTCAGACACCTGAGTTGATATCACTTAGATAACTTTCAGGTGGCACCAGTGGGATGAGGCAGTATTTCCAGGAATCTTTTTGATCCAATGAAAGGTGCAGAGTAATATATAATCAGATAGCCAGGAGGATGTGCTAGACCAGTGGTTCTCAACCTTGGCTGCACATTAGAATCACCTGGGAATCTTTTTAAAATCCTGATTTCTGGACCTCATCCTCTGAAAATTCTGTTTCTTTGTTTTGGGGTGGGGCCACAACATTAGTAACAAAGAAACAGAATTTCCGGAGGATGAGGCCCAGAAATCAGGATTTTAAAAAGATTCCCAGGTGATTCTAATGTGCAGCCAAGGTTGAGAACCACTGTGCTAGACAATGGTTAGCCTTCCATAAGATACCCAATAATTCTTTTTTTTCTACCCCCTTCCAAAGTATTTACAGTTTTTGATGACATGTGAAACTGATTA
This sequence comes from Myotis nattereri, assembly GCF_964212035.1. Taxonomy (NCBI): domain Eukaryota; kingdom Metazoa; phylum Chordata; class Mammalia; order Chiroptera; family Vespertilionidae; genus Myotis; species Myotis nattereri. The sequence continues at coordinate 102,570,902 of NC_138078.1, read as the reverse complement.
TTTCTGACTTGCATTTTAGAAGAAATATCATATATACTTGCCCAGATAAAATAAACATGTAACTATTGCTTAGAATCTAAGGAAAATATGGAAAATAAAGTAGCATTAGTTAACTAGATGAAAAGGGTGGTTTCCTAATGATTTTGTATAACAATATCTATTTTATTTTCTTAAATAATCCAGAAGGAAATTGTAATGAAAGTATAACATTAATTTATTCATATTAATTTTATATATTTTTGTTTCTGCTCTTGGTAATTTTTCTGCCTCCTCATCAATGTGGCTAATTAATCCTTCAAGATTCAGCAGAGGTGGAATTTCCCAAAGGAAGCCTAATAAGTTATGCCCAATGTTTATGAATACTACTCTTTACCTAGCTCTGTCATAATTCTTGGTGTTTAAATAACCTATGTACTTTTTTCTTCCTCTGGATAGTAAAATCCTAAAGGCAGAGATCATCTAAGTCATCTGTGAATTCCCATCATTTAGTGCTTCCATAGAACCTAGACCAGTGATGGCGAACCTATGACACGCGTGTCAGAGGTGACATACGAACTCATTTTTTTGGTTGATTTTTCTTTGTTAAATGGCATTTAAATATATAAAATAAATATCAAAAATATAAGTCTTTGTTTTACTATGGTTGCAAATATCAAAAAATTTCTATATGTGACACAGCACCAGAGTTAAGTTAGGGTTTTTCAAAATGCTGACATGCCGAGCTCAAAAGGTTCGCCATCACTGACCTAGACAATACTCAATGTTTATTGTACTAAAAAATGTTAAATTATTAGGTACCAACTAAGCAGTATGGGAAATGCAAAGATAAATAAAACGTGTTTCCTTTTCTATTCCAACAACAATTGTTTTTCATAGGCTGATCAATGTTTTGTGGACTTTTAGAATTAAGAAACCATGGAATCCATTCTTTTTATCTTATGAACAGGAAACAGGTTCAAATAAGACTGAATTTTCCCGAGTATAATAGCAAAGCTAATAATAATAGCAGAACTAAGGACTGAACCCAGCCATCCTGTCAAGTGCTCTCCTATACTATGCTGACCTATCCTTTAACAATGAGCCTACAGGAATGACATCTGCATTATAATATAAAGCATTAAGAGCAATATAATTTTGCCCTGGCTGGTTTGCCTCAGGGTTAGAGCATGGGCCTGTGAACCAAAGGGTCGTGGGTTTGATTTTCAATCAAGGGCATGTACATTGGTTGCAGGTCTGGGGTTCTCATGGGAGGCAACCAATCTATGTGTCTCTCTCACATCTGTTTCTCTCTCCCACTTCTTCCTCTCTTCCACTCTTTAAAAAATCAATGGGGGAAAAAATATCCTCCATGGAACCAAGATGGCGGCATAGGGAAGTGCCTTTACTTGCTGCCTTCCGCAACCACATCAAAATTACAATTAAAATACAGAACAGCTATCATTCAGAACCTCTGGAAAGCTGGCTGAATGGAAGTAATACAACTAGAGAAATAAAGAAGAAAGCACAATGAGACTGGTAGGAGGTGTGGAGGCATGGAATGGGCTGGTCTGGCACCCAGGTGTGCCACTTTTTTTAATGGGGAGGGAGATTGCCTCTGCAGAGGCCACTCGGAGGAGTGAGGAGTCCCAGTCCCACACTAGACCCCCAGCCCAGATCTGGGGAAAGAAGTCCCTACTAGCAGTAAGAACTTACTGCCAGATCTGGGGAAAGAAGTCCCTACTGGCAGTAAGAACTACGGACTGTAAAAACGAGTGCAGATTGGGGCTGAGTGACACACAGGCTGCTGGAGACCCAGCTGCTCCTCTTAAAAGGCCGGCATCATGAACTGAATTTACAGGCTCCCACTTCCTCTGAGCTCCAGTACAGGGCGAGGCTCTGGGGGACCCAGACACATACAGGGAGAAACTGGACTGTCCCTCACAGCAGTCATTACTCCCATGTAAGGACCTCCCCCATGCAGGGCAGACTGGCAGCCATTTCTGTTTGCTCCTCCCTGGTGATTCCCTGAGACCTTGCCCCACCCAATTTACAACCCCACCCAAGCTTTACACAGCGGCTTTTGCATATGAATGCTCTGTCCTTTCTCAGGCTAAAAATCTGTCAAACAAGCTGAAGCTGGGTCAGGGATCCCCAAACCTATCAATAAAAGGGCCAAGGCCTGGCACCAGCCTGCCTTGCTTCACAGCTGGACCTCATCAAGGCACTTCCAAATCCCATACAAAGAGAAGGAATCTGAATATCTCTCTGTAGCTCCTTCTGGATGGCCACAGGCAGTGGCTGACTTTGCACTTTCCTGGAGACCCAAGAGCCAGTACATCCAGTGGTCAGTGTGAGACCATACCAGATTACAACTCTTCACATCCGTAAGAGATACACTCAATGGGAGACTCAGTGAGCACCAAAGCCCCACTGAAGCAAGTCCTGCTCCATAAGTGTGGGGAGCTGATATAGGGTAAAGCCTCGGACTGACCTGTGGGCAAAGTCACAAACAATTCCCAGCTTAGAGGGTACAGTCCTCTTAGCATAATTAGGCTTGACCTTATGACACTCCCTAGATCTTATCTGGGAAGCTAATGGGCTGAGGAAGTGCAGGAAGTATAACCATGGTGTAAACAAGTGAAACTCACGAGAACAGTGTAAACAAGTGAAACTCACAAGAAAGGTGTAACTTTGGTAACCACTACCTTGTTTACCTCTCACTATAAAATAAAGGCTCAGCTTGCCTTGGGATCTCTCTCTCTGTGGCCTCAGCCAGGCACAGGAAAGATCCACGGAGACTAAGGAAAGCTAGAGAGTTTTGAACGCCGTCTCCGTGTAAAACATTCTTCGCCAACTCCGTCCACACCTTTGGGAACCCCTGGACCACTGGGGCTGGACCCCAGCACATAAGTGTGTCTCATGCACAGCAGCTCTCCCACTGTAGTTGCAGCTGGTCCCTACAGCCAATTGTCCTGGAGGTCAATTCCTCCCCTGTTACCAATAGCAATCAAGGCTTAACTACAACAAAACTGTGCACACAGCCTACAAATGTGTGCACCAAGAGTGTCCACCTTAGGTAATAGGGGAGGCTGAGCCACTGGGCCCTATAGGAAATCTACTACACAGGGCCACTCTATCAACTCAAGGAGACTTAGCAGCTACCCAATACATAGAAAGAGATACAGGGAAGCAGCCAAAATGCAGAGACAAAGAAGCATGTCACAAATGAAAGAAATGGAAGAAAGCAAACTACTGAATATAGAGTTCAAAACCACAGTTATAAGGTTATTCAAGAATCTTCTAGAAACCTCCGAGGAACTTAGAGAGACTTTTGAGGATCTTAGTGAGAATGCCAAACACATGGAAAAGGACCAGTCAGAAACTAATCATACACTGACTGAAATAAAGAATAGTATACTGGGATTCAACAATAGACTAGGGGATCCCAAGAATCAAGTCAAAGATTTGAAATATGAGGAAGCAAAAAAGACCCAATCAGAAGAGCAAAAAGAAAAAAGAATTAAAAAATATGAAGATAGTGTAAAGAGCCTCTGGGACAACTTCAAGTGTACCAACATCAAAATTATGGGGGTTCCAGAAGAAGAGAGAGAGCAAGATATTGAAAACCTGTTTAAAGAAATAATGACAGAAAACTTCCCCTACCTGGTGAAAGAAATAGACGTACATGTCCAGGAAGCACAGAGAACCCCAAACTAGAGGAATCCAAAGATGACCACACCAAGACACATCATAGTTAAAATGCCAAGGGCAAAAGACAAAGAGAGAATCTTAAAAGCAGCAAGAGAAAATTAGTTAGTTACCTACAAGAGAGTGCCCATATGACTGTGAGCTGATTTCGCAACAGAAACTATGCAGACCAGAAGGGAGTGGCAAGAAATATTCAAACTGATGAATAGTATGAACATACAACCAAGATTACTCTACCCAGCAAAGCTATTGTTTAGAATTGAAGGTCAGATAAAGAGCTTCACAGACAAAAAGCTAAAGGAGTTCATCACTGAAGAAGAAGAAAAAGAAGAAGAAGAAGCAGGAGGAGGAGGAGGAGGAGGAGGAGGAGGAGGAGAAGGAGGAGGAGAAGGAGGAGGACAAGAAGAAGAAGGTAAAGATAAAAAATAATGAACAACAAAGTGACAACAAATACATATCTATCAACAAGTGAATCTAAAAATGAAATGAATAAAAAAATCTGATGAACAGAATAAACTGGTGACTAGAATAGAATCAGGGGCATGGAAATGGAACAGACTGACGATTCTCAGAGGGAAGGTGTGTGGGCAGTGCGGGAAGAGATTAAACAAAGACATTATATGGATGTATGCATTACCTATGGACACAGACAATAGAGTCATGAGGGCCTGAGGTGGGGTGGGAACCAGGTGGAGGGGAGCTATGGGGGGAAAAAAGAGGGACATTTGTAATAATCTCAACAATCCTTTCTAATAATAGAGAAACATGGTAATTAACCATAACTTCGCTACCCTTTCCATTGGCTAATCAGCGAGATATGCAAATTAACTGCCAACCAAGATGGCGGCCGGAAGCCAGGCAGCTGAAGTGAACAGGAGGCTTGCTTGCTCCAGTGACTGAGGAAGCCAAGGTTCCCCGCTTGCTGCAGCCCAGCTCTGAGCTACGGATGTAACAATGTTGCAATTATAGAACCTAAACAAACCCAAGGTACCTGCTTTCAGCCAACGCGGCCTCAGAGCTTAGAGCGGCCAGTGATGGCAACAGAGTTTCAATTATAGAATCTAAACAAACCCAGATACCTGCATTCAGCTGGCAACGGCCTCAGAGCTGGAGCTGGCTCTCAGCTCCAGTGACAGCTATAGAAGGTAAATAAATCCCAGAATAAAAAAAGAAAAGAAAAAAGGAGAGGCTGGGAGCTTCAGTCACCCACCAGCCTGAAAACAGCCCTTAGCCCCTTACCCAGACTGGCCAGGCACCCCAGTGGGGACCCCCACCCAGAAGGGGGTATGACCAGCAGCAAACAGCCATCATCCCCTCATCCAGGCTGGCCAAGTACCCAAGTGGGACCCCCACCCTGATCCGGGACACCCTTCAGGGCAAATCAGCCGGCCCCACCCATGCACCAGGCCTCTATCCTATATAGTAAACGGGTAATATGCCAACTGACCCTAACAGCTTAATGACTGGGAATGACTGATCACTATGACACACACTGACCACCAGGGGGCAGACGCTCAATGCAGAAGCTGCCCTCTGGTGGTCAGGGCGCTCTCACATGGGAGGAGCTCTGCTCAGCCACAAGCCAGGCTGATGGCTGCCAGTACAGCAGTGGTGGTGGGAGCCTCTCCTGCCTCCTCAGAAGCTCTAAGGATGTCCGACTGCAGTTTAGGCCTGCTCCCCGCTGGCAAGTGGACATCCCCCAAGGGCTGCCGGGCTGCCAGAGGGATGTCTGATTGCCATCTTAGGCCCAATCCCCCGGGGTGCGGACCTAAGCCAGCAGGTGGTCATCCCCTGAGGGTTCCCAGACTGTGAGAGGGCACAGGCCGGGCTGAGGGACCCCCCCCCCCGAGTGCACAAATTTTTGTGCCCCAGGCCTCTAGTAAAGATTAATAAAAAGAAATAGCAGGTTTATGCACACACAAAAAAAGAAAAAAAAATCCTCAGGTAAGAATTAAAAAAAAAAAAAAAGAGCAATAGGAAACAGCACCCCAAGACAGAGTGGCAGCTGTGGTGAGGTCTGAGGTGGGGGTTGCTGGGGGGGCAGTGGAGGGTGGTGGTGGTGGTGGTGGTGGTTTGAAGGGAGGCCTTTTCCAGACTGGGGGCAGCCAGGTGCCAGGTGGGAACCTGGGGGTAACTAGGTAGGTGCTGGCGGCCAAGAGCCCCAGGGAGCTGACTGGCTGTGAGGCAGGGCAGGTCTGGCCTGTGGAAAATGCCCAACAGAGGCAAATGTCCTGTACACCAGCCCATTTGCTAGCAACCTGAGGTGGAGCCTAGCCCAGCACAGGAGCCCCTGCTCTGTCCAGGAGCTAGTTATTGGTATGGTCCTATTATTGTCCCCATTTGAAAGCTGGGGAAAACGGCTCTGAGACTTTCCCAGTAAAGTGGCAGAACTGGCTGGGGCTTGAACCAGGCCCTGCAATGCTGAAAACTGAGCCTTTCTGCAGTACCATTGGCACTTAGAGCCAGTCCACAGAGCTGGGTCACACTGGCTGCGTCAGGTCACTTGGGACCCCCCTTAAAAATGCAGGGCTCTGTCCTGGCCAGGTAGCTCAGTTGGTTAGAGCAGTGGTCGGCAAACTGTGGCTCGCGAGCCACACGCGGCTCTTTGGCCCCTTGAGTGTGGCTCTTCCATAAAATACCACGTGTGGGTGCGCACATACAGTGCGATTGAAACTTTGTGGCCCGTGCGCAGAAGTCGGTATTTTGTGGAAGAGCCACACTCAAGGGGCCAAAGAGCCCCATGTGGCTCGCGAGCTGATTTGCCGACCACTGGGTTAGAGCATCCTCCCCATAGCCAGTCAGGGCACATGAAACAATCAACCAATGAATGCATGAATGGGTGAAACAACAAATCTCTCCCTCTTCCTCTCTCTCTAAAACCAATAAATTAAAAATATATTTTAAAAAAGGGCAATATAATTTTAAAGGATGATAAACTAGAAGTTTCTTCTTAATCTTTTAAATACAGCACATTAAAGAATCCTTGAACCTAACTATTCTGTTTAGATTTATTTTTAAAAGCTTTCATTATTCTACAAAAATTTCTGTATATCCTTTTTTATTTTTCAATTACAGTTCACATTCAATATTACTTTGGATTAATTTCAGTTGTAAAGCATAGTGGTTAGATAATCATATAAATTATGAAGTGATACTTCCAATATTCAATTACCCACCTGGCACTATACATAATTATTACTATATCCCCTATGCTGTAATTTACATCCCCATGACAAGTTTGCACCTACCAAGTTGTACTTCTCAATCCCATCACATTTTTCACCCAACCTCCCAACTTCCTCCCCATTTGGCAGCCTTCAGTTTGTTCTCTGTGTCTGTGAGTATTTCTGTTTTGTTTGTTGGTATATTTTGTTGATTAGATTCCTCATATGATATTTGTCTTTCTCTTTCTGACTTTTATTTCACTTAACATAATACCCTCTAGGTACAACCATGTTGTCTCAAATGGTAAGACTCGGATGTGAGGGCGATCTGGCTGCGACATCTGTCACCCCATTGATCGCCAGGGTTGATTCGGCTGATCTGGCTGGCTAGGCGGGTGTCCCCCTCCTCCCTCACCGATCCATGTGCGTCCCTCCCGAAGCTGCGTGCTCGGTCGAAGAGGATGACCTTCCCCACCCCCTGAGGGGAGGACCGGTCTTTGGCCAAGGGTATACGAGTAGCTGCGCTCCCCTGCTAGAACCTCCAAACAAGCTCTCAAGGTCAAATGGTAAGATTTCATTCTCTTTATGGCTAATTAATATTTCATTGTATATGTACCACCACTTTTTATCTACTTGTCTATTGACTTGTCTTGTGTTGCTTTCATATCTTGGATATTGTAAATAACGTTGTGATAAACATATGGGTGCATGTATCTTTTCAAATTAGTGTTTTGGACTTCTTCAGATATATGCACAGTAGTGGAATCACTGGGTCATAAGGCAGTTCTATTTTTAATATTTTGAGGAACCTCCATACTGTTTGCCATAGTGGCTACACCAATCAGCATTCCCGCATCCTCACCAACACTTGATGTATTTTGGTTTATTGATGATAGTCATTCTGGAAGGTGTGAGGTGATATCTTATTGTTGTTTTAATTTGCATTTCTGTGTTGGTGATGTTGAATATCTTTTCATATGTCTATTGGCCATTTTTAATGGGATTATTTAGGTTTTTTTGGTGTTGAGTTGTATGAGTGTATACGTATCAGATGTATCATTGGCAGATATTTTCTCCCATTCAGTAGGTTGTCTTTTTGTTTTGTTGATAATTTTCTTTGCTGTGCAAAAACTTTCTTAGTTGGGATGGAAGGGTGAGGTATGGCTGAGCATGGTAAGGGCTCTGAAGCCCAAGGGGGCTGAGCTGCAGTGAGGCAGCGGATCCAGCCTTTTCTACGTGGCCCACACTGGCTACCTTGGTCATGATGATCCATGGCTTCCAGGGCAGCCACTGGGACTTTTTCTTAGGCTCTGAAAGCTGGTGGTGGCCAAAATTCACATCACCAAGTCAGTGGAGGTGGAGAAGTTAGCTAATCAATTGCGTATGCCATCTCTCCCTGAAATGATGTTTGGAGATAACATTGTAACAATCCAGCATGGTTCTGCCTTGGGGATTGAGTTCAATGCTACACATGCTTTAAGATGTGTAAACAACTACCAAGGAATGTTAAAGTAGCCTGTATGAAGAATGGCAGGAAGGTAGGGCAGAGGGTGAATACTTCAAGGAGGTTATTAAACCGTACCATTTGACCTCTACAAAGATTATAAGGGAATATTACCTGGAGAATCAAGTTAAAGGTTGTACCTATAACAAATCATATAGATACAGAGAAACTGAAAGCTATAGAACAGGATAAGTTTTTTGAAGAAGTTCTCCTGTTTGAGGATGAACTTCATGAGCATGGAGTTTCAATCTTAAAAGTGAAAAGCCTTCCAGCTTTTTCCTGCTGTTGTGATTTTTCTTGACAATTGATGGAGTGCTTATCAGAATGAATGCATCCCAGGAATAAATACTACCTGATCATGGCATATGATCTTATTAATGTATGGCTGAATTTCATTTGCTAATATTTTGTTGAGGATTTTTGCATATGTGTTCATCTGGGATATTGGCCTATAATTTTCTTTCTCTGTAGTGTCTTTAAAAAAAATCTTTATTGTTGAGAGTATTACAGATGTCCTCCTTTTGCTTCCCATTGCCCCCCCTCTACCCAATTCCCACCCTGCCCCAGGCCTTCAGGACCCTATTGTATGTGTCCATAGGTAATGCATATATGCATATAAGATCTTTGTTAATCTCTTCCCTCTCCTTCCCCCCTTCCCTCTGAGATTTGTCAGTCTCTTCCAGGTTTCCATGCCTCTGGTTCTATTTTATTCAACAGTTTATTTTGTCCATCAGATTCCTTGTTCACTTATTTTGATTTTTAGGTTCAATTATTGATAGATATGTATTTATTGCTATTTATTGTTCATATTTTTTTATCCTTCTTCTTCTTCATTTGGTTTTGGAATTAGGATATTGCTGGCCTAGTAAAATGAGCTTGGGAGTCTTCCTTCCTCTTGAATTTTTGGAAATAGTTTGAGAAGGATAGGTGTTAGTTCTTTGAGTGTTTGGAAAAATTAACCCGTGAAACCATTCATTTCAGGACTTTTATTTGTTGGGTAACTTTATTTTTAGTTTTTTGAGGAACCACCATATTGTTTTTTATAATGGTTGTACCAGTATACATTCCCAACAGCAGTGAATGAGGGTTCCTTTTTCTTCACAACCTCTCTAACACTTTTTATTACCTGTCTTATTGATAATAGCCATTATAACAATGTGAGGTGGTATTCCATTGTAGTTTTGATTTGCATTTTCTTAATATCTAGTGAATTTGAACACCTTTTCATATATCTGATAGCCATTTGTATGTCTTTTTGGGAGTGGTGTCTATTTAGGTCCTTTGCCCTTTTTTAAATTGGATTGTTTGTTTGGTTATGGGGGATATTTGTCCTTCTCCAATCTGACCTTTCTGAATAGCTGTCTTCCTGGGGTATCCCCTCATCCTTACCTTGAAAATCCTTTTTGCCTTTCTCTTGTGTTGGATTCCATTTTCTGGACCTTTTATTTCTGTCAGTTTTGCTTTAACTTCCTCATTTTGGTGGATAAATATCCTCAGTAACTTCCTGAAAATATGGTACATTTCTTTAGATCTTGCATGTCTGAAAACACATTGTTCTAATATCTCATCTGATTGTTAGTTCAACTGATATAGAATTCTAGGTTGATGTATGTTTCCTACTGCTGTTGGAACAAATTACCCTCAAGTTAGTGTCTCAAAACAGTGCAAATTTATTCTCTATAAGAAATCTGAATTCGGTTTCAGTGGGCTAAAGTCAAGGGGATGGAAAGGCTGGTTCTCTAGAGGTTCTAGGGGAGAATGCTTTTCCTTTCCTCTTCCAGTTTCTATAGGCCACCTGAATTCCTTGGCTCATGGGTCCTTCCTGTATCTTTAAAGCATATCATTCCAACCTATGCTTCGGTTTTCATATCTTCTTTTTCTTACATTGATCTTTCTGACTTCCCTTTTAATTACATTGGGCCCACTCAGAAAATCTAGTATAATCACCCCCATCTCTAGGTCCTTAACTTAATCACATCTGTAAAATCCTGTTTTTTAGATAACATAGTCACAGGTCCAAGGCTGAGGAAGAGAACATCTTTGAGGGGAGGCATTATTAAACCTATGACAGTTGGAAATTATTTTCCCTCAAAATTTGTCTTCTTGATTCTAGGGATATAATTTAGAAGTTTGTTTCTAAAATTATCTGTGATGTTTTTTATATATAACCAGTTTCTTCCCTCTGGAAGCTTGAACTACTAAAATTTTCTATTTCATTTTCTAATATTTCACTGTGACGTACATTGCTGAGAATAATTTTCTCATTTATTGCTCTGGATACTTCATAGACCTTTTCAGCCTGCATGCTCATATTCTGCAGTGCTAGCAATTTTCCTTGTGTTATTTCTTTAGTAATTTTCTTCCTTCCTCCTTTGCTGTGACCTTTGCGGCGGGGTTCAGGATCTGAAGGAGGGGCTGACACACAAATGAAAATACTATATAAGAAATATGAATTTAGAAGGCATTGGGGGCCAGGTGGAGCCTCTTTCTTGAACAGACACACTGACTTCTGGCCTGGTCTGCTATTTATTTACTTAAATACACATTTGCCCTTTAGCAATGCATACAAGCATATCAAAGGTAAAGTTTGGTAAACAGTAAAAGGATTACCAGGTTAGGGAATTGCCTTGAGCCACCACTATCTCAACAGACAAGGTACTTAGTGTCAGGCCTGCTAACGCCTAAGGCCCATCAGCCTTCTGTGTTCCTGGTGCACTCTTGTGACAGTATTGGCAAGCGGTGGCTTCCCGCACTCCTTTTTCTGTCCTCTATTTCTCCAACTTCTGTAGGTCTAATTTGGCCCTCCAGTACTTGATTTTTCCCCCATTTCTTTTTGTTTTACTCTCTAGGGATGCTTCTTAATTTAACTTTTTAAAATTTTCTATTGATTTTTTAGATTTCTAATACATATAATATTCTAAATTTCTAATAGCTCTTTCTCATTTCTTAAAAGTTCCATTTTTACTGCATACTGTTCTTATGTTTTGACTGTAGTATTTTTCATATTTCTGAAGATATTATTAGTTACATATTTTGGTTCTTTTTGCTTTGATTCTTGTTGCTATTGTTTCATTTTAGAAACTTCCTGCAAATATCTAGGGATTTGGCCAGTCAAAAATGTTTAAGAGTGAGGCACAAAAGAGAAGTTCTGCCTTCCTTGTTGGGACTTGGGAATAAATGAGCTTCACTGTGGAGTAACTGGGAAGAAATTCAATCTTTTCAATGGGAGAACCCCAGATATCACTGTCTGTAGAACATTATACTAGTGCTGGTCAGCTTCTACAGAATTCTCCAGTCTTTTGCCCAGCTGAAAATATGTTAGAAACCAAGCAGCAGAAAAGTGACTGAAGAGTGTCTTACTATTTAGTAAATACTCAATCTATGCCTATTGTTTCCAAAACTAGAGTTACTTTTCTGAAAATATGTTAAATAAAACTTGAAACTTTTGTTGGAATGGATAAGGGGCTTTTGGGATATAACTTTTTCTTAACTGTACTTTCAGTCAGTCCTCCCTTCACCCTATACCTCAGAGATATCCCATAACTTTAAGAACTGAACCCATCACAACTAGCCTTAGGTTTCAGCTTTCTCCAGTTTAAGTTAGCTTAACACTGACTTCATCCATTGCTTTCCAACTTCCAATATTTTTTCTACTTCACTAGTCTTCTGTTGTTTCCTCTCTTGTTTTCTTTTTCATTTTCTATTTATACCTTTAAAAATAATTTGCTGTCATTTAAGTGGAGCTTCATGAAGTAGCAGAGATAAATGCAATGTGTCTAATCTGCCTTCTTTAACTGGAAGTCTTATAACACATTCTATATCGAGAATTAATGCAGTCCAAAGGTAATAATATTAAGGGCAGAAAATTAAGAAGCACACTTTGCAACAAAAAAGTAAAAACCTGTTTCAGAGACACATGATATCAATAATTCTATAATATGTAAATCATACACACTGTATATGACTATTCACTGCACCATCAAAAAGGAAAAGGTTGGTTGCTACAAAAAACAGGCATATCAATTTTCAAATACTTAATTATAGCTAATTTAAGTTGACACATACTAGTAAACATAAAATATATGGCCTTGTCTAGGTTTATAAAAATATATTTTTATTGATTTCAGAGAGGAAGGGAGAGGGAGAGAGAGATAGAAACATCAATGATGACAGAGAATCATTGATCAGCTGCCTCTGGCACGCCTCATACTGGGGATTGAACCCACAACCTGGGCACGTGCTGGCATGTATCTGATCCTCATTCCTCATTGCAAGGCTGTTATGTAAGGACATACATGGCACCAGAAGTCACTTTAACATTTAAAACAAAGCCGATGTGATGTCAAAAGTCTTCTAGCTATTTTTAATATCTCTATATTTTTAATATCTAGAAGGTACTAAGTATGTGGAAGATATTACATATACTTAGCAAATACTGTTTTGTATTTCCATAAAAATAAATCTGTGGTCAAGGTGAAAGTCATTGATGAGTTGGTTACATGAGCTGCAAATTTCTGAAAGTATGCATGATAGTAAATGCTCCAGAAAAATAAAAAATTAATGTGGGAAACTGATATAGGGTTAAGCCTCGGACTGACCTGCTGGCAAAGTCACAAACAAGTCCTAGCTTAGAGGGCACAGTCCTCTTAGCATAATTAGGCTTGACCTTATAACACTCCCTAGATCTTATCTGGGAAGCTAAGGGGCTGAGGAAGTGCAGGAAGTATAACCATGGTGTAAACAAGTGAAACTCACAAGAACAAAAACAAGTGAAACTCACAAGAACCGTGTAAACAAGTGAAACTCACAAGAAAAGTGTAACTTTGGTAACCACTACCTTGTTTACCGCTCACTATAAAAAGCTTGGGGAGGCCTGAGCACAGTGGAAGTCCTTCCTCTTGAGTTGGACTTGCCGCCTGGTCCCCCAATATTCCCAAATTATCTCCTGTCTTTTCTTTTTTATTTGTTGTGCGGCTCCTCTTCCAGACCCGAACCCTGAACCACGCAGGACGTGGAGGGGAACACTTACGACAAATTAGTATGTTGAATATTTAATATTAATGTAACATACATTTTAAAAAGGCACATTTATGACATTTTAAATCCTCTCTTTTTTCTTGATTAGTTTAGCTAAAGGTTAACTAAAGAACATATATGCACAACCCAGGTGTGAAGGCCTGGGGGAGGGGAGAGAGGACGTGGGGTAGAGGGGGTCAATGGGGCACAAAAGGGGACATCTGTGATGCTTTCAACAATAAAGATAAATTTTAAAAAAGAAACAAAATAGACAGAAAGTATACATAAATAAATAATTTAAAAGTCACATTTATGACCTTTTGAGCCCTCTCTTTTTTTTCTTGATTAGTTTAGCTAAAGATTTGTGAATTCTGTTTATATTTTCAAAAAACGTTTCAATTTCATTAAATTTTTAATATTGGCTCTGTAGTCTCTATTTCATTTATTCCTGCTATAATCTTTGTTATTTCCTTCCTTCTGTTAACTTTGGGCTTAGTTTATTTTTCTTCTTTTAATTATTTAAGGTGTAAAGTTAAGTTACTTATTTGAGATCTTCTTTCTTTTTAAAATTTTTTTTTTCGTTATTAAGGTATTACATATATGCCCTTATCCCACCACTGTCCCCTCACCCCACCCCCGTTCATGCCCTCCCTCTCCCCCCCGTGTCTGTGTACATTGGTTATGCTTATATGCATGCATACAAGTCCATTGGTTGATGAGATCTTTCTTAATGCAGGCATTCATCACTACAAACCAGCAGTTCCCAACCTGTGGGTCGCGACCATCGGAAAACACATATAGCATATCAGATATTTACGTTATGATTCATAACAGTAGCAAAATTACAGTTATGAAGTAGCAACGAAAATAATTTTATGGTTGGGGGTCACCACAACATGAGGAACTGTATTAAAGGGTCGTGGCATTAGGAAGGTTGAGAACCACTGCAAACCCTTAGCACTGCTTTTGCTGCATCTCATAAATTTTGGTATGATGTCTTTTTGTTTTCATTTGTCTCAAGATACTTTCTGATTTCTCCTTTGATTTCTTCTTTGACCCATTGGTTGTTTAGGAATGTGTTGTTTCATTTTTTGTGTGAATTTTTCCGTTTTTCCTCCTGTTACTGATTTTTAGCTGTATACATTTATGGTCAGAAAAGATACTTGATATGATTCAGTCTTCTTAAATTTGTTAAGGTTTGTTTTGTGGCCCAACATATGATCTATCCTGGAGAATGTTCCATGTGAGCTTAAAAATAATGTGTATTCTGGTGCTGTTGGATGGAATATTCTATATTTGTCTGTTAGGTCAATTTGCTCTATAGTGTTATTTAGGTCTACTGTTTCATTATTAGTTTTCTTTCTGGATGATCTATCCAATGTTGAGAGTGATGTATTTAAGTCCCTTACTATGGTATCACTGTTTATTTCTGAACTGATACTTTTATTACTACATAGTGACTATTGTAACTAACTTTTACTTAAAGTCTATTTTATCTGATATGATAGCCACTCCTGCTCTCATTTTTTATTGTTTGAATGAAATATCTTTTCCCACCCACATTTATTAACTTTTAAATCTGAAGCTTTCGTTTATATCTTTTCCTGGTACTGGTATTTTTTCTTCATACTTAAGTTACAAAAAACAGGCACCCATTCAGTACAAATCATAATATGGACATAACAAATGTTAAAATAAACTATATGTTTTCTAAAAGTGGCAGCATTTACCAACCTAGAAAAGATGTGCTCTGCTTATACCTCTAAATGTTATTAGTGTTTAGTTAGAGAAAATCCACCAGATGGCAACCTCATCTGCATGTCAAACAGGATGTACACTCCTCTGCCACCCATTACAGTTCCCTTAAGCCAGATGCTCCTTGATTCATGGCTGATTTCTATAGTGATCCCAGTAAATGGATACTAGGTAGTCACTTGACAGTAATTGTTGGACAATGGGGGGATGTGCAGTGTTGAGATGTATTTAGCATCATGTGTGAAATATTTTAGTAACATTATTTTAAAATTAATCTTGAAAATAAAAATTAGTATCTATTTCCATATTGCACTCTAAACATATTTCTAATTTGAAGCTAAAAGGAACCATATTCATTTATTCAGTAGATCGTATTATTTCTTCATGAATCACAAGTTATTCTAGTTAGATTCCTTGTACTTAATGGCAATCTGGGAGCTAGCTGGTTTATTGCTTAAAATGAAACTGTCTTCTTTATTTCTAAACTTGATAGTATGCAGAAAGTACTGCATATCCATTTAACATGTCCCTTATTATTTTCTGTTTATAAACAACCTGCCCTGAGGTACTAATGAGGTGGGGGATATTGCATATACTTAGCAAATACTGTTGTGTTTTTACATAAAAATAAATCTGTGGTCAAGTGAAAGTCATTGATGAGTTGGTTACATGAACTGCAAATTTCTGAAAGTATGCATGATAGTAAATGTTCCAGAAAAAGAAAAAAAAATGAATTTGTTGAAAATTTTATTACTGAATAGCTAGAGTTCTAATTGCATCTGACATTTCATTAATAAATTCATTTCTAAAGTGGCATGTTTCATCAACATTAAAGTACAGCTGTGTAAAACATCTGTTTGAATTAGATATCTATGATACGTAACAGACTGCCTATTTCTTATTACTGTAATTGATTTTATTTTGAATCTGTATGCTTTCAAAAATCTGTATTTGAAAAATATGCTTCTCAGTCTCCTGGGTATTTTTAGTAACTTTATTATGACATATTTTACATATATAATTCACTAATTTCAAGTATACAATGTAATGAGTTTTAGTAAATGTAAGTCTCCTGAGTATTTTTTAAATATGTTTTTATTGATTTTTTAGAGAAAGAGGAAGGGGAAGGGAAAGAGAGATAGAAACATCAATGAGAGAGAAACATCATCTATTGGTTGCCTCATGCATGTCCCGTACTGGGGATGCAGTCCACAACCCAGGCATGTGTGGGAATTGAACCATGACCTCTTGGTTCATGAGTGGATGCTCAACCACTGATTCACACAGGCCAGGCTCTGAGTATTTTTTAATTGATATAGCTATACCTAGATGCCATTCCTCTTCACATGACAAATACTCTGCATTTTGGCTACAACCATTCTCATCTATCTTTGGTTCCTGGCATGCCTACTTTTAGATATTGTTTATAAAATGAAAGTCAGAAAATATGGCTCTGATATTGCTGAAACTTTATTAGTGTCAGTGTATAAGTGCCTCACCTTCTAGGACACACATCACTTTATAGATGTGGAATTTTGGCTTCATTGTCATACTAGAGGCCCAGTGCACAACATTTGTGCACTGTTGTGGAGAGGGGGGGGTCCCCTCAGCCCGGCCTGCACCCTTTAGCAGTCTGGGATCCCTCGGGGGATGTCTGACTGACAGCGGGCCTAGGTCATCAGTTGGACATCCTAAGCTCTGCCGCTGCTGCGCTTGCCAGCCGTCAGCCTGGTTTGTAGCTGAGCAGTGCTCCCCCTGTGAAAGCACACTGACCACCAGGTGGCAGCTCCTGCATTGAGTGTCTGCCCCCTGGTAGTCAGTGCGCATCATAATGACAGGTTATTCCACTGTTCTGTCAATTTGCATATTACACTTTTATTATAAAGGATAATACTAGCAAATCTAACTTTCAGTACTACTTAGTCCATTGGAGCTGATGACTCTTATTTTAACACATGTGTAGTACCAAAATTATATTAAAGTATTTTGCACCACATAAAAGACTGTTCTTGCTCTTGAAGGATTTACAGAATAATTTGAAAAGTTTATCTAGGTATAAGGAACACTTCAGAATGATCATTAGACTCCATTCATATTTTATTCTATCCCTTTCTTTCCAAATTTCACTTTCTCATTCCCCCAGACATATGGCCTTCTATTCTCTTGTTCTGCCATCTAGATTTGCCTGTATGACTCCAAGTTCAAATCACATCAGCAAAGTGTTCATCAAAATTGATATCCATCTTTTATTGCATGTTCGTTCCCTTCTTCAGATATTTGGTTAAAAGGCTGTATTGTAAAAGAGCAGTAAAATCTCCAAGTCAGTATTACTGTTGTTTCTTACACTGATGGTGGTCAAAGATTGACATCTTCCTCAGTTGGAAAACTTTCTTTGACCTTGATGAAGGAAATTGTACTCTATTTGAGTAAATAAATTCCTGAGTTTGGGCAATTTATGCTTATGTGCATAACAACTAAGAAGTTGAACAAATTGTCA
Source organism: Myotis nattereri (assembly GCF_964212035.1). Lineage (NCBI taxonomy): Eukaryota > Metazoa > Chordata > Mammalia > Chiroptera > Vespertilionidae > Myotis > Myotis nattereri. Next base: position 102,553,279 of record NC_138078.1, on the reverse strand, counting down.
AAAACTACCATTTTCAACACTCAGAATACAACAGAGAACTGAACTTTGCGTAAGAACAGAGCAAGTCTATGGTGTTTTTGCCTGTCATATATAAATTTAGCAAGGTCACAAGACATAAAATCCAAATAAAAATTAATTGTATTTTGATACAATGAATGAACTACTGGCAATGAACAACTTGAAAGTGCAATTAGGAAAACATTCTTGATAACATCAAAATAATAAAATAATTAGGAAAAATTTAACAAAAGTACAAAATTTTTATACTGAAAACTACAAAACATTGTTAAGATAATTTTTTTAAAATTTGTATTGAATTTATTGGGGTGACATGGTTAACAACATTATATGGTTTCAAGTGTGCAATTCTATAATATATCATCTTTATATTGTGTTGTGTGTTCACCACCCAAAGTTAAGTCTCCTTCCAATATTAAGATGAATTTTTTTAAAAAAATATATTTTATTGATTTTTTACAGAGAGGAAGGGAGAGGGACAGACAGTTAGAAACATCGATGAGAGAGAAACATCGACCAGCTGCCTCCTGCACACCTCCAACTGGAGATCTGCCTGCAACCCAGGTACATGCCCTCGACCGGAATCGAACCCGGGACCCTTCAGTCCGCAGGCGCTCTATCCACTGAGCCAAACCGGTTTTGGCATTAAGATGAATTTTAAAAGATCTAAATAAGTGGGAGAGATATTCCATGTTAATGGGTTGGAAGCCTTAATATTGTTAAGATTGCAACTTTCCCCCAAATGCCGAGGTAATCCTAAAATTTATATGGAAATTCAAAGCTACTAGAATAGCCAAAATAAATGTGAAAATTAATAGCAAAGTTGGAGAATTTATACTACCCTATTTCAAAGCTTAGATTAAAGCTACAGTCATCAAAATAGCATGGTGTTGGCATAATGATAGGCATGTAGATTAGTGGAACAGAATTAGAAGTCCAGAAATAAACTCATATGGTTATGATCAAATGATTTTTCAACAACACTCCAAGACAGTTAAATGGGAAGAGGATAGTCCTTGCAACAAATGGTTCTGTGTTGATTGAATATCCATATTATGCCAAAAATTAATTTAGACTTTCTTTACACTATAAACAAAAATGTCAAAATTGATCATTGACTTAAATGTAAAACTAAAACTAAAAATTCTAAGAGAAAATATTTTTAACCTTTGGTTACACAACCTTTCTTAGATATGATACCTAAAGCAGCAGCAAAAATGACAAAAATAAATAAATTGGACTCCATCAAAATTAAAAATTTATATTTCAAAGGATAACATCAACAAAGTGAAAGACAACCCACAGAATGGGAGGAAATATTTGAACATCATGTAACTGTTAAAGGACTTAATCTAAAATATATAAAGAAATATTACAGCTCAATAATAAAGCTACACATAAAAAGATGGACAAAAGATCTGAATAAACATTTCTCCAAAGAAGCCATACAAGTGGCCAATGAAAACATGAAAAATTGTTCAACATAATTAATCATCATGGAGATGCAAATTAAAACCATAGTGAAATATCACTAGAATGGTTGTATGCAAAAAGAAAAACAATAGCAGTGTGGGTGAGGATGTGGAAAAATAAGAATATTCACACATTGTTTGTGGGATGGTAAACTGGTATGCTCTCTTCAGAAAACATTTTGGAAGTTTCATAAAAAGTTGAACATAAAATTTTCATATCATTTAGTGATTCTCATTCTTAGGAATGCACCCAAGAGGAATGAAAATATATGTCACACAAAGACCTGTATGCAAGTGTTCATAGCAGCATCTTATATAATAAAAGGGTAATATGCAAATTAACCCTCATGCCCTCACAAGATGGCTGCCTACAACCAGGCCGGCAGGGGGGTTAGTGAGGGACGACCAAACGACTGAATAAGCAGGCTGCATGGGGCAACCAGGTCAGCAGGGGGGTTAGTGAGGGACTACCACACGATTGAACAAGCAGGCTGTGTGGGGCGACCAGGCCAGCAGGGGATAGTGAGGGATGACCAAACAACTGAATGGCAGGCTCTGAGGGGCAACCAGGACAGCAGAGGGGGACAGTTGGGGGTAACCAGGCCGGCAGGTGGGGGGGAAGTTAGGGGCAACCAGGGTGGCAGGGGGGTAGTTCGGGGTGACAGGGCCATTGGAGGGCCAGTTAGGGGCAATCAGGATGGCATGCAGAGGCAGTGAGGGGCAATCAGGCAGGTAGGCAGTTGAGCGATTAGGAGCCAGTGGTCCAGGATTGTGAGAGGGATTAGGCCTAAACCGGCAGTTGGACATCCCCCAAGGGGTACCGGATTGGAGAGGGTTCAGGCTGGGCTGAGGGGCTGAGGGGACCCCCCCCTACACCCCCCCCCCCCCGTGCATGAATTTTGTGCACCGGGCCTATAGTTATTTATAGTAGCCAAAACCTGGAAGTAATTCAAATGTGCATTGTTGGTGAATGGATAAACAATATTGGTTTATTGATACAATGGAATACTATTCAGCTATAAAACAAGTGAAATAATGATGCAGGCTAAAACATGGATGAACCTCAAAACATGCTAAGTGAAAGCATTCAAACATAGCAGGTTCTTTATTACATGATTCTGTTTATATAACATGTCCAGAAAAGGCCATTTAGAGTGAGAAAGCAGATTAGTGGTTGCCTTGGCTTAGGGGCAGGAAGGTAGGGGTAAGGAAGTGGAAATTAACTGCAAAGGAGCCTGAGAGCATTTTTAGGTGTGATGGAAATATGTGAAAACAAGATTTGGTGATAGTTGCACAATTCTATAAATGTACTAGAAATCATTGAGTTGCATACTTACAATAGATAAATATTATAGTATGTGAATGTTACTCAGTATATTAACTCACCATATTCTAAGGAAATAACTAATATTTCCTCATCAGTTCATTCACGACTATGGACTATGTAATTAATTCTGTTCGATGTGTGTGCATTGCATCTTGGGGAAATATATCTACTTTTGGACTATGAAGAGTCCTGGAAACTCTGACTCACTCCAGTCATTCAGTCTGAAACCTACCTAAGAAAATGTCAGCTCAGAAGCCTGTAATCAAGAGTCTCTAGTTAAAGTAGCAGTAGAGAACCTGATATAGTCCTATCCAGGACCCTCAACAACCTCTTCCTATGTTGTAAACACAAATTCCAGCCACTATCTTACAGCAGAGACTTCACGTATGCTTTAGGAAGCAGAAATCTGTTTGGTAGTGAGATTGAGAGGTTATAGTTGTTTTTTTGTTTTTTTTAAAAATATATTTTATTGATTTTTTTACAGAGAGGAAGGGAGAGAGATAGAGAGTTAGAAACATCGATGAGAGAGAAACATCGATCAGCTGCCTCTTGCATATCTCCTACTGGGGATGTGCCCGCAACCCAAGTACATGCCCTTGGCCGGAATCGAACCCGGGACCTTTCAGTCCGCAGGCCGATGCTCTATCCACTGAGCCAAACTGGTTTCGGCGAGAGGTTATAGTTTATTTATTACAGTCATCAATCTACACTAATAAAAGACAAACATGCAAATTGACCTTACCTTTGCTACACCTTAAGCCACACCCAGCAGCCAATCAGAGTGACTATATGCAAATTAACCCAACCAAGATGGCGGCCAGCAGCCACGGAGCTGGAGCGAGCAGGAGGCTTGTTTGCCCCAATGATGGAGGAAGCCAAGTTTCTCGCCTGCTGCGGCAGCTCTGAGCTCCACTGAAAGCAACAAAGTTTCAATTATAGAAGATAAATAAACCCCAGATACCTGCTTTCAGCCAGTCATGGCCATGGAGCTGGAGTGAGCAAGAGGCGTGGGTTGCCCCTGGCGATGGAGGAAGCCAAGATTCCCTCCCGCCCGCCCTGGCTGGCTCTGAGTTCCTCTCAAGGCTACAAAGTTTCAATTATAGAAGGTAAATAAATCCCAGAATAAAAAAAAAAGGAGAGGCTGGGAGCTTCTGTCGCTGGAGGGGCTTGGCCAGCCTGAAAACGGCCCTCAGTCCCTCACCAAGACTGGCCAGGCACCCCAGTGGGGACCCCCCACCCTAAAGGGGGTGTGGCCAGCCAGCAAGCAGCCATCAGCCCCTCACCCAGGCTGGCCAGGCACCCCAGTGGGGACCCCCACCCTGATCCCAGACACCCTTCAGGGCAAACCAGCCAGTCCCCACCCATGCACCAGGCCTCTATCCCATATAATAAAAGGGTAATACGCAAATTGACCCTAACAGCAGAACGACTAGGAATGACTGGTCACTATGACACACACCACCAGGGGGCAGATGCTCAATGCAGGAGCTGTCCCTTGGTGCTCAGTGCACTCCCACAGGGGGAGCTCTGCTCAGCCACAAGCCAGGCTGATGGTTGCTAGTACAGCAGTGGTGGCGGGAGCCTCTCCCGCCTCCTCAGAATCAGTAAGGATGTCCGACTGCAGCTTAGGCCTGCTCCCTGCTAGCAAGTGGACATCCCCTGAGGGCTGCCGGGCTGCCAGAGGGATGTCTGACTGCCAGCTTGGGCCCGATTCCCCAGGGAGCGGGCCTAAGCCAGCAGGTGGGCATCCTCTGAGGGGTCCCAGACTGCAAGAGGGCATAGGCCAGGCTGAGGGACCCCCCCGAGTGCACAAATTTTTGTGCACCGGGCCTCTAGTAATATTATACTAGAGGAGAGTAACAGTACAGAACTATTTCATGAGTTTGTTCAGTGTTTCCACTGCGTGTAACATATCAAGCACAGCATATGAAATATAGTCAATAATACTGTAATAACTATGTATGGTGCCATTTGGGTACTGGAACTATCAGGTGGAACATTTTGTAAACTATAAACCAATATGCTGTACATGTGAATCTAATACAAAATAATATTGAAACTAAACTGTAAATCAAATAATTAAAATATTTAAATTCATTTGACAGCAAATAAAGAACATATTGGACAACAAAGGCATTGGCAAGTTTCCAATGCCTTTACATATATTGTACAATTTTTGAAATATTTACATGGGTACCTGAAAAATAGCACTTGGTTATCAATTTAATCAAAATGATAATAAAATGTTTTAAATTAACCATATAGGCAGCCAACATGATTCTAAGAAAATTTAGTTCTTCCACCTTGGTCTCTGTGCATTTGGGTGCATTTTTAAAAACTGGAGAACATAGTAAGGGCAATAAAATGAAGATAAAATTATTCCTATGATATGTGAAGTCTCTATTATAAGGAAGATTACATAAGGGAAATATAACTTCTCATTATCCCTTAATAAGAGCTTGAAGACCAATTTATAATCTTTAAATTTTTTTTTAACTTTGAAGTAACTATAGATTCACATTAAGTTGCAAAGAAATATGCAGGGAAGTTCTATGCACTCTCCTCCTTCACACCCCAGATTTTCCCAGTGTTAACAACTTACACTACTATAATACAATATCAAAACAAAGAAATTAATATTGATAAAACCCATAGAGATTATTCAGATTTAAACAGTTATACATGCACTTGAGTGCATGTATGTGTGTATGTATCTATGCACTTTTATCTCATGTGTATCTTTGCATAACTATTACCACAATCAAGACATTCAACCAACATCACCACAAGACTCCTTCATGTTATTCATTTATGTCACACCAATTTTCTCCTTTCCTTCTCCGATTTCTGTAAACCATGAATCTCCTCTCTATCTCTGTTATTTCATGAATGTTACATAAATAGAATCATGTAGTATGTGAGCTTTTAAGACTGACTTTTCCTCACTCAGGATAATACTCTTGTGATTTATCCAAATTATTACCTGAGTCAGTAATTCATTCTTTTATTACTGCTGAGTAGTGTTTCATGGTATGGATGTACTACAGTTTATTTAACCATTCACTCATTGAAGAACATTTGGGTAGTTTCCAGTTTTTTGTTATTACAAATAAAGCTGCTATAAACATTCATATACAAGTTCCTGTGTAAAAAGAAATCTTCATTTCTTTGGGATAAATGTTAAGAGTATAATCACTGGACCATATGTTAAGTCCATGTATAGATCTGAAAGTAACTGCAAAAATATTTTTCCAAGGTGGTTGTACCATTTTACATTCCTACCAGCATCATATGAATGACTCAGTTTCTCTATATCCTCACCAGCATTTTGGTGCTGTTACTATTTTTTATTTTAGTTATTCTACTAGGTGTATAGTGATACCTAATTTGTTTTAATTTGCATCTCTCTAATGACTAATGATGATGAACATCTTTTCATTCATTTATTTGCCATTTGTGTATCCTGTGGGGGTGAAATGTCTGTACATATCATTCATTTTCTAATTGGATTGCTTGTTGTTTGTAATGCTAAGTTTCGAGCTTTTAATATATTTACATGCAAGTTCTTTATTGGATATGTAATTGCAGGCTGAGATTTGTATTTTTATCCTTTTAAGAGAATATTTCACAGATAAATTGTTTTTTCTTTTAGATGAGGTCTAATTTGTCAAATTTTCATTTTATCAATTGTGCTATTTGGTGTTGAGTCAAAGAGCTTTGACTCGTTCTACCTAGGTTCATGTTCTTTTCTATAAGTTTTGTAGTTTTACATTTTACACTTATGCCCATTATCCATTTTGAGTTATTTTTTATATAAATTTTAGGTCAAGGTTCATTTTCTTGTTCATGGATATCCAGCTTTTTTCAGCAACATTTATTGAAAAGGCCATTCTTCCTCCATTGAATTGTTTTTGCTCCTTTATCAAAAATAAATGGGCATATTAGTGGGATTTATTTCTGGGTTCTATATTCTGTTCCACTGATCTATGTGTCTATCCCTCTGCAATTTATGACTTTAACTGAAAGAAAGTCAGATTCTAGATTTGCATTAATACAATATTGGCAGTAAAATTTCACAACCTTTTTTTTTTTCTATTGTGAACAAACCCATCAAAACTGAGCCAAATCTTAGCAAAAATTTAACAGTTTTGTTGCTTCTTTTCACATTCTGTGTTATAAACCAAGTCAAAAGAAAATTCCCTTTCCTGAAAACCTTCTACAGTTTTGTATAACTATTAATGCTTTGTCTTTCCCCGTCTTCTTTTTTGTTCTGGAGCAATCAGGTGCTTCAAAGAAAAAACTAGTCTCTTCTTACCTTAATAAACAAAAACATAATTGTTACCTTCTTTACCCAGGTTTATTTCTCTCCTACTGTTTTTCTAGTATATTCATATTAATTATAACATTTACAAAGTAACTAACTTCTGCTCGGCCAGTGTGCCACAGTGGTTGAACATCAACTGATGAACCAGGAGGTCATGGTTTGTTTCTCTGTCAGGGCACATGCCTGGATTGTGGGTGTACAGGAGGCAGCCGATCAATGATTCTCTCTTCTTCTCCCTTCCTTTCTGAAATCAATAAAAATTATTTAAAAACAAATAGTAACCTCTATCTCACAGGAAAGAAAAGGGAGGAAGTAATTGAAAACTGTTGTACACTATAATTAATCAGAATAGGAAAGCTTATGAGTATACAACTTCATACAGCCTCACATATATATTTTACATTTTAAAGTGTTAAGAATGAATGTGTTCATTCACAGGACCAAAGGCAGTCATCCTATAGCTTATAAAAATATAAGCAAGTGTATATTAGTTTGAAATTATTCTTAGTAATCAGCTTTTAGTATTCCATTTCATTTAGAAATTATTTAGTAATAAAAACTTATTGCTTAATTCATTTTATTTGATATTAACCTGTGTTTAATTTACTTAATGATCTTGAAAATTATGTTCAAGCTACAAAACATAATTACAGCTCATGTAAAAAGCTTATCATAATAAAATATAGACAACAAACTTAAATTTTTCACAATCTTAAAAAATTATAATAGCTTGTTTGATTAGTAAACCAAAATAATAAGTTTAACACATTAAGCACCCAGCCTGTTTTGACTTCAGGATGGAAAGTATAATGTCAGTCACCAGTGACTGACTGGGTGCTTAACGTGTTAAGAAATTCATAATATGTGTTATTTTCATAAAAGACATAATTTTATAAAAAAAATGTATACTTTATAACTTATACTTAATATACATTTAAAAGGACCTCGAGCTATTTTTTCTCTTTCTTAAACCTAAATGATCAAACCAATCTAAATTGTTCAAAGATCCTTAATTATGTAAACACTAGAGGCCCAGTGCATGAAATTCATGAATGGGGGGGGTCCCTCATCCCAGCCTGCACCCTCTCCAATCTGGGACCCCTCTAGGGATGTCCAACTGCCAGATTAGGCTCGATCCCGCAGAGCAGTCAGACATCTCTCTCGCAACCTGGGACCACTGGCTCCTAACCCCTCTGCCTGCTTGCCTGATCTCCCCTAACCACTCTACCTGCCTGCCTGTTCGCCCCTAACTGCCTCAGCCAACCTGATTGCCCCTAAATGCCCCCCTGCCGGCCTGATTGCCCCTACCTTGCCCCCTGCTGACCTGATCGCTCCTACCTTGCCCCTCTTCCAGCCTGATCACCACTAAGCACCTCTGCCTTGGCCCCCAGCCTAAGCCGCAGTCTGGTCTCCCTCTGCTAGAGGCGACCTGGCTGATCAGGGGAAGGCACCACCCCATCAGCCCTATATTGCTGCCACTGGAAGCCACCATGGCTGCCTCAGCCTCCAGCCTCGCAGCTGGGTGTGGCTGCCTGAGCCTTGGGCCGGCCCTCGTAGTGGCAGCTGCCATCCATGCCTTGCCTGAGCCTCAGGCAGCTGCTGCGGCTTTGTCTGGAAGGACGTCCAGATGGTCGTCTGGAAGATGTCCGCCCTAATTAGCATATTACCTTTTATTAGTATAGATGACTTTTTAAAATGTGTCTGAGTTAGACATTTCTGTAATCCTATATAATAAAAGCCTAATATGCAAATCGACCGAATGACAGAATGTTGGAATGACTGGTCGCTATGATGCGCATTAACCACCAGGGGGCAGACGCTCAATGCAGGAGCTGCCCCCAGCACACAGGCCCCAGGCCAGCCAAGGTGGGTGCCAACTGGGCCCCCTCACCGATCGCCCTGCCAGTCATCCCACAGAGGGAGGTGACCAGCGGCAGGGAGTGGGGCCGATGAGCGGGCAGTGCCAGGCCGGCCAAGGCAGGTGCCAGTGGGGGGCCAAGATTGCCCTGCCACCAGTCGCCCTACAAATCAGCCCTGATTGCCAGCCAGGCCTAAGGACCCTACCCATGTACGAATTTTGTGCACTGGGCCGCTAGTGATTTTATAAATGCATAGTATATTTACAGTATTACAAGTTCATTTTAAAATTTTCTGGTTGATAGGAATATTTTTTATATAAGTGCTCAAATCAATTACAATTGGCCTCATTAAAGAGACATTATGGTTTAGTTTATTACTATTCATAGGTAGGATATTATTTCATATTCATATGAAACAGAAAGTCTTCTCTAGTTTAAATAAACACAGATATATGGAGAATTTACAGTGTCAGTACTATAACTTCTGGATCCCAAGCACTGAGGGAGCTGGGTGGGGGGGGGGGCGGCCCCGAATTGATCACCCCACAGGTGGGATGGTGGAGCAGGTGCGGGGGCAGCGCCAGACCATGGTGGGGTGCCAGGCAGGGCTGCGAGGCTGGGGGTGTGAGCTGGGTCTGCGAGGCTAGGGGCATGATCTGGGGCCTGATCCCCAGAGGTCACACCGAGGGACCCCACCCATGCACGAATTCATGCACCAGGCCTCTAGTAATCAAATAAAGGGGAAAAACCAAATGTTGCCCAGAATGTGGAGAACATGGAACCCTCATACATTGCTGGTAGAAATGTTAAATGATGTAGCTGTTATGGAAAACATTCTGTCAGTTCAGCAGAGTTACCATATGATCCACAATTTCACTTGGGTATATACCCAAGAGAATTGAAAATGTATTCCATACAAGAACTTCTACATGAATGTTCATAGCATCATTCATATTAGCCAAAAAGTGGAAACAATCCAAATTTTCATCAGTGGATGAATGGATAAATACCATGTTATATCCATACAATGGACTATTTTTAGCTTTAAAAGCAATCAAGTACTGATACATGCTACAGAGTGGATAAATCTTGAAAACTGTATGCTAAGTGAAAGAGCCCATAATAATAAAAAATTATTATATGACTAGAGGCTCAGTGCACAAAAATTTGTGCACTCGGGGGATCCCTCAGCCCGGCCTGTGGCCTCTCGCAGTCTGGGACCCCTTGGGGGATGTCTGCCTGCTGGCTTAGGCCCGCTTCACAGGGGATTGGGCCTAAGCTGTCAGACAGACATCCCTTTGGCAGCCTGGGAGCCCTCAGGGGATGTCCACTTGCCAGGGGTAGCAGGCCTAAGCTGCAGTCAGACATCCTTAGTGCTGCTGAGAAGGCGGGAGAGGCTCCCACCAACACCGCAGTGCTGGCAGCCATCAGCCTCACTTGTGGCTGAGCAGAGCTCCCCCTGTGGGAGTGCACTGACAACCAGGGGGCATCTCCTGCATTGAGAGTCTGACCCCTGGTGGTCAGTGTGTGTCATAGTGACCAGTCATTCCCAGTTGTTCTGCTGTTAGGTTCAATTTGCATATTACCCTTTTATTATATAGGATAGAGGCCTGGTGCATGGGTGGGGGCCGGCTGGTTTGCCCTGAAGGGTGTCCCAGATCAGGGTAGGGGTCCCGCTGGGGTGCCTGGCCAGCCCGGTGAGGGGCTGAGGGCTGTTTTCAGGATGGCCACACCCCTTTCAGGGTGGAGGTCCCCACTGGGGTGCCTGGCCAGCCTGGGTGAGGGGGTGATGGCTGTTTGCAGGCTGGCAAGCCCCCCAGTGGGGACCATCACCCCATGGGGGTATGGCCATTCTTTTTGAGGGGCTAATGGCTGTTTGAAGGCTGGCTATAGCCCCTTTAGGTTGGGGGTTCCCACTGGGTTGCCTGGCCAGCCTGGGTGAGGGGCTAATGGCTGTTTGCAGGCTGGTCACACCCCCTTCAGGGTGGGGTTCCCCACTGGGGTGCCTGGCCAGCCTAGGTGAGGGGCTGATGGCTGTTTTCAGGCTGGCCATGGCCGCAGGCTTGAAGCAGGTATCTGGGATTTATTTAACTTCTATAATTGAAACTTTGTAGCCTTGAGCAGAGCTCAGGGCTGGCCAGGACAGGCAGGAAGCTTGGCTTCCTGCATCGCCGGGGCTACCAAGCCTCCTGCTGGCTCCAGCTCCGTGGCCGCCGCCATCTTTTTGACAGACTGATGGAGTGAGGGTGTGATGGTTAATTTGCATATTACTCTTTTATTAGATAGGATTCCATTTATATGAAATGTCCAATATAGGAAAATCTATAGAAATAGGTAGTATATTAGTGGTTTCCTGGAGATGGGGTGAAGGGTCAATAGGGGAGACTGCTAATATGTTTGGGGGTTTATTTTTGGAGTATTGAAATGTTCTAAAATAAGATTCTGGTCATGGTTGTACAAATCTGAATATACAAAAAAAACATTGACTTTCACACTTTCAAACAGATGAAATTTTATGATATGTAAATAATATCTCAATAAAGTTCTGTAAAAATACAATAAGCAAAACAAAATAAATAAAAAATCTAAATAGAATTTCTTTCCCTTCCTGTGCTCCATGGATCATCTTGTAAACATCCATTCTATAAACCTCTGGTTTAAAGACCCTTCTCAGTGGTCCTGAAAATAACACTGTATTGGTTGCCAAAATTTAAGGTGTGTTAAATGTAATCATTCCCCTTAATGATTTAGAATCCAATAGTAAATGGTTGGAGGAAGAAAAACAACTTAATCACCAAAAATACTTTTTTGGACCTCACTTGACCTTCATATCAATCCCTGTTGGACCTATCTTCCCTAATGGCGATTTTCTTAACAAAAGATATCATCTTAACCAATTTTGTTCTGGCAAAGGGATAGTAAACCCATGACTAAACTTCTTGCTTGTAATTTTTATAGTGGTTACTCCAAATATTCAGTGACTTTAAATGACTGTGGTCCCAATACCAAACTCATATATTATTTTTAGTAATTGTTCTCATCAAAATTAAAATTGCATAGCTCAAGGTCAACATAGTGTTTCAATTTTTATTCTTTGAAATATCTACCTCTATTATTAATTTTCCTTTAGGTCCATTCTAATTATAGTGTTTTCACACTATACTTTTCACACTGAACTTTTCTCATTGCCATATATAGTATATTGCAAATTGTGAAAGAGTCTAAGTATATTTATGTAACAGAGCTGAAAGCCTGGAAAAGATATATTCTACTAGCATCTACTTAAAGTTCCTATAAATCCTAGCAAACTGAAAAAGAGAATAACTATGTGTAAATTCTATACATTAGTGGTGTAATGTTTTACTAAAAACAATTATTGTGACCCTGTCCAGTTTGATTCAGTGGATAAAACATTGGCTCGAAGACTGAAGGGTCCTGGATTTGATTCCCATCAAGGGCATGCACCTTGGTTTCAGACTTGATCCCCATCTGGGAGCATACGAGAGGCAACCAATCCATGTGTCTCTCTCACATTGATGTTTCTCTTTCTCTCCCCCTCCCTTTGACTCTCTCTAAAAATATCAATGGGAAAATATCCTCAGGTGAGGATTAAAAACAAACATACAAAAACAATTATTGTGAAATTAATACTTTGAACAGAGAACTGTGCCAATTTCACTCTGCAGAGAAGTAATCATTGTAAATGTATGCATGTCAGGCATCAGAATTTTACCTGTAAGGAAAGAAACTGTTATCTAGAAGAATTACACTCGACTACCTATATCCTGACCAGATTTTAGAAGTCTAGCCCTTTATTAGCTTCTTTCCTTTTAGATTATGAGTCTTCCTGGAGTTACAAGACCCATCATTATCTCCTGCACCCATTCGATTTGGGTACATAAACAGAGCTACTGGCATTTTGACCTTGGACAGCTTCCTTGGAGTTGATTTCGTAATTCTATCTCATACCAATTATCCCTTATTACAAGGCTTAAATTCACTAACATACAATTTAATTCACTTTCATGACTATTATTAGATTTATAGATGCATGTAATATATTTTAATTTTTATTATTTACAATTATGCACTGAAGTTCTAACTGGAAATGCATATAAGTAATCTTTGCAAATGGTAAAAAATTGAAAAACTAACTGAAATGTACCTTTAATCCTTAGACACCCTCAGTCTAAGAATGGTCTATGTTATAGGACCTGCCTTTCAAAAGTTGCTATTTTCTCTTGCTCACACATATTTTTAAAGGGTGACAATGTAATTTAATGAGGATCTACTAATTTCTAGTCATTATTATTTAAGTACTAGAGGCTCTGTGCACAAAAATTTGTGCACTCGGGGGGGGGGGGGGCGGTCCCTCAGCCCAGCCTGTGCCCTCTCACAGTCTGGGACCCCTCGGGGGATGACCACCTGCTGGCTTAGACCCGCTCCCTGGGGGATTGGGCCTAAGCTGGCAATCAGACATCCCTCTGGCAGCCTGGGAGCCCTCGGGGGATGGCCACTTGCCAGTGGGGAACAGGCCTAAGCTGCAGTCGAACATCCTTAGCACTGCTGAGGAGGTGGGAGAGGCTCCCACCACCACCACTGTACTGGCAGCCATCAGCCTGGCTTGTGGCTGAGCAGAGCTCCCCCTGTGGGAGTGCACTGACCACCAGGGGGCATCTCCTGCATTGAGAGTCTGACCCCTGGTGGTCAGTGTGTGTCATAGTGACCAGTCATTCCCAGTCGTTCTGCTGTTAGGGTCAATTTGCATATTACCCTTTTATTATATAAGATAGAGGCCTGGTGCATGGGTGGGGACCAGCTGGTTTGTCCTGAAAGATGTCCCAGATCAGGGTAGGGGTCCCGCTGGGGTGCCTGGCCAGCCTGGGTGAGCGTCTGATGGCTGTTTTCAGGCTGGTCACACCCCCTTTAGGGTGGGGGGTCCCCACTGGGGTGCCTGGCCAGTCTGGGTGAGGGGCTGAGGGCCATTTTCAGGCTGGCCAAGCCCCCTAGTGATGGAAGCTCCCAGCCTCTCCTTTTTTTCTTTTTTTTTATTCTGAGATTTATTTACCTTCTATAATTGAAACTTTGTTGCCTTCAGTGGAGCTCAGAGCTGGCCAGGATAGGCGGGAAGCTTGGCTTCCTCCATCACTGGAGCAACCAAGCCTCCTGCTCGCTCCAGCTCTGTGGCCATGGCCGGCTGAAAGCAGGTATCTGGGGTTTATTTACCTTCTATAATTGAAACTTTTTTGCCTTCAGTGGAGGTCAGAGCTGGCTGCCATAGGTGGGAAGCTTGTCTTCCTCCATCACTGGAGCAACCAAGCCTCCTGCTCGCTCCAGCTCCATGGCTGCCAGCCGCCAGCTTGTGTGGGTTAATTTGCATATAGTTGCTCTGATTGGCTAGTGGGCATGGCTTAAACCATAATGAAGGTATGGTCAATTTGCATCTTCGTCTTTTATTAGATTCTATTTAATGCTAACAAAATTATGAGGATGACTTTACTATGTAAATGGAAAAAATGGTTCAAATTTTTAAATTAAGTGAGTAAGGCAATATAAAAAAAAGAGTAAATGTAATTCTTCTGAATTTAAATCTAGTTATATTTTTTTTTTTGTAAGCCAGTGAGTAAGATAAAATGGCTGCCCAGGAGATAACTTCACCTGTGCAATAAGGGGTGGTGGGGAAGGGGAGTGAAACAACATAAGGGAATTTCCCTACCCACAGATATAAAATAAACAATTTAACTAATTGAGTATGTGATATGGGGATAGGGTTATCTAATAGGGGAGCAAGAAACTAAAAGGAATAAGGCAGGGATTTCACATAGATAAGTAAATGGAATGAAAATCACAGTAGTGTTTGTAAGTATTAAGGCAAAGATTCAAACTGAAGACCTTCCTCTTTACCACTAGATTTATACATACAATTGTTCATACCTGTTCTTTATCTGGTATATTATGTCTTTTGAACTTTTCCCACAAAGTTTTGCCAATCTCTCAAGTGCTAGGTCTAATGCATCACTGAAGCATTTCATGATCCAATTCCTCTTCCTAGGAGATGAAATATTTATTTCAGCTATAGGGTATAATATTGAAAGGCATCAGTACAGGGAGTGTTTGGTCATTGGAATGGAATTGTGTTTGCCTTTGGCCAAACTTGATCAGATTTTCTGAGATGCCAGCATCATGGTCCAGGATCCTTGCATTAATCCTAGTCTCAGCTGGCAGAACCAAGAGAGGGTTGGGCAAATGTCAACTATGCACTCCAACATCAGAAACTGATGCAATAGTATTACATCTCTTACTATGTATGAATGTAGACGTTTCTCTACTTCTTAAAGAGAGAAAAAGAAACAAAGACTGATAGTAATCTGCATAGTTCAGCCTCATGTCCCAATGTTGTTAATGTCTGTGCTAAAATGCACTTGATTCCTGAATACAAATCTCACTTAATAAAGGCTTAGCTAAAAGAAGAAATGAGAAGGTGAGGGAAAAATAGTGTCTCAAGTACTCATCCAGATAGATACTCCTTTATGGCTCCTACATGAAGGGTTAGTCTTGTACTGTTCGCTGTGGTAGCCAACAGCTAAATGTGACTGTTGAATACATGAAATATGACTAGTACAAATTGAGATGTACTGTAAGTGTAAAATATGCCCTAGTTTTAAAGACCTGGTATAAAAACAATGTAAAAAATATTGTTAACCATTTTTATATTGATTACATTTTATAATGATAATATTTTTAATATTATGGGTTAAATAGTTATTAAATTTAATTTTACCAATTTCTTTTTTTTACATTTTTAATGTAGCCGCTAGGAAATTTTATGTTACTTATGTGGCTCATATTTGTGGCTTCGCTAATATTTCTATGTGCAGTGCTGGTTTAGACCTAAAGTGTGGTCCAAGAACCAGCATCATTAGCATCATCTGGGAGTTAATTAGGGCCTACCCAAACCTACTAAATCAGAATCTATACATAACATGATTCACAGGTGATTCCTTTGTGCATTAAAACTTGGGAAGCACTACTCTTAGACACTGCACAAAAGACTGATTCTTGACTCAACTGTAAGTATATTAAAAAGTTTGGGGCTGTGTAATGGTTAATTTTATGTGTCAACATGGCTAGTCTATGGTACCCAGCTAATTTGGTCAAATATCAGCCTAGATCAGCCGTGGGCAAACTACGGCCCACTTGAAATGAATAAAACTATTGAAAAAAAAGACCGTACCCTTTTATGTAATGACGTTTACTTTGAATTTATATTAGTTCACAAAAACACTCCATCCATGCTTTTGTTGCGGCCCTCCGGTCCAGTTTAAGAACCCATTGTGGCCCTCGAGTCAAAAAGTTTGCCCACCCCTCGCCTAGATGTTACTGTGCAGTGTTTTTTGTTTGTTTGTTTGTTTTAAGATACAATTAAAATTTGCTATCAATAGACTTTGAGTAGAGCAGAATCTATATATGTAAAAGCCAAGCAACCAGAACGATGGACTGACCGGAATGACTGGTCGCTATGACACACACTGTGGTGGCCAACTGGCCTGATCAGGGCCCTGCTTGACCCCCCCAACTCCCCATGGCCCCTCCCTTCAATCTGGCCACACCCCTGATTGCCCCCCTGCCCCAATCAGGGGCAGGGCCAGCCGCCCAATGGCCCATGGCCCCTCCCCCCAGTCATTCCTGCCTTGATCGGCCCCCCACCCTAATCATGGGCGGGGCCAACCAGCCAACCTCCCATGGCCCCTCCCCCCCACCATCGGGGTGGGCCGGCCAGACCCCACTCATGCACCAATTTGTGCACCAGGCCTCTAGTATACTGAATAATGTGGCTGGGTCTCATTTATTCAGTTGAAGAGCAAAACTGAGGTTTTCCAAAAAAGATGTCATTCTTTCTTAAGATTTCAACATAAAAGCAATACTGCCTGAGTTTTCTGCCTGCTGGGCTGCCCTTCAGATTTTGGACTCAAGACTGCAACATCAGCTGTGACCTGAATTTTCAGCCTTCTTGCCTCCCTGCAAATTTCAGACTTGCCAGGCCCCACAATCATGTGAGCCAAATCTCTCTCTCTCTCTCTTTCTGTGCCTGGAGAGCCCTGACTAATATAGACTGCTGCACTTCTCATGGTCCTAGTTACCAAAATCTCAGATCTGTTCCTATTCTTTCCCCCTTTTAGTTCTGGCATATTACCTAGTTTTTTAACCAAATCTCATTCATTTTTCTTTTTTCATCCTAGGGTTGATTCATGACTCCCAAAAGATAATCAGTGTTAAAGGATAATTTCAAAAAGGTAAAATTGTGTTTATACAAATATAATATAAACACACAAAGGCTTTATTTAACTCTCAATGATTGAACAAGTAAGCTGTTAGTATGGTTCAAAGGCGAATCCAAAGAACAGGCATACATATAGGTGATCAAATGAATTTCCTAATAGATGCAAAACTGATCAGTGCTTACAGGGAAATAAAATGTAATTTGTGGAGACATCTCTTCTTCAATTAATTGCATCCCCAAACAGAACAAAATTTTTGCATCTGTATGTATCAAAATAGTTTGCATTATTATCCATTTTTTACGACATATAGAAATGTAAAATAGCCCCAAGAGAGTGAAAAGCATAGCTCTTAATGTTGTCAGAAAACTCTTAAAAGTCTAGTAGATAACATCTAAAGATCTTCTAGACAACCTCTGGGTCTCAGAAATAAATCTATCTTAGCTGCATCTTTAAGCTAAATCTCTAAAGCTATAATATCTAGGGATTACTTGAAGAATTTGTAGAAAGTGAAAATCCCTGTGCCCCACCTCTGATTTCTATATACAAGGTGGAGCAAAAGTAGGTTTACAGTTGTTCATATGGAAAATAATGCAATCTATAATAATAAAAGCATAATATGCTAATTAGACTGGACAGCCGAATGACCTTCCAGACATCCTTCCAGACGACCTTCCGGACGAAGCTGGGGCTACAAGGGCCAAGGCAGCAGCCATGGCTGCAAGGGCCAAGCCCCTTGCAGAATTTCGTGCATTGGACCTCTAGTAATTAGTAAATAATAATAAAAAAATAAACTGTTTCACATACTCACAACTATAAACCTACTTTGCCCCATCCTGTATTCTGATTCCATAAGCAGGAGCCTAGGGAATTGTAACAAGCACTACAGGTATGAAATTTAAGCATGCTACACTTTAGAAGTGCTGTCCTAAAAACCAAAAATATCTCAACCAAATATATCTAGGTAAGGCAATCAGAAAATAAAGTCATTTAAAAATTATTTTCACTTGATGCCCCTTTGAAATACTGGGAAAATTTGTAATATGGCTTTATCATGAGAATAAAATGTTTTTTAAAAAATCAACACTTGCTACATTAATGTTAATGTCTTTTTGAAATACTGAAGTAGCTATGGCTAGTTCTGGTTTGGAATACATTTCTATTTAATACTATATTCAAGACTCAAATAATCTTGATTATGGACCTGATAAAGGGGAAAACCAAATTCATCACTTCATCTCGAGGGGCTAAAAAAAATGTGTCCTGTTTGTATTGCCAATGAAAAAAAAATTTTTTTGTAATGAAAAAATTGGCATACATCATTTTACTAAAGTTTTTCCTTCTGATGGTAATGCCTCTTCTCTGTTTGGTAATTCTTTGACCCTCCCAAAAGTTACCTTCTGTGACCCTCTTCTACTTTCATGATCCCTTTCTTTGTTTTATCATTATCACGCTTTTCTTTGTTTTTCCAAATCACTTTGTATTTTTCCTCATTGTATGTTTTATAGGGTAATTCATTGTTATATATTTGTCTTTCCTGCTAGATTGTAAATTTCTCCAGGGCAGAAAACATGGTGTAATTATTTTTGTGAACTGAGTTCCTAACTTAGTTCCTAACATGGCCATAATTTGAAATCTATACCCACAGGACACCAAACCAGTTTTATGAATATAATTCAAGACTTCATCAGGTACTTTCCCCTCACAATAATAAATTAAAGATATATGCATCCTAATAATTTATGTTGATGACTGAATAAGTGACTGTTTTCAAAACATGGCTAGACTTCTTTGAAAATTGATAAATCTAAGAGATACTAAGCCCACTTTAATTTTTTAAAATTTATCTGTATTGTTGAGAGTATTACAGATATCCTTATTTTTTTCCCATTAAACCCCTCCACCCTGTACCTACCCCTCCCAGACCTTTACCACAGTATTGTCTGTGTCCATGGGCTATGCATAAATGCATATAAATTCCCTAGTAAATCTCTCCTCACCCCCACCTTCCCTCATTCTGTTCCATACTTCTATGTCTCTGTCAGAGAAAGATAAGTATAATATGATCTCACTCATATTTGGAATCTAATGAACAAAATAAACTGATGAACAAAATAGATTCAGAGACATAAGTTCCTATTTTTAGATTGTGAGGTACTAATGAAGAAAGAAAAAAAAGCCCCATATGACAACAACCTGGGATAAAGGGATGATTAGATAAATCTTTTGCTTTCTTAATTCTAATAAGTTAGTGTTCAACAATGTGGCATTTCTGTCAGCTTAAATTTTCTCTAAGGTGCTTTGTCTGATTCTGCTAGGTAATGCTAGTGTTCATAAATTAGGCAATGTTATTGTTGTTAGGGAACATAGATAGTTACCTTCTATTACAATCAATTTTGAAAAAATAATCTAGCATTTAATTTTATTTGTGAGTGTATGTTCTACACATTTCAAGCTGAATAAAATCTTAATAAATATTATGTAAAACATTATGATTATAACTAGTCTATGTCTAGAATGTGTGTGTCTGTACTACCCAGATGCCACTCTAATTTTGTGCTACATTATTCTGTGAGAGAGGTCAGCCAGGAAATGGGCCAGGGCCTTTTAAAAATCCCAGTGTTCAGCCAATTCTATTAGCTCCAAGTGCTTTGCTCTTTTCCTCTGTGAGCATACATCAACTTGGGATAATAGGTCCAATTTTCAAAAGGCTGCATTTGATTTATTTATTTTGGAAATTCAGCTTTTAGCCTGGAAAAAAAACATGCTTATTTTTAATTGCCAGATTCCCCACACCAATCTAGATGGAATTAGAAAATATTTATCTTAGAGACTGATTACTGAAGCACATTTTATTTATTTATTTATTTTTTAAAATATATTTTATTGAGTTTTTACAGAGAGGAAAGGAGAGAGATAGAGAGCCAGAAACATTGATGAGAAAGAAACATCGACCAGCTGCCTCCTGCACACTCCCCAGTGGGGATGCACCCGCAACCAAGGCACATGCCCCCGACCGGAATCGAACCTGGGACCCTTCAGTCCGCAGGCCGACGCTCCTTCCACTGAGCCAAACCGGTTTCGGCTGAAGCACATTTTAAATAATGAATTGTGAAGGAGAACTAACATTTTCTTCCCATTATCCTGATGATAGGAAGTAAGTTTACAGAATCTTAGTTAAGGGACTAAATATTCTGATTTCTTAAAAGCCTGCCTTCACATGCACAGAATTCCTATGCTATGGTCAAATAATATCATTGCCCATACTGAACCCACTAGCATTTTAAAAATTCTTCAGAATTTAAAAGATAGTTAAAGGATAATTTTGTAAAGGTTAAGTCATGATGGTCATAAAATATAATATGAACATGTATCAAAGATTTTATTTTACTTATTAACTAATGAAAAAACCAGAAAGATGTTATTGATTCAAGGCAAATTGAAAAAGCAGTAATAATAGCTCATGAAATTAATTTAAAAATAGATTAAAAACTGTCTTTTTACACAGAGGGAAGGGGAAATCAACAGTCTCTCCAATGAACAGAATGAATTTACATATGGAAAATATTTCCAGTTATTTTAGTTATGTACAACTTAGAATTACAAAATAATTCAAAGACAATGAAAGGTGGAAATATCCCTGATAGATAAACTCAATAGGACACCCACTAATTCTTTTTTTTAAATCTTTTTTTAATTGTTTTATTGCTTAAAGTATTACAATGAGTATTATATATGTCTCCTTTTTTTTTCTCCCCATGACCTTCCCCTAGCCTCCCATACCCCCAGTGTCTTGTGTCCATTGGTTATGCTTTTTTTAAAAATATATTTTATTGATTTTCTACGGAGAGGAAGGGAGAGGAATAGAGAGTTAGAAACATCGATGAGAGAGAAACATCGACCAGCTGCCTCCTGCACACCCCCTATTGGGGATGTGCCTGCAACCAAGGTACATGCCCTTGAACGGAATCGAACCTGGGACCCTTCAGTCCGTAGGCCGATGCTCTATCCACTGAGACAAACCGGTTAGGGCTGGTTATGCTTATATGCATGCATACAAGTCCTTTGGTTGATCTCTTACCCAGCCCTCTCACCCCCCAACCCTCCCCTGCCTTCCTGCTGTACTTTGACAGTCTGTTCGATGTTGCTCTGCCTCTGCATCTATTTTTGCTCATCAGTTTATAATGGTATTAATTATCCATAAATGAGTGAGATCATGTGGTATTTTTCTTTCATTGACTAGCTTATTTCACTTAGCATAATGCTCTCCAGTTCCATCCATGCTGTAGCAAATCGTAAGAATTCCTTCTTTTTTACAGCAGTATAGTATTCCATCATGTAGATTTACCATAGTTTTCTAATCCATTCATCTGCTGATGGGCACTTAGGCTGTTTCTAGATCTTAGCTATGGTAAATTGTGCTGCTATGAACATAGGGGTGCATATATCCTTTCTGATTGGTCTTTCTGGTTTCTTGGGATATATTCCTAGAAGTGGGATCACTGGGTCAAATGGGAGTTCCATTTTTAACTTTTTGAGGAAACTCCATACTGTCTTCCATAGTGGCTGCATCAGTCTGCATTCCCACCAGCAGTGCACAAGTGTTCCTTTTTCTCCACATCCTCTCCAGCACTTGTTGTTTGTTGATTTCTTAATGATAGCCATTCTGACAGGTGTGAGATGGTACCTCATTGTTGTTTTGATTTGCATTTCTCGGATGATTAGCGACTTTGAGCATGTTTTCATGTCTCTTGGCTTTCTGAATGTCCTCTTTTGAAAAGTGTCTATTTAGGTCCTTTGCCAATTTTTTGATTGGATTTTTTATCTTCCTTTTGTTAAGTTGTATGAGTTCCCTATAGATGTTGGATATCAGGCCCTTACCAGATACGACATTGGCAAATATGTTCTCCCATGCATTGGGCTTTCTTCTTGTATTGCTGATGGTTTCTTTTGCTGTGCAGAAGCTTTTTATTTTGATGTAGTCCCATTTGTTTATTTTCTCTTTAGTTTCCAATGCCCTAGGAGCTGTATCAGTGAAGAAATTGCTTCGGCATATGTCTGAGATTTTGTTGCCTTGGATTCCTCTAGTATTTTTATGGTTTCCCGTCTTACATTTAAGTCCTTTATCCATTTTGAGTTTATTTTTGTGTATGATATAAGTTGGTGGTCTAGTTTCATTTTTTTGCATGTATCTGTCCAATTTTTCCAACACCATTTATTGAAGTGACTGTCTTCACTCCATTGTATGTTCTTGCCTCCTTTGTCAAATAATTGAACATATTGGTTCAGGTCGATTTCTGGGCTCTCTATTCTATTCCATTGATCTATATGTCTGTTCTTGCGCCAGTACCAGGCAGTTTTGAGAACAGTGGCTTTGTAATACAGCTTGATATCTGGTATTGAGATCCCACCTACTTTGTTCTTCTTTCTCAGGATCGCTGCAGCTATTCGGGGTCTTTTTTTATTCCAGATGAATTTTTGGAGAGTTCGTTCTAGGTCTGTGAAATATGCCGTTGGTATTTTAATGGGAAGTGCGTTGAATTTATAGATTGCTTTGGGTAGTATGGACATTTTAATGATGTTGATTCTACCAATCCATGAACATGGTATGTTCTTCCATCTGTTTATGTCTTCCTCTATCTCTTTTTTCAACGTCCTGTAGTATTCTTAGTAGAGGTCTTTTACCTCTTTGGTTAAGTTTATTCCTAGGTATCTTAATCTTTTTGGTATGATGGTAAATGGTATTGCTTTTTTAGTCTCTCTTTCTGTAAGTTCACTATTGGTGTATAGAAATGTCATAGATTTCTTGGCTTTAATTTTGTATCCTGCTACATTGCCGAATTCATTTATGAAGTCGAATACTTTTTTGATGGAGTCTTTAGGGTTTTTTATGTACAATATGTTTCTTTTGATCTTTCATATATTTTTTTTCTGACAATGGAATCTGTATATATAGGAATGGTTCATTCATTAAGGTGATCTAAGGTTTCCCTTCTTCAAATATAGTTCTTATACATTGCTATTGTAATTCGTAGTTTTATTGTTAATTTTGTGTGTATTTACAGAACAAGCTCCAGTTCTTGTGAGTGAATGGAAGGAGAACTAGGAGAACTTCTTATAATCCTTTAAAGAAGAACCCTTCTGTGGTAGGTGGAATTCAAAGATGGTTCCCATGATTCTTATCGTCTGATATACATACCCTGTGAAATAATTTTCCCTTGATTGTGGATGGGCTTTGTAAATATGATTGTAAAGGGATTTTGCAGGTGTTGCTTTGGAGTAAATAAAAATGGAGATTATTATGGGTAGGCCTTAACTAATCAGGTTAGCCCTTAAAAGAGATAGGAAGCAACAGACATGCTCCTGCTGGCCTTGAAGATGGCCACCATGAGTTCAAGAGTTGCAAGAAAATGCAATTTTCCGATACCATGTGATCTTGGAAGAGTACATAGAGCCTCAGCATCTTGGTCAGCACCTTGATTTCAGCCTAGTGAGATAATGATGAGAGAAACCAGGTAATCTGAGCCCAGATTTCTGACCCATGGAAATAAATGGGTGTTTATTTTAAGCTGCTAAATTTGTGGTACTTTGGTCCACAGCAGTAGAAAACTGATACACTTCCTCTTTTATCTTAAAATATTTCCCCGTCCCCAACTTAATAAATGGATATAAATAAATATATAAGCAAGGAAGCAAACAAACAAGGAAAAAACTCACAGGAATAATTTGAAGTCTTGGTTACCATAACTTTATGTTGAACAACAGCTGACCCTTCTCCAATTAAATATAGATAATAAGAATCTGTGAAAGAAAACATGTATGTTATTCTGTTTGTCTTTGTGATAATAAAAGTAATACAGGTTTATTTTAGAAAATTTGGAAACCACATCAAGGCACAACAATAATATTTCATATAAGTTTTGTTTCTATGTATATTTTTCATGCACCATGACCTTCCTTGCCTACCACTGATTTGTAGTTCCTAGAATAGTATCTGGTACATAATAGATGCTAAAATAACATGTACTAAGCATGGAAACGATAGGATGAATAGTTTTAAAAGTTGGGTTTTTATTTTTACTTAAGGATATTTTATAGTCCTAATTCTTATTACTTTCTCTAGCTCAAACATAGTTAACATAATTCCTAAAGAAGTAGTTAGCAATGAACTGCATAGTATGCTATGTACAATAGAATACCTAGGAGCGACTCACAAAATCTGTAGCTTCAGCTTCTTGCTCATTGTGATCTCTTTCCCTTCCATTTTTGGCAAATAGACTTTTATCTGTTATATCTTTTAAAAACCTGTTTCAGTGAGCTATAATTCATATTCTTTGAGTCACCCATTGAAAGTTATAATTTTGCCCGGCTGACGTGGCTTAGTGGTTGAGCATCTACCCATGGACCAGGAGGTCATACTTCAATTCCTGGACAGGTCATATACCTGGGTTGTGGGCTTGATTCTCAGTGGGGATATGGAGGAGGCAGTCAATCAATGATTCTCATCATAGATGTTTCTATCTCTCTCTTTCTCTCTCTGAAATTAATAAAAAACATTAAAAAAATAAAATAGGAAGTTACAATTTCAGTGGCTTTTAGTATATTGATAGTTGTGCAGCCATCATTATAAGTTGTTATATTTTTTAATTAAAAGAATATATGTTACTTACTGTTAACGTGGGCAGGCTCTTATTATTTGTGCAAACCCACTATCTTGACTAGAAACTGCTGACTTGTTTGTACTAAAAATTTAGCTTTTTTATAGCATTAGTATATCTAATATAAGTTGAAATTGTTTTCCTTAAAGTGTATATAGTCCTTACAGTGGAATATTCTTAGGCAATAAAAAAGAATGAAGTTTTAATATATGCTACAACATGGATGAACCTTGAAAACATTGTGCCAAGTGATAGAAGCCAATCACAAAGACCATGTATATAATTCCATTTAATCATATATATGAAACGTCCAGATAAGGAAATCCTCAGAGACAGAAAGTAGATTAGTGGTTGCTAGGAACCATGGAGGGGTAAATGAGGAATGACTGCTAATCGATACAGGGTTTCTTCTGGGGGTGATGAAAATGTTCTTTAATTAAATTATGGTGATGACTAGGTGATTGCACAACTTTGTGAATGTATTAAGAAAGACTGAATTGTATAATTAAATAGGTGAATTTTATATATAATATCTCACTACAGCTGTTAAAATATATATGGGTTTCATTAAACCCATAATAACGAGTTTTATTATTTCTAATTGAACACAATAAAAGCTGATGATCCTAACGGACAAATTTTTTTAAAGTTATAGTTATAGCTATATTTAAACATTAACCAAATCACAAAAATGATTTTGTTTGTTTCTTGTATTTGTTTATTTAAAATTTTTATATTAAAGCCCTAGATGGTTTAGCTCTGTGGATTGAGCGTCAGCCTGTGGACCTAAGGGTCCTGAGTTTGATTCCGGTCAAGGGCACATGCCCAAGTTGGGGACTCGATCCCCAATGTGGGGTGTGCATGAGGCAGCAGATCAATGATTCTCTCTCATCATTGATGTGTCTATGTTTCCCTCTCCCTTCCTCTCTGAAATCAATAAAAAGATATTTAAAAATTTTTATATTAAAAAATGTGATTGCTGGTGGTTTCCATCAAACATTGAAGGCAGAAATAATATGCATTCTACAAAAACTTCCCAAAAGTGGAAGAGAGGGACCTCTTCCCAACTTATTTTATGAGGCCAGCATTACTGTAATCCCAAAACCAGAAGATATTACAAAGAAAGAAAACTATTGACCAATATCACTCAGGGACCTAAAAAAAACAATCAATGTACTTTATCATACTAACAAATTAATACAAATAATCACATATCCTTTGGCAAGGATATGAAGGAACTGAAATTATAACCATTCTGGTGGGAATGTAAAATGGTACAGCCACTTGGAAATGAGTTTGGCAGTTTCTTTAAAATTTCAATGCACAGCTACCATATGATCTATCCATTCCATCTCCATGGATTTACTGAAGAAAAACACATATGCCTATACAAAAAATTGTACATGAATGTTTAGAGCATCCTGTGTAGGAGCCAAAAAGTTGGAACAACCCAGATAACCCATTAACAGATGAATAGATAAATAAATTGGTGTATGTCCCTACCATGGAATACTCATTAATAAAGAGGAATAAACTGTTGATACAACCTGGATGGATCGCAAAATAATTTTGCTGAATGAAAGAAGCCAGCCCAAAATAACACATACTCATGATTACATTTGTACAAATTGTAAGAAATACAAATTAATCTATATTGACAGAAATCAGATTAGTTGTTGCTTGAGGAAGAGGAGAGTAGAAAGAGGTGGGAAAAAGTGATTACCAAGACACAAGAGAAAACTTTGGGGGTGATAGAGATATTCATCATTCTGATTTTGGTGATGTTTTCACATGTATAGGCATATGTTGAGACTTCAAAATTGTGTACTTTATAAATTTTTATTTCTTGATTTTAGAGAGAGGAAGGGAGAGAGAGAGAGAGAGAGAGAGAGAGAGAGAGAGAGAGAGAGATATTTGTTGTTCCAATTATTTATACATTTATTGGTTGATGCTTGTATGTGCTCTGAGTAGGGATTTAACCCATAACTTTGGCATATTGGGACCATGTTCTAACCAACTAAGCTACCTGGCTTGGGCAACAAGTTGTTTACTTTTTTTGTTGTTTTAATCCTCACCGGAGGATATTTTTCCATTGATTATTTATTTATTTAAAGAGAAAGAGAGAGTGGAAGGAAGGGAGAGAGAGACACATGGATTGGTTGCCTCCCACATGCGCCCTGACAGGGCCCTGGATTCAGCCTGCAACCCAGGTAAGTGCCCTTGACCTGAATCAAACCTGGACCCTTCAGTCCGCGGGCTGATGCTCCATCTACTGAGCTAAATCGGCTAGGGCCAAAGTGTGTACTATAAAGATATACAGTTTATTTTATGTTATTTTCTTCAGTAAAACTGTTTTTAAAAACCTCAGTAAGCAAAAAGAAAAAGAAGTGTGATTATCTTCACCATCCTGATTGGCATCTGTAGCAATAATAATCTTACTTAAAAATGATCTCTTGACTGAAAGCCAGAGTGATTTTTTTCCTACTTCCTGGAATAATAGCTGAACCTATAGAAGAATTAGTAAATTAAGGAACTTTAAACATAGAACTACAGACCTTAAATAATTTTAAACTGGTATATTGCATGTGCCAATGATAATATAAATGCAGTAAACTAAGCAAAACTTTCCTAATCCTGAGTGCTTAAAACTAGGGTTCTTACCAGAATACATATGCAAACCCCTCCCCCCATTTATGAAGTTATTTTGAAATATACCAATCTATTTTCCCATTCAGTCATTTTAAGTATGCCTTCTTGGTTTGGGAGGGTTATAACTTTTTCTCTGATGTGAAGGGAAACCATTCCATAGCTAGATTTCCTACTAGCAAAGAAAAGAATTGTGACAACAAATGAATAATTCAAAAAGTATGTTTTACAATGAATGAGTATCAGATTAGTAGGGCTTAATGTGTATGCTTATCTTTGACATTTTTCTTTCTATCATTCTCAATACAAAGTTTAGCATTTTAGTTATGATTCTACTTCAGGCTAACTTCTTAGGTTACAGAGTTCGTGATTCACCATCTTATCAATTATCATACTGTGCTAGTAATGATGGTATTGCGGAAACAACCAATCACACAGCCTTTGCAGTGTTCCGTAGATTACAAAGGGGGTCTTTCTAATTTCTGAGGCAGGGAATATTTATGAGCATTTTTTACTGGGAGCCCTGAAATATGGTACTTTGAAAAGGTAGGTATAAGTAGTCTTGCATTTAGATTTATGATTTCCTATATATTTGAGGGTTATATAAAATAAATTATCCATGTTTAAAATCCAGAAAATATAAAGTTAGAAGATAGTTGATATGACCACATATTTATGAATTTATCAATAGACTTTAATTTGTGATGCAGTTTTGTACCCAAATATAGTCACTAAAAAGTTTGTTCTTAAAGACCATAAGACTTGGGCCAAGACAGAAGGAAACAATTCCTTGTATATTTCTCCAATTACACTTTGTATTCTTTCAGCATAAAAATTATAGGGCATCTCAAGTTGTTTTTAAATAAAAAAAAACATCAGGTCTATGCTGTGCTCATAGCACTGATAAATCAAGCAAAATCCTATTTTTGTCTGCATTCTGACTAACTCAGTCAATATCAAAGCTTTCTCTTTACTCATATTTTTCAAGAAAAAGTTGGCTGCACAGATCTGTCCAGATTGCTGTGGCCTGAAAAGTTAATATAGACTATCTTTTCTATAAATTTGATGATTTGATGTTTATTTGAAGTAAAGGAGAAAGAGAAAGCAAGATCCTTGATAGGAAAGTATAGGCGAGGGAAGATTTGGGATAGAAAGACAGTGGAGGACAGATTGAAAATAGATTGAGTAACAGTTGATGGAGTCAGATCCTAAAAAATTAAAGAAGTGGGATCTTTTTTATTGTGGCAGACTTTGAAAAGAAATAGGAACACCCCTTCCTCTGCGATAGGAGAAAGGAAAAGATCAGTTATAACAAATACCGTAAATTGGCTCACTCAACACTCACCCCAACAGACTTCCGGCTGAAATCTTTCTTTATCTTCCTTGGAGCTAGGGTTTGCATGTAATGAGACCTAGCAGACGGAAGTGAGCAATATGTAGTAGTGGCTACATATAGGGAGACTGGACTACTGTCAAATATGCTGGACTAGAGCAGAGAATAGAAAATGCTTACCTAATATCCATTTTATTTCTTCCTTCTTTTCTCCTCCTCCTCCTCCTCCTCCTCCTCCTCCTCCTCCTCCTCCTCCTCCTCCTCCTCCTCCTCCTCCTCTTCCTCCTTCTTCTTCTTCTTTTTTCTTCCTTCTTCCTTCTTCCTTCTTCCTTCTTCCTTCTTCTTCTTCCCACTACTACTAACAGAGCCCCAACTTTAGTGGTGCATTTACCAACCACCCTGGGACATAGCTATGGCTATATTTCACACTTCTGGTCAAAGGTACAAAGAAGAAATTGTTACTTAAGATGTTACTTATAACTTCTGAAGATTCTGCTTAAAAGGGATGTGTGAGCTGATAGGCAACACAGCCAGACCCTACAGATGGTGGTGAAACATACCAGTCCTGGACTGGCCACCTCTGGACTTTACACCAGAAAAAACACACACACACAATGTGTTTATGCCCCTGAATTAGCATGAATTATCTCACTGAATTTTTATAATAGCCTTATGAGATAGGTACTGCAATTACTCCCATTTTGCAAATGAGGACACTAAGGTTCATAGTTGCCCAAGATCATCCAGTTAGTAAATGACACAGCTGGACTGCAAGCCTAGGTGTGTTAGATTCCAGAGAGTATGTGCTCATAAGTGCATGTTACACTGCTTCCTTGCTATCTCCTGTGCTGTTTTCAGAGACATAGGTCACATGCTCTTCTTAATTAATAGTTTTCTTAGCATGCAGGTGAAGGTGTCACTTCATTCACTTAGTGGTGAAGAGGAAATGCATTGAGAATACAGTATGAAAAAGACTCAAGAAAACAGGAAATAGGTGAGCTGAGGCAGCAGAGAAGTCCCCTCCATTCCATAGGATTCACCTGGAAATTCTGAGCAAATATCAGCTGTTAATAAATTGCATTTCACCAGGAAGTTGTGTTATAATACATCAAAGATACATCCTTTTCTTAAACAGTTGTATCCTTGCTAATGTAGTCTTCTGGAAAGCCTGTCATTTTCAGGAGGCTCCTAAGGGAAATTGTAGATCAACACTTGCAATTCTCTGCACATCTTATGAGCTGATGCAGGATGCTATGGGCAAACTCTAAGGAATCTTTAAGTTACCTCTTACAACGTTTAAGGAGGCTTTCCTTTCTGTGTTTTTGTGAGCTTCTTGAGATCTTAAAAAAGTAAAAATGGTTTGCTGCAACACCAACCAATGGTGATTATCCCATAGACAATATTTATCAGATGCCTTTTAGGTCAAATCTTTTCAAAATGAGGCATAAGGTGGATTTAATTGCAGTTTAAGGCAGCTTATGAAAAGTCAGTAGTGAGTACTTGTGCGTCAGCCTCCTGCTACTTGGCCAGCAGAAATTAGGGACAAAAGGGAAAATAAAATGTAATTAGAAAAAGACTACTATCTTCCCTCTATTGGATATCCTTAAAGTTACTATCTGTTGTCCTCTGCATACACATTTTTACTCAGATACCTTGCCTTTCCCTTAATAAAGAATTATCTAAGGTTAAAATTTTTACTTATTTCGCACAAGTATTAATATCCTCAGTTTACAGATGAAGAAACTGAATGACAGAGAGGTTAAGACTCTTAACCAGAGTCATATGGCTAATAACTGGTGGGGCTGGGATTATGAATTCAGGCACTCTGGTTCCAATGTCCATGCTCTTTACCACACTTTCTAAGGGGACAATTCTGTCAGAAGAAATTCATGATGAAGACAAACAAGAACATTTGATAAACAACGGTCTAAGGCAGTGGTTCTCAACCTGTGGGTCGCGACCCCTTTGGCGGTCGAACGACCCTTTCACAGGGGTCGCCCAAGACCATCCTGCATATCAGATATTTACATTATGATTCATAACAGTAGCAACATTACAGTTATGAAGTAGCAACGAAAATAATTTTATGGTTGGGTCACAACATGAGGAGCTGTATTTAAAGGGCCAGAAGGTTGAGAACCACTGCCCTAGATAAAGAGCAGACTAGGATCAGGGCACTGACTGAAGGAATTCAGTATGCACTGTCTCTTCAACTGAACAAGATTGAACTTTGTATCTATTGATCTGTAATTGTAAATGTTCTGTAACTATAGTTTACTTATTGACATTGCCTATAGAACTATAGAATTTTACCTTTAATTATAGCTACCATCTTTTTGGTAATATAAGAAATATTTTTAAAAGAGAAGGATGCCCTTGTAGTCTTATAACCATTTCAATTATTATTTGAATATTAATAGAGCAATTTATATGATCCTACTGTCTATCCGCATCCCTCTGGAAAAATCGTTAAAATCTCTAAGGACTTGATTTATTTTTTTGTAAAGTGAAGAGTTAGAGTAGATTAATTATATATATAACTTTCAGCTTAAAAACATTGTCTGTTTTTTCATCTGCTAAGTGCTTAATAGCAAGTCAATCAATACACATATTGGATAAAACCCTTACAATGTAATTTAGAGAAAAATATAAATGCAAATGGCAAAAACAGGAAAGAGTTGGAAGGGCACACACTTAACCTGTACTGTTCATTTGGCAATTGATTATGCATCACTTTGTGACATTACTCCCACCATTATTTGAAACATGTTTTAAATAGCTTTATTATATTCATTTGAATTATTCAACAAATAATTATTAAGCACCTACGAGTGCCAGGAATTGTTCTAGACACTGGACATAATGGGTTAAAAATCTAGTGCAGCCCTGGTTGGTGTGGCTCAGTTGGTGTGGCAACCTGAGGGTTGCCAGTTCAGTTCCCAGGGCACATGCCCACCAGGTTGCTGGCTTGATCCCTGGTAGGGGGCAGGCAGGAGGCAGCTGATGTTTCTCTCTCTTTCTCGCTCTCCCTTCCTCTCTAAAAATATCTATAGAAAGTCTTTTAAAAAACTGAGTGCATTTGGTTTTGCCAAAGAGATTAAGATTACTTTTACAATAAAGACTGCCTGAAAGATTTTATAATTGCATTCAGTGATGCTTAGCACATGGTAAATCCTCAATTAATTGTTTTGACTTAGTTTTAGCTTTTGGCATAGACAAAACCTAATCTTTGTACTAGAGACCTGTTTTCCCTAAAAATAAGTAGATCTACATGATTTTTAATTGAAAATTTGCAATAGATGTGGTGAAATTCAAGACGCGTTACTTTGGCTCCCTGCTCTTATTAAATTATCAAAATTCTGGAATCACAAATATGTACAAGGTGGTATAGGGAATATAAAGAAGAATAAAATATCTTCATCCTTGATGCACTTAACATAAAATTAAACAGAAGTTACAGAAGACCTAAAAGTAGATAAATAATAAGGACATACATTTATTTCACCTTACATAAAAGGAAATTGGAAGGTAAGGCAGTTTCAGGAGCGGGTGCTTGAGAGACTCAATAATGTTATTAGGGCCTGTATTCATTGTGTTTTTACAATCTGTAATCCTTGGTAAGTTGGTTATTTCCCATATAGTCAAAAAATGCATGCAGCAGCTCCAGATATCACCCATTAACCAAAAATTACCTAAAGACTGGAGCAAAGCAAAAGAACGCATCTCTTCCTTATGCTTTTTTTTAAAAAAAACAATAAAGATAAAATAGATAACTTTTCCAGTCAAAAGACTTCTCTTAATGTCTCATTATACAGAACTGCGTTACTAACCTATGCCTAAACCAAGCTCTGGCAAAGGGAATGGCATTACCATGACTGGCTTATACCAGTGAATTTTAAAATTTTAAAACCACAACCGACAGTAAGAAAATAATTTATATTTTACTATGTAACACACACACATGAACATACACATGTGCATACTCATATTAAACTTAACAAAATAATTCTTACAGTTAATGTGTGTAATGTACTTTGATATTATTTATAATATTCAATTTCTTCAATTGAAATGCTAGTAAAAAATGAATAGGAGATAATACAAATTCATTTTATTTTTTGAGGCCAGCATTATCCTAATACCAAAGCCAGACAAAGATACAAAAGAAAAGAAAACAACAGGTCAGTATACCTGGTGAAAATTGATGCAAAAAATCCTCAACTAAATACTTAATTACCAGGTGGGGTTTATCCTTGTGATGCAAGGATGGTTCAACATATGAAAATCAGTCAATGTGGTACACTATATTAACAGAACAAAATATAAAATTCACAACTTACTATCAAATAATGCAAAAAAAATAAATGCAGAAAAAGCATTTGACGAAATTCAACATCCTTTCATCATAAAAATCCAACAAACCAGGAATAGAAGGAAACTACATCAATGTAATTAAGGCCATATATGAAAAGGCCACAGGTAACATACTCAACAAAGAAAAACTGAAAACTTTTCCTCTAAGGAAAAGGAAAGGATGCTCATGTATGCCATTTTTATTAAACAAAGTACTGAGAAAAGGAAACATAAGGTATCTAAATTAGAAATGAAGAAGTAAAATTATTTTTGTTCACAGATTACATGATTTTATGTGTAGAAAACCCCTGAAGAACCCCCCCCCACACACACACATATACACACACACTAGTAGAACTACTAAATACAGTATAGTTGCAAGAAATATATCAAAAGTCAATTACATTTCTATATACTAACAATGAACAACTGAAAAGGAAATTAAGAATACTATTTCAGCCCTAACTGGTTTGGCTCAGTGGATAGAGCGTTGGCCTGTGGACTGAAGGGTCCCAGGTTCGATTCCAAACAAGGGCATATATCTTGGTTGTGGGCACATCCCCAGTAGGAAGTGTGCAGGAGGCAGCTACATTGATGTTTCTCTCTCATCAATGTTTCTAACTCTCTATCCCTCTCCCTTCCTCTCTGTAAAAAATCAATAAAATATATATTTTTTAAAAAGAATAGTATTTCATGTATAGTAGCATCAAAATAATACAATACTTAAGAGTAAATAACCAAGGAGGTAAAAGGCTTGTACACTGAAATCTACAAAACATTGCTGAAAGAAATTAAAGACACCAATAAATAAAAAGACAACCTGTGTTCATGAATTGGAAGACTTTATATTGTTAAAATGTCAATACTACCTAAGTGATCTTCAAATTCAATGCAAACTCTATGAATCCCAAAGGCATTTTTTTTTCAGAAATAGAAAAAAAAAGACAAAAATTTATACGGAATCTCAAAGGACACCAAATAGCCAAACTAATGTTAAGATAAAGCTGTGGTACATTTATACAATGGAATACTACGAGGCCATACAAAGAAGGAAATCATGCCTTTTGCCACAGCACGGATGGACCTGAAGATTATAGTGCCAAGTAAAATAAGCAAGTCTGAGATCTCACTTAGAAGTGTCATTTAATGAACAAGATATACTGATGAACAAAATAAAAACAGAGGCATGGGTACATGGAACAGACTGACAGCTGTCAGAGGGGAGGTGGAGGGGTGCTCAGGGGGTACTAGATGAAAGAAGGTGAAAAGTTTAAACACATAGATAAAACACAAAGACACAGACAGCAGAGTGGTGATAGCCAGAGAGAAAGGGGGTGGGGGTGGGTGGAGGTGAAAAAGGGGAGTAAAGGGGGACAGGAAGAGACTGCTTGGGGCAATGGGTGCACGATGCCGTGTGCAGATGATGTTTTATTGAGTTGTACACTTGAAATATGATGGTTTTGCAAACCAATGTGTACTTTTCCCCAAATCTCAGTAAGCAGTGAATATCATGACAGTTTTATAGTAACAAACAATGGCTTTTATATAAAGCATTCACAAATGATTTCTAGATACGATAAAAACGGGGGTTGTGTATTACATAAACAGTGAAAAAGAACTATTAAACAGAAGCAACTGATGAAAGTAAACAGCAGAACTCAAGGAAGTGTTCAGTATGTTCTGTACAGATTAAATCACATGATATATCTTAATAATATTTAGATTAATTGCAGTAAGTAATTTTAAAAAGTGTGTGCAGAGGGAAGAAGGGAAAGGAACTTATATTGAAAGACCAAAATGGAGGTGTTTTTGGTTTTTACAGATCTTAGTGGGTAACCAGTATGTATGTCAATGCCCTCCAGCCAAAGGTCACTGGAAACACACCTGTAATTGAATAAGTTTGGTTTATTGCTTGTTTCAGGGAGGGAGAGTGCACACCATGGCAACTCATGAGTCCTCTTAAGAGAATTTAGAGCCCTAGCCAGTTTTGCTCAGTGGATAGAGCATCAATCTGTGGACTGAAGGGTTTGATTCTGGTCAAGGGCAGGTACTTCAGTTGCAGACTCCTTGCCGGCCCCAGCTGGGCCCTGGTTGGGGAGTTTGCAGGAGGCAACCAATCTATGTGTTTCTTTCACATTGATATTTCTCTCTGTTTTTCCCTCTCTCTTCCACTCTTTCTAAAAATCAATGGAAAAATATCCTCAGGTGAGTATTTAAAGAAAGACAGTTTAGAAAGGGCTTAGTGCAGTAGTCCCTCGTTACCCACTGGGGATATATTCCAAGACCCAGAGTTGATGCCTGAAACCACAGATAGTACCAAACCTTATCCTATCTAATAAAAGAGAAACATGGTAATTAGCGTACGACTGCTACCCTTCCCATTGGCTAATCAGGGCAATATGCAAATTAACTGCCAGCCAAGATGGCAGCCGGCAGCCAGCCAGCTTGAAACTAACATGAGACTTGCTTGCTTCAGTGACAGAGGACTCCAACATTCCCCGCCAGCCGCTGCAGGCCTCTGAGCTGCAACTCTAAGCAACTATGTTACAAATATAGAAGCTAAACAAAACCGCAGAAACCTGCTTTAGTCCGTCGGGGCTTCAGCCAGCAGGATCGCAACATTGTTTCAAATACAGAAGGTAAACAAAAGCCAGAAACCTGCTTTCAGCAGCGGAGGCCTAAGAGCTGGAGCCAAGCCTCAAAGGTAAAGCTGGCCCAGAATAAAAAAGAAAAAGAAAAAAAGGAGCGGTTGGGAGCTTCAGTCACCTGCCAGCCTGAAAACAGCCCTCAGTCCCTCACCCAGACTGGCCAGGCACCCCAGTGGGGACCCCCACCCTGAAGGGTGTGTGACCAGCTGCAAACAGCCATCATCCCCTCACCCAGGCTGGCCAGGCACACCACTGGGGACCCCCACCCTGATCCAGGCGGCGCCCCAATCCCCACCCCACGGGCCCTGCTCTGTGTGTGTTGGGGTAGAGCCATAACCTCCCCATCAGCCCTGCCCTGAGAGTGACAGTGGTGGCGCCCCAACCCCCTGATTGGCCCTGCTCTGTGGGTGATAGAGGGTGACGCCCCAACTCCCTGATCCACCCTGCTCTGTGTGTGACAGGGGGCGGTGCCCCAACTCCCCTATTGGCCCTACTCTGTGAGTGACAGGGGGGAGCTCCTCAACCCCCTGATCGGCCCTGCTCTGTGCGTGACAGGGGGGAGCTCCCCAACCCCCTGATGGGCCCTGCTCTGTGCGTGACAGGGGGCAGCGCCCCAACCCCCTTATTGGCCCTGCTCTGTGCGTGACAGGGGGTGGTGCCGCAACCTCCCCATTGACCCTGCCTTGAGTGTGACAGGGGACGGTGCCCCAACCCCCCAATCGGCCCTACCCTGAGCATGACTGAGGGTGGCATCGCAACCTCCCAATCCGCCCTGCTCTGTGCATGACAGGGGGTGGCGCCCCAACTCCCCAATCGGCCCTGCTCTGAGCCCAACCAGGGGCTGCACCTAGGGATTGGGCCTGCCCTCTGCCACCCAGGAGCAGGCCTAAGCCAGCAGGTCGTTATCTCCCAAGGGGTCCCAGGCTGCGAGAGGGCACAGGCCGGGCTGAGGGACCCCCCCCCCCGCCCCCCGAATGCACAATTTTTGTGCACTGGGCCTCTAGTATTATATACATACCTATGATACAGTTTAATTTATAAATTAGGCACTGTAAGAGATTAACAGTAATAACTAATAATAAAATAGAACAATTATAATAATACACTATAATAAAAGTTATGTGAATGTGGTCTTTCTCAACATATCTTATTGTGCTCTCGCACCCTTCTTCTTGTGATGATATGAGATGATAAAATACATACATGATGAGATGAAGTGAAGTTAATGACCAGGCATTGTGATTTAGTCTTAGGCTACTGTTGACTTTCTGAAGGAGGACCACCTGCTTCAGGTGATCCTGGATCATGGTACCATGATGTTGATGGTTGGATATCATGAGCAGATGATGTCAATGGTTAGGGAAATTTAATATTTTTAAACTGTAATTCATCATGAGTCACTGAAACAGTGAAAAGCAAAACTGTAGAAAGGG
This sequence comes from Myotis nattereri, assembly GCF_964212035.1. NCBI lineage: Eukaryota > Metazoa > Chordata > Mammalia > Chiroptera > Vespertilionidae > Myotis > Myotis nattereri. The sequence goes on along the minus strand of NC_138078.1, from coordinate 102,515,929 downwards.
AGGAATTACTGTATGCAGAATTTGGGCTCATGTTAAGTAATTTGGAGAAGGGTTTAAGGATGCAGTCTTTTTTCTGGAAATGAATGCTATCAGGAAGTGGATTAATTTCATGATTGAGTGTCTTAATAAATCTTACTTAGAAGGGGAGACTGGCCTGAGCTTAAAGCTGTAATTGAGCCCAGTCAGTGTGGCTCTGTGGTTGAGCATCAACCTATGAACCAGGAGGTCACGGTTCAATTCCTGGTCAGGGTACATACCCAGTTGCAGGCTTGATCCCCAGTGTGGGGCAGTGCAGGAGGCAGCCAATCAATGATTCTCTCTCATTATTTATGTTTCTCTCTCTCCCTCTCCCTTCCTCTGAAATCAATATAAATAAATAAACAAACAAACAAACAAATTTGTAATTGATACAGAAGCAGCAGTCACAAATATTAGGTACGATAAGGGGATGTTTATTCATTTTTGTGACTTGGACAATGTTCATACTTTGTCTATGTTCAAAAATGATTACACAGTGGTCTTTTTGCCTTAATACATTATAATAATAGAATGGCCTCATTTCACGTTTGTGGTCTGTAAGATTGTTTATGTTCAACAGGAGAACACCAAGATCTAGTTGCGTGTGCCAGGCCAGTTCCACAATGTCAGGGCCTGCTTTTTTTCTTTCTCAGAAGCATGTCATTATCTGCTCTTACCCCATTTTCTCTGTTTTCTTGTTGAGTTCTTGCTATAAAAATCAGACATTTTCTAATTTATCTATCTATATAAAACCCGAAGTGACTGGCCAGTAGCTATGACATGCCATGACTATCGGGGGCAGATGCTCAACGCAGGAGCTGCCAAGTTATAGCAACTTTGCAGAGTGCCCTCTCACAATCCAGGACCCCTTGGGGGATGTTGGACTGCCAGTTTCAGCCTGATCCCTGCAGGTGAGGCCAAAGGACCCCACCTGCTGTAGGGACCCTGCGCACTCTGCAGACACCCTTTGAGCCTTGGTGCCACCCCAGGTGCGGCTGGCCAGGGAGGGACTGCGGGAGGTTGGCTCTGGGGCGTGTCCTGCCCATCTCGCTCAGTCCCGCCCTGTCGACCACCTTCTAACTAATTTCCTTTCAATGTGCACAAATCCATGCACCAGGCCTCTAGTATTGTTATAAGAGGGGAGGGATGGGAAACTAATATTTATTGAGCTCATATATTAGGCACTATTGTATGTATAATGATGCATAATATAATTTAAAAATAGTAATAACCTTAAGGCAGATAGCATCTTCACTTTACAGAGAAAGAAATGAGGCTTAGAGAGCATAAGTAACTTGCTCAAAGTTGCAGAGCTGGTAAAGGCTGATTTTGAATCCAGATCTGTCTCTAAAGCCTCATGTACTGTGTTGCCTTGCTGGAGATTTAAGAATACAACCAATTCTTTATGTCTGCATTATTTATTTAATAAAATATTATATTCAGAATTGAAACATGGAGAACTAATAATTCCTTGAACTCACAGTTTTATCTAATATTTTTAAATTAGAGCATGTATTTCAGATGACAGAACCTATAAGGAAGTACATGATATAGTCCTATTATACTAGACATTGTAAATACCCAAGGGACAGGGAGAACAAAGCAGGAAAGAATAGAGTGTTGAGGACTGCATGTATGAATTGTCTGCCCTAAGAGACATTTAGACACTGACAATTTAGCGATAAGAGGTTCCTAGAGGTAGTGTCTTAGTATAAAGATCAATTCCATTTTAGTTTCAATAGCTTCTGTCACTTGGCCCAGAAGTACAGGCCCAGCCCTACCCCAATCTCTAGAAGCCATCTGGCTGTGAGGTAAGGTAAAATGTAAAGAAACCTGGACTAACAACTTAGCATAAAGTCATCCTTCCTACCACTCCCTTTCTGATCTAATCATCTAGTCCAGTGGTCGGCAAACTGTGGCTCGTGAGCCACATGTGGCTCTTTGGCCCCTAGAATGTGGCTCTTCCACAAAATACTGACTTCTGCACATGGGCCACGAAGTTTCAATCACATTGTACATGCATGCCCGCACGTGGTATTTTGTGGAAGAGCCACACTCATGGGCCAAAGAGCCGCATGTGGCTCGTGAGCCACAGTTTGCTGACCACTGATAGTACAACGATTTCCACTAGTATGCCATGAAAGCACACTGGTGTGCCGTGAAAAAAATTTAAATATGTAATACCTGACTATTTAGTCAGGGGCACTGACCTTTTTTCCCTTAGATTGTCAAGTACAAAAATGACAACAGCCAATATAAGAATAGCCGTCCAGTGTGAATGAATCAAAATTGTACCTATATTTTGTCAGATCGGCCCCCCCAATTTTTTTAGTGCTCCGCAGAAATTTAGTAGTTAGTTTATGTGTGCCATGACATGAAAAAGGTTGAAAATCTCTTATCTAGTGCAACAAATGGGCTCTTACCTTGTTTCTGATGAATATGTTTCTACTTTATAATCCAGTTACAGTAACTAAATTATCCTCATGAGGAGTCCTCACATTAATTCTCTTTTCCATTACACTAAGTGAAGAAGGAAACTTTCAGCAGGCATATTCCTCTTTTCACATTTTGTTTAATTGCTTTAAGGATTTACACCTTAGTGATTAACCACTCCCTTTATGGGCTACTATTAATGTTCAAATCTGGGAGTCAAAATTAGAATTAGTTTGAACCCCAACTCTTCTACTTAACTGTCTTGACCTCACTGAACCTCAGATCCACTATCCTGAACATGGAGATAATAATGTCTATCTTTAAGGGCTATTGGAAGTGTGAGTGCTGTATATTAAGGCTAAGTAAAGTGCCTGAAACATAAATGTTCAGGAAATGGTAGCTCTCTTGTTTTTTTTAAATTCAGGCAAAATTAACATAACATAAAATTACCCATTTTAAAGTATATAATTAGCAACATTTAGTACATGTACAGTGTTGCACAACTACCACTTCTGTCTAGTTCCAAAACATTTTTGTTATGGTCAAAGGAGACACAGTAATTCCTTGATAGCTCCAAAATGCTTTGAACCCTGTGGGTGGTAATGCAAATGACATCACAATGAGAACATTAAGATCATAATTTAACACTCCATTCCTTGTACTCTGATCTCTGATGTGATGCTATCTGTGAAAGTTCTGCAAAATAGAGGTATGATTTTGAGCCTACTTTCTTTAAAGGTCACTTTTAGGATTTTTTCATCTCACGTAAGGTCAGCCTTCAGGGTTTTTATAGCTTAGTTGCCCTTTCCACCTACCATTATACCATGAAGTTTCATTTAAGCACCTTACTCAGCTAGGTTTTATGCCAATTTCTTATAACACAATTTATCATTGATCCAGACTAGGCGTTTGCTAATTCACTCAGAATTAATTGTGCACTTTAATCATTTTCATTGAATCAGTTCCCATGTCTATAGCTTTTATAACCATAAGTAGTAGCAGCATACTGATTAAAATTCCCCATCAGTTGTGTAAGAGATATGACCACAAATTTTCTTTATAAATTTCCTTCTATGTCTCATAAACTGGCTTAGAAGCTATTTCAAAAAAGAGTAAAAGGTTTGCAATGATAATGGTGTCCATGAAATAAATTTTCTTTTCTTTCTTAGGGTAATACTCAGACGTATATATTCTTATTTGTTATGATGGTGTTTGTCAATGTAAGAAATGTCCAAACCTGTAAAGAATTTGTATAAGAGTTTGAGCCAATCTGATGATATGCCAGGGAGCAAGATCTGAAATGCTCCAGAGAAGAACAGTTTTGCAGTTTCTTTTATGCATTTGAAATTAAGGAGGAGGGGACCTAAGGAAAATTACAGGGAGGTGGGAGAAAGCAAAATGGAAATTGGATTACGGGATAGCTAGGATTATTTGCTTTCTTGAGGGTAGTCTTAAGAAGGAGGGGGTCCAGCCCAACCAGCATGGCTCAGTGGTTGAGCATCGGTCTATGAACTAGGAGGTTATTGTTCGATTCCCAGTCAGGGCATATGCCTGGATTGCAGGCTTGATCCTCAGTGTGGGGTGTGCAGGAGGCAGCTGATCGATGATTCTCTCTCATCATTGATGTTTCTATCTTTCTTCCTTTCCCTTCCTCTCTGAAATCAATAAAAACATATTTTAAAAAAAGAAGGAGGGGGCCCAAAAGGATGGTTCATGCATTAGAAGAAGAGATCTAAAGAAGTATTTCAAGGTGTGTTAGCCTAGATGCAGAGAAAAAATGGACAGGGCTTGCTTAAGTCAAAGATAAACCTTTTACTAAAGAAGTTACATGCTTGTGGCAGGACTACTCACTGTGACCTGACCAGCAAGGAATTTATGATCAGATCACCCTCTGAGGTTACTTTCCATAGAACTCTTTTCATCCATGTCTTGTTACAGTCACAATTAATATTTTCCATTTCAGTGTAGCTGTTAATTTTCATTTTGTATGAGAATTTTCAGCACCTTTAAAAATGTTCATAGTATAACAGGATATAAGCTCTTTTACATTCAGCTTTTTAAAAACACAATTTTTAATGAGGTAGTTGTGTGTTCCAGTGGGTAAAATATTCTTTAGAAATAGAGAAGTATAATTGCTTGTTTTTGACATATGCTAGAATGAGAGAACACAAGACTAGAGGTCTGTTAGGAAACCTGGGTTTCAGACCTGGCTTTCAGCCTGCAACTAAATAGCTCCGTAACCTTTGAAAAGTCACAACTTCATATAGGGACCACAGTGTTCTTGATCTGTCACATAATTTCATCTCTCTGTTACCAGACTAAAGGGGTCTGATTTCCTGCTCTCATCAAAGCCCAATAAGACACAAAAAGGAGCTTGCAGCAAAGAAAGTAAGGATTTATTACTGGAGGAAGTGGGGCCATGTAGCTTCTGGATGGCTTCCAGGGAATGGGTTACATAGTGGAAAAAAAAATCACTAATTATGGTAACTAAGGTAGTTAGGGTCTTGGTCAGGGTCATGGTCTCTACTGATTGGTTGGTGCTAGGGTAGGGGTAGTTGATCAGTGCTTTTAGCCCTAATGTTTCCCATGGTGTCATTTCCTCTAGTTTGACCACTTTTTTGGCTCTGCAGCTGAACCATACTGAGGCCTAGATGTTATCTCTAGTTTGACTGAAACTCTGTCTCTAGGCCCTAGGGTAAATAGACTTGAGGCTTTGTTCCTAAGATTATTTGATGCTGATCAGAACCTCACTGTCCTGAGGCCTTAATGATAAAAGGAGTGGTCATGCAAGGGACAAGGAGTCAGGTGAGCCACAGTGCTGGATGAGGCCAGTTTGAATCAAAAGCAGAGAAAGGAGAAAATGTTGTATTAAATAAATGAAGTTTCTGGGTGGTTACATCCTATATACCCCATTAGGATGCTGTAAAGACAAACTCAAAATGTTCCAAATTTAACTATCTCCACCATCTCTTCTCCCAACTCTCTTTTATGCTCCTAATTTTCTGGCAAATTTTTCTTCTTTATTCCATTATCATTGTTTTAGGTCAAATCCTATTCATCTTAGTCTTCTGGACTATTGCAATGGACTGGTCAGCCTGGCCTCATCCTTTTCCTCCTCCAAACGATCCTGTACTTTACAAGAGTTACAATCTGAAAACACAATCTGATTGTGCCATTCCCTGACTTAAAACCTGAAATATCTCCTGTTGCAAAATGATAAAATGTACTTTTAAAGTCTGATATACAAGGTTTTTGGATACAGCTTCATCCTACCTTACCAACAACGAACCCATCATGCATCATCTGAAATTATTTGTATCCTTTAAATCTTCAGTAATCCTACTATGAAAGATGCTTATGATGTACCATGCAAGATCCCTCCATCCACATGACTTCAGCTCAGACTGGTTGAAGTTCAATATAGCATTGCCAATATCTGGAACTGAGCATGAGTCACAGCATTTCTCTGCACATGTTTTCCTGGAAGGTACAGAAGATTGCTAAACTACATACAGGTGCAACCTAAAAGTGTGAGGAGTTAATGCCCCAGAGATGGAGAAGAACTCTAACCAAAGGAGGGTGAAGTCAGCGGATAAATGTTCCAGCTTCCCTGTTCTATGTAGAGATGATATGAGGCTTGTTCTTTACAGTTGCTCAGAGAGCTCCTAGCAGGATTGAGTTTCAGTTGCTCACAGGAGTTGCACCTCATTTCTTTGGATGTGATACTTGGGGCCACTTCCCAAATAAACTACCCATATCCAGTTCTTGTTTCAAAATCTGCTCTCTAGGTAACCCAAATTAAGACACCTTCTCATATTTTTCTGCTTTATCTTTTTTGATCATTAACAGAAGTGTGCCAAAGTCTCCTACTATGATAGTAATTTTGTAAATTTCTCCTTACATTTCTATTAGATTTTTTATATGTTTCAAAGCTCTCTTGTTAGATGCCTATAGTTTTATTACTATTTTATGTTCTTAGTGGATATGTTATTGGCACCAGAAAAGGTGTTATTGGACAGCCCCCTGAGTCAGAGGGAGAGGGCTATCCCCTCCTTGGTTCTTGTCAGTATTGTAAGAAAGATTTCAAAGGAGTGACAGACAGCAGTGTTGTAGCAAAGCTTGCAAATTTATGAAAGAAGCAAAGCAAGCAAATTTATTAAAAATGTCCTTGGCATAAAACACAAATGGGCACCCAACTAGTTTGAGCACCCTGTCTGGTGGAGGTTTAGGGTTTTATACTTTTCTTTCTACAGGTTTCAAAGTTCCTCTGCTGGATAAATATCTTGGGCTCAGACTAGATTTCAAGGCCCCCCTTTTACTTTGTGTGGCTTTTCCCAGAATTTATGAGAACATCTCACAATTTTATTTTGGCAAGTCCCAAGACTGCTGACTTCTTTGTTCAGCAAATGAGATAAAACTCCCCTTTTTTTTCTTTCTTCCTTCCCTCCTCCTGCCCTTGGCTTGGAACTTCCTCACCTTGTGAGTAATATAGATTTGGTGTTTTTTTTTTTCATATCAAAAGACTACTAGCATGAGTTTCAACCTTTAACCTAACCTTGGGAGGGAGCTTCCCCATGATGCCATGAGTTTGCTCTAATATAAACTAAGAAAAAATATAAGAACTAGAAACAAATATTGTAATCTTGTTGGTAGGTTTGATTTACACAATGATATGGATTAGCAATCCTGCAACTAATTCACTGGTATATGTATTCTGGAATTTAACAAATAAGTAATCATATTGTCAATAATGAGAACCAGCAACCTCACTGTTGGAGAAAGAACTACAAATAAGGAAAAGGTGAAACCTAGGATAAACCCTATAGTGTTGAATTGGAGTTATAGGTATCAATATCAATTCATGATTTTTAAAAGATAGATTGACAGATAGATATATAAATATAAATGTGGGTATGTGTGTATACATGCATATAGGTCATAGTTTCGTACATTGAGAGATTATAGAAACACATATATTGTAGTACCAGTGAGCACACCCAGTGCCCAGATTTTGGTTTCTAAATATCATTCTCTGATAAAGGAAAAAAGTCTCCTTATAGAAATTACTGATATCAGTGTTAGGTCAGAGAAAAACGAGAAGATTCTGGAACATTTTGTGGTGCCAGAAAATAAAAAAGTTCTCAAAGCTATCATGGGGAAGATAAGTTGCAGGCATGAGGCTCATACATATTAATTGTACACAGTATAATGATCAAAATCAGGAAATTAACATGGATACATTATTTTTTATTTTTTTTAAATTTCTTCGTTGATTAAGTTATTATATATGTGTCCTTATCCCCACATTGCCTGCAACCACCCACTCATGCCCTCACCCCCTGTTGTCTGTGTCCATTGGTTAGGTAGGCTTATATGCTTGCATATAAGTCCTTTGGTTGATCTCTCCCCCTTACCCTACCACTCCCCTACATTCCCTCTGAGGCTTCACAGTCTGATTGATGCTTCTCTGTCTCTGGATCTGTTTTTGTTCATCAGTTTATGTTGTTCATTATATTCCATAAATGAGTGAGATCATGTGATATTTATCTTTCTCTGACTGGCTTATTTCACTTAGCATAATGCTCTCCAATTCCATCCATGCTGTTGCAAATGGTAAGAACTCCTTTTTTACCACAGCGTATTATTCCATTGTGTAGATTTACCACAGTTTTTTAATCCACTCATCCGCCGATGGGCACTTAGGCTGTTTCCAAATCTTAGCTATGGTGAACTGTGCTGCTATGAACATAGGGGTGCATATATCCTTTCTAATTGGTGTTTTTAGTTTCTTGGGATATATTCCTAGAAGTGGGATCACTGGGTCAAAAGGGAGTTCCATTTTTAGTTTTTTGAGGAAACTCCATACTGTCTTCCATAGTGGCTGCACCAGATTGCATTCCCACCAGCAGTGCACGAGGGTTCCTTTTTCTCCACATCCTCACTAGCACTTGTCCTTTGTTGCTTTGTTGATAATAGCCATTCTGACAGGTGTGAGATGGTACCGCATTGTCGCTTTCATTTGCATCTCTCAGATGATTAGTGACTTTGAGCATGTTTTCATGTCTTTTGGCCTTTCTTGTGTCTTCTTTCGAAAAGTATCTATTTAGGCCCATTGCCCATTTTCTGATTGGGTTGTTTATCTTCCTTTTGTTACGTTGTATGAGTTCCCTGTAAATGTTGGAGATTAAACCGTTATCAGTGATAACATTTGCAAATATGTTCTCCCATGCAGCAGGTTTTCTTATTGTTTTGTTGATGGTTTCCTTTGCTGTGCAAAAGCTTTTTATTTTGATGTAGTCCCGTTTGTTTATTTTATCTTTAGTTTCCATTGCCCTTGTATCAGTGAAGAAATTGCTTCGGCATATGTCTGATATTTTGTTGCCTGTGGATTCCTCTAGTATTTTTATGGTTTCCTGTCTTATATTTAAGTACTTTATCCAATTTGAGTTTATTTTTGTGTATGGTCTAAGTTGGTGGTCTAGTTTCATTTTTTTGCATGTATCTGTCCAATTTTTCCAACACCATTTATTGAGGAGGCTGTCTTGACTCCATTGTATATTCATGCCTCCTTTGTCGAATATTAATTGAGCATAGTGGTTTGGGTCGATTTCTGGGTTCTCTATTCTATTCCATTGATCTATATGTCTGTTCTTGTGCCAGTACCAGGCTGTTTTGAGAAAAGTCGCTTTGTAATACAACTTGGTATCTGGTATTGAGATCCCACCTACTTTGTTCTTCTTTCTCAGGATTGCTGCAGGTATTTGGGGTCTATTTTTATTCCAGATGAATTTTTGGAGAGTTTATTCTAGGTCTGTGAAGTATGCCATTGGTATTTATTGGGGAGTGCATAGAATTTATAGATTTCTTTGGGTAGTATGGACATTTTCATGATGTTGATTCTACCAATCCATGAACATGGTATGTTCTTCCATCTTTTTATGTCTTCCTCTATCTCATTTTTCAGTGTCCTATAGTTTTCTGTGTATAGGTCTTTTACCTCCTTAGTCAAGTTTATTCCTAGGTATCTTAATTTTTTTGGTATGATGGTAAATGGGATTGCTTTTTTAGTCTCTCTTTCTGTAAATTCATTATTGGTGTATAGAAATGCCGTAGATTTCTTGGCGTTAATTTTGTATCCCGCTTCTTTGCTGAATTTATTTATTAAGTCTAATAATTTTTTGATGGAGTCTTTAGGGTTTTCTATGTACAGTATCATGTCATCTGTGAATAAGGACAGTTTTACTTCTTCTTTTTCCAATTTGGATGCCTTTTATTTCTTCTTCTTGTCTAATTGCAATGGCGAGTACTTCCAGTACTATGTGGAACAGGGGTGGTGAGAGTGGGCATCCCTGTCTTGTTCCTGTTCTTAGGGGAAATGGTTTTAGTTTTTGCCCATTGAGTATGATGTTGCTTGTGGGTTTGTCATATATGGCTTTTATTATGTTAAAGTATGAACATGGATACATTATTATCTTATATGTAGACCTTATTCAGATTTCACCATTTGTCCCAATATGGTGGGCCTTTATAAGACTGTGAAATAACGTCCTGTCTGCAACTTACTCTGAAACATTTCAGGGGAAAGTTAAAGAAGAAAATGAAAGTGGTTAAATGTTAACATTTTGGAAATCTGGGTGAATGCTATACCAGAATTATTTAAATACCAGAGGCTCAGTGCATGAAAATTCATGCACTGGAGGGGGGGGTCCCTCAGCCTCAGCCTGGCCTTCCCCCTCTCAGTCTGGGAGCCCTCAGGGGTGGGAGGCGACACGGAGATCAGGAGAACGCGAAGCCCCCATCACACCTCTGCTGCTGCCACTGCCGACAGTGTAAGCCTCAGCCGGCCCTGGTTACGTGAGCCTCAGACTGGCCCTGGGTGGCTGGGCAACAGACATCTGAGGCTTGCCTGTGCCTTGGGCCAACCCTGGGTGGCTGGGGTCTGAGGGGACTGGGCGCTGCCATCTTTGAGGGCATGGCAGTAAATTAGCATATTCTCTCCCTATTGCATTTGGGTGCTACTATCTTTGAGGGCATGGTAGTAAATTATCATATTCCCTCCTTATTGGCTGTGGGCGCTGCTATCTTTGCAGCCTGCTGCTCAGTCGTTTGGTCGTCCCTCACTAACCCCCCTGCCAGCCTGGTCACCCCACGCAGCCTGCTTGTTCAGTTGTTTCAGCATTCCTCAATAACCCACCCCCCCTTGCCGGCCTGGTCGCCCCATGCAGCCTGCTGCTCAGTCGTTTGGTTGTCCCTCACTAACCCCCCTGCCAGCCAGGTTGCCCCACACAGCCTGCTGCTCAGTTGTTTGGTCGACCCTCACTAATCCTCCTGCTGGCCTGGTCGCCCCATGCAGCCTGTTCGGTCATCCGTTCAGTTGCAAGGGTCACTTATGCTTTTATATATATAGATTTTTGGAAGTGTTTGTAATATTCAAATTATTTCATAATTGAAATTTTGACATTTTAAAATTTTCAGTCTTCTCTTAATAGAGTAATTCATCCTATTTATTGTAGCTGTGTCTGACTGACTTAGTTCACATAGCATAATATTCTCAAGGTCCATTCATGTTATCAGAAGTGGCAGTATTTCTACATCTATTATGGTTGAGTAGTATTTCATAATATATATGTACTATATCTTCTTTTTTTAAATTTCTTTATTGTACTATATCTTCTTTATCCAGTCCTCTATCAGAGGACACTTTGGATGTCTCCACATCGTGGTCACCATGAATAATGCTACAATGGACATAGGGGTGCATATATTTTTGCAAATAAATGTTTTCATGTTTTTTGGGTAGATACCCAGAAGAGGGATTGCTGGGTCATATGTAGCTCTATTCTTAGTTTTTTGAGGAACTGCCATACTGTTTTCCTCAGTGGCTGTACCAGTTTACATTTCCACCAGCAGTGAATGAGGGTTCTTTTTTCCCCCACAGTGTCTCCAACACTTGTTATTACCTGTCCTGTTGATAATAGCCATTGTAACAGATGTGAGGTGGTATCTACTTGCAGTTTTGATATGCATTTCTCTAATAGCTAGTGGAGTTGAACATCTTTTCATGTATCTGATGGCCTTTTTTATGTCTTCTTGGGGGAGGTGTCTGTTCAGGTCATCTGCCCATTTTTTATTTGGATTGTTTGTTTGGTGTTGAGTTGTATATGTATTATATATATTATATGTATAATATATAATATATAATATATAATATATAATATATAGTATATAATATATAATATATAATATATAATATATAATATATAATATATAATATTATATATGTATATATAAATTTATCTTTATTGTAAAAAACATTACAGATATCCCATTTGCTTTTTTGCCCACTGACCCCCTCCATTCCATACTCACCCCTCCCAGTTCCTTCATCTATATATATAAAAGCCCGAGCAACCAAACGACCAGAATGACTGGTCACTATGACATGCACTGACAACCAGGGGGCAGATGCTCAACACAGGAGCTGCCCCCTGGTGGTCAGTGTGCTCCCACAGCAGGAGTGCCACTCGGCTGAGACCCATCCCAGCAGCCCAGCAGCTTGGTGCAGCCACTCACTCCCTCAGTAGTCCTGCAGGTCCAATCTCTGGAGAATGGGCCAGGCATCAGTGGACCAGCACTGCTGGCAGGATCCTGACAGTGCCGCCAGCCTCCTGGAAGTCATCCTTGGGCACTGCAGCTGCTTCCCCTCCCTAGATGCTTCGCAAGGAAGAAACAATATAAAATCAGTGTCCAGGTGGCTCCTGACAACCTGTGGGAATGTCAGCGGGATGGATCCGGATCCCAGGCTGGCAAGGGCATCCCACCGCCCGCCCAGAGGGCCAATAGCTTCCTGGTCCCCCCACCCCCTCAGGATCCCACCCATGCACAAATTTGTGCACCAGGCCTCTAGTGTATTTATATGCATATATGCATAGCCCATGGACGCACTATTGTCTGTATCCATGGGCTATGCATATATGCATATAAATTCCCCGGTTAATCTCTTCCCACCTTTTAAAAATTAAAATCTAGATTTCATTAGACTCCCTATTCTCCCTTGTATCAGACAATAACCTTAGCAACTTTACAATTTCTTTTCTGCTTTCTCCAAATTAATATCACCTGGGATTTTAGTTCCAAATAATTATAAAAATGTTTTGATATTTTGCACCTACAATTATTTAGACTTAACTACAAAATTTACTGGTTTTGTTGCTTTTTGCTTTTATTTTATTTATTTATTTATTTTTTTACCTCATATCATTTTTATGGAAGCTTTTGTAATTTCTTTATCCTTTCTTAAAACTTGGTGTTTAATAATTTCACCACAATGCACTTATATATAACTCCTCTTTTGTTTATCTTACTTAGCACTTAATGGTTTCTTTCCCTCTGAAGAGTAGTATTTTTATCATTTCTTAAAAATTATCTTTTATTATTGATTTGATAACTTTCTCCTCTTTCTTCTTTTTATTCTTTCATCTTAGAATTTTGCCACATGGCTGTTGAACTACTGGATCTAACATCCATGTCTATTATTGCTTTCTCAATATTTCTATTTCTTTTTTTCTTTTGCACTGTAATAATTTTTTTTGGTTTGCTTTTATAACACACATTTTTTTCTTTTCTTTTGTCCCATGATGCTATTATAGATATCCATTACATGCTTTATTTTATTTACCTTTTATGTAGTTATTAGAACTTACCATTGGTTTTGTTTTACATCAGTATTTTCCTTTTTTATGTGTTTGCTAACTTTTCTAATGCTTCTGAGAACATTACTTAAACTCATTTTAAAGTCTTTGTCCATTTGCTATATTTCCTTTTGATATTAGTTTTTTGTTATTGACTTTGGTAGGTTTCTTACATGGTGTCTATTGTTCCAATATTAATTGGTGTTTCTTGCTTGTGTGATCATCTTTGAGATTTTTTATTAGCTCTTCTATAGAGGTTGTTTTTGTAATGTAAAGCCTGTCTATGATAATTGAGGGGAACAAACATAATTTGCTGCTACATGGAATGTGCCAGTAATTTATCATTTAGGTGTGGCAGCTAACAACTACTTCCATTTATTATGAGCAAAAGACAACAGCAAAATTCGTACCCAAGCTAAAGTATTGTACAAGAACTGGCCCCCAGAGGCACAGTTATCCAAGCCGCTCAGAATATAGCTCCCCATGAAGTATGCTGAAATTCTCAAAGGCTCCTTCTTGCTCTTTATATAATTGATGCTGGGCTTGAAGATCTCCAAATCACTCTTATTTTTACAGTAGTCTTAACATGTATTTTGGACTGTGGTTTATTTTAGTTTTGTTTTTCCAACTACAATGGGAATGATTCACGACCTATAAACTCATGTGTGCTAAAACTATCACATTCTTTACTTCTTATATATTAACTACCTAATCCTCTGAATCCTGTACTTGTAATTATAGTTGAAGTGTTTAATCATGTTTACCCTTCAGCTGTGACAGTTATGCTTTATGAACTTGTTATTAACTAATTGTTAGCTTTATGAAATTATTAAGAGCATGGGTTTTGAGCCAAATGACTTGAGTTCTAATCTTAGCTCTGCCACTTAGAAACTGTGACCCTTGGGCAAATTATTTAACCTCTCTGTTAAACCTCACTATAGCTCAGTTTCTTCATTTGAAAGATGGACATGATCATAGTAAATTGTTCATACAGTTGTGAGGATTCAAAAGTTTTTACATGTGAAGAACTTAAACAGTACCCAGTACATACACCCTCTCAGTAAATGTTATCTAATATTCCTATTATTTGATCTTTTGTTTCATATCAGCCTTCCCTTTAGAGCTGTCATGCATAATAAGTAGTCACTGGCCATATGTGACTATTTAAATTGATTAATATTAAATACAATTTAAAATTCAGTTCTTCAGTCACAGTAGTCAAATTTCAAGTGCTTAATAGCTACATATGACTAGTGGCAACCATGTTGGACAGTGTAGATATAGCACATCTCAATTATTGCAAAAAGCTCTATTTGACAGTATTGCCCTAGAACAGTGGTTCTCAACCTTCTGTCCCTTTAAATACAGCTCCTCATGTTGTGACCCAACCATAAAATTATTTTCGTTGCTACTTCATAACTGTAATGTTGCTACAGTTATGAATCGTAATGTAAATATCTGGTATGCAGGATGGTCTTAGGCGACCCCTGTGAAAGGGTCATTCGACCGCCAAAGGGGTCGCAACCCACAGGTTGAGAACCGCTGACCTAGAACAATGGTTCTCAACATTGAATACACATTAAAATCAACTGCAGGCTTTGAGAAATTCTTGAGCTCTAGCCATACAATAGACCAGTTAAGTCAGATTCTTCCTGATTCAGTTTTGGGAGATTTTATTTTTCCATTTAATCCATATTGTCCAGCTTGTTGGCATATAGTTGTTCATAATATTTTCTTAAAATCCTTTGTGTTTCTGTGGTGTCAGTGGTTACTTCTCCACTTTTGTTTCTGATTTTATTTATGTGGGTCCTCTCTCTTTGTTTCTTGATGAGTCTGGCTAACATTTCATCAATCTTGTTTATTTTTTCAAAGACCCAGCTCTTGGTTTCATTGATTTTTTCTATTGTTTTCTTAGTCTCTATGTCACTTAGTTCTGCTCTAATCTTTATTATTTCCTTCTTTCTACTTACTCTGGGCTTTTTTTCTTATTTTCTTCCTTGTTCTTTAATTGTAGCATTTAATAATTTATTATTAATTTTTCTTGTTTTTTGAGGTAGGCCTATAGTGCTATGAGCTTCCCTCTCAGGACTGCTTTTGCTGTGTTCCAGAGATTTAGAGTTGTTGTGTGTGTTCATTCTCATTTGTTTCCAGGAAGTTTTTTTTTTTTTTTTAAATATATTTTATTGATTTTTTACAGAGAGGAAGAGAGAGAGATAGAGAGTTAGAAACATCGATGAGAGAGAAACATCGATCAGCTGCCTCCTGCACACCTCCCACTGGGGATGTGCCCGCAACCCAGGCACATGCCCTTGACCGGAATCGAACCTGGGACCTTTCAGTCCGCAGGCCGACGCTCTATCCACTGAGCCAAACCGGCTTCGGCTCCAGGCAGTTTTTTATTTCTTTCTTGATCTCATTGGTAACTCATTTATATATATATATATATATATATATATATATATATATATAGAGAGAGAGAGAGAGAGAGAGAGAGAGAGAGAGCACCAGGAGCCATCGCAACCGAATGGATGACCAAATGGACGACCAAACAGGCTGGGTGGGGCAACAAAGCTGGCGGGGGGGGGGGGCAGTGAGGGAAGACCAAATGATTGAACAGCAGGCTGTATGGGGCGACCAGGCTGGCAGGGGGGTTAGTGAGGGACAACCAAATGACTGAACACCAGGCTGCATGGGGTGACCAGGCTGGCAGTGAGGGGCAGTGAGGGGCGACCAAATGATTAAACAGCAGGCTACATGGGGCAACCAGCCCGGCAGGGGGGTTAGTGAGAAACGACCAAATGACTGAACACCAGGCTGTGTGGGGCGACCAGGCCAGCAGAGGGGGCAGTGAGGGGCAACCAGGCCAGAAGAGGGGGGTGACCAGGCCAGCAGGGGAGGCAGTGAGGCACAACCAGGCCAGCAGAGGGGGGCAGTGCGGGGCAACCAGGCTAGCAGGGGGTGCAGGGTGGGGTAACAGTCTGGCAGGTGGGGTCAGTTGGAGGTGACCAGGCCAGCAGGGAGAGCAGTAGGGGTGACCAGGCCTGCAGGCAGGGGAAGTGAGGGGCAACCAGGCCGGCAGAGGGGGGCAGTGAGGGGTGACCAGGTTGGCAAGGGGGGGAGTTTGGGGCAACCAGGCTGTTGGGGGGGCTGTTGGGGAAGACCATGTAGGCAGGGAGGGGCAGTTGGGACTGACCAGGCTGGCAGGGGGAGCAGTTAGGGGCAATCAGGCAGGCAGGCAGGTGAGCAGTTAGGAGCCAGTGGTCCTGGATTGTGAGAGGGATGTCCGACTGCCGTTTTAGGCCCGATCCGCAGGATTGGGTCTAAACCGGAAGTCGGACATCCCCTGAGGGGTCCTGGATTGGAAAAGGTGCAGGCTGGGCTGAGGCGACCCCCCTTCCATGCATGATTTTTGTGCACTGAGCCTCTAGTTGTTTAATAACATGCTATTTAGCCTCCATGTGTTTGAATGTTTTTGGGTGTTTTTACTGTAGTTGATTTCTAATTTCATTTCACTGTTATCTCAGAAGATGCTTGATATGATTTCAATCTTCTTAAACTTGTAGAGACTTGTTTTCTGTCCTAAAATGTGGTCTATCTTTGTGAATGATCCATGTGCACTTGAGAAGAATATATATTCTGAAGCTTTGGGGTGAAATGTTCTATAAATGTCAATTAAATCCATCTGATCTAGTGTGTCCTTTAGATTCACTGTTTCCTTGTTATTTTTTTGTCTGGAAGATCTATCCAGTGAAGTCAGTGGGGTGTTAAAGTCCCCTACTATGACTGTTGTTGTTGATCTCTCCCTTAAAGTCCTTTAGAAGTTTTTAAAAAATATGTATTTAGGTGCTTCTATATCGATGCATATATGTTTATCAGGATTACAACCTCTTGCTAGATTGATCCCTTCAGTCTCTTGTGATGACTTTAATTTTTAAATCTATTTTTTCAGATATGAGTATTGCTAATCCAGGTTTTTTCTTTTTCATTTGCATGGAAAATTCTTTGCCATCCCTTCACTCTCATTCTGTGTGAGTCATTTGGTCTGAGGTGGGTCTCTTGTAGACAGCATATAGTTGGGTCATGTATTCCTATCCAGTCAGTTACCCTATGACTTTTTATTGGAGCATTTAATCCGTTTACACTTAACGGATTATTATTGATAGGTACTTATTTATTGCCATTTTAATTCTGTATGCCTAGGTTTCTTTCCCTATTTCTTCTCATTACAGCATTCCGTTTAGCATTTCTTGTAATGCCGGGTTGGTGGTAATGTACTCCTTTAGCCTTTTTTTGTTCAGGAGGCTCTTTATTTGACCATCTATTTTGAAAGATAGCCTTGCTGGATATAGTAATCTTGGTTCCAGAGCCTTGATTTTCATTACTTTGAGTACTTCATGCCACTCCCTTCTGGCCTGTAGGGTTTCTGATGAGAAATCAGGTGTCAGCCTTATAAGGCCTCCTTTGTAGGTAACAGTTTGCTTTTCTCTTGCTCCCTTTAAGATTCTTTGTCTTTAATTTTTTGGCATTTTAATTATATGTCTTGGCATGGACCTGTTTGGGTTCTTCTTGCTTGGGACTCTCTGTGCCTCCTGCACTTGTGTGACTTTTTCCTTTACCAGGTTAGGGAGGTTTTCTGGCATTATTTCTTCAAATACAGTCTCTATTTCTTTCTCCCTTTCTGCCTCTTCTGGCACACCTACTATTTGAATACTGTTATGTTTCATGTTGTTCCACAGCTCCCTTAAACTGTCCTCCTGTTTTTTAATTGTTTTTGTTTTTCTTTTTGATTTTCTGTTTGAGTGATTTTTTCAACCCTTTCTTCTAATTCACTGATTCATTCCTCAGCTTCCCTTAACCTGCTCTGTATTCCTTCTAATAGGTTCTTCATTTGTGCTATGTCATTCTTTATTTCTGTTTTCATAGTTATTATATTTTTTCTCATGGTGTTGAGCATCTTTACCATCATTATTCTGAACTCTGTATCAGATAAATGTCTTATATCCATTTAATTTAGCTCTTCTTCTGAAGAATTCCCTTGTTCTGTCATTTGGGGATTATTTCTTTGTCTCCTCTTTTAGGCTGCCTTTTTGGGTTTGTGACTATGTATTGGGTATATCTGTTATGCCTCTCAATCTCTAGTGCAGGACAGTGTCAAACACTATTTCTGACTAATTAGATCGGACAAAAACTCAAAGCCTCCAGAGAATGCCTCTGCCTACAGACTGATAGGATTCTGTCTTGAATAGCCCTCAGACAATCATCCTCCGGTGTGGTGAGAGGTTTTTCTACAGGGTGGGGCAGTTGCTTCTGCCTAGAGCAGCGGTTCGCAACCTGTGGGTCGCCATCCTGTGGGTCGAGACCCCTTTGGGGGTCGAACAACCCTTTCACAGGGGTCACCTAAGACCATCGGAAAACACATATATAATTACATATTGTTTTTGTGACTAATCACTATGCTTTAATTATGTTCAATTTGTAACAATGAAATTGGGGGTCACCACAACATGAGGAACTGTATTAAAGGGTCGTGGCATTAGGAAGGTTGAGAACCACTGGCCTAGAGGCTAATTGTTATTCAGTCTCTTAATGGGCCTCAGAAATTCCGCACCTTTGGGTAAGGTGTTTTCCAATAGGGTGGGTCAACTTTCTTCCCCTGAGGCAAAGCTGCCTGTATAGCAAATGTCTGAGTGAGAAAGATAACCTCTGGAATGTGAGGGAATGACTCAGCACAGTAAACTGGGGTGTCTGCCTTCTGAGCTCTAACTCCAGAGCCCCTGATCCTGGCTTCTGCTTACACAGCTCTAGTTCACTTTGCCCGCCCATGGCTCCACAGTGAATTTGGTGTGTTGGCACTTTAAGAGGTTTCCAGCAGTCTCTTCCTGGCAGACAGCAACCCCACTGTTGTTCACAGCCAGATGTTATGTGGGTACCCTTCTCAGTTCTGATGCTCTCTGCTGGGGAGCCTAGCGTGAGTATTAGACCCCATAGTTCTCAGTGGCAATCCCCCTTAGCTGAGATATCTCTTCCGAACTCTAGTTGCTGTCTGTGGGCACCTGGCCAGCCCTTTAGCACCTCTGCCCCTCCTATCAGTCTCTATGTGGTCTCCACTTTCTGTCTTTGGTTATCAGAGTTCTCTTCTGCGAATCTTCTGTTGATTATTCAGGAAGTTTTTCTGTATTTTAGTTATAATTCCAGTTTGGTCCTGGAAGCATGACTGTGCAGCATCCACTTACTCTGATGCCATATTTAATCTAGACCAGTTAAGTCAGAATCTCTTCTTAGGCCCATGCATCTGTAATTTTTAAAGCTTCCCAAATGATTCCAAGATGTAGCCAAACTTGAGAACCACTGTTCTAGAACAAGGAACAACAAACTTTCTCTGTAGAGGACCAAATAATAAATAATTAAGGCCTTGTCAGCCATATCTGTTGTTGTTGTTATTGTTCATACTAAACCTTTTAAAAATGTAAATAATATTCTTAGTTCACAGGCCATCACATCTGCTATATAATATCAGCTCCTCAAAACTACAACTATATCCAATTTTTTGCTACTACATTCATGGAGTCTAGCAAAGAATCTGCTACAGAATAAATGCTCAGTAAGTATCTGTTGATTCACTGGCTGAACATTTTTAGGAAGTCTTCCCTGATTCCCATCACCACCTCAAGTAGAATTACTCTATCAGTGTTCTAATAGCACCCTGTATATTGCCTCTTTATTACTGCACAACATATTGTAGGTAGGTATTCAGTGTTTCTTAGGGATACTATTTTAATAATCCCGCATCCTATGGACCAAACAGAGCACCTGACACATAATTAGACTTGTGATATTTTGTTGGATTAAATGGTATATTGAGTTTTTAGATAAAAAATGCTTTGAAAAGATAAAAGTGCTAAATAGACATGATTTTATGTCTGTGAGGCAACCAGTAACCTCAGGTGGTTGTGAAGTACTTGTTTATATTTGACCTGTTGTTAAAAATTGTGCTCTTACCTTTTGTTAGGCAATGGTTTCTTAAATATGACACCAAAAAGCACAAGTGGCAAAAGAAAAAATAGATAAATTAGACTACATCAACATTAAAAATGTTTGTACTACAAATGATAAAATCCAGAAAGTAAAAAGTCAATTTATAGAATGGGAGAAAATAATTTCAAATCATGTGTATGATAAAGAACTTATATCTAGAATATATAAATAACTTACAAGTCAATAGTAAAAAGAAAAAAATAATTAAAAATGAGCAATGGATCTGAATAATCATTTTTCCAAAGAAGACATATAAATAACCAATAACCATAAGTAAAGATGCTCACCATCATTAGTCATCAGGTAAATACAAATCAAAACCAAAATGAGAATGTAAATTGTTACAGCCACTATGGAAAACAGAATGGAGGTTCCTCAAAAATTAAAAATAGAACTACCATATGATTCAGCAATTCCACTTCTGGGTATATATCCAAAAAAATTTAAAACACTAACTCAGAAATATATATATATATATATATATATATATATATATATATATATATATATATCCCCATGTTTGTTTCAGCATTATTTACTATAGCAAGATATGGAAACATCCTAAATGTTCATTGATAGATGAACAGATAAAGAAAATGGACCATTATTCAGTCATAAAAAAATAAGGAAATTCCATCATTTGCAACAACATGGATGGACCTTGAGGACATTATGCTAAGTAAAATCATTCAGACAGAGAAATACAAATACCATATGATCTCTCTTATATGTGGAATCTGAAAACAAACAACAACCTGAACTCATAGATACAGAGAAAAGATTGGTGGTTAAGGGTGGTGGTAGTGGGTGAAATGGGTGAAGGGGGTCAAAAGGAACAAAATTCAGGTTATAAAATAAATGAGTCATGAATATATAATGTGCAGCATAGTGACTATAGTTGATGAAACTGTATTGCATATTTGAATATTGCAAGAGAATAGATCTTAAAAGTTAGTACAAGAAAATTTTTTGTAACTATCTATGGTAATCGATGTTAACTAGAATAATTGTGATGACTAGAGGCCCAGTGCATGAAATTCATGTATGAGGCTGGGAGGTCCCTCAGCCTGGGTTGCACCCTCTCACAACCCAGGACCCCTCAGGGCCTAAACTGGCAGTCCGACATCCCTCTCACAATCCAGAACCACTGGCTCCCAACCGCTCACCTGCCTGCCTGCCTGATAGCCCCTAACCCAGCCGTGGGCAAACTACGGCCCGCGGGCCATGTCCGGCCCGTTTGAAATGAATAAAACTAAAAAAAAAAAAAAAAAAAAAGACCGTACCCTTTTATGTAATGATGTTTACTTTGAATTTATATTAGTTCACACAAACACTCCATCCATGCTTTTGTTCCGGCCCTCTGGTACAGTTTAAGAACCCATTGTGGCCCTTGAGTCAAAAAGTTTGCCCACCCCTGCCCTAACCGCTCCCCTGCCAGCCTGATCGATGCCTAATTACTCCCCTGCCAGCCTGATTGCACCTAACTGCCCTTCCCTGCTAGCCTAAATGGGCAGTCTGACATCCCTTGAGCGGTCCCAAATTGGAGAGGGTGCAGGCTGGGCTGAGGGACACTCCGCCTCCTTCCCCGTGCATGAATTTCATGCACCGGACCTCTAGTCTAGTATAAAGTATCAACCTGTTAAAGTTACCAAATGAACAATTTGGAAGGAGAGAGAGAGAGAGAGAGAGAGAGAGAGAGAGAGAGAGAGAGAGAGAGAAGGAGGCACATATATGCCAAGAAATGCTGCATCCCACTGGAATTTTAATTTTAGCCCAATAATGATTGATTTAGTTTGGGACTAGACTGCCAAGTTCTTTTTAATATGAGCAGAGACAAGCCATGGTCCATGTTCTAATGATTTTTACAATATAGCCAATTAAGGAGAATTTCTTCATTCAGTATTTATTGAGTACCTCCTATGTGCTAGGCTCTGTTCTAGGAACTGAGGATATAACAGGTGAATTGAAACAGACAAAAAAATCTCTGCCACATACATGGCTGCAGCTTATGGTTTGCCTCTTCCACCAAATCCTCATTAATTATTTTTACATCTCTAGCCAGTCTGCTTCCAAGATGGGCTCTGAATATTAATCCCTTTAGTGATCAAGAACTGCTAATATTCTGTGGGAAAATGCAGTTACCCTTTTGAGACAAGACCCCTTTTTCTCTTGATGTTACGAACACAGAATTGGGTATGTTGTCAACTAAATAAATACTAAGGAATAAGCATTTGTTTAAAGAACCTTTTCTTTCTCCATTATCCTCTCTCTTTTAAGAAATATGGCCAATCTGTCATCAACACAGATAGTGAAATTCTGTCATTGCTATGGTTTGATGGACTGATAACTATAACCTTGGAATTAGTTTCATAAAGTTTGTTGACATGGAGATTCCAGCACACTTTCTTCTGACCTGTCTTGTAGCTTCTCTCCTCACTTCAGGGAGTGGATATAAATGAAGATGGGTATAAATGAAGATGGTGAAGGAATATCACCTCTTTAATCTTTTCCAGCCCAATATGCTAAATTAGAGATAAAGTATTGGAATATGTGAGGAATGTAGTACAGGTACTGTAAGTTGGTTAGCATGTGAGGTAACACACACACTTATATTTTATGGTCAAAGTGAGACTGTAATTTTGTTGTCGCTAATTATACAGAACTGAGTATTTTTTCTTGTTTCCAGTATTTTATTAATAAAATATTCAAACATACAGAAAAGATGAAATCATTTTACATTGACTAGCCATATTCCCTTACCTTTGTTCTATAATTGACACTTTATTTTACAAGTTTTATCACATATTCCTCCATCTATCCATCCTTCTATCCATCCATCAATCTAGAACTGAGAATTTAAAGTACTTTTTCCCAGGCTTACTCAAGGGATCAGGTTTACTAATAAACCTCCTGATAGCTAGACTCTTGCCCTGTGCTCTGCCTTGAATTTAAGCTATTTCATTTGTCAAATTGAATTTTGTTTTCAAATACTGATAGCTCTGTAAAGACTAACCTTTTCTACTAAGCTCTTGTCTAATTAAAGGGGATTTAACCGGGGTGGAAGGCTTTTGATGATTTATTTAAACATTCTTGTAATTGCTCAGTATGTGTTCAGAAACTCAGACAAAACATGAATTTCATTCATCTTAATAAGATGTGCTTATAATAATAATTCTATTACATGTCATTTCTAATCCCCTGACTCTCTTGATTTAATCCAGGAAGATTCTGTTGCTGCCTGTATCTTTTTGTGGACTGTACATATTAAATTAATTATAAGATTTAAAACATGATTATCTCTACTCATATATAACTTGATCTTTGTCCTTTTCACCCTTTCAATTTCCTTTTGTACAGTCAGTTTTTATTCACCTCAGTGATATCATTGAGAGTGAAAGGCAAACAGAAAGCATTAAAGATGGAAAACTTGTTCAGTGGTTAGAGAATCACCCCAAGAACCAAAGAGTCTCGGGTTTTATTCTGGTCAAGGGCAAATATCTCAGTTGCAGGTTCAATCCTGGTCAGGGTGTGAGTAGGAGGCAACCAATCGATGTGTCTCTCTCACTTTGATGTTTCCCACCCCCCTCCCTCTTTCCCTTCCACACTCTCTAAAAATTAATGGAAAATATCCTCACTTAGAATGATCAACTTTACATTCTAAAACATACTTATGATTTTAAACACACTGAACTAAAAATTTTTGTGTAAAATCAGTCAAGAAAATTCTATGGGCTTATAGCATCTCTTTTTCCTTTAACTAATTAGTGTGGTTTAAAGGAAAAAGAGCAAAATAAATGAGCAAATGGATTGATCCAAATACTTTTCCCAGGAGAATTATTATTTCGAATTCTGTGGTATTTTGTTTTGTTCCCTGTTGGAATAAAACCATAATACCTCTATAATAGAGCTACCTCTTCAATTGCATCAGAAAAATAATAATAAGCCATATCACTAAAAGTATCTCAGAAATTCCCAAAGTGCTCCTGGAGACCAAGAACTATATCTTATTCACTATTGTATACATAGCCCCTAGCACATGGAGGTGCATAGTAGGTACTCAGTAAATATAGTTTGAATATTTTTAATCACTAGAAAAATGCTATCTTTTTATATTCAAGTTTTTGCATGTGGAACAAATTCAGCCACAGTAACTCTATAGCTTTAGATAAGGGGTCTGGAAACTATGTTAAAAATCTGGCCCACTACTTATACCTGTAAATAAAGGAATTTTTTTAGAAATAGTTTTTTCAATTATAGTTGACACATAATATTATATTACTTCCAGGTGTATAACCCAGTGATTGAATATTATATAACTTACTAAGTGATTATGCTGATAAATATAGTACTCATCTGATACTATACATAGTTATTATAATACCAGAAGCCTGTTGCACGAAGATTCGCACATTAGGCCTTCCTTCCCCTGGCTGCTGGCACCGGTTTTCCTCTGGCACCTGGGACCCAGGTCTTTGGTCTGGCTGCAGCAGAGAAGCCAAGCCTCTTCAGTCTTCAGTCTTCAGTCTTCACTCCTGCTGGAGCCTTCAGTATTCATTCCACGCCTGCATATGCAAATTAGCTGCCATCTTTGTTGGGTTAATTTGCATACTCATCTGATTGGCTGGTGGGCATAGCAGAGTGACACCAATTTGCATGTTTCTCTTTTAGTAGTGTAGATTGAACTATATTTCTTAGGTTATACTTTACATCCCTGTAACTATTCTGTAACTCCCAATTTGTACTTTTTTTTAATTTGAGAATTCTTTTTTTAAAATTAAATCTTTATTGTTCAGATTATTACATTTGTTCCTCTTTTTCCCCCCATAACTCCCCTCCTCCCAGTTCCCACCCCACCCTCTGCCCTCACTCCCCACCCACTGTCCTCATCCATAGGTGCACGATTTTTGTCCAGTATCTTCCCGCATCCCCCACACCCCTTTCCCCGCCAAGAATAGTCAGTCCATTCCCTTTCTATGTCCCTGATTCTATTATAATCACCAGTTCATTCTGTTCATCAGATTATTTATTCACTTGATTCTTAGATTCACTTGTTGATGGATGCATATTTGTTGTTCATAATTTGTATCTTTACCTTTTTCTTCTTCTTCCTCTTCTTAAAGGAAATCTTTCAGCATTTCATGTAATACTGGTTTGGTGGTGATGAACTCCTTTAGCTTTTCCTTATCTGTGAAGCCCTTTATCTGACCTTCAATTCTGAATGATAGCTTTGCTGGATAAAGTAATCTTGGTTGTAGGTTCTTGGTATTCATCACTTTGAATATTTCTTGCCACTCCCTTCTGGCCTGCAAAGTTTCATTTGAGAAATCAGCTGACAGTCGTATGGGTACACCCTTGTAGTTAACTGAGTTTCTTTCTCTTGCTGCTTTTAAGATTCTCTCTTTGTCTTTTGCTCTTGGCATTCTAATTATGATGTGTCTTGGTGTGGTCCTCTTTTGAGTCCTTTTGTTTGGGGTTCTCTGCCCTTCCTGGACTTGTAAGTCTATTTCTTCCACCAGGTAGGGGAAGTTTTCTGTCATTATTTCTTCAAAAAGGTTTTCAATATCTTGCTCTCTCTCATCTTCTGGCACCCCTATAATTCGGATGTTGGTACGCTTGAAGCTGTCCCAGAGGCTCCTTACACTATCTTCGTATTTTCGGATTCTTTTTTCATTTTGCTTTTCCAGTTGGGTGTCTTTTGCTTCTTCGTATTTCAAATCTTTAACTTGATTCTTGCGCTCCTCTGGTCTGCTGTTGGGAGTCTGTATAATATTCTTTATTTCAGTCAGTGTATGCTTAATTTCTAGTTGGTTCTTTATCACAACCTCGAGGGTCTCATTAGATTTCTTGAGGATCTCACTATATTTATCGGCGGTCTCACCAGTCTTTACGAGGGCCTTACTAAATTTATCGGCGGCTTCTAGACAGTTCTTGAGAGACCTTAGAAGTGTGGTTTTGAGGGGCTGATGGCTGTTTGTGAGCTGGCCACAATTTGCATGTTTCTCTTTTATTAGATTAGATTGTCTATGGCTACTTTCATGCTACAACAGCAGAGTTGTGAAACAGACTAGGCTCATAAAGCCTAGAATATTTCTTATGTGTCCCTTTACAGAAAGTGTTTTTCAAATTTTCTCTACGGGGTATGCTTAGACAAAACTGAAGCAGGGCAATTAGAGAAATGCAAATCAAAATCACAGATACCACTTCACACATTCTAGGACATGGATGGGGAACCTTTTTTCTGGGCCATTTGGATATTCTTAACATTATTTGCAGGCCATACAAAATTATCAACTTAATAATTAGCCTGCTGTATTTGATCAAGCATTTAATTAACTCACCCCTAATGCTTTGGCAGGGCCAGACCAAATGATTTAAGGCCCGCAGGCTGGATGTTCTCCATGCCTGTCTCAGATGGCTATAATTTATTTAAATGAAAATAAAAAATGTTGGTGAAAATGTGGAGAAATTGGAATGCTATTACATTGCTGGTAGGAGTGCAAAATGGTAGAAGTACTGTTGAAAACAGTTTGGTGGTTCCTCAAAAAGTTAAACATTGAATACCTTATAATTAAGTAATTCCACTCCTAGGTGCATGCCCACAGGAGATGAAAGCAGGGATTCAAATATTTGTATACCAAAGTTCTTTACAGCATTACTTGCAATTACAATAGGCAGAAACACCTGGCAATGCTGTGATTTATAGCAAGGAACATATATTTGATCTTCATCCCTGCTTCTGGCACAAAGCTCCTAAAACCCTTAGAATTTCCTAAGTATAGTCATGCGCCACATAATGAACTTTTAGTCGATGACAGTAGTCCCATCTTATATAATAAAAGCCTAATATACAAATTGTCCTCTTGGGTGGTTGTTCAACCGAGAGTTTGACCAGGAGACCGAGTGTTCGACCACTTGCTATGACATGTGCTGACCACCAGGTGGCGGCACAGAACATGGTGGGCTTCTGCGATATGGCACTGGCAGCAGGCAGCAGTGGAGGCACTGCTGGCCCTGATGGGCCCCTACGAGAGTGGAACCATGGTGGGATGGTGAAGCAGGTGCGTGGGTGGCATCAGGCCAAGGTGGGTGTGAGCGGGGCCCCAATTGCCCGTCAGACAGCAAACAGTGGTGGTGGGGCGGGGGACGCTAAGGGAGCCAGGCAGGGAGCCTGGCCCTGACTGATGGCCCTGCAGACTGCAACCAATGGCTGGCAGGCTCCTATTGCCCAATCAGGGAACTGGGGGTAGGTGTTGGCGACCAACCTCCTGCAGTTCACTCTCCCTGCTATTTTCCCCCGGGATGACAGGGCTCGCGTGCCAGTGAAGCCCCTGTGCTCAGGTGCCGGGCACCCACAAGGAGCCCACCCTATACCCGCACAGCCTCTTCCAGGTGAGCCGGGCCACAGACGTCGGGACCGCAGGGGCCATTCGGGCTCCCTGTGGGTTCTTGCAGGAGCTGGTCTGCGAGGTTGGCCAGGAGAGAGCGCACTGCCTGCCCCGCTTCTGTGTGGCACTGCTGGGTGTCCCAGAGGCCCACATTGCACCCCAGTCAGCGGTGTCTGGCCGCACTCACTGCATCTCTGCGTGGGGACACAGGAGGGGGTGTGTGTGTAGGGGCCCAGGGTCCCAGGGTCCCAGGTTATTCCCAGGGCCCAGAGGTCAGCTGGGACCTGCCCTTCCATGCCTGATGCTCGTGCTTTGATTGCCGGCCAGGCCTAGGGACCGTACCCATGCACAAATTCGTGCACCGGGCCTCTAGTAAGATTATAATGGAGCTAATCCTTATCACCTAGTGATGTCATTCATTTCCACATTGCAGCAAAATGCATTACTCATGTGTTTGTGATAATGCTACTATAAACAAAACTATTGTGCTGCCAGTTCTATAAAATTATAGCACATGCAATTATGTACAATACATAATATTTGATAATGATAATAAATGACTATGTACTAGTTTGAGTATTTACTATCCTATGTACTAGTTTGAGTATTTACTATCCTATTTAAATTTTATTTTGAGACAGAACCTAGACACAGAACCTACACAGAACCTAGAGACAGAAGAACTTCGCTGGAGAGAACATGGCAAAAGATCCTGGACAGAACCTAGACACAGAACCTAGAGACAGAACCTAGCGAGAGAACCTGGCTGAAGAACCTAGAGACAGAACCTGGCTACAGAACCTGGATAGAACATGGCAAGAGAACCTGACTAGAACCTGGTGACTGAACCTGGCTGGAGAACCTGGACAGAACCTGGCTGGAGAACCTAGTGAGGGAACATGGCGACCGAACCTGGCTGGAGAACCTGGAGAACCTGGCTGGAGAACCTAGCAAGAGAACATGGACACAGAACTTCGCTGGAGATCCTGACCAGAACTTGGCTAGAGATCCTGGCTAGGCTGCTGATCAACTGAACGCTGTCTCTGTGTCATTCCTTCTTCGCCGACTCCGTCCACACCTTTGGGAACCCCTGGACCTGCTGGGGTTGGACCCCAGCACTTATTGATGGACAAGAATTGTTTGATGGCAAGGAATGGCATGGACGTGCTCCCTGGCATTGATGCACAAAAGTTTTTAATGTTGATAAAGCCCAATTTATTTAAAAAAAATAAATTTTATTTTGAAGTATAGTTGGTATGTAATCATATTGGTTATATTAGTTTCATGTGTGCAATATGGTGATTCAACATTTTTGTACCTTACAATGTGATCACCGCACTAATTCTAGTAATTGTCTGTCACTGTGTAAACTTACCACAATATTGTTGACTGTATTCCCTTTCCTCTTTTCACCTATCCCTCCACCCTCTCCCTTCTGATAACCATTCTTTTGGTCTCTGTTTCTATGAGACTTTTTTGTTTTGTTTTTAGATTCTACATATACATGAAATCAAATGGCATTTGTCTTTCTCTGACTTATTTCATTTAACACTAGAGGCCCAATGAATGAAAATTCATGCAGTGGAGTGGGGGTCCCTCAGCCCGACCTGCCTCCTCTCACAGTCCAGAAGCCCTCAGGGGCAGGAGGCGACCCGGCAATCAGGGAAAGCCAACGCCCCATCACACCTCTGCTGCTGCCACTGCCGACAGCACAAGCCTTGGCTGGCCCTGGTTACCTGAGCCTCAGGCGGCCCTGGGTGGCTGGGCAGCCACCATCTGAGGCTTGCCTGTGCCTCGGGCTGGCCCTGAGTGGCTGGGGGGTTGAGGGGACTGGGGGACTCCGGAGGCAAGTGAGCGGAGCGGCCGGGCCTGCCTGGGGGTGGGCCCAGTCTTGCTGCACACCTGCCACCCCAGCGGAGCTGAAAGGACTGGGCGCCACGATCTTGAGGCTGTGGGCGCCACCATCTTTGAGGGTGTGGCAGTCAGTTATCATATTTCTTCCTTATTGACTGTGGGCGCTGCCATCTTTTGCGACCGTGTGAGGATCAATTAGCATATTCCCTCTTTATTAGATAGGACAATTAGCATATTCCCTCTTTATTAGATAGGATAAAATCCTCTAGTCAGTGGTTCTCAACCTTCTGGCCCTTTAAATACAGTTCCTCATGTTGTGACCCAACCATAAAATTATTTTCGTTGCTACTTCATAACTGTAATGTTGCTACTGTTATGAATCATAATGTAAATATCTGATATGCAGGATGGTCTTAGGCGACCCCTGTGAAAGGGTGGTTTGACCGCCAAAGGGGTCGCAACCCACAGGTTGAGAACTGCTGCTCTAGATCCATCCATGTTGTCGCAATATCCCATATATATATATACATACACACACACACACACACACACTCACACACACACACACACACACACTAGTGACCCGGTGCATGAAATTTGTACACATTAAAAGGGAATTCATTAGAGGAAATATTTTTATATTGCTATTCACATCCCCCAGCCTGGTGCTGGGCGGGGAGGCAGCCTCACATCCTGGGGGCTGGTGCAAGCCCCCGCCCACTGATGCTGCAAGTCCCTGCCCACCTGTGCCTTCTTCACACACAGCCTCCTGCTGTTCGGTCATTACAGTGTCATGGCATGATGAACATTTTCATATTAGCCTTTTATTTTTATGATGATGTTTCGCCCAACTTTTTGATTATTGTGTGTGATAAATTCCTGGAAATGTAATCATCCAGCCCAGGAGCCTGAATATTTACTACATCCTCGAACTGTCTCCAGAAATGCTGTCGCCTATACTCCGGAGCAGGTGTCTGTTTTCAGTACTGAATATTGTGTGTTTTTTTTTTAAATGTTCCAGGTATCTTTTCTTTGCAATTACTTGATTACCTTTGAAGTTAAATTTTCTCATGTATATTAGTTACTTTATTTCTTCTTTAGTTCAAGGTCTTTGCTCGGACATATTCTTCTTTGATTAATCCTATTTCGTTTGAGTTCACTGGAAGCAATAGCAGCTTCCATTGAGGAAGGCAGGGGGATAGAAGGCCGAGAGTGGTGCTGACCAGATGTGGTTGGCAATGGTTCCTGTTAAAGGTTAGATCAGAGGTGAGGGCGTTAAGGGAGGTGTTAGGTCAGTGATGGCGAACCTTTTGAACTTGGTGTGTCAGCATTTTGAAAAACCCTAACTTAACTCTGGTGCCGTGTCACATATAGAAATTTTTTGATATTTGCAACCATAGTAAAGCAAAGATGTATATTTTTGATATTTATTTTATATATTTAAATGCCATTTAACAAAGAAAAATCAACCCAAAAAATGAGTTCGCGTGTCACCTCTGACACACGTGTCATAGGTTCACCATCATTGTGTTAGGTTCTGAGACTGAAATGTTAGGGTGAGGGCTTGCAGTCAAAGGTCACCATTTGGGAGGTTGGGCCCCTGAGGTCTGGTGGGGAGGTTGAGGGTCAGACCTGGGTTTGGTGAGGGATGCAGGAGTAGATCGGTCTAGCTGGGAAGGCCCATGGGTCTGGGTGGTTCCCCAGATTCAGGTGCCCAGCACTCACCGCCAGCGCTGGGGCCACTGTACTGTCTGGGGCCACCGTATTGTCCAGGCCTCATGATGAACCTGCAGCTTCAGCTCTGGCCACACTGCAGGGGCTGTGGGGAGTCGCCTGACCCCCAAGCCTGTACCTCCTGGTCTCTGAGCTGGGCACATGGCCCACTTCAGGGAAACCACCTGAGCGGCTCCTCTAGGTGACGTCACCTGGTGATGCCATCAGTGGGCGTGCGCCACACAGCATGATGCTGCTCGAGCTGGGGGAGACTTTATGGGAAGAGGTCCTCTGTCCCCTAACCCTGCCACTGCAGGCCCAGAGCCCTCATCCCTGTGCATGTGGTCATCTGTAACCGGCACCCATTGGCCAGGGTGGGGGCAAGGTGTTCCCACGGTGTCGGAAACCGCTCATCACAAGGGTCCCACGGTCTCTGTGTTGCCACATAACTGCATGGCTTCGGTATTATGCCACTACTTTCTGATGCCAGTTTTGCACCTTAAACTCTTAAATTAACTGCAAAGACAGCTTTCCTCTTCGCCCTCCTGGGACTTACAGTTCTGTTGCATATGCTCCTTTCAAAGTTCTTGGAACAGTTTCTAGTTCTTGGCCATGTGGGGTGTTGCTGACTTTTCATTCTAGGTTTGCACGTGGGGCATCCTGAATACTGTGAGGATGGTGACTCTGTCTGTTCTACAGCAAGCCTGTGAGCGAATAAATATGATCCCGATTTTACATCTACTCTCAGACTGTAGTAACATTTCCCCAAGTGGGACTTGATCCTATAAACCAATTCCCCCGCTCCACTACACTGAATACGAATGGGGATCCAAGTTCACCTTTCACATGAGGAGCCAATGAGGCAGCCTCATGTCCCCAACCAGGTTCTGGGCTGGGAGGCAGCCTCATGTCCTGGGTGGTGCAAGTCCCCACCCCTGTCCCCGACCCTGCAAGTCCCTGCCCACCCACACCTGAAGTGCATGCAGCCTGTTGATCAATTGTTACGTGACGATGTCCTGACCAACTTGCATATTACCCTATTATATGTAAAGATATATTTTTTATCCATTTGTCTATTGCTCCTATATCTTGGCTATTGTAAATAATGCTGCAATGAATATAGGAGTCCATATATCTTTGCAAATTAGTTTTCTCATTTCCCTTGGATAAATGCTCAGAAATGGAACTGCTGGGTTTTATGGTAAATCTAATTTTAGTTTTTTTAATTGATTTTTAATGTTTTTATTGTTTTTTTTTTTTTTTTTTTTTTTTTTTTTTTTTTTTTTTTTTTTTTTTTTTTTAGAGAGAGAGAGAGAGAGAAGGGAGAGGAAGAGAGAAATAGAAACATGGATGAGATAGAAACCCTGATAGGCTACCTCCTGTATGCCCCCTCCTGGGAATCAAGCCCACAACCTGGGCATGTGCCCTGACTGGGAATTAAACCATGACTTTCTGGTGCACTGGACAATGTCAATCCACTGAGCCACACCGGCCAAGCTATTTTTAGGACTTTTTTTAGGACTATTGGTACTATTTTTAATAAGGGCTGCAACAGTTTGCAGTCCAACTAGAAGTGCACGAGAGTTTCCTTTCCTCCATATCCTCACCAACACAAGGTGACTTTTGATGATAGCCATTCTGAGTGGTGTGAGATGGTTTCTCACAGTAGCACCCTACTATCTCTGGACTTTCTCTGGAGAGGGCAGCCCTGCAGGCAGCTACCGCAGTTCTCTTTAATCTCTTTAGGCCCTCTTCTGTTTCTGTTTGGTCTATCTCTCATAAAGGTGGCTGGGGATGTGCTAAAATGCCCTGCAGGTTGGCCAGAGAACCTGGATGGAGCTCCTGCCTACTATCAAGATTCAGGGGAAATGTAAACAATGGTGCTCACCTGGTCCTCTGGTCTTGGGTTGTTCACCCACTCTCTTGCTTGTTGTGCAGAGGCTGTTTAATTGGCTCATAGTCATCTCTCAGGAGAATTTGCTGTTAATATAGGTGTACATTTGGTGTATTCTTGTAAGGAGGTGAACTCAGTGTCCACCTACGCTACCACCTTGCTGAGCTCCTCTTTACTGTACTTTTTATAGTTATTTTAGAGTGTACTCTTTCTACTTATAAAACGTTGTTTGCTGCAAAACAGTATGCTCAGCAGTCTCATACATCTACTATTTATTTCGTCTCTTGATTACATCATTTTCTCTTGCACTTGATTTAATTTCCTACTGTTTTGTTCATCACCGCCCCTAAGCATACAGAAGTCACTGTTAATGTTGTCAGTACGTGACCACATTGAATGATTGTTCTGGAAATGAGATTTAAAGAGATTAAGGATTCTGAAGGTGGAAAATCAGTGATGGGTATTTCTCACCAGTCTGGCATGTCCCATTCCACCATAGCTACCATCATTTTTTTTTTGTTGTTAATCCTCACACGAGGATATTTTTTTTCATTGATTTTTAGTGAGAGTGGAAGGGAGGGAGGGAGGGAAATAGAGAGAGACAGAGAGACATATTGATTGGTTGGCTCCCATATGAGCCTCTACCAGGGTTGGGGAGTGAACCTGAAATCTAGGTACGTGCCCTTCACCAGGAATCAAATCCTCGACCCTTGGGTTTGCTGGTCCACACTCTAATTACTGAGCTACATCAGCCAAGGCCATAGCTATGATCTTGAAGAACAAGAAAGTGATAGAAGCTGTTCAAGGATCTGTTTCATTGAAGGCAATGAGACTAACAAAAAAATCAAGAAGGGCCTAATAGACATGGAGAAACTTCTAATGCCTGGATTGAAGGCCAGATACAGAATCATATTGCTCTCAGCACATGACAGTCACAGTCAAAGCAAAAAGTTTGTGTTGTTAAAAGTCTAGACCCAGCTATAATGTTGAATACGTTGCTAGCTCTGGGTAGTTTAAACTATTCAAGAATCATTACTCAATACATAATATGAAAGTGAGTAGTGAGTTTTTGATTGCAGATGTGGAGGCAGCTGAAGAATTTTTGGAAACTCTAGATAAGCTGATTGTGGAGGAAAATTACTTGCCACAGCAAATATTCAATATGGATGAGACTCCCAATTTTGGAAACAGATGTCTGAAAGAATTTTCATCCATAATGAAACCAAGTCAATGCCAGTTTCAAGGCTTTTAAGGACAGGATAACATTCTTGCTTGGGGGCAGTTTTGGAGGCTATAAATTGTGATCTGGCACCATGAGAACCTCTGATTTGTAGCTAAATCGAACAGCAATTGTGGGTAACCTGGGGACCTACTACTTGTGATTGGCATCTGAAGTACAGTGGGAGCAGTCTTGTGGGATTCAGTTTTAATCTGTGGTAGATAGTGTTAGAATTGAGTTCAATTGTAGGACATCCAGCTGGCATGGATGCTCCCCCCGCCACACACAGACATTTGGTGGTCAGAAGTGTCACAAGTGAAGTGTTCTGTGTGAATAGTAAAAGAGACACACAGGAGATGGAAACCTGAGTTTTTTTTTCTGTTCACAACCCAAGTGTCAATAAACAGATAAACAAAATATGGTATCTTTGTACAGTGGAGTATTATCCTACATAATAAAGAGCTAATATGCTAATTAGACCAGATGGCAGAACGACCTTCCAGAACAACCTTCCGGAACAACCAGTTTGTGGGGGGTGGGGCCATGGGGCTGCGAGGCAGCCAGGGTTGCGAGGGCCTACGCTTGCACGAATTTCATGCATGGGGCCTTTAGTTCAACCATAAAAAGGAAAGGAGTTCTCATACAAGTACAGTATGGATGAACCTTGAAAACATTATGCTAAGTGAAAGAAGTTAGACTGAAAAGGGCAAAGGTGTGATTCCACTTACATGAAATATTTGGATTAGGCAAATTCTTAGAAACTAGAAAGTACATTAGAGGTGACAATGGCTGGGGGAAGGGAGATTTAGGAATTATTGCTTAATAATAATAGAGTTTCTTTTTTGGGCAATTAACTTATTTTGGAAGTAGTGATTACTGTACAACATAAAATTGTAATTAATGCCACTGAATCATACAAGTGAAATTGTTACAATGAAAATTTTGTTATCTCCCATATAATAAAGAGGTAATATGCAAATTAACCCCCACTCCCTCACAAGATGGCTGCCTACAACCAGGCCGGCAGGGGGTTAATGAGGGATGACCAAAAGAATGAGCAGCAG
Source organism: Myotis nattereri (assembly GCF_964212035.1). Classification (NCBI taxonomy): domain Eukaryota; kingdom Metazoa; phylum Chordata; class Mammalia; order Chiroptera; family Vespertilionidae; genus Myotis; species Myotis nattereri. Next base: position 102,480,623 of record NC_138078.1, on the reverse strand, counting down.
GCTGTGTGGGGTGACCAGGCTGGTGGGGAGTGGGGGGGGGCATGAGGGGAGACTAGGCCACCAGGGGGGCAGTTGGGGGCAACCAGGCAAGTGGGGGGGCAGTAAGAGGCAGCCAGGCTGGCAGGAGGGGGGCAGTTAGGGGAACCAGGCCAGCGGTGTGGGGGGGGTGCAGTTGGGGGCAACCAGGCTGGCAGGGGGGTAGTTGGGGGCAATTAGACTGACAGGGGGAGGCAGGGAGGGGTGACTAGGCTGGTGGGGGGTAAGTTGAGGGTGACCAAGCTGGCAGGGGGGACAGTTAGGGGTGACCAGGCCAGCGGGGGGGGGGGGGTCAGTTAGGAACAACCAGGTGGCAGGGAGGGGGCAGTTGGGGGTGACCTTGCTGTCAGCGGGGGGCAGTTAGGGGCAACCAGGCCAGCAGGGGGGCCAGTGAGGGGCAATCAGGCAGGCAGGCAGGTGAATGATTAGGAGCCAACAGTCCAGGATTGTGAGAGGGATGTCTGACTGCCAGTTTAGGCCCGATCCCCAGGATTGGGCCTAAACCGGCAGTCAGACATCTCCCAAGGGGGTCCTGGATTGGAGAGTGTGTAGGCTGGGCTGAGGGAACCCCCCCTCCGTGCACGAATTTTGTGCACCAGGCCCCTCTAATCCTATCTAATAATAGACAAATATGGTAATTGACCATACCTTTGCTATGCCTCCCATTGGCTAATCAGCACGATATGCAAATTAACCACCAACAAAGTTGGCAGCTAATTTGCATAATGCAGGCAGATCCCGCTGCGCTGCCCCACCTGGGGCTAGCGGCAGCTCGATCCCCAGCCGCTGGCCACCCCAGCACGAGATCCTGGCCTGCCGTGTGCAGGGTGGCATGGGTGGGGCGGGCAGCAGCATGATCTGAGTGGCCGCCCGACCCAGCGCGGGATCTGGGCCTGCCATCTGCCACCAGGGGAGCGAGCCTAAGCCAGCAGGTGGTTATCTCCTGAGGGTCCCAGACTGTGAGAGGTCACAGGTTGGGCTGAGGGACCCCCACTCCCTGCCAGTGCACAAATTTTTGTCCACTAGGCTTCTAGTATATATATATATTACCACTACTTAATTTTTTTAAATATATATTTTATTGATTTTAGAGAGGAAGGAAGAGGGAGAGATAGAAACATCAATGATGTTTCTGCATGCCCCTACTGGGGATCTAGCCGACAACATGACATGTGCCCTGACCGTGAATTGATCCCTGACCTCCTGGTTCATAGGTCGACACTCAACCAATGAGCAACACTGGCCGGGCTTTACCACAACTTTAAAAAAACATTGTTTATACCAATAAACACTGAATTATACACTTTAAATAGGTTAATTGTATAGCATGCAAATTATATTTCAATAAGACGGTTTTAAAAAAAACAACCACCTAAAACATGGGCAAATAATGACTGATTAGGCTCCTATAAACTCAGATAAGTCTCAGATCACTCAAATCACATAATTTATTAAATAAATTTAATATTTACGGTGAGATGCTAGGGGAGAGTATATTAACATATTTAGGATAGGAGGCCAGCAAGCTAAGCCACACCTGGGCTGTGCAATGTTTGTAGCTCCTGTTCCTCTTGTCCACATCAGCCTTCCTCACTAATAGTGGGGTTAAGAGGACCAGAGATGTGATTTGAGCAAAGGGGCTTTGTGGATGAAAGAAGCCTGAATTGTAGGCACAGATCTGTCTGTCTAAAGCTGAAGCTTGTCATAGCCCAGTGAGCAGCTAGAGATATTTACTTTTCATTTCCTGGGCAGACAAAACAGGTCCAGAACAGGTGGTCACTCATGGGTGGCTGATTTAGGTCACCATGAATACTGATTGTCTAATATATTTAATGTACCATGAATATTGGTGTCTCAGGGCCTGATGTGTATCATGAATATTGATCCCCGAATATTTAGTGCCTACTTGGTTCTTCTAGCCTTTCTGATTTATGGTCTGCACACATATACTCTATGTCTAAAATATCTCATGGCTTACTAACCTATTTGTCTCTGCTTATCATATATATGAATTTAATCTTTCCCATTTATTTTTGGTTTTCCATAGCAGAATTGAATATTCTCAGTCATTTCAGTAAATGTATATTACAACTAGTTTGAAACATCCCAGTTTACAAATGAGGAAATTGCACAGAGGAGTTAAGTAACTTGTAGAACTTGTCAAGGTCACAGGTGGAGTCAGGATTCAAACTCTGGTAAGTTAACTCCAGAGCTCATGCTTTTAACTGCTATGTTTTGCTGCCTCTGAAGATCAGCTTGAGGTAAGGGACTATGAGCATGAGGGGGGTGCCATAAGAGAAGTTCTAAATGGTATGGAAGTTCATTGGAGAGAGCTTAATGGAAAGGTTTTATGGGAGTAACATCTGAGATGACCTAGGAAGAATGAAAGGATAATTACAAGCAGAAATTAGAGCAGAAGTGTTAGGTTATTTGTAATTTAAAATTATTTGGCATAGTGTGGCATTGTTTGTGTGTCTGTATTAGTTGAAGTTGCAACACAGGTGCAACTAGTATTTTAGTTAGAAGTTCACATTTCAGAAAGCCAACTGACATTTTATTTCAGAGGCATCTACCCCTAAAGTAGCTTTCTTTATTTATAGCTTACACTATGTATAGCAATATCAGGTGCTTTACTAATTAGCATTGTGAATGTTGGAAGCTGAATTTTATTGGTGAAATTTGTGGCTTGTTAATGAGCATAGTGAATATTAGAAATGAGTTCTCCTTGTTGAAATTAAAGATATTAAAATATATGGATTAGCTAAAATATTTTGAATACACAACTCATTCCTATATGAGTAGGGTAAAAATAAATCTAGTGACGCTCATGGCCTTTATCATTAGGAATACCAGTACTCAAACCTAAATGGCTCCAGGTACCAGCCTTTGAGTAGGGTAAAAATAAATCTAGTGACGCTCATGGCCTTTATCATTAGGAATACCAGTACTCAAACCTAAATGGCTCCAGGTTCCAGCCTTTGGTTTGGAGGATTTATAGTTGCCTGATGCAGCTATAGGCTCACAGAATTCTGCCTCTGGAATGTAAAATCACATCTTGTATTTTTAGTAGATTTTATTGATTGCGAAAACATTTATATACATACAGTTTCCACAATCACCTGTAGTAACCTCATAGGGTCACAGGGACCCATAGTCTAACGTTGGAAATCACCATTGGGTATATGGGGAGAAATGCAGTTTTACATCTTTGGAGCTTCATTTTAGGAAAATTAATTTGATGTTGGAAGGTGGGATGATTTGAATGGGGGGAAAAGGAAGAGTAGAAAGGTGTGGTAACTGTGAGAATGGAGTAGAGAGGTTGGAATAGAGTGGTATGGTAGAAGAAGCATATGAATAAACCTATGTAAATAAATGTATAGAGCAAAGGGAGGAGGAATGAGATTTATAACAATCATTTATTTAGAGCTATGTGCCAAGCATATTCTAAGTAGTCTGTATATATTAACTCCTTGTGATCAGAACTTTTAGGATTCACTCTCTTATCAACTTTCAAATATACCACACAGCAGTGTCAACTATAGTCATTGTGTTCTACATTACATCTACAGGACTTATTTATCTTGTAACTGGCCTTTTGTATGTTTTGACCACCTTCATCCAATTCCCCCTCCTCCTACCCCCACCTCTGGTAACCAAAAATCTTATATGTTTTTCTGTGAGTTTGTTTTTTGTTTGTTAGATTCTACATATAAGTGAGATCATGCAGTATTTGCCTTTCTCTGTTTTATTACACTTAGCATAATGCCTTCAAGGTCCATCCATGTTGTAATGGATGGCAAGACTTCCTAATTTTTCCTGGCTGAATAGTAATATACAGGGGTGGGCAAAAGTAAGTTTAGTTGTCCATATGGAAAATAATGCAATAATAAATAATAAAAAATAAACTCTGTTTCATGTACTCACAACTGTAAATCTACCTTTGCTCATCATATTTTCTTATCCATCTAGGTCAGACATTCTAGTGTAGTATAACTAAAAACTCTGGAATTAAAAAGTGCCAAGAATGGATAATGCTTTTAAGTTTCTGTGAACTCATACAAAGCATGCCTTAAAGGAGCCATTCTAGTGGAATCATAGAATGTTGAAGGAAAACAGAATATGTCACCCCAAAATATGCCTCTTTGACATAAAAATTATTTGGAGTTGAAAAACTCCTTCTTTTCTGCGTAAAGGAAAAGAATAAATTCTCCTGTTACCAGAGACAGATTCTAATCAGCCCAGAGATGGCTCCAGAGAAATCTGTATAAACAATCCTTGTTAAACTAACCCTTTTCTTTCTAGTTACTTCTTCACCATTAACTACCCTAGCCCAAACCCCTTTGTCTTATCAGTTCTTCACAAATTTATTGTGTTTTTGTTTTTTGTCTAAAAGACTTAAAACCTTTCCTGCTCTGATCACTTTGGGTCTCCATTTTCTTATGAAAGCTCCTGTGTACATTCAGTACTTGTATGCTTTTCTCCTGTTAATCTGTCTTTGTCAGTTTAATTCTCAGACCAAGCCAAAAACCCTGAAGTAGTTTAGGAAAACTCTTTCCTCCCATACAATGTAATTACAAAATTTTGATTCCCTTTTATGTATCTTATTACCATGTGTCTTAATTATGTTGCCTCTTCCTCTGGTTTATCCCCTTTACCCCCAACTAGGTTGTGAGTTTCTTGAGAACAGACATCTTGTCTTACTAATTTCATATCTTACAGCACACATTATATCTCATGATGCTCCTTGGTGCTCAAATATTCTTTGAAGTGAAAAGCATTTCAATGAAAAGAAACTATATAAGTTAATATATCAAGGCCTGCTCCTCCTAGGCTAAACTTCTGCTACTACTTGAAAGGGCTTAGTTACTGTATATTAATATGATAATGATGACACTAAAATTAGGAATGTTATCTTTGCTACCCTGATTATTGTCTAACTGTACTGTTAATAAAACAAAAGAACAGTTTAATTCTTCTCAAATCATTCTCTCACTTATTTATAGACTAGAGGCCCGGTGCACAAAAATTTGTGCACTCGGGGGAAGAGGGGGTCCCTCAGACTGGCCTGTGCCCTCTCGCAGTCTGGGACCCCTTGGGAGATAACGACCTGCTGGCTTAGGCCTGCTCCCAGGTGGCAGAGGGCAGGCCCAATCCCTAGGTGCAGCCCCTGGTTGGGCTCAGAGCAGGGCCGATTGGGGAGTTGGGGCGCCTTCCCCTGTCATGCACAGAGCAGGGCAGATTGGGAGGCTCCGATGCCACCCTCAGTCATGCTCAGGGTAGGGCCGATTGGGGGGTTGGGGCACCGCCTCCTGTCACACTCAAGGCAGGGTCGATGGGGAGGTTGCGATGCCACCCCCTGTCATGCACAGAGCAGGGCCCATCAGGGGGGTTGGGGCTCCATACCCTGTCATGCACAGAGCAGAGTCAATCAGGGGGTTGGGGAGCTCCCCCCTGTCATGCACAGAGCAGGGCCGATCAGAGGGTTGAGGAGCTCCCCCTGTCACCCACAGAGTAGGGCTGATAGGGGAGTTGGGGCACCGCCCCCGTCACACTCAGGGCAGGGCGGATCAGGGGGTTGGGGCGCCGCCCTCTATCACCCACAGAGCAGGGCCGATCAGGGGGTTGGGACGCTGCCACTGTCACACTCAGGGCAGGGCCGATGGGAAGGTTATGGTTCTACCCCATCACACACAGAGCAGGGTCCGTGGCGGGGGGGTTGGGGCGCCGCCCTCTAACACCCACAGAGCAGGGCCGATCAGGTGGTTGGGGCGCCGCCACTCTCATACTCAGGGCATAGCCAATGGGGAGGTTATGGCTCTACCCCGTCACACACAGAGCAGGGCCCGTGGGGGGCGGTGGGGTTGGGGCCCCGCCCCCTGTCACACACAGAGCTGCATGGCGATCAGGGGGTTTGGGCGCTGCCCCCTGTCACGCTGATCCCGGTGCTGGGAGGCATATTACCCTTTTACTATATAGAATAGAGGCCTGGTGCATGGGTGGGGCTGGCTGGTTTGCCCTGAAGGGTGTCCTGGATCAGGGTGGGGGTCCCCACTGGGGTGCCTGGCCAGCCTGGATGAAGGGATGATGGCTGTTTGCAGCTGGTCACACACCCTTCATGGTGGGGGTCCCCACTGGGGTGCCTGGCCAGTCTGGCTGAGGGGCTGAGGGCTGTTTTCAGGCTGGGACTGAAGCTCCTTTTTTTTTTTTTTTTTTTTATTCTGGGCCAGCTTTAGCTCTCAGGCCTTGGCTGCTGAAAACAGGTTTCTGGCCTTTGTTTACCGTCTGTATTTGATACAATGTTGTGGTCCGGCTGGCTGAAGCCCCACTGAGTAAAGCAGGTTTCTGTGGTTTTTTTTAGCTTCTATATTCGCAACATAGTTGCTTAGAGTTGCAGCTGAGAGGCTGGCAAGTCAGGTGGGGAACGTTGGAGTTCTCCGTCACTGAAGCAAGCAAGCCTCCCTGTTCGCATCAGCTGCCTGGCTGCCGGCCGCCATCTTGGCTGCCAGTTAATTTGCATATCTCGGCTATACTCTGTGAGTGACAGGGGGATTAGCCAATGGGAAGGGTAGCGGTCGTACGCCAATTACCATGTTTCTCTTTTATTAGTGTAGATATACTAGTATAAATACAGGCATACCTCATTTTATTGCGCTTTGCTTTATGTGCTTTACAGTTGTTGCTTTTTTTTTTTTTTTAACAAATTGAAGGCAAGACCCACCACCAGCAAAAAGATTATAACATACTTTATTGAGATACATGTTTTATTGTGGTGATCTGGAACTGAACCCATAATATCTCCAAGATATACTTGTAATTAGGTCAACCTTAGTTGTACAACTCCAGGAAACATCATTCTTGTAGACCAGTAATTTTTTGTAAAGCAAATACTTTTGACTTACTTGAGGACATGGTCTCTAATGCACCTAATCATATCTGCCATTATAGTGGGGAAAGAACCCATAGGCAATATGTAAATGAATGAGCATGGCATTGTTTCAGTAAAACTTTATTTACAAGAGTAGGCTGCAGTCTGTATTTAGCCCTCAGTCTTAAATTTATCTAACCCCTGTCACAGAATACAGGGATGATGCCTCCTAGAGTTATGAAATGTGGTAGCTGTGTATATTATTTATATAGAATAAATCAACTCAAAAAAATTTCATCTTTCTAGAAAAGACCTTAGGGACTATTTTTTTCCTACACATTTTACAGATGAGAAAACTTAGACCCTGAGAGGTTAAGAAAGAGACATGCTTAAAGTAATATAACTGATCAGTGTCAAAACTAGATATGAAACCTAGGTATCCTGACTCCTAGTCCAATGCTCTTTCTATTACAATATATCAGTCCATCAAGGATGAATAGTAAATTATTTCTCATATAGTTATAGTTTAAAATATACTTTATTGTATTTTATTTATCACACGTTGATGACCCATGTTAGAGACAAGCAGCAACTCACACCAAAGAGATCTACAATAATAAAAAGACAAATATGCTAACTGACCATACCTTCGCTACACCTTAAGCCATGCCCACCAGCCAATCAGAGCGACTATATGCAAATTAACCCAACCAAGATGGCGGCTGGCAGCCACAGAGCTGGAGCAAGAAGGAGGCTTGGTTGCCTGGGCGATGGTGGAAGCCAAGCTTCCCGTCTGCCGTGAGCCGGCTGTGGCCTCCGCTCATGGCAACAACGTTTCAATTATAGAAGACAAATAAATCTCAGATACCTGCTTCCAGCCAGCCTCCATTAGGAGCTTGGGTGGCTAGGGGTTGTGGCCAGCCTGCAAACAGCCATCAGCCCCTCACCCAGGCTGGCCAGGCACCCCAGTGAGGACCCCCACCCTGAAGGGGCTGTGGCCAGCCTGCAAACAGCCATCAGCCCCTCACCCAGGCTGGCCAGGCACTCCTATATAATAAAAGGGTAATATGCAAATTGACCCTAACAGCAGAACGACTGGGAATGACTGGTCACTATGACATACACTGACCACCAGGGGCCAGATGCTCAATGCAGGAGCCGCCTCCTGGTGGTCAGTGCGCTCCCACAGGGGGATCTCTGCCCAGCCACAAGCCAGGCTGACGGCTGCCAGTACAGCAGTGGTGGTGGGAGCCTCTCCCGCTTCCACAGCAGCACTAAGGATGTCCTACTGCAGCTTAGGCCTGCTCCCCGCTGGCAAGTGGACATCCCCCGAGGGCTCCCGGGCTGCCAGAGGGATGTCTGACTGCCAACTTAGGCCCAATCCCCCAGGGAGCGGGCCTAAGCCAGCAGATGGTTATCCCCCGAGGGGTCCCAGACTACAAGAGGGCACAGGCCAGGCTGAGGGACCCCCCGAGTGCACACATTCTTGTGCACCAGACCTCTAGTATTACTATAACATAGCAAAGTATAATATATATGCAGAGTGAACCAAAAAATGTATACATACTTTGAATAATTATTCATTCCAGTGTGTTAAATCTGAAAAGAAAGAAACATTGGAATCACTAATTTTTCAAACTGTGTATACATTTTTAATATAGGACACCCTATATTATTGGGAAAAATATCTCACCCCAATGTCAGGTGTTACAATATATTGGCCATAATTAAGACAGTATGGTGTTTGCAGAAGGGTAGACACATAAATCAGTGGAACAGAATAAAAATCTAGAGATAGATCTGCACAAGTATACTCAATTAATTTTTGACAAAGGAGCAAAATCAATTCAATGGAGGATGAATCATCCTTTAAACAATTGGTACTGAAGCAATTGGACATCTTATAGGCAAAAAATAACCTTCACACAATTTTCATACTATATACAAAAATTAAGTCAAATAAATTCCAATTTAAATGTAAAATGGAAAACTATAAAACTTTTAAATTAAAACATGGTAGGAAATTTTTGGGGATTACCACTAGGCAAAGAGTTCTTAAACTTGATCCATAAAGGAAAAAAAAAAACTAATAAATTGGCCCATCAAAATTGAAAACTTTTGCTCTGCAAAAGATCCTGTTAAGAGGGATGACAAGATAAACTACAGAGTGGGAGAAAATATTTGCAAATCACATATCTGACAAAGGGCTAGTATCTAGAATATATAAATAGCTTGCAAAACTCGACAGTTGAAAAATGGGCAAGATACATGAAGAGACATTTCACCAAAGATCTACAGATGTCAAATAAACACACAAAAAGATATTTAATGTTAGCAATCAGAGAAATGCAAATTAGAATTACAAATGAGACGTAACTACACACCTATCAGAATAGCTAAAAGAAAAAAATAGTGATAATACCAAATGCTGGTGAATATGTAGAGAAAATGAATATCAAATACATTGCCAATGGTAAGGTAAAATGGTACAGCAAGGCTGGAAAACAGTTTGGCAGTTTCTTACAAAACGGAACCTACAACTCACAATCTAGTAATTACATTCCTGAGCATTTATCCCAGAGAAATGAAGACTTATGTTCATACAAAACTTTTATATGAAGGCTCATAACAGGTTTATTCATAACAGTAAAAAACTTGAAACAACCCAGGTGTCCTTCAAAGGGTGAATAGTTAAACTGTGGTACATATATACCATGGAATACTACTCAGCAATAAAAGAGAATGGACTCTGGAAGTACACTGCAATGTGTATGAACCTCAAAGAAATTATACTGAGTGGGAAAAGCCAGTCTCAAAAGATAGTGTGTAATTTCATTTATGTAACTTTCATGAAGGAACATTATTATAGAGGTAGAGAACTTGTCAATGGTTACCAGGTGATAGGGATAGGGAGGAAGAGGACAAGTGTAGTTATAAAGGGGTAGCATGAAGGAGTCTTGTGGTAAAGATACAGTTAAGTATCTCAATTGTAGTGGTGGTTACACAAAGCTACACATATGATAATATTCCACAGAGCCTCCCTCACCCTCCTACACATACACATATTAGTGCATGTATAACTCTGCAATTTGAATTAAGCTCTATGGATTGTACCAAAGTTAATTTCTTGGTTTTGATCATGGTGGTATAAGATGTAAATATTGGGGAAATGGTCCATGGGACTTGCCTATACATTTCTTTTGCAACCTTCTGAGAGTCTATGATTATTTTAAAAAATTATATATATTAAAATATAAAATATATTTTATTCAAGTTATATAAAAAGGAAAAAGAGAAATGCAAGTGAATGAGTGTCATCTTCAATTTAACAATCATTTATTGAATGCATTCTATGACCAAGATTCTGATTAATGCATAATTGAATAAATACCTTTCCAAAGACCATCCATTCCATTAAAGAGAGTGTTCTTGAAAGGTTCCAATCTAATGCCCTTAATTTTTCAAAGTGAAACTTATCAGCCAGTAACAAATAAATTGAAAACTATTGGCTTCCTTTAAAATAGATTAATTATGAGGACTACATAATTTATTCTTTCCTCCATCATCATTCTTCTATTTTTGCTAAAACTACCAAGGATGTCCTGATTTCCCAAAGGCACTTTTAAAAGTATATATTTCTGCAATGTTTGTCCTTGTTAAACAATTTCTCCTTTCTTTAAAGTGCTATACAACTATAGCTTTTGTGACATCACTTTTTAAATATATATATACTATCTAATAAAAGAGAAACATGGTAATTGGTGTACGACCGCTACCCTTCCCATTGGCTAATCAGTGAGATATGCAAATTAACTGCCAGCCAAGATGGTGGCCAGCAGCCAGGCAGCTTGAAACTAACATGAGGCTTGCTTGCTTCAGTGACGGAGGACTCCAACGTTCCCTACCTGCCTTGCCAGGCTCTGAGCCTGCAGTTTGAAACATAGTAACAAATATAGAAGCTAAACAAAACCCCAGAAACCTGCTTTCAGCGAGCCAGGATCTCAGAGCTGGAGTTGATACAGAGTTTCGATTATAGAACTGAAACAAACCAAATACCTGCTTTCAGGAGTGGAGGCCTGAGAGCTGGAGCCTCAGAGCTAAAGCTGGTCCAGAATAAAAAAAAAAGAAAAAAAGGAGCAGTTGGGAGCTTCCGTCACCTGCCAGCCTGAAAACAGCCCTCAGCCCCTCACCCAGACTGGCCAGGCACCCCAGTGGGGACCCCCACCATGAAGGGTGTGTGACCAGCTGCAAACAGCCATCATCCCCTCACCAAGGCTGGCCAGGCACCCCAGTGGGGACCCCCACCATGAAGGGTGTGTGACCAGCTGCAAACAGCCTTCAGCCCCTCACTCAGGCTGGCCAGGCATCCCAGTGGGGACCCCCACCCTGATCCAGGACACCCATCAGGGCAAACCAGCCAGCCCCCACCTGTGCACCAGGCCTCTATCCTATATAGTAAAAGGGTAATATGCCTCCCGGCTCTGGGATCAGCATGACAGGGGGCAGCGCCCAAACCCCCTGATTGCTCTGCAGCTCTGTGTGTGACAGGGGGTGGGGCCACAACCTCCCTATCGGCCCTGCTCTGTTCGTGACAGGGGAAGGCGCCCCAACCTCCTGATCAGCCCTGCTCTGTGCCTGATATGGGGGAGCTCCCCAACCCCCTGATCGCCCTGTGGCTCTGTGTGTGACATGGTGCGGCACCCCAACCTCCCCTCCCCATGGGCCCTGCTCTGTGTGTGATGGGGTAGAGCCATAACCTCCCCATCGGCCCTGCCTTGAGTGTGACAGTGGTGGTGCCCCAACCCCCTGATCGGCCCTGCTCTGTGGGTGATAGAGGGTGGCGCCCCAACCCCCCCTGCCCCCCACGGGCCCTACTCTGTGTGTGATGGGGTAGAACCATAACCTCCCCATCGGCCCTGCCCTGAGTGTGACAGTGGCAGCGTCCCAACCCCCTGAACCGCCCTGCTCTGTGGGTGATAGAGGGCAGTGACCCAACCCCCTGATCCACCCTGCTCTGTGTGTGGCAGGGGGTGGTGCCCCAACTCCCCTATCGCCCCTACTCTGTGAGTGACAGGGGAGCTCCCCAACCCCCTGATCGACTCTGCTCTGTGCGTGACAGGGGGGAGCTCCCCAACCCCCTGATTGACTCTGCTCTGTGCATGACAGGGTACGGAGCCCCAACCCCCCTGATGGGCCCTGCTCTGTGCGTGACAGGGTGTGGCGCCACAACCTCCCTATGGACCCTGCCTTGAGTGTGACAGGAGGCGGTGCCCCAACCCCCCAATCGGCCCTACCCTGAGCATGACTGAGGGTGGCATTGCAACCTCCCAATCCGCCCTGCTCTGTGCATGACAGGGGGGCGGCGCCCCAACTCCCCAATCGGCCCTGCTCTGAGCCCAACCAGGGGCTGCACCTAGGGATTGGGCCTGCCCTCTGCCACCTGGGAGCAGGCCTAAGCCAGCAGGTCGTTATCTCCCGAGGGGTCCCAGACTGTGAGAGGGCACAGGCCGGGCTGAGGGACCCCCCTTTCCCCCCCGAGAGCACAAATTTTTGTGCACCGGGCCTCTAGTATAATATATATATATATATATATATATATATATATATATATATATATTTGATAGTATTATAGTATTATAGATGTCTTCCATTTCTTCTTAACCCCTGTGACATCACTTTTTTTTTACCTAGTTCTCTTCCTGTCTCTCCAGCCATTTTTATTTAGCCCCCCCATTTTATATGTTCTCCCATTGCTTCAGTAATAAACTCCATGCTGATTGTTTTCACATCTCATTTCAATATCAACTTCTTCCTTAAATTTAAGATTCACATTATCAGCGACTCATTAATTGTATCCATTTGAATGTTGTCCAGACCTCCCATTTAATTTAATCCCCTCCTCCCATCCTTCCTTCTTACATGTGCTCTACATATAATAGTTGCTCAAGAAATATCTGAATTAAAATGGAAATATTCTTGATATTTTGAATAACATAATTCTACCATTCTTGAATATTAGAAAGCTTAATGCAATTCTTGGCTTTACCCTGTCACTCTTAATTCTAGTTAATCACAAAATGGTATTGACTTTACTCTAATGTTTCTTAAATTCAGGAACTCTCCATTCTTTTTTTTTTTAATGCAAAAGAGTTTTGCTTTTATTGAGAATTGGGATCACCAGGATTTTATGGATGTCTGGATGCAGCTCCACATTGATCAAGTCCGCTGGGAAATGAGGAGCAGGGCCGAGAAAGTGGGGTTTCTATTTGCAGAGCATTGTCTGTAACTATCTTGGTATCTCTCATAACTGAGGTTCTCTATTACATTTTTCCTGGTAAAATATTATTTTCGTTAGTCATATTTTGAGAAGACAGCCTCAATTTCTACTTTGTAATTCCCATGTCACATCTTTGCATGGTTTAGTGATATTTTTGCTGCTTGCTGTACTTGTAGGGTGGTGTGAGTGAGGTTCTTGAAAAGTCAGCAAGTGTGGGTGGGCTCTGCCTTTCAGGGTGTCATTCATTTTAATGCTGCCAATCAGGGGACCCAGGTGGCTGTGGATTTGGACTAAGGTCTTTTGTGCCCTGTTGAAGGAGTGAATGAGATGGATGACTGCCCAGCTCCCAGGTAGCACCTGAAATGCAGGCTTTCTCCATTCTCATAGCAACTACTTTAGTAGAGTTGTCACCATCTCTCTCTATTGACATAGGTTTCAAACTGGTCCCCAGATTAGTGTCTACAAGTGAATGACAAGAAATGTGAGTGACAGAGATGTGTGAAAAGCTAACTGCAATGTGAAACCACAGCCCCCAAGTGTGCAGCTTAAGATACCAAAAACACTTTTGAAAGGACAATTCCTGGTTGCGGAACCAAAAACCTTGTGAGAAATACCAAGCTAAGGAAATTGAGCTTGTAAATGATTCTATGAAAGTTCTTATTGTAAACACTTGCTCTCCATTTTTCACCAAAACACCTTGATGAGACGAAGCTGAGCTTATTCTCTTCACATGATGGGGGAGCATCACATCAACAGAGACATATTATCATCTATGTATAGTAGACAGGGTGAATTCAAGATATTTCTGAGATTTTAAAGTCTGGTTTAAATCTGGCTTTTCATTTGGACAAGGGGCTTGGTTATGATTAGATAAGGATCATAATACAATAGCTTAAACGATTTGTGGACCCAGTAGTCCACCTATTGACTTTTAGGACTTTCCTGATGGTTATTTCAGGAAGTTCCTGGAATGTATAATAAGTTTATTTTCAGATTTTACCTTTCTAGAAAAGAGTTTCCTGGAATAGTAAAATTAAATTGATAAAGGCAGTGAAAGAATAAACTCTTGCTTATGTAGACAGTAAGCTGTATGGGTATAGGTGCTCTCAGTTTTCATATAAAAAGAAAATTAAAAGAAAATAAGAAAAGGATGAAAAGATACTTACACATTAAATTAATAATAGTGATTATTAACATTTAATTTCTATTTATTATCATATCTTTGTTGTAATCTGACCTAAGCCAATTTTGACTTCACAAGTGTTAGGTTTGAATATCTATAACTTCACATGCACAACTTTGCTACTGCATGTTACGTTACAACAAACAGAAGTCTTAAACTGAATTATCCTACCCATACATTTATGAGCAATTAGGCACAAACAAAGTCGTACAGGCTTTTACAATAGGGAAAGATGTGCTTCATCTTCCTGAGCATGTTAAAAAGCATCTTGCATGAAAAATTTCACTCCAAAGCAATTGTTCTGACAGTAGGTTTAGCTAATCTATTTGGATCATGGAACAAAATCTTTTCTTACTAGTTTTTTGAGTACAGAAAGGAAAGGAGTTCCAAATGTACGGCAGATGTGCAAGACAAAATGCACCAAAGAGATCATTTTATTCAGGCTATTGTAATAGGGAGAATGTTCATTAATGAGGAACATCTCAAAGAAAAGAAGGGAGCCTGAGGTTTTATAGAGGCAGGTAAATAAGGGATTTATCCATGAGGCATATGGGAGTCATAAGGAAGGATGTAGATGGCTCTTATCTGGGAATATATGAAAACAGAGTGGTCCTTTGAGGTTAGCTGTAATATAAAGCAGATTCTTAACTGTTGATAATGATGGGGTTCAGAACACACTACCCTAAAATGTGGTACCTTGTCATATTGAATATTTTAAGCTGAAGGAATTTGAGAAATGGTAGTTCAGGAAGGACTCTCTGACCTTTCCCTGAAACAGATTATAATACCATCATGAAAGAGATGCTTACACTGTACCCAAAGGAAAGGAGCATTCTTATCTCTGAAGATGGAAGGAATCTGATCAAACAGGTCTTGCTAAATTTCCCCAGTTTACTACCCTTAGCTCATGCCTTTTTGTCTTATCATATTCATTTTTCCAAGACTTTCCACTTTTCATAAAACCTAGTATAGGAACAGTCAGGTTTAACTGTTTCTTTTGTGTCTTCATTTCCTTCTGAAGGCTCCTGTGTCATGTAAAGCTTTTATTAAATAAATGTGCATGCCTTTTTCTTGTTAATCTGTCTTTTGTTAGAGACCCAGCTAAGAACCTAGAAGGATTGAAGGAAAATATATATTCCTCTCCTACACTGCCTTCTTATAGCACAGGACTGAGATAAATTTCAGTATTTTCACAGGTATTCTTTAGAAGGCATTAAGCTGCTGGGCCCACCTGGTTTTATATACCTTTTGTGCAAGGATGGAGCTGCCTATAGAATATTTCTAGATAATACATATGTTTTGAACATCAGTGATTAACATAAGCTGTTTTGAGAAAAATATTTTAGATAGGCTGACCAGAGGAGGCCTCTCTGAGGACATCATTTTGAAACAAAGACTTGAATTCATAAAGTGAGGAAGCCATGCAAAAAAAAAATGGTGCTCCAGGCAGAAGGAACAGAAAGTGCCAAGACTTAGAAGCATAAACGATCATTTGAAAGTAAAAGAGACCACCCAAATGAAAGCAAACTGATTATTCAGAGCTTGTTATAGCAATGGAGTCAGCCACCACCACTTGCATTTGGCAGAGATCCAAAGGCAGGAAAGAAGTAAGGTATAGTTTCAGATATGCCCGGTTTGGAGGCTGTTGGCATGGGGAAGCTGTAGGAAGGCTAACTAGACGCAGGGTGTCCTACGTGATTGATTACAGGTACATATTTAGCTTTCTGTGACTGGTCCTAAGTTGGAAGCTGGGACAAAAATTGGAGAAGTTGTCAGTTGTTAACCATGTCCTGGTTGTTTGGAGCTGATTTTTACAAGAGTATTGTTTGGTTTTCTAGGTTAGTTGCTAGAGATAATAGTCTGACTCCCTCAAGTCTACTTATAGAAAGTAAGTTGGTTTCTTGGATTGGTTTCTGCAGATTGTGCATCAGAGTTCTATTTTTATATATGGTCTGGCCATTGTTGTTTGCATATTCAGTCTCTCAAGTATGACATATTTGAGAACACTAGGAGGGCTAATGTGACTGGAAATGAGGGAAGGAGCAGAAAGTATTATATTCGTGGAGAAAAGGACTGGTAGGGCCTGAAAATCCATGGTAATGAGTTTAGTTTTATTTAAATGTGATAAGAACTCTTTGGAGTATTCTCCACAGGGAAGTGAAATAAACTGATTTATAGTTTTAAAAGGTTACTTTGGGTCCTGGCCAGGTAGCTCACTGGTTGGAGCATAGTCTTAATATACCAAGGTTGAGGGTTCGATCCCCAGTCAAGGTACACACAAGAATCAACCAATGAATGCATAGATGAGTGGAACAACAAATCGAGGCCTCTCTCTCTCTCTCTCTCTCTCTCTCTCTCTCTCTCTCTCTCTTCCTACCTCTCTTTCTCTAAAATCAATAATTTTTTTTAAATGGTTACTTTGGCTGTTACATGGATTATAGAGACTCTATATAGAGAAGAATAACGCAGAGAGGCCATCAGGGAGGCTGTTGCCATAGTTTATGTGAAAGATGTGAAGTAATTGATAACATGCACCTCCCTCAAAATATGCCACTTTAAGATATTGACTATTTTGAGTTAAAAGCACTTGAGAAAAAGCAGATGCAAGTAGGACACTCTGACCTTTCTCCTTAAAAAAAAAAATCACCCCCCCCCAACAATAACAATGGGAGGTCAAATTTCCATGTGAAAGATGTTCTCTCTATACCAGAAGAAAATTCCTGTCTCCAAGAACAGGTGGTTGAGGCTGAGAGAATTCTGTACAAACAACACTTGTTAAACTACCCTTAATCTTCCTGGGCACTGTTCCACCTAATTAAATACCCAGCGCAAGCCCCTTTGCCTTGCCATGTTTTCACAATTTACTATACTCTGTACAATTCAGTATATAAATGTTCAATTTCAACTGCTTCTTTGGGGCTTTATTTTTCTTGTGAGGACTCCCATGAACATGTAAAAATTAAAACGTGTATGCTTTTCTCCTGTTAATGTCTTATGTTAGTTTAATTCTTTCCTCCCCTACAGATCACAGTGATCTGAACCAGGATAGTAGCTGTGGAGGTGATAAGAAGTGGTGGATTCTGGACATGTTTGTAAGGTACAGTCAGTGGAATTCATTAATGAGTTGGATGTCAGGTGACAGAGAGTAATCAAGAATATCCAATATGTTTGAACTTAGCAAATAGGGGTGCCATTATTAAGATGAAGAAAACCTCGGGCTGGGGGCAGGGGCAAGGGCAGGCTAGAAGGGGTCAGTGGGGCAAAAAGGGGATCTATGTAATACTTTCAACAATAAAGATTTAAATTTTTTTAAAAGATAAAGAAAACCTTTCTGAATACCTTATGCTTCTTCATTAAATTATGTCTATGTATCCAGTTGGCATATGATACTTGAGGGTAAGGATGTTGCCTAGTCATGTTTTCCCTCTACTGTGTTTATTAAAAGATTATATACCCCGGACAGATTTCAGTGAATATTTCTGACTGATTCCATTAAATAAATTGGAAAGAAAAGTTTTTGATGCTAAGCCACCAGGCAGAGTTTCTAATAGATGTGCCTTTATTTATTTCTCCACTCTTGATACTTCAGTAAAGGAAATGCTGAACACTTAACAAATCTACATTTTTCCCTGAGGGGATAAATTAACCTGCTTATCTACATTTTTCTTCCGAGGATAAATTGACCTGCTTATTGATGTATTCATTCTAGTCAAAGTGGCTAAATGCTATAACTGGAGCTGAAAGAATTCAGAACTTAAATTCATTTGAATATAGAGTTTAAAATAACCCACACAACTCTTTTGCATTTTGATCCTGGAGTAAAGGAAACAGATCAATATTCACCAGAGAATTATAACCGAATTGTAAATTAGGATACAAATCTGTTAATTGTGTTCTCATCCTAAACTATTTGTTAAGTGTCCAAGTAAGGACAGTCTTCTGCTGTAATTTAAATCTGGATTTTTTTTGCTTTTTGTGAATTTGCAAATGGAACATAAGGAGCTTCCCCCCCCCCCCGCATATTCTATCATGATACTCCTATTAACTACTGTGTTACATAGAAATATAAGGGAATATAAATATTCTGATGGTAATGGAATTTATATATGAAAAGCAAGTTATGCATATTCAATTTCTGGTTTCAGAATCTCATCATTACCACATTAGTCATTACTGTGTAACTACCTTGTTTTGATTGATTATGTACATAAATCTGTTATAGGCACCCAAAACACCAGGAAAGGTATTATTGGACCCCTCCCCCCAAGTCAAAGGGAGAGGGCTGTCCTCACTTTGTTTCTTGTCTTGTATTAATGAATTTAAACAAGTGACTCCAGATAATTTTATTGTGTTAAAGCAAATTTATTAAGAAAGTAAAACATGCAAATTTATTAAAGGAACAAGGCAAGCAAATATATCACCTGATATAAAGTGTGGATGGGCTTTCTCAGCTAATCCAAGGAGCAAGTGAGGTGGAGGATTTCTGCCTTATATACTTTTCTGTCTATAGATTTTTAAATTCCTCTGTTAAATATCTTGGTACATATTAATTTTCAAGGTTCCCCTTTTACTTTGTTGTGGCTTTCCCAGAATTGGTGAGAAGCACCTGACAATTTTATCTTACTAAGCCCCAAGACTGCTGGCTTTTCTGTTTAGAGAGTGAAAAAAAACTGCCCTTTTTTCCTTTCCCCTTCTCCCTTCCTTTCCTGCATTCTCTCATTAGAGAGCCTTTTCACCATTTTCTCTCAAGTGTCCTTGGTTTTGGAAAGATATTAGCTTGTTATTTATAAGCTAGCTGCAAGTTGTCCAAACTGTTTGGCCTTGTTTAATTTTCTTGTCTCAGTTTCCCTATTCCTCCTGCCCTGGAATTTTCCCAGCTTCTTGCTATCCTGTAACAGATCCAATATAAATGTGCATGACTGTCATGCAAAGCTATTTCCTTCCATGAAATTCCAAAGAAATAGCCATCAATATATTTAATTTTTTATTTTCAAGATTTCCATATGGTTCTTTCCCTAATTATCATATGCATTTGAATGAAAGCAAGTTTTTGTTTATTACCTACATTTTCATTTATTCTTCCTTCAAAATTGTGCTGTAATACTAAGTTTGTGATATCACCAGTGTTTTCATGACAGCCTATTATGATAGCAAATAGAGGCCTGGTGCACGAATTCGTGCATGGGTGGGATCCGGCTGGCTCACCCTGATGGGGGCCGATCAGGCCAGGCCGGCATGGGGGAGGGGACTTGGGAGGTTGGCTGGCCAGCCCTGCCCCTGATCGGAGTTGGGGGGCCAATCAGGGGCTGGGCTGGCCTGAAAGAGAGGCTGCGGGTGGTTGGCGCCACAGTGCATGCCATAGTGACTGGTCATTCTGGTCTTTCTGGTCGCCTAGCTTTTATATATAGATAATGTAATAGAAAAAAAATGCAGGTTCAGCTGCCTGCCATAATGAAAGCCAAACTCGTGAGTCAGGTGCTGGTGCACAAGGAAAGAGGTTTTATTCAGGTGCCCCGCGACCTGGGAGAATGGTGGACTTCCATCTCAAAGACCATCTCTCCTTCCTACTCAAGTCTTCGGTTATTATAGAAGAAAGGGGAGGGCTGTTTTTCTATCCAATTATCTTGCTAGCTTTTTGCACACATGAGTCCTGTCAATTCATATTTCTAGCTTTCAGTGGGCTCAGGCCTTGTCCATTCATCTTTTTAGCTTTTGGCATGCTTAGTGTAAGAACTTCCCCCAGTGCCATTTTGGCCAATGTGGGGGGCTCCCTGGCACTCCAACTGACTATCTGTAGTAACAATAGCACATGTTCTGGTTAATAACTTATTAAACAAAATTAAAAACTCTGATTAGAAAAAATGGAGGCATTCAATCTTAAATTATTACCAGAAAATTAAAAAGATTATAAAGTTGTACTAGGCAAATAAGCTAAAGTTTCCATTTGCCTGCTTGCATCAAAGCCCAATAAAACATGAACAGGAGCTTGCAGCAAAGAATGTAAGGGTTTATTTTTAGGAAGTGGCCCATGCTTGAAGACAGGTGAGCTAATGCTAAAAGATCTGACTCCTCAATGGCTTCCAGGGTATGAGTTATATAAGGGAAAAATTATTAATAATAATGACTAAGGGAGTTAGGGTCGTGGTCAGGACTGTGGTTCCTACTGATTGGTCAGTGCAAGGATAGTGGGTAGTTGATTAATGCTTCTGGCCCTGATGTCAGCCAGGGCATGGCTTCCTCTGGTTTTACCACTTTTCTGCATCTGGAGCTAAAACACAACTGAGGCCTTGATCTTATCTCTAGTTTGACTGAAACTATCTCTGGGGTCAATAGACCTGAGTCTTTGTTCCTAATATTATTTGATGTTGATCAGAATATCATTGCCCTGAAGGCTTAATGATAAAAGGAGTGGACATGCAAGGGAGAAGGAGGCAGGTGAGTCACAGTGCTGGATGAGGCCAGTTTGAATAAAAGGAGAAAAGTTCGCATTAAAGGAGTAAAGTTTCTAAGTGGTTATATATGCTAGTAGGAAGCATTTGTATTATTTTAAAATTATTATTATCTATATTTTCCTCATGTAAAATCCCACTAAGATAGGCTCCACTAAATCAGACATTTTCAGAAGTTAACGTGTCAACATAAAAAATGCCCAAGTTTATAGATAATTTTATGAGTTAATTTACATCAGATTGATGACAATTGCCAGAAAGCATGAATCTTATCAAATTGAGCAAATGCTCTGGAGAATGGCAGTTTTGTAGCTTATTTCTTACATTACAATTAAAGGAGAAGATGTAAGGGGATTACATGAAATTTATTGGTGGCAGATCAGTGAGGCAGAAGAAAGAAAAGGAGAGAAATATCTGTGGTTGGATAAAGAATAAAATGGAGAGACACATACTTCTTTTACATTGGTGGGTATAGTTAACAATGAATATTTACAGCACATAGAGATGGTATATGGAAGAACAAGATAACAATGAGGTGTTCTGTGGCCTCATGATCTGGTGTGAGACTGTGCCCCAAGGGGTCTGGAAAAAAGAGACTTTTCTGATATTCCAAAGGTATGTTATTGTAGATGCAAAAAGGCAATAGACAGGCTCTGATATGTTAAAGATTAACTTTTGTTAAGGAAGATACTGGCCTAAGACATGACTACCTGCCTAACTTTTAGTCAGGAAGTTTTAATTTCAGACCATCCTATATGGTTACTTTAGGTCTCTGAGTTTGCAAAGCGTGCAATGCAGGCTTCCCCTGAGCTTGTCAGGTTTAGTATGTGGCCCCTTTTTCATCCACACATGTGAAGAACAGTGAGGAAAAAGTTTGGTAAGTAATGAATACATGAAGAACAATGTTGTCATATTTATGGTTTGTTAGTAAACAACCTGTTTACTAAATGCCATTTCCCAACTGTTAAACTAGTCTACACTTTCTTCCAGTAATAACAACTAAAATTCCCACAGTTATCTGTAGGTCTTTCATATATTTCAGGACCCATTTGGGGGTAACCAGAATTAACTGCATCTGGTTGGAGCAGAGTAGCTGGGCCAGGGCATGGAATTAGATCTTTCCACTGAGCAAATTAAGCTATAGGCACCAGAGGAACTGCAGTATGAGAATCAGAATATAATATTTAACCCTACAGTCAGTCATCCAGTATTACTAACAGCTACTCCGTGCCAGGTTCTGTGCTAGTCACTGAAGATGTAAAGATAGTTGGTTTCTCTCAAGAAGTTCACATGTATGCAAATGAATGAATCACAACACAGTGATTAAATGCAACAATATATGCAATTCTAACCATTGCAGTGACAAAGAGGACATAGTAAATAACTGTTGGGTGGGTGAAGAATCAAGAAAAGTGATAGATCTGGATAATAGAGGTAAGTCAAGCTGTTTTGAAGATGAAGGGCAGTGCACTAAACTGTTACTATATACCTTCAAGTGATATTATACCACTTCACATGTAGTACATGAATCTTACAATTATATATTTCCATTTTTCTCCTCCAAACATTTATCCTATTCTTGCCATATATTTTTACTTTTATATTTGCTCTAAATTCCACAGTGCATTATTATCTTCGTTTACACAATTTTAAAAAGAGATTGAAATAAGAGGAACAGTCTTCTATATTTACCCATATAGTTACCAGAACTGGTGTTCTTCTTGAATTTTGTTTGTTTGTTTATTTATTTTTAAGTTTAATTTTTTTTATTGTGGTAAAATACACATCATGTAAAATTTACCATCTTAACCACCTTTAAGTGTACAGTTCAGTGATATTAGTCACATTGTTGTGTAACCATCACTACCATCCATCTCCAGATTCTTTTCATCTTGTAAAACTGAAACTCTATACCCATTAGACATTAACGTCCCATTCCCCTCCCCAACTTCTGGCAACCGCTATTCTACTCGATTGTCTGTATAAATTTGAGTGCTCTGGGTATTTCACATAAATGGAATCATATAGTATTTTTCCATTTGTGACTGGCTTATTTCACTTAGCATAATGTCTATAAGTTCATCCATGTTGTAGCATATGTCAGAATTTGCTCAATTGTTAAGGCTGAATAATATTCCATTGTATGGATAGACAACATTTTGTTTATCCATTCATCTGCTGATGGGCACTTGGGTTTATTGTATCTTCAGGCCATTATGAATAATGCTGCTATGAAGATGGGTGCAAAAATATATCTTTGTGTCCCTACTTTCAATTCTTTTGGGTATATATACCCAGAAATGGAATTGCTAGATCACTGGATAATTCTATTTCCAATTTATTGAGGAACAGCCATACTGTTTTTTTATAGTGGCTGTACCATTTTATATTTCGCTGAACAGTGCAAAAGCCTTCCAATTTCTCTGTATCTTTGCCAATACTTATTTTCTGATTCTTTTTTAATAGTAGCCATCCTAATGAGTGTGAGGTGGTATTTCACTATGGTTTTGATTTGCATTTCTCCAATGATATTTTTTTGGGGGGGGCTTACTACTTTAAATTTATTTTTTATTTTTTCTATTTTTTAAAAATATTTATTGTTGAAAGTATTACATATGTCCCCTTTCCCCCCATTGACCTCTCCCAGCCTGTCCCCACTCCACCCCAGGCCTTCACCACCCTATTGTCTGTGGGTTATGCACATATGCATACAAGTTCATTGGCTGATCTCTTCCCATCCACTCACCCTCCCCTGCCTTCCCTCTGAGGTTTGACTGTCTGTTGGATGCTTCTATGTCTCTGGGTCTATTTTTGTTCATCAGTTTATGTTGGTCATTGGATTTCATATATGAGTGAAATCATCTGATACTTACCTTTCTCTGACTGGCTTATTTCACTTAGCATAATGCTCTCTAGGTCCATCCATGCTGTTGCAAATGGTAGGAGTTTGTTCTCTTTTGCAGCTGCATAGTATTCCATTGTGTAAATGTACCAGAGTTTTTTAATCCACTCATCTGCTGATGGGCACTTAGGCTGTTTCCAAATCGTACCTATTATAATTTGTGCTGCTATGAACATAGGGGTGCATATATTCTTTCTGATTGGTGTTTTGGGTTTCTTAGGATATATTCCTAGATGTAAGATCACTGGGTCAAATAGAGTTCCATTTTAAATTTTTTGAGGAAACTCCATACTGTTTTCTACAGAAGCTGTACCAATCTACATTCCCACCAGCGGTGTACTAGGGTTCCCCTTTCTCCACATCCTCGCCAACACTTATCATTTGTTGAAGATAGCCATTCTGATAGGTGTGAAGTGGTACCTCATCGTCATTTTGATTTGCATCTCTTGGATGATTAGTGACTTTTAGCATTGTTTCATATGCCTTTTGGCCTTCTGTATGTCCACTTTGGAGAAGTGTCTACTTAGGTCCTTTGCCCATTTTTTAATTGGATTGTTTATCTTCCTTCTTTTGAAGTTGTATGAGTTCCCTATAAATTTTGGACATTAACCCCTTATCAGATGTATCATTGGCAAATATGTTCTCCCATGCAGTGGGCTCTCCTGTTATTTTGATGATGGTTTCTTTTGCTGTGCAAAAACTTTTTTTTAATGTAGTCCCATTTGTTTATTTTCTCCTTAGTTTCCATTGTCCTAGGAGATGTATCAGTAAATATATTGCTATGAGAGTTGTCTGAGATTTTTCTGCCAATGATATCTTCTAGGATTTTTATGTTTTCACATCTTATATTTAGGTCTTTTATCCATTTTGAGTTTATTTTTGTGTATGGTGTAAGTTGGTGGACTAGTTTCATTTTTTTTTTTTGCATGTATCTCTAACGATTCTTAATATTAAGTACCTTTTCATGTGCTTATTGGTTCTTTGTATATCAATCTTTGGAGAAATATCTATTCAAGTCCTTTGCCCATTTTTAAAATTTATCTTTATTGTTGAAAGTTTTGCAGATGTCCCTCTTTTTCCCCCATTGACCCCCTCCACCCTGCTCCTGCCCCTTCCCCAGGCCTTCACCTCACTATTGTCTGTGTCCATGGGTTATGCATATATGCATATAAATTCTTTTGTTAATCCCCCCCCCCCACTTTCCTCTGAAACACTTTAGTCTGTTGCATGCTTCAATGTCTCTGGTTCTATTTTGTTTTTCAGTTTATTTTATTCATTCTATTCCACATATAAGTGAGATCCTGTGATACTTGACTTTCTCTATCTGGCTTATTTTACTTAGTATAATACTCTCCATGTTCCTCCCTGCTGTCTCAAAGGGTAAGAGATCCTTCTTTTTTACAGCTGCATTGTATTCTATGGTGTAAATGTACCACAATTTTTTTTTCTAAATTTTTTATTGATTAAGTTATAACATATGTATCCTTATCCGCACATTACCCCCTATCCCCCCCATTCATGCCCTCACCCCCCTGTTGTCACCACAGTTTTTTTATTCACTCATCTACTGATGGGTACTTGGGCTGTTTCCAGATCTTAGCTATTGTAAATAATGCTGCTTTGGACATAGGGGTGCATATATTCTTTCTGATTGGTATTTCAAGCTTCTTAGGATATGTTCCTAGAAGTGGGATCACTAGTTCAAATGGAAGTTCCATTTTTAATTTTTTGAGGAAACTCCACACTGTTTTCCATAGTGGTTGTACAAGTCTGCATTTCCACCAACAGTGTACTAGGGTTCCTCTTTCTCCACATTCTTGCCAGCATTTGTTGTTTGTTGGTTTATTGATGATAGCCATTCTGTCAGGAGTGAGGTGGTACCTCATCATTTTCATTTGCATCTCTCTAATGATTAATGACATTGAGCATTTTTTCATATGTTTCTTGACCATTTGTATGTCTTCTTTTGGAGAAGTGTCTATTCACATCTGCTGTGCATTTTTAAGTTGGATTGTTCGTCTTCCTTTTGTTGCGTTGTATGAGTACGTTATATATTTTGGAAATTAGCTCCTTATCAGATGTATCATTGGCAAATATGTTTTCCCATACAGTGGGCTCCCTTTTCATTTTGATACTGGTTTCCTTTGCTGTATAGAAACTTTTTATTTTGATGTAGTCCCATTTGTTCATTTTTGCCTTTGTTTCTCTTGCCCTAGGCAATATATCTGTGAATATTCTACTATGTGAGATGTCTGATATTTTGTTGCCTATGTTTTATTTTAGGATTGTTATGGTTTCACAAGTTACATTTAAGTCTTTTATTCATTTTGAGTTTATTCTTGTGCATGGTGTAAGTTGGTGGTATAGATTCATTTTTTTGCTTGTATCTGTCAAATTTTCCCAATACCATTTATTGAAGAGATGTTTTACACCATTATATGTTCTTGCCTCCATTGTCAAATATTAACTGAGCACAATGGCTTGGGTCAATTTCTGGGTTCTCTGTTCCATGGATCTCTAGGCCTGTTCTTGTGCCAGTACCAGGCTGTTTTGATACAGTGGTTTTGTAGTATAGCTTGATATCTGGTATTATGATCCCTCCAACTTTGTTCTTTCTCAAGATTCGTGTGGCTATTAGGGTGGTTGTTTTTTGTTTGTTTTTTTGTTGTTCCATATTAATTTTTGGAGTGTTTGTTCTAGATTGGTGAAATATGCCCGTGATATTTTAATAGGGATTGCATTGAATCTATAGATTGCTTTGGGTCTATGGCCATACCACCCTGAAAGTGCCCAGTCTCATCTGATCTTGGAAGCCAAACAGAGTTGGGTCTAATGAGTACTTGGATGGGAGATTGCTTTGGGGAGTATGGACATTTTAATGATGGTACTTCTACCAGCCCATGAACATAATGCCAAACAGAGTTGGGTCTAATGAGTACTTGGATAGGAGACTGCTTTGGGGAGTATGGACATTTTAATGATGTTACTTCTACCAATCCATGAACATGGTGTATTCTTTCACTTGTTTATATCTCTTTCTATCTCTTTTTTTCAATGTCCTATAGTTTTCTAAGTTCAGGTCTTTTACCTCCTTGGTTAAGTTTATTCCTAAGTATCTTAATTTTTTATTGTTGTAAAACTAAATGGGATTGTATTCTTAATTTATCTTTCTGATAGTTGATTATTGGTGCAAAAAATGCCACCAATTTCTGAATATTAATTTTTTATCCCGATACTTTACCAAATTCATTTATTAGCTCTGGTAGCTTTTGGTGGAGTCTTTAGGGTTTTCCATATACAGTAGCATGTCATCTGCAAATAATGACAGTTTTATTTCCTCCTTTCCAATTTGGATGTCTTTCTTGTTTCTACTTGTCTGATTGCTGTGGCTTGAACTTCCAGTACTATGTTGAATAAGAATGGTGAAAGTAGACATCTCTGTCTTGTTCCTGATCTTAAAGGAAACTCTTTTAATCTTTGCCCATGGAGTATGATGTTGGTCGTGGGTTTGTCACATGTGACATTTATTATGTTAAGGTCTGATCCCTCTATTTCTACATGCAGAAATTTTTTTTAGCATAAATGCTTGTTGGATTTTATCAATTTTTTTCTGCATCTATTGATATGATCATGTGGTTTTTATCCTTTATTTTGTTTATGTGATGTATCACATTTATTGATTATCAAATATTGTACCAATTTTGCATGCCCATAATAAATCCAACTTGCTTATGGTGTAGAAACTTTTTAATGTATTGCTGGATCCAGTTTGCTAATATTTTGTTGAGGATATTATTTATTTTTTAATATATTTTTATTGATTTCAGAAAGGAAGGGAGAGAGATAGAAATATCAATGATGGTCCATCATAAGCGTCATCTCATTTGTTTTTCATATCTACAAATTGATTGTCTGCCTCCTGCATGCCCCCCTACTGGGGATCAAGCCCGCAACCCAAGCATGTGCCCTGACTGGGAATCAAACCATGACCTCCTGGTTCATAAGTCAACACTCAACCACTGAGCTACACTGGTTGGGCCAAACTAATTTTTAAAAATCAAGAGAGGGGAAGACTTCCTTCCTTCCTTCCTTCCTTCCTTCCTTCCTTCCTTCCTTCCTTCCTTCCTTCCTTCCTTCCTTCTTTTTCTTTCCTGTTAGTCCTCACCTGAGGATACTTTCCCACTGATTTTTAGGGAGAGTGGAAGAGAGAGGGAAAGACAGAGAGAAACACTGATGTGAGAGAAACACATTGATTGGTTGCCTCCTGCATGAGCCCCATTATTTTCTATTGCTATGCATTCAAGTTTACTTATCTTTTCTACTGTAATGGCTAGTTTGCCTTTAATCCTATCCAGTGAATTTTTCTGCTGGATATGCCTATGCGCTTTGTTTTTGGATGTAGTTAACTTTGAAATAGTTTGATGATTTCAGGTTTCATTTTTATGGTTTAGGTAAGTCCATAGCAGAGCTCAGTCTAGGGCTAGTTTTCCCTACCACTGAGGCCCTTTCTAGGTACCCTACCAAATGTCCTGAAAATTATGAGTTTTTCTAGTCTGACTGGTGGGAATAAGCACTATTTCTGGCCCTCTGTATTAGACACTGTTTCCACTGATCTGATCCTTTCATATATTCTTCCTGGTCTCAGGTAGATTTTTCCCACATATGCACTTGATAGGTACTCTGCTGAATAATTGATGGGAGATGTCTGCAGGTCTCTAGGGTTCTCTTTCTGTCCTATGAATTCTAGCTGCATTGATCTTCAAAGATTCTGAGCTCTATATCCTCAATAGAGAAAGTCCACTGGCCTTTGCCTCAATACTTTTTTCTTATGTCATGGCCTGGAAAAATATCTTAAAGCTAGGTCAATCATAAGCGTCATCTCATTTGTTTTTCATATCTACAAATTAGTATCTTTCATTGCCTGATGGCCAGTGTCTTAAAAACAATTGTCTCATGTAATTAATTTTTAAAATTATCAAATGTATAATATTATTCACCATTCCAAATATACAAAAAATTGAAAGCGTTGTACAGTGCAATAGTATACTTACCCTCTAGAGTCTACAATTACCAGATTACAATATTTGCTTTAACTTACAACTGTCTATTTATTCATCACTTTATTCATCCATCAAACCACCTTAATTTTTTATGCATTTCACAATAAATTGGAAATATAAATCACCCAAAACACTTTAGCATGCATATCATTATTTAGAGATTAATAACCTGTGTAATGCTAACCTCTGTAAAGCCATACTTATCACCATAGGCAGTTTCTTCCTAATGTTTCCAGTTGATCTCCCATCCCATCTCTCCAAAGGAAACTATTTTTAGATTTTTTTTGCCATAGATAAGTTGTTTTTTCTAAAATAGCACTATCAAATAGAAGTATAATGTGAGTAAAAAATAGTCACCTGTCTAATTTAAAATTTTCTCCTAACCGTGGTACAAAAAGTAAAATAAACACAAATGACTAACTTAAATAATATAATTTATTTAATCTAATATATCCAAAATATTATCATTTCAACATGTAATCAATATAAAATTATGAATGAGATACTTATATTCTTTTTTCATATTATGTTTTTGAAGTCTAGTGTGCAATTTACACTTATAGTACATCCCAATTGCACTAATCATATATCAAATGTTCAGTAGCCACATGTGCTTAGTAACTACCATATTGAAGAGCACGGTTCCAGAAATTAATATAAATGTGATCATAAAATGGTACCCTTTGTCTAAGGATTTTTACTCAGTATGATGTTTTAAGAATTTTAAGATTTGTTCATGCATTATTTTAATTAAAACAAAAATTAAATTACAACTAACAAATTGGAAATAAAGTGCTAAAATAGAATAATATAGAAGATCAGAGGAAAGGAATTGCACTTAAAGAATTTTACTGTTCAGTCCTTGTATTATGAAAGTGGAAACTAGATATACCTTGAACTTTATCTTTAACTATCATAAAATATCTTAATATATTAAGATTAATCACGTAAAGAATAGAATACCTAATTTATAAATCAGTAGAGGTAATAAAAGATAATTAAAATATTAAGCAACTGAATGAAATATAGAAAAACAACTTAAACCAAGAGATATAAAAAATAAGATGATAGCAATAAGTCCAAATGTTGGTAATCCCAGTAAATAAAAAAGAGTTGAACACGCCAATTCAAACACACAGATTTCAAAGATAAGAAAGCTAAATCTACCTAATATTATATAGGGTGTGCCAAAAATATGTATATACACATTTTGAACAATTATAAAGGCAGTGTTTATTAAACTACATTTCATTTTCAAAATTAAGCTATCAGCTGTTAAAGTGTGTATACATTTTTGGGACACCCTATATTTATAATATACATGCCTAAAATAAGAACATACATACCTTAGGTAAAAGGATGGAAGAAGATATTCCTGGTAAATAATAACCAAAAGAAAGCTGGTGTAGCTCTATTAATATCAGACAAAATATTCATCCAAGAAAGTAAATAAAACAACTGTAATATATTTGTATGATAGAATACAACAGTGACAATTAATGATAAATATCACATACCTAATAACCATCATCATTATAAATTGCAGAAGGATATGTACATTATGATATATTATATTAAGTTAAAAGCATGTATTGCAAAACAATATTATATATCATTATGAATAGATACATATTTAGGAAAACAAATTAAATCATACATTGTAATAAAGAGTAACAATTCAGAATAGTGGTATCAAATGAATGCTGGCTCCTCAAATATCATCAACACAACTTGTTGAGTTTATTTGCTTTTCATGGTAAGGGAGTATACCACCTTCCCAAAACTTTGGTAGTAGAGGAATAAAGGCAAGGTCAGAATTTTTTGAGAATTGGAAGTTTGGTTAAAAGTGGGTCTTATAATGTGGAGACTTGATTAAGGTTTGGGTAAGGATCATGATTGTTGGAAATAGAAATGGGAGGATTTTGAGGAGAGGTATTTAAGGAACCTTAGGGAGCAAACTGCCTGTTGACTTCCATTGAAAACTTGATGAGTCTTTTTGGAAGTTTCTGTGATGAACAATCAAGCCATTTGCTGGCAGAATAGTCATATTAATATGGAGAGTAAGGTATATGTAGGAGATGATAGGTAATTTCAGTTCTCACTGTGCAAACTGAGAGCAGGAGTAAATGGTTTTGGTTCTCAGTAATTAACACCAGCACAGCAGAATAGGACCCAGAAGTACACAGGGGCTTCAACTCTGCCTATAATATTTTATTTCTTTATAAAAATCTGAAGCTAATATATAGAAAAACGTTAAGATTTTCCAAAGCTTGGTGATAGTTTTCAGGTAAAATGGTTTATCTTTTTAAATATTTCTTAGTGCTTTTCTTTAGGCTTAAAATATTTAATAATTTTTAAAAAGTAGTGTGGTTGCTTTATAAACAATGACCAATTATTTGTCTCTCTCCCTCTCTCTTTTTTGAGATGCCATGTAGATATCTTTTTTTGTGTGTGATTCAACAACAGATGGTACAGTTACATTATAGCTGAGGTAGTTGACATTTCAATACATTTCATTCATAGTTTCCAGGCTATCTAGCACTTCCTTGGTCAACTTCATAGGACTTGGTTACTTCCCATGTCTTGTCAATTCAAATTATACAAACCTCTTCTCAGTTTGTATTTCA
This sequence comes from Myotis nattereri, assembly GCF_964212035.1. Taxonomy (NCBI): domain Eukaryota; kingdom Metazoa; phylum Chordata; class Mammalia; order Chiroptera; family Vespertilionidae; genus Myotis; species Myotis nattereri. The sequence continues at coordinate 102,449,224 of NC_138078.1, read as the reverse complement.
ATTGTTGATTTTTTTCTTTTGAGAGGGCCATCTTTCATTCATCTTTAAAGATTAAAAAATTTCTTTTCCTAGTGTTCTGTGTATAGATATGTATATTTGCACCCCCCCCCACACACAGAGATCAATATACATATATATATACACACAGTAGTATATGGATTCTGGAGTCAGTTGGCTATGGGTTAGTATCCCAATTCTGTATTACTTATTAGTTGTGTGACCTGGGGTAAGTTCCTTAACTTTTCAAAGCCTCAGTTATCTCATAGGTAAAATGAGGATAATAACAATACCCACTTTGTAGGATTTTGTTAAGTTTAAATAAGAATGAATGAAGAATATTAAGCATAAAGCTTAACACATAATAAGTCTTCAAAATATGTTAGTGGTTGTTATGATCTCTGATATATATGGCCATCAGCCTCTGCTTGAACTCTTTTAACAATATTTTACTCTACTATAAATCCTGATATATTTGGAAGAAACTCTTACTGGAAACACAATGAGCTAGCATTCTTTGTCTATAAACCATACTCCCTTTCATTTATATTTGTTTGTCCTAGTTCTGTCCTTTCAAACTACACAAATTAAGTCTTGACCACTTCAATGTGGAAATTATTCAAAGTTTTGTAATCTATATCTAATTTTTTGGAACATTCTCTACCCACATTCTCTATTCAGAACTCTAGAGTATAAATAATGTTAGCATTAGCTGGCAGATTTCAGCATAACTTACAAATATATTAGATTGTTAAACAAGTATTGGATATTCTGATAGTTCAAAATTTTAAATTTTAAAAGATCTGATTTAGATGTGTAATAAGCATGTCTCCTATCTAATGAATTTCAGCACTTAATTTTGGGGGTAAAGCAAAGTCTTATATTTCTTTTCTTTACCTTTGGATCCAAGTTTCTGCTTTTGCCAAATTTCCCATTGTTACTCTGTTTTGCCTTCTGTGTGTGTTGTCCATTTTCTACACTATGCCACCATGCAAGAACTATCATAGTTTCTTTAGTTACCAAAGTACTGATATCACCAGGCAACATGGGTTGAAGACTTTAATGGAAATTTGGGGACATGGAGGAGGGTTACATTTTAAGGTATCATAGCAAAAGTCTTAAAACTGAACATCAACCATTGGTGTTTTTGAAAGTTCTTCTGAGGGAAGAATGTTCACTGGTTATCTTTTTTTGCTTCGCTTCCAGCCTCTTGCCATGTCCCCTGCCTACTTTGTATTCTTTTTTTAAAAAATATTTTTATTGATTTTTTACAGAGAGGAAGGGAGAGGGATAGAGAGTTAGAAACATCGATGAGAGAGAAACATCGATCAGCTGCCTCCTGCACATCTCCCACTGGGGATGTGCCCGCAACCCAGGTACACGCCCTTGACCGGAATCGAACCTGGGACCTCTCAGTCCGCAGGCCGACGCTCTATCCACTGAGTCAAACCGGTTTCAGCTGCATTCTTTTTATTAAATATATTTTTTATTGATTTCAGAGAGAGAGAGAAAGGGAGAGGGAGAGAAACATCAATTGGCTGACTCCTGCACGCCCCCTACTGGGGATCAAGCTGGCAACCTGAACAGGAATCGAATCGTGACCTGCTACTTCATGGGTTGAAGCTCAATCACTGAGCATTACCAGCTGGGCTACTTTGTATTCTTAACTCTCATCTTTAGTTCATGTGTGACAACCCTTAACATATATGTTCAATTTTTTATGTTACAGTTATTTAACTTTTTCTTGCTTCTAGCCCAAACCAGCTATACTCTGAGGGTTGGTTATCTTTCTACAATTAAAATGGCCTATTATAGTGTTGTGCCAAACAGGTTTTTTTTCTAGGAGAAATTCTGCCCCTCTCTAGGTCTTACGCTAACACTTTAAATCTCCATGCTACACAGACATTACATAAGGAAATATACCTATGTCCATAATGAAATGAACCGCGCCCAGCACGGCCAGGGGTGAACCTGAGGAGGGGCATTGAAGGTTTAAAGAAGACAGACAAGCGAATACAGTTGGAGCCAGGTGGATCACTGTGCCTGGATGAGGAAACAGTGACACAGCCTGTAAGCCAAAGGTTTATTTTATAGTCAGATAACACAAAGCAAAACAAGGGCAAGGTGTTTACAATATTCCTGGAATTTCAAATCTGCTTCTTTCCCATTGTAGCCATTCTCTGAACTCTATCAAGCCCTTTTTTGGCAGCATTTGCTGCAACCCCCGCAGCCCACATCCTTTAGCTACCTAGGACTGCAGGGTCGGACAATAGCCTTTTGACTATAATTGTGCTGGGAGGGCTTTGCCCTCCAAGTTGGGACTTGTAGGTGGCTTTGCCACAAGTCATTCTGAGGCTTGATCCTGTCTGAATGCTGTAGCTGCTCTCCACAATGGAAGATATATGGCATGCATGCCTCTATTACCCCTTCCATCCTAAAAGGCAGCGTTAATCAATCACAGCATGTTTTTATAAAAAATGGCTCAAAATCTTCTCCCTCCATGTTTGTAGCTCCTGCCAGAGAGCCCCTATAAGGTCCCAGATTTTGCAAGGTGCCTCTTCTGTGGCTTCAGCTTCCAACAGGAAGGCCCTTGCCTGATTCTATGGATTATTGAGGGTTCCAGCTTCTTGGCTCTGGTAATGTCAACTCTTCCCATTGTTTCTCAAGCCCTAAGATTGGTCCTAGCTTTCTGCTTTTGCTAATCTTTTGGTTGCTTCACTATCTCCATTTGTCTTCTATCACCTGTATTATCAATTCCTTGTAATAAATTCCTTTTATTTGGAATAGCTAGAGTAGTTTTGTTTTTTTCTGATTGGATTTTAATGATACATCTCTTTGAAAATCTCTAGTATGTTTTATCTATTTTATGGTAAAATCATATTCAGCAAACTTCAAGTGGGGTCTTTAAGCCATCCCAGTATGCCTATTTACTTCTGTATTGGATATTACCTGTCTTCTCTTCCAGATCCATTCACACAAGCCTTCTCCACCCTGCTCTTTGCTCTAGGAGGCTGACCTCTACAAATTGCATCACCTAGGTTTGCTAGCCTTCTGATTTTCAGCAGAATGGGAGGTGGAGGAGAAAGTGTTTGGGCTATTTAATACATTTGCCTCCTATTGGCTTTGCTGCTGGACCTAAAACATGGATTGTTAGTTTCTTTTTAATGGATACAGGGCATGTAAGATTCCAATAACAGTTCCCTCCTCTTTTCCCTTCAAGCCTAGAAATGGTAGTAGTTTCCTCCTGCTGCAGCTAATCCCTGGGTGCTTTGCCATCTCTTGTTGTCCCATTATATCTACCATCCCCCTTGTAAATAGTCCCTTCTTTAAAGTTTCTTTACTCACCCTTTTGGGGAATGCCATCTTTTTTCTACCAGGACTGTGATCAATGCAATTACACAAGTATTTTGTGTTTTTTTAAAACCCATCCCTGTTCACTGCAGGACGCTCTTTGTACTATATTCCTGACCTGTACCTGCACTGCTCCATTGTGCTGCCAACTATTAGCTCTGTTTCCCTGTTACTTATGGTCTGCCCCCTAACCTTTCTATTTAATGTTTTTATTTGATCTCCCCAGGTCTTCCTTCTCCCCAAGGGACTTTCACTCTGACTCCCTCTTCCACTTCTCCTGCTCCCAAGTATCTCTGGGCAATCTGCCTTAGTTTGGAGACCCTTAAAAGAAATCTTCTTTCCCAACCTACTTGACAAATAACTAACCTTCCAAAAAGGTGTGGTGATGGTGGTGGTATATTAGGGCATGTTCTTTGTTCCATTATTGTCATTTTCTCTTTAGCCTACTCTACAACCCCTCCCTAGGCAGTGTCATCTGTTAACAACTCTGACATTTATATATTCAGCCCTAACATCTCTTGTGAGCTCCAGAACCATATATTTAACTGTCTGTTCAACACAGCACTTGGATGTCTTAAATGCACATCAAGCTAAACATGTCCAAAACCAAATTTATTTCCCTCTTGATCTGATAATCCACCAGTGTTCTCTATCTCGGTGAGTACAGCCAACCAGACTGTTGTTCAAAGCAGAAACCAGTAAGTCATTCTAGACTCTTCCTTCTTATTTATCCCTATTATCTAATTCATCAGCAAGTAATGCTGATTTTATCTCCTAAGTGTAGCTCAAAGCTACTTCTCTTTATCCCTACCCACTTGCTGGTGGATAAGTCTAAGTAAGGTATTATCACCTTTCTCCTGAACCACTGCCAGAGCTTCTTAACTTGTTTCCCTGCTTCTACTCTTGGCCTTCTTTAATCTCTCCTCCACACTGCTGCCAGAGTTCTCTTCTTCTCTCTGCTTAGAATAAAGTTAAAAGCCAATAACATTGTCCACAAAGCTTTGCATGTTCTTGTTTCTATCAACTTTTCCAGCCTTCTGGAGACCTTGCTCACTATGCTTCTTCAGTTGTGCCAAGTTTATTTGATCTCAGAATCTTTGCACTTGCTGTTCTGTCTATGGAATGTTTGCCCTATTCTCTCCTTTGACTCATCCATTAGATTTTAGAATAGATCTTATCTTCTTAGTAAAGTTTTCCCTGACACTCTAGGCCAGGCTATGCAGCATCCCCTCCACTTTATATGTAGCCAAAGCACCTTATACTTCTTCACTATAAAACAATATTATTGTAACCGATTGTTGTTGTCCATCCCAGTAGGCTATAATCTTCACCAGGGCATAGAGTGTGTCTTGTTTTCCCTGCTAGCACACTCAGTAGGTGCTGAATAAATGTTGAATGGATGAATGAATGAATGAATTTAGGTACTTATCATCTTTTGTTAGATTGAAACTTTCTGACTTTAGATCCCCACAGAGCTGAGCCCAGTACTCTGTATAATGTCTTTCTGATTCTCTCACACATTTACATATGATTTAATCAATAAATACTTAATGTGGAAATTAATCAGAATACTTGGAATTATTCAAGTTATTCCTCAAAAACTCACCTATAATATGTGCATTTAATTTTCCTTCCTCACATATGCCCCATATTTTTGTCTCCTTTTTCTACAAGTATAACAATTCATTCTTTGTAATTCTCTCCTTTCTAGTTTCATTTCATTTATTATAAAACACTAATGGAATTGCTGTGTACATTTAGAACACTATGCAATTTTAAATAAGAACACTATTTTTACCTTATGGGAGGTATTCTCATTTCTAGGGATGCTGGGAACAGATAATCCTATATAACAAGAGGCTAATATGCAAATTGTCCCCTTGGGAGTTCAACTGCTTGCTATGATGTGCGCTGACTACCAGGGGTCAGTGTGGAACAAAGGAAGGCCCCGATTGGCCCTGATCACCAGCCAGGCCTAGGGACCCTACCCATGCATGAATTTCATGCACTGAGCCTCTAGTCCAGGGGTCCTCAAACTACGGCCCGCGGGCCACATGCAAATACAAATATTGTATTTGTTCCCGTTTTGTTTTTTTACTTCCAAATAAGGTATGTACAGTGTGCATAGGAATTTGTTCATAGTTTCTTTTTAAACTATAGTCTGGCCCTCCAACGGTCTGAGGGACAGTGAACTGGCCCCCTGTTTAAAAAGTTTGAGGACCCCTGCTCTAGTCTATATTTATAACAGGCTAAGTGACTGATCATCCATCTGACTGTCCGACCAACTGGCCAGTACATATGATGTGCACTGGCAATTTAAAAATAAACGTTGACTTGTGCATGCATGACACATATAAAGCTCTCACTGGTGCCAATCTATACGGAGCAGGAATATTCCTACCTGAACCCGTTTTCGGGCATGGTCAGTTATATGTTGCTTTCTCTCGCGTTTGAAGAGCGTGTGACCTTAAAGTAAAAGTTGTAAATACTTCATCACAAGGGGAATTAGTCAAGCACTCTGAAAGTGTTTTTATTCTTAATATGGTATACAGGGAGATATTAGAATAAGTTTAATCAATTTATCAGTCATTGTTTTGATCAATGTTGTTTTTCTATCATGTTTTTCTATCATGTTTTTGTTGTTTTTATATTATGTTTTTGTTGTTGTTATATCATGTTGTTCTTCTTTATGAATCAATTTATATATTATTTTCATATACATTTTACTAATTTTCTTTCATCTCTGACACTTCTATTCTAGAGAAAGGGCAAACAGCAATATTAAAATATTTCTTCTAATTAACTTCCTTTCAATGTACATAAATCTGTGCATCAGGACACTAGTCATAGATATCTTAGAAGATTGACTGAGAAGATTAAGTCAAATGATCAGAGAATTGGTATTGTATTGTGAGTGATAATCCATCCATATTTCTGCCTCTTCCTTTCATTCAGGTAAATTAGAGCTGCAGGGTTTGGTGTGGTGTAAACTTTCGTATAGTCTATTAATATGTGTTGCTGTGTCTATAAAATTAAAGTGATGGCTGAATTCTGCTTATTTGTTTTGAATTAGGGCATAGCAAGTTAATCATCATAGAACTCAATTATTGTTTGAAGAACTTGGAGTGTTAAAAAATGGATAGGTTTGAAATATCTAGTCAGTACTCAGAAGGCAAAGCATGGTAGAATGAGTACTAAAGTAGGCATCTTAAGACTGGAAGTGTTGAAGGACTTGTATGCATGCATATAAGCATAACCAATGGACATAAGACACTGGGGGATAGGGGAGGCTGGGGGAAGTCAAGGGGGGGTGGTGGAAAGGAGACATATGTAATACTCTTTGTAATACTTTAAGCAATAAAACAAAATTTAAAAAAAAGACTGGAAGTGTCAACTTGACTCAACCTTTTATAACCACGAACGCCTTACTAATATCTCTATGCTCATGTTCTCTTTGGTAAAACAGACAATAATACCTTCACTTATTACTCACATGGTTGCTGTGAGGATTAAATGAAGAAAGCACAAAATGGAAAATACATTAAAAAAATATACGACTAGGGGGTGTGATGTTGAAAGATATTAGCACTTTAGTTGCCTTATCTCATTCTTACCTAAGGCCACCTTCATTGACAGGTAGTCATCATCCAGTTTTCAAATCTTACTAATAAAGAAACAAACTAACACACCAATAAGTTTGCAAGTGGGGAGAAAATAAAAGGTGGGAGGTTGGGGAATAAAAGAAACAGTGACACTTCAAAATTATAAATCCCACAGATTTTCAGTTATGATTTATATTGGAATAACAAGACCAATGCTCTTTACATTCTTCAGACAATAGATATTTGTTATCAGCAAACCAAAGAGAATTTATTTTCCAGGGATGAAAAATGACATGCTAAATATAAATTCAAATATTATATTTATGTTTTTATACAATATGAATCTATTTTATCAATGATTTCAGACAAAAAAATCCATTTTCTTCCACACAATTCTTTATTTTGTTAAAAAAGTCCTTTTGTACAAATGCAGGTGCATAAAATGTGTTACTAAATATAACCACTTATTTGCATTAAGTGGACCGACCCCTTTTACCTACTTAGGAAGTACGGTATGGTCTTCAGCAGTCAAACTCAGTTATGAGTCCAAAGCTTCAGATTTGGCATGAATGGAAAGGTTAGGCTGGTTAAACCCATCTTGATTAACCTTAATATTTCTTGCCTAATACATCATACCTAATTTATTTATAAGCCTTTATAATATACCTTGTTTATACAACCCATGATTCTGAAATGTGTGCAAAGGACATTTTTAGACATTTAATTATTTTTAAAGATAAAAGAATTTACTACTAAAAGAATTCATATAGTGTGTCTTTTTACTAGGTTGCATTGTATGAAATTGCCAATATTTGAGTACTTTTGACCAACAGAAATGGCATATGGTTCAGCATAATAAAAAGTAAAGAATCATTTTTCACCTTAAAACAGAGTACATCTATAAATAAATAACCTACCTGTTTGTATACATTTAAGCTAATGTGAATTTTTGGGGAGAGTAGGGGTTGGAGAGGGAATTGGCAAGTCAGCATTTTGGGTAGATGGGTAAATTCAAATTATAGCTATTGTTCTAGCTGCCTTTTTGAGCAGTAATATATGTTAATTAATACATTGGGGGACATAATATAATTTAATATAAATATACAAATTATTTTCTTTACATTTTGTTATGATTAAAACGTTGAATTTATTTTCCTAAAGATTAAATCACATGTGAGTCACCATAATGACACACCTGCTTAAATCCATCTCCATTTATGTTATCACTGGAAACTGTGAGTGGTTATGCTACTATTTTAGTGCAATGTGCAAGCTGTACTGTGTGCTTTGGTTGATGCTCAATGAAGATCTAGATCCCGTGGGGGTAGCTGTGATGAAAGAGGGTGTTTGTTTTCCAGGTGAGTAACCTAATCATAAATTAGGAATCTTCATCCAAGTTAGTCATTAAAGAGCAGTTTTAAACTCCTAAAATTTTGGGTGGGGAAGTAGGTGAGCAGGGAATAAATTTGCAGTCTGTTCATTAGGTTCAGCAACAAGGCATTGGGCCTCTTGCTATTCACTGCTGTTGGAAGTGTAATCACTTTCTTCATTTATCCAGCCACTGACTTCTTAACTGTAAAGTGCATTCAAATACTGTGACCACAAAAGGGAGAGGGGAGATATGTGTCCTTAAGAAGTTCTGGGGTATATTGCCAGCCTTTGAGGAAGTCCATGTATGGCTGCCAACAACTAAAATTTTAAAGGGTATATGCAGTCTGGGTGTTGAATAAAAACACAACTTAAATCACCAAATGTAATATATGAGTCACCTTTCATTTGGGAAAATATAATGCCGAAAGGGAAGTGTATGCCCTATCTGTGTTAGCTTACCTGCTGATCTATTCTGAATGGTGCAGAATGCAGTTGCCATCTCTTAAGAGTGTGCTCTTGTAACAGGTGTGCTAGAGTCAGCCTTGCTGCTAAGTTTAGCTCTGCATGTGGGGATTTTACACTTTCAGCCCCTTGGAGAGAGGAGTATTGGCAAATGACTGTGTATAAAAGTGGAAAGCACTTGGGAATTTCACCACCAAGCTAGATTTAGAGCAGAGTAAAGGGGCCAATCTAAATTGATAACAGACTAGAGCTGTATGTCCAGTGCAGGTGGCATTAACCTAACCTCCTTTCCATTTCTCTCTTACCACCACTGCAGTTCCTGTGGGAGCACCTTGTGAAATTTGATGACCACCTTTTAGATGCAAAAGAGAACTGATTATTTTAAGCCGGCAGAATTTAACACAGGTGTTTTAGTTCTTTGGTGTCAAAAAATATGACCAACCTTCTAATTTCTAATTTGTAAACAGTATTCATCTCCTTTGGTTCCCCTTTGGAATATTGATTTTTAAAAATCAGCCTGTTTCTACTATTAGCATACTAGGGCTACCTATGAGAATGGAATTTTTCAAGAGATATTTCTCTTATAGGCAATAAGTGAAACACTTAATCTTCTGGCAGGGATTGAGAAGAAAGAAGCATTTTCCAGGAAAGAAAAATGTGAATTTGAAGACATTGATCTCAGTAAAGATTTTGGAGAGTGTTATTTAGTCCTTTCCTCCTTTTTCTCTCTCTGTTTTTCTTACATTCAAATCTAAAAGGAGTCTAGTGATGACTAAATAGCTCTTGGATCATTTTTCAGAAAGAAAAACCTGGCACCCAGAGGCTTGAATGTTTAGTCCAAAGTCACAATCATTTAACGACAGAGTACCAATATTATTTCATTTCTGCTTCAAAGTACAGTTGAACCTTCTTTGCTAAGGCCACCTTTAAACAAAGCTCATATTTGTGTGCAACTTAATCCTGGAGCACGATAGGGAGGGAGAAAGGGGCAATGAAACTGCGCACATAATTGTCACAAACACATTTTGACTTAGTTTTCCGTTGGTTTGGGGGAAGCTCATTGTTCCAGATTTTTGTAATATATCTGTTGTTATCTGCGTTTTTAAAAGTTCAGTAATTGTAATCAGATACAAAATGTGCATTTTCCCCTTTAGATAAGTTTATTGACTGAAAACTTCTTTCTGAAAACTTGTTCTTTAAACTGAAAGTTTCTTTAAATATTTTCTTTCATTTGGTTCAAACCCAATGGCCTCAGATGATAAAATCACTGTTCCTTTGGGAAAGGGCTCGTGGTCCCCTCCATGAACTTCTGACATGATTTAGCTTCATGCCAGCAGAAGTGATTCTTTAGGGTCCAAATGCTGAATTAAAATTTTTCCTTTTCTTGGGGTACCTTCTTTGAACAATCAACCCTTTCAAAGGCAAATTTTCCTTGTTCTTGGAGCTTCCCGGAATCCTGTGTTTTTACAACAGCTGTGTATGAATTTCTGTGGTCTGAGGTTTGCTCAAGGCCCTGGCTGTCTTTGGTTACTATAGAAACCTGCCCTCCCACCAGCTGCCATTTTTTATATTCCTGGCAAAGAACGAGTATTGAACCTTAGTTATCCCACAAACAGAGTCAAGATAAAGAATAACAAAGAAAACACGAACAACTTTTTGTTAAATGAAGACCTTGTGGATTCCCTACATGGGAAACTACATGCAACAAAGTAAGCTTCCCTGACATCAACATACAGGGGTTTTCTGAGATCCACTAAAACTCTTCATCCTAGCTTCAATAAGAAGGGATTCGACTCTGCATCTCTATATCTGTGAATTCAGGAACACTTTCTGTGCTCTCAGAGTTGATGGGTGAGATGACATGTTTGAGTCGAAGGAGCATTATGAAGAGCAGAAGGAGGAGAATGGCCAGGAGGCTCAGGAATAAGCCCACATATATATACAGGTTGGAATACTTATCTAAAGTGGTGTTAACCTCTGTTGCTGGGGTGGGGAAATGGGTCCACCCAGTGAGAGTTCCGTGGTACTTGAAATGCGCCTCCGTCATCATTCAAGACTTGAGTAGATACTTGTTTCTATTTGATTTCTATTGCCCTTGAGGCATTCCACAGTCACTTAGACTGCCTCTGAATATACTGAAGGTTTTCTAACAGTCTCCTACAAAGCAATCATGACCAGAGGCAAGTCAGTAGTGCACAAACAAGAAAATTGTGACATTATAATTTGGCAATTGCCACATCCTCTCTGTCCTGCAGCATAGCACTCCCCCCTCAAATAGGTTTTAGAGGAACTTCTTAATCATTTAAAATATATATAAATAAATATTTCATTTTCACAGTCCTACTCTTTAATTAAAATAAAAATTATGAAATTACTTTATAATACTGGCATAGAGACAAGAATCTCTCAGACTATTAAATCAAACTTGTGCTCTGTTTGTGTAGAAGGAGAAAGGGCTCTGTTTTCTCTTCAACTCATCTAAATGCCTGCACTAATTATGTGCATTTAATGGGGTTCGTCTATGAGGAGACTTTCTAAAGCAGCCGTGGGCAAACTACAGCTTGGGGGCCGGATCCGGCCCATTTGAAATGAATAAAACTAAAAAAAAAAAAAAAGACCATACCCTTTTATGTAATGATGTTTACTTTGAATTTATATTAGTTCACACAAACACTTCATCCATGTTTTTGTTCTGGCCCTCCGGTCCAGTTTAAGAACCCATTGTGGCCCTCGAGTCAAAAAGTTTGCCCACTCCTGTAATCTAAAGGCTTTTATATATTGTATACTTAGCATATCTGAGTATTCACCTTTCTTGTCTTTCTGAATCTCACCTAAGGATGGAGCTTATAAGGTTCCTGCCCAGTTGCCATAGCTTGAAGACTATAAGTCTAGAGGATATATTTTCTACAGTTTTGTTGGCATCCCTCACTGTAGGCTGGAGGAAAAGTGTTGTCAGACCTGGTAATGCTTAGATGGAGAAGTCTCAGAGGTGCTGACAGCAGTAGGCTTAGGCTCAGAAGTTTTGACTCTTAAGACTCTTCAACAGAATTATTTTCCTGAAAAAAAAAAAAACAAAGATAAAAGATTCAGGTATCTAAGAAAAACAGATATCAATGTTTTAAAAGTAAAAATTAACTGATATATTGCAAAATGGTTTGCTATGGGCGAATTAGTTTTAAAATAATATCCTGAGTTTTTATAATTTTGAATGTTTTTAAAATATATTTTTATTGATTTCAGAGAGGAAGGGAGAGGGCCAGAGAGATAGAAACATCACCAATGAGAGAGAATCATCAATTGGCTGCCTCCTGCACACTGCACACTGGGGAGCCAGCCTGCAACCTGGGCATATGCCTGGACCGGAAATCAAACCGTGACCTCCTGGTTCATAGATCGGCGCTTAACCACTGAGCCATGTTGGCAGGGCTGAATGTATTTTTCTATGTGGTAAATAACTATTAAAAGGTTAAAGAAAAAGTCATATTACTGAATAGCAGCTAATAACTAAGTTGGATTAAAACTGTGTTTTCCAAACTAACTGATCATAAGATTTACCTGAGGTACTTATTAAAATATAGACCCTGGACTCCAACAAAGATGTTCCAAATCATAATCTCCACAGTAGGGGCCTCGACACCACTCTAGAGAGTTAGATTTTATTGGTCTAGGGTGGGGTCCAAAAAAGTTCCCCAAGTGACTCTATACTATAGTCAGGACTGAGAACCACTTCTTTAGTTTAACCAGGAAAGCCTAGCAATGAACTAAAGAAAACCTCAATCTAAGGATTCATTTTCAAACTCCAGGTCCCAGTGCCATGGGTCAATTTAACAAATTATGGAATTTTAAGGAAGGCAGGTTTCCCCCCATTTTATTTTTGTGTTCTAGCTCTCTCATTTAGGTCTATGGGGGTCAGAATACACTCCCCCCCCCCCCAGTATTTGTAGATCACAAGGAATTGAGAGTATATGTCTGTTGGGAACAATACAGATAGAACCTTACTTTATTGGCAAAAAACATTCCAGTGTGTAAATAGGCTAAACTAATTAGTATTAAAGTATTTTAAAATGATTCAGCTTGTCATTCTAACCATGAATTTTTAATATGGGTGACTAAAATAAACAATATAAACCACCGTCACATGTCAAACTTCTATGTGCAATAGTAGCAAAGAGCTGACAGTGTAATGTAGTTCTGTCGCTTGTTAACATACCCAAGGAGAGTTAAGAAATAGCTCCAACAACAACAACAAAAAAGAAATAGCTCCAACAATCACATTACTCTTCCTATGATCTTGAATTTTGCCCCCCAGCCTGGGAACATTTCAGCTTAAAGTTTATAATAACTAGCCAACTTTCTGTAAGCTGCATGATTCTGTAAACTGCATGATTCTTCGTCTACTTACCTACTATCCCGAACACTCCTGCAGAACTTCCAGGTTCACAAGAAACAAAAGCAAAGAGACCTGCGTCTCTTTCTACTGTCTTTGGAGCAATGGTCTAGAAGACATTTTTGCAACACTTAAAAGTATATCTACTTTGATTTTTGATTTACTAACAAATAGAAAAGATAATCATAGTAGGTATCATTTAGTTCCCTAGAAATACCATGCCCCAAAGGCAAAGGTTCACCTGAGTAGCTCGTTATGAAAACAGATTTCAGCGTATGCTATTGGCGGCTCCTTCTCCTCAAACCACTTATTTCTTGGCCTTGCTTGTTCTCTCAAGTCCAGTTTCTCTCAAGGGTGTGATACATGTATCTCTTACATCATTTAAAATACAGGTTCTTAGGCCCTTTCCCAGGCCTACTGAATTCTAATATTTTGGATCAAGGCTCAGGAATATGCATTCTAAGCATAAGTTTCTCAGGTGATTCTTTGCATACCAAGTTTTGACAGTTAACTACTAGCTTTTCTATCTAGACACCCCAGCTAAAGAACATAGCTAACTCGTCTTAGTGGTTGTTTGGGGGACCTACTTTTAAAAAACTATAACAGTGTTACTGGTTGAATGGTTTCCCTAAAAAGATATGTTGAAGTTCAAATACCCAGAAACTGTGAATGTGACCTCATTTGAAAATAGGGACTTAGCAGATATAATAAAGATAAAATGAAATCATGAAGTTGGCCCTAGTCCAATGTTACTTGTGTCCTTAAAAAAAAAAGAAGACAGACATACAGAGAGAAGACAAAAGCGGAGATTGAAGTGATCCATCTACAAGCCAAGGCGTGCCAAGGATTGCCAGCAAATGCCAGAAGCTAGAAGAGCCAAGAAAGGATTTTACCTTACAGATTGAAGAGAGAGCATGACACTGCTCATGCCTTAATTTCAGATTTCTAACCTTCAGACCTAAGACAGTTCATTTCTGTTGTTTTAAGCTACCTAGTTTGTGACACATCTGTTATGGCAGCCCTAGGGAATGAATACACAAAGTAATCACCCTAAGGTCCTAGTGTGTTTGAACTTTGGGGCAATTTTCTCAGTGTGGTCCAAGGAAGTTTCTTCATCAGAATCACCTGGAAGATGCTTATTACAAATGCAGATTTCTAGACCCTTTCCTTTGCTTCCCCAGAATCTCAGGGACTAAGACCCTGAAATCTACATTTGTAAAAAAAAAAACTGCCCACTTAGAATATCTGCAAGGAATGATTTCCAGTCCCTGCTGCCCTCAGAATCACTTATTAAGATTTCTGGAAATATATATAGCTGGGTTCTCCCTTCAGAAGTTCTGATTCAGTAGGTCTGTGTGGAGGCATGAACATCTGTAGTGTTTAAAGCTCCACAGGTGATTTTGATATGCAGCCAGGGCTAAGAAGCACGACTCTACAAATAGAACAGAGTATTTCAAATTTAGGACTCATAGCCCTGGGCAGCCCACACAGAGGAATCATTTGATCTCATCTGCCTGCTATTTGTTCAGTGTGATTGTCTGAGCAGCCTCCCTCCATACCAACTCTTCTCCCTGCAGCTCCCTTCCTTAAAACTGTTGCTGGCCCAAAGATATGAGCTTACTGGACTTTTAACCCTTGTATCTCATAAGTTACTTTTTTCACCTGTTCCCTAGAAGAGAAGGGGAAGGAAAATAAACACTCACTGCCAGTGCAAGCCAATTGGGAAAATCCTCTAGTATTATAGGATCATTAGTCTCCTGTGGATCTCAAATATACAGATTTAGATAAGTCATATTTTTTGGTTAATGACTCTGTGCCATCATGGGGACACCCAGGGCCTCTTTTGCATACTTAATAGCACCCATGGACAAACACCTATGAATAAACACCAACTTTAAGATTGAAAATAGTTAATTTACATGACATCTGCCTATACTCCTCCTCATCTCATCCTACCACCCACTTCTCCCCAGAAATAATGAATGCTCTAAATTTTGTTAATCATTACCTTGCTTTTATTCACACACACACACACACACACACACACACACCTGTGCCTAAACAATATGTTGTTTTGAACTTTATTTAAAAATTGTCAAGCTATGTGTTACCTTCTTCATTTGTTCTTTTTATTCATAACTACTATTTTAATAGATGAAAATAGAATAAAGTTTTGGAAGCCCACGTATTGCTTTTGAGGCTCCTTATTGCCTTTGGACTTTATTCTCTTAAGCTTGGCATTCAAGGCTGTCAATGCCCTGGTTTGGGATGACTTTAATTCCTTCCACTACTGTCCTTTCCAGTCAAACTGTAATGTTCACTGTTACCAACTTCACTGCCTCCATGTTTATCTTTTTTTTAAAATATATATTTTATTGATTTTTTACAGAGAGGAAGGGAGAGGGATAGAGAGTTAAAAACATCAATGAGAGAGAAACATCGACCTGCTGCCTCCTGCACACTCCCTACTGAGGATGTGCCCACAACCAAGGTACATGCCCTTTACCAGAATCGAACCTGGGACCCTTCAGTCCATAGGCCGACGCTCTATCCACTGAGCCAAACCTGTTAGGGTTCCATGTTTATCTTTGACCAGTTCCTTACATCTTCCCACATCTCTACTTGGGGGAAATGTTACAATTCTTCATGGTTCAACTCATGAAACTGAACCTTGATTTCCCAACCAAATCCTAATTCCCACAGGCTTTGTATTTCTCCTGGAAAAGTTACATTTGCCTAATATTATAAATATCTTTGATGTGTTTTCCCCCTACATTGTAATTTATAAACTCTTTCAGGATCTTTTTTCAAATTTGATTCCTTATATAACCAGGCTTGCAGTAGCTGCTCATTAATTGTTGACTACATGAATATGACTGAAGAAATGCACTTAGCACTGACAATTTGAAGAGAAGCACAGTTTTATCTCAGTTTTAATGGCTAATATAACTTGGGGAAGAGTCTGAAACTCCCTTTTCTTATTCTTCCATTCCCCTACTTCCTTATCTCTTATTGTGCAAAGGAGACTTCATTCCCAATTATAATCTGGAATTGGGGAATAATCACTTTGTTAGAAACTTTACTCTTGAATTACTATTTCAGTTACATAATTTTAAAGGAAAATTATATGGCATGGGTTTACAGCCTTAAATTTTAGGAAGTTCAATTGTGCCTATAGATTCTGTTCAGTAACAGTTGATAATACATTTTATGCCTTCTACACAATTAACTCCAAATCTTCACTAGTTCTGAATATGTATTAGAATTCTGTGAAGCTTAAAGAAGTTATAAACAATAATCTCACATACAGTTGTCAATTTCTTTAAAATTTTCATTTGATGTAGAAAACTAATAATATATTCTTTAAAACTTCAATAGTCTACAGGACACCAAACATGCTGGTCAATTCAGACAGGTCTATCAATTTAACTCCTTAAATCCATTTAGGACATTTAAATTAGTAAACGAAAAGGTAGGAATTAGGGAATCCTCTTTGTTACTCAGGTCCTGTAATGTGACAACTTTTTATAAAAGCTTTCCAAACAGGATTCTCATAGTTCTATTTGCTAACTAATCAATGAGTTGTGCAGATAATGTGATTGCTCCATTTAAAGCTCTGCACTATTTGGAAAGAAAAACAACCATGTGATTTCAAAAGAAATAGAAATTCTATTAATTCTGAAGGATCTGATTTTCATGTAAATAGCCTTATTGAATTTTAGTATCCTGAAGTCCTTTCTGGAAAGCTCATAAAATAAAAATCAGTCTCTAGTATTCATAAAAAAGATTGAAAACTGTTGTGGGATAATAAGAACACTGAATGGTAGAAATGGGGATAAGGAAATAGGGGGAAAAAGGAAGGAAAATAGAGGGAAGGAAAAATATGTGAGAAGTAAGTGAAATGATTAGAACTTGGGAAGTGGGTAAGAGATAGGAAGAACTTAGTGATTAAGAGGTAGAGATGAAGATAAGGAAGCAGAAAAACTTTAGGAAAGACGAGGGAAAGAAAAGAAAGGGGGAGGAAAGTTTGGGGGAATGGCAAGGTGAATGAGATTAATTTAATAATTGGCCAATATTAGCCTGAACATCTGGCTTACTTCATTTCTAATATACTGGTAAATCAAAATACCCACAAGCAATGTGAATACACCTTTGGTTTTCTTATTGCATGTTTTGCCATTACCTTGGTAAAAAAAAGCTCTTAATAATAAAAGAAAACTTGTAGCATTTTTGGTATGAATATTAAAATGTCAAATCTTTGCCAGTGTTCTACATCACCATAATATATATAACATCACAGAAGTAAATGAATTTCTCTCCTTAGAATGAGAAAAGAATGTGGAGCTTTCTCCATCCATCAACTCTAAGAGGGATTCCTCGGGTGAAACTTGTTTCTAATAAGAGCAATAAAGTTCTGCTTGGATCTCAATTGCTCGGATCTCAAAAATCAGATTGACATTTACCGTATTCAGCAAACTGTTGAGTGCCAACCCAAAGTACTAGACATTCTGCTAATTGCTGGTGATATAGAGCTAAACATAACCTGATCCCTGTTTTGGTCCTCAAGGAGCTACTATAGTAGTTATTTTTTCTTTAACATGATAAAGTTCTGAAAAAAAATTCACTGGTAATTTTACATTTTTCTGTATGATACCTGCCTATATAACTCCAGAGCTGAAATCCCACCAAAGAGCTAAGGGAAATGATCAGTGGCACATTTCAAGAGAAAGTCAAAACAATCCATTGCAACAGCTTTCCGGAGTTAAGGCATTCAGTTTGTATTTATCTACCCTGTGTGAGGGCGAGAAAACTAAGGAAGAAGGAGCTGTTAGAGTATTTAGTTCCACATGAGCCTATGAAAAACAATTCTAGCAGCAAGTGCTGCTTCTTCAATGGCTGGAGCCATTAAGTAATAAGCTTTCTCAAGTGGGAGTTGCTGCATTTTCTGCAGCAGATGGTGCCTGTTTGTCACACCTGCTTTGTATCTCTCCTAGAGAAGATAAATAAAATAATGCCGCTCATTTTACCATGAATACATCATAATATTTTCAAATCTCTCTTACCTTTCCTGGCTCGCAGGTTAAATGGGTTGGCTGTTTAAATCTCCCTTTGGAAGCTTGCACCGACAGGCAACTTGTTCAGGAACATCTCTGGAATATTGGAAAAATAGAATGTAAGACTTGTTTTGCCAGAGAAGCAGGATTCAGGATTATATTCGTGCAAGGTATACTTTCTCTTTCATCTTCTTCAAGAGTCAGACCTTTCCAGCGCAAAACAGAAAAACACCTTCTATTAGTTACTTAAAATGCCAGTTGCCACTTACAGCTTTAGAGTGCAGTTTCAGTTGCCTTGCTCCTTATAAACTTCAAAGAGCCAAGAGAAATGTCTGTTTGGATGTGTATATACTCTCTATACTTGAATGGAAGCAGCCTGAATGAAGTCCACAGTTTCCCTTTCACAGGCAAGAGTTTACAATACGCAGGAAAGGTAGTGAGTGATGCAGCTCTCCTCTGCCTTAGCGGTGTGGAGCCTTGGAGCCGGAGAGGGAGGAGATAAGAGAGAAGCTGAAAAGCAAAGTTTGTATAAGCCTTCCACTTTAACCCCTTCAAGGCCTCTTCATGAATGTGGAGGATTAGCAAAGGCTCTCTGTCTTTTTAAAAGCTTCTTGATATGTCATTAAACAGGATCGCATCTCTTGTTCAATTAAAGAGGTTTTTCATCCTAGACCTTATAGTAATATATGCTTAGCTTTGGAACCAAATATGTCAGGATGTAGTGGTATTTAAATAATTCCATCTTTCCAAAGAGAATGCATGCATACATATGTTCTTAGGTTTGAGAAACATTTTTAAAATCCTCACTCTAGGATATGTTTCTATTGATTTTTTAGAGAGGTATGGAGGGAGAGAGAAACATTGTTCAGTTGCCTCCCATACGTGCCCCAACTGGGCACTGAACCCGCAACTGAGGTATGTATCCTGACCAGGAATTGAACCTGCAACCTTTTGGTTTATGGGAGAATGCTCCAATTAACTGAGCCACCTGGCCAGGGCTGGAAACTTTTTTTTTTAAGGCATGAACTGAATACTTGCATTTTGAAATTTTTGTGGAAATTTAATATCAATCTTGGAATCTATTTCTGAGTTTCTGGCTGGAGGTCTAAGCTTTAATTAGAATATCTTTTAAGAAGGTATGTCTATACAGGGTGTATGTTTTATTACAAATGACTAATCTACCTATAGTTTAAATGCCCTACCATAGTTTATATATTGTAGCAGGAAAAGGGAGTTTAACATTTCTTGAGTGCCCCCTCTGTGTCAAGCATTTAATATAGAGAATTTCATGTAATTCTCACAACTCTTGACTTAGGTATTATTATCCTCATTTTACAAATAAGAAAACTGACGCTCAGAGAGGAAATATATTGTGCACTTTACTTTTTTTCTACTTTTCATTTTTGAATACTCACCTGAGGATATTTTCTCCATTGCTTTTCAGAGAGAGTGAAAGGGAAGGAGGGAGGTGGGGGTGGGGGAAAGAGAAAAGCATGCTGTGAGAGAGGCATATCCATTGGTTGCCTCCCACATTCAGGGCCCTGACAGGGGGCAGTGAGTGAACCTGCAATGCCGGTATGTGCCCTTGACCAGGAATGGAACCCAAAACCCTTCAGTGTGTGGACTGACGCTCTAACCACTGAGACCACCAGCTAGGGATATTGTGCACTTTAGTAAGCTTGGAGCGAGAATTTGAAAACAAGACAGTGTGATTCCAAAGTCTCTGCTCTTTTCTCTGCAGCAGTGTTTTTAAACTTTTATGGGTCTTAGATGCCTTTGAGAACTTAAAGAAAACGACCAGAATTAGGCATATAATTTCTATATTCTATCGCCTCTGGATTATGAACAGCTGACTTTCCTCCTATCTCTTCCCAATATTATAACATTAGTGCATAGCTTATTTAACAACTCTTGGTAATCAACAGTTTTTCTAATCAGGGAATTAATAATAATAGTTTATAACAATGATAGTTTTTAGTAATAACATTATGTCAATCTTTAAGAAATTACTGCAGTGCTTTTCTCTTTAACCCCAAACTCTCCTTAACAAATCTTGTGTCTTCTATATTTTCATTTCCCTCATTCCATTGGTTACAGTGGGTCCAGGCTCTCCTTGAAATCCTTAATACCTTACCTATATAGTCTAATACCTTGTGGAATATGTTGGGATTTCTCAAAGTGGAGTAGTATGCTCAAGCTTCATGAAACTACAGGGTAAACAGTGCTTTTTTTCTAGAAGATAAATTTTACTTGGAAATTCAGATAGAGAGAACATAGGTATTTTGAATGACAATTTTCAACACAGTTTAAATGACAATAAACACATACAGTGTAGAATTTTTAAAATACAAAATTTCTATGCATTTTTACAAGCAAGCATGGTCCTTCAGAGAAATTTTACACTTGTGGTGGTCTCTTTTTGACTACTCAGACTTCTTAGGGACGCATGTTCACTCTGTTCTCCCATTTGGGGTATTTTGGTGGAAAAGTTTGAAGATTATGGTATAACAACAAGACCATGGATTTTAAAATCTAATAGACCTGGGTTTCTCCTCTGCTTGGATCTATATTTTATGATTTACCTTGAAGTCCATAATTTCTTTGAGATTCATCTGTAGGAGGGAAAATTATCTTCATGAGCATTATATGAGAAAACATCTTTAAAGCATGCATTACCTGGTAGGTGCTCAATAAATGTTAACGTTATTATCTCAAAATTTTAGATATCAAAAGAGAATGAGGCTACTTAAATATAACTCTAGATTTTGCTGGAGATTGTCTAACTTTCACTACCTAATTAGAAAAAAAAAAGCCTTAGGTAACATGATATTAAAATTCAGTTTCCAGAAAGACATAGTAGATGCCTTTCAATAGATGGCAAAGTCTAAAGCCAGGTTATCATATACAGAATATACAAAGGAAATGCTTCAAAACAGGTTCCAAAAGGCAAAAAAAGAGAAGTCAGATAGTGGAGGAGAATAAGAAGGAATTTTTTTGAAAACATTTCTTTGTACAGATCTGTTGCCAGGCCAAGACTCCACTCCATCTTTCACAGAAGTGCTGAGATGGGGAGATAGATATTACCTACGTCATCTCAATGCTAGCTAGTAAGAGGGTATTTCACCAGACAACTCAGACAGCTAGAAATTTGTTCTCTGCAGTGGAGGCTCCATTCTGAGCAAGCCAATGTGGCTCTTGGCAGGAGGAAAGGATTGATTCTGTTGGGATTGGCTGGCATTCCCAGGATTTGTCGGGGCAAGGTATGCTTGAGTGTTTCCTAGGACCAAAATGGGGGCCATGAAAGAGAGAGAACCAAGGTGCGGTCACCCTGAACCCTGCCCAATAGAGCCACCTAGCAGGGTGGAGAGACCCCACCTAGTGGGGTTAGTTAGAGAGAACTTTTGGATTCCTAGGGGCTGAGGAATGAATAGAAATGCATTCAGTAAACTACCTAAATAAATAGAAATGCATCAGTCCAGGTCTCCCAAATTACAGGAGAGAGGTCCTCAGTGGTGGGGACCTTTAAAAACCCAAAGAAGAGCCAGAGACCCAGAGAGTTGGAAACCATTTGTTCTACCAAGGGAGAAATGACCCATCATGCCCTTACCTCTTCTTCCTGTTCCTGCTTCCATGCTGGTGAAGGCCCAAATAGAAGCTGGCAAATGGGGAGAGAAATAAAAACCTATCACCCCCCCCATCTTCAATAGCAGGTGGCCAACACCTACAGAGTAAAAGGAGGAACCTTATCTCTGAGTAAAGCCTAAATAACTTGATTAATATCTTAGATGCAATACGTCCTGATTACTGAATCAAGACCGTTTTTGGTGACCCTGAATGATTTTAGAACTGTTAGGACTGTTCTCAAAGAAATGAGAAGTAATGTAATCTGTCCAAACTTCCATCCAGGGTAAAAAAAAATTACCCAATGGAGTACATTTTATTTACATATTGGGAGGCAAAATACAGTTGTGTATTGATTTTGTCATAAATTATACTTAAAAAAATACTGGTTAGCCGGGCCAGTGTGGTTCAGTGGTTGAGCACTGACCTATGACCCAGGAGGTCATGGTTTAATTCACAGTCAGGACGCATGCCCAGGATGCGGGCTCCATCCCAAGTAGGGGCCATGCAGGAGGCAGCCAATAAATGATTCTTTCTCATCATTCATGTTTCTATCTCTCTCTTCCTCTTCCTTCCCCTCTTAAATCAATAAAAATATGTTAAAGAAATACTGGTTATACTTAATACTTCATTCCTTCATTCAACAAACATCTCACTGCCTATTATATGCCAGGCATTGTACTAGGAATTGAACATACAGTGAGATGAAAACATAGTCCTAGCCCTCAAATTGCTTATTGTCTATGGCAGGGGTCAACAAACTATTTCTGTAAAGAGCCAGATAGTAAATATTTCAGGATTTGTGGGACACTTGAGATATTTGTTGCATATTCTTTTTTTTAACCTACTGTATAAAAATACCCAAACCATTCTCTTTATTTTTTAAGGGTTAATGCCAGATGTTTATTCCCACCCCAAGTGGGACTGCTCACATACACAACACACAGGCGTTGGCATCAGGGAGGAAAACAGCACCCCTAGCCTCTGGGGAGGACAGGCTCTTTCCCAGCCCATGGCTTCATGTACAAGATGGGAGAGGAGGATGGCTTCTCTTTCCTGACTTCATTGGGGACGGAGGGGCCCACGAGCAAACCCCACCCTTCTACCTCTCAGCCAAGGAGAAGCTACCTTGGTGACATGTTTTGTTCCAATTATTATAGTAAGTGGAGAAGGGTTGTCCCAACCATTAGAGGTATACATGGTAAAGGAGAGGTACAGTTTAGATTAGGTCACAAGAAGGGGCAGGTGATACCATCAGAAGCATGTGGCGGGGTGCGGAGAGGGAGCAGCAGTTATTGGACTTCTGAGCTTCACAATCCTTGGCATAGCAGGAAGGGCAGGGAGATGGGTTTAGGGCTTATTGTTTAGCATTGATGATGTCCACGAATTCAGGCTTGAGGGATGCACCACCCACAAGAAAGCCATCCACATCAGGCTGGCTTGCCAGCTCCTTGCAGGTTGCCCCAGTCACAGAACCTCCATAAATGATGCGGGTGCACTGAGTCACTGCATCAGAAATATTGGACTTAAGGCATCCCCGGAGCTTTTCGTGTACTTCCTGGGCCTGTGCACAAACCACCTCTGTGTCAGCCGGCACTTTGGCGGCGTTCAGAGTGGTGATGAGTTCCCCCAGAGTTGGCTTCCGCCCATTCATCTTCCAGTTTCCCGCCGACGAAAAAACTTCCTGGAGGGCGCCATGTTGCTGAAGCCGCCACACGGAAGGTCAGTATCCCCAAACCATTCTTGATGGCTATACAAATCAGATTTAACCCATGGGCCTCAGTTTGCTGGCTCCTAATGTTTGGAAGAAACAAATTTTTTAAAACTACCAATTACCATACATTTATTATGACTGAAGATGTGT
Source organism: Myotis nattereri (assembly GCF_964212035.1). Lineage (NCBI taxonomy): Eukaryota > Metazoa > Chordata > Mammalia > Chiroptera > Vespertilionidae > Myotis > Myotis nattereri. The sequence goes on along the minus strand of NC_138078.1, from coordinate 102,425,515 downwards.
TTAGGGTATGTAAGGAGGGAACACAGAAGAGCATTACCTATCTCTGGCTGAGGAATTAGGGCTTCTAGGAGGCGGCATTGTTGATTTGAGACCTGAAGGATGAGTGAGAGCTAGTCCAGGTTAAAGGAGGTGAGTGGTATTCAAGGCAGATGGAGATGGTAAAGCTTGACAGAGTGTGGTTCACTTTAGAAACTACAGAAGGGGAAACAACCTTACAGAGGTAAAGTGGTTTACTCAAGGTTACACAACTAGTAAGTGATGGAGCCTAAACTCTTAACCCATGTATGTCTGACTCTAAACCCATGCTCTTAGCCACTGGGACTGAGACTGTGTCTAAGATCTGTTTCTTAGTATTTGCAAATCAGCAATTCTGTCTGGTTCACTTCTGATTTCCGTGGGGGTGAAAAAGTCTTAAGTTGTAAAAGAACTTGCAGACCCTAAAATATAAGACAATCAATAATGTTAGATTGTCTTGTTAAGAACTCTAGTTCTTCCTTTAAAAAATAATCCTTCCAACCAATAAAACATAGTATGCATTGGTGAAATTCAGTTTGCTTCCTTCAGCTTTACAGGAATTTTTACCCCCTGATAGCTAAGGTCTAGCACTGCGATAATGTAATTTCTTTCGTTCTCATTATAAATTTAGACACCTAGAAGGGATAGTATCCTCTGACTTGGACTACATATTGGTCCAATATCGCTGACATTGATGACCTTGGACAAGTGAATTTACTCAGCAAAGAGGAAATCTGTCAACTTTTTATTGATTGTTTGATGAATTTAAATTGAGGTAGCATGAATTGGAGAGCTAGGTTAGCCATGAAGCAACACTTCCCTGACAACACTCACCTTGAAGCCTGCCATGTACTCTTGGAGTCAGTAAAAGTAGGGGTTGAAATGAAGAGAGAAAAGTAATGGGAATAGTTCAGCCTTGCTGTTGCTGGCCTTCTAGTGGTCAATGGTTCTTAACCAGGATTGTGCTTTATCAACCCAGATGTAGAGGATCTTGGTTTTATCCCAGACTTTCTGCAGAAATGAGACCTGAGAATATATATTTCTTGTTATTGTTGTTAATCTTCACCTGAGAATATTTTTTCCATTGATATTTTAGAGAAAGTGGAAGGGAGGAAGATAGGGAAGGAGAGAGAGAGAGAGAGAGAGAGAGAGAGAGAGAGAGAGAGAGAGAGAGAGAGAGAGATGTGAGAGAGACACATCAACTGGTTGCCTCTCACACATGCCCTGGCCAGGGCCTGGGATCAAACCTGTAACCCAGGCATGTTCCCTTGACCAGGAATTGAACCCACGACCCTTTGGTGCATGGGATGATGGATGCTCCAACCACTGAGCAGCATAGGCCATGATGAGAATATGTATTTTGAACAAGCTCCACAATTGCCTTGGGGAACAAAGAGGTAGGTACCTAATGAAAAGATTGTACTAAAAAAATATATCAGACATCCTTAATCTATGCATAGAAATTCTGCTTACTTTTTACAGAAATAGAAAAGAAATGCTAACATTCATGTGCAGTTATAAAAGACTGGGAATAACCACAGCAGTCTTGAGGAAGAAGAACAAAGCTGGAAGCTTAACACTTCCTGATTTGAAACTATATTACAAATCTATAGGAATCAAAATAGTATGATACTGGTATAAAAACAGACACATGGACCAATGGAACAGAATCAAGAGTCCTGAAATAAACCCATGCATATATAGCTGACTAATCTTTGACAATGGAGCCATTAATAATCAAGGGAGAAAAGATCATCTACTTAACAAATTATGTTGGGAAAACTGGATATTTATATGCAAAACATGAAACTGTAGCCCTATCTTATACCACTCATAAAAATGAACTAAAAATGGATTAAACATTCCAATGTAAGACCTGAAATCATAACACTCCTAGAAGAAAAAAGAAAAAAATCTCCTTGACATTGGTCTTCTCAATGAGTTTTTTTATATGATACCAAAAACACAAACAGCAAAAGTAGAAGTAAACAAGTAGGATTACATCAAACTAAAGCTTCTGCACAGCAAAAGAAATGATCAACAAAATGAAAAGGCAACCTATGGGAGAAAATACTTGCATATCATACATCTAATAGAAGATTAATATCTAAAATATATAAGGAACTCATACAATTCAATAGCAACAGACACAATAATCTCATTTTAAAAATGGGCATAGGACAAGCATAGACATTTTTCCAAAAAAGATACACAAATGGACAACAGGTACATGAAAAGGTGTTCAACATCATTCAACATCAGGCAAATGCAACTCTAAACCACACTGAGATATCACCTCATATCTGTTAGAATGACTATTATCAAAAAGATAAGAGAGGTAAATGCTAGCAGGGCATGTGGAGAAAAGGGAGCCCTTGTGCACTGTATGTAGGAATGTAAATTGGTACAACCACTATGGAAAACAAGATGACAGTTCCTTAAAAAATTAAAAATAGAACTACCATCACCCTAACCGGTTTGGCTCAGTGGATAGAGCATTGGCCTGAAGACTAGAGGGTCCTGGGTTCGATTCCTGTCAGGGGCATGTACCTTGGTTGCGGGCGCATCCCCAGTGGGGAGTGTGCAGGAGGCAGCTGATGGATGTTTCTCTCTCATCGATGTTTCTAACTCTCTATCCCTCTTGCTTCCTCTCTGTAAAAAATCAATAAAGTATCTAATCTAATAAAAGAGAAACATGCAAATAGACTGCACCTCCGCTACACCCCAAGCCATGCCCACCAGCTAATCAGAGCAACTATATGCAAATTAACCCAACCAAGATGGCGGCTGGCAGCCACAGAGCTGGAGCAAGTAGAAGGCTTGGTTGCCCCAGTGATGGAGGAAGCCAAGCTTCCGGCCTGCCCTGGTCGGCTGTGGCCTCTGCGCAAGGCAGCAAAGTTTCAATTATAGAAGATAAATAAATCCCAGATACCTGCTTCCAGCCAGTCTCCACTGGGAGCTTGGGTGGCTGGGGGTTGTGGCCAGCCTGCAAACAGCCATCAGCCCCTCACCCAGGATGGCCACACCCTCATGGGGTGAGTGTCCCTGCTGGGGGGCTTAGCCAGACTGAAAACGGCCTTCAGCCCCACACCAAGACTGGCCAGGCACCCCAGCAGGACCCCCCACCCTGAAGGGGCTGTGGCCAGCCTGCAAACGGCCCTCAGCCCCTCACCCAGGCTGGCCAGGCACCGCCGCGGGACCCCCACCCTGATCCGGGACACCCTTCAGGGCAAACCAGCCAGCCCCCACCCATGCACCAGGCCTCTATCCTATATAATAAAAGGGTAATATGCAAATTGACCCTAACAGCAGAATGACTGGGAATGACTGGTCACTATGACACACACTGACTACCAGGGGGCAGACGCTCAATGCAGGAGCTGTCCCCTGGTGGTCAGTGTGCTCCCACCGGGGTAGCTCTGCTCAGCCACAAGCCAGGCTGATGGCTGCCAGTACAACGGTGGTGGTGGGAGCCTCTCCCACCTCCTCAGCAGCGCTAAGGATGTCTGACTGCAACTTAGGCCTGCTCCCTGTTGGCAAGTGGACATCACCTGAGGGCTCTCAGGCTGCAAGAGAGATGTTTGACTGCCAGCTTAGGCCAATCCCCTGGGGAGCGGGCCTAAGCCAGCAGGTGGTCATCCCTCAAGGGGTCCCAGACTGCAAGAGGGCACAGGCTGGGCTGAGGGACCCCCCCAAGTGCACACATTTTTGTGCACTGGGCCTCTAGTGTATATATATATATATATATATATATATATATATATATATATATCATATTATCTAACAATCTACCATATTATCTAACAAACCTACTTCTGGGAATATATCAAGAGGAAAAGAAATTACTATCATTGCAGCATAGGCCAGGACAAGACTTTCAAAGTATACAGATATAGTTTTGTTAACTATAGTCTCATGCTAACCTGTGAGAAGCATGAGACTTGGTTGGAAGGTTTGTAAGGAGGACATTCTGATAAAAAGGAAGTGTGTGGAAGGCCATCTGCCCTGTTTATCAGAATTCCAGCTTAGGAGAGACTTAGGGGAGAGTTGAAGGCAGCACCCCTAATTATTCCTTGACTTTTCCAAATAAGTCTGTGTATGTGTAAACCCCCAGGTGTTTACTGGAATTGTTATTCTTAATCCCTGAATGTCCTTGCCTAGAAGACAATGTAAACACATGTGTCCTCCCAAGATTACTTACCCCACTGATTGTATATAAAGATAAAAACTGAAATAGAAGACTAACAAGGAAGGCAATCAAGGCTGCTTGGACCCTTGAGCCAGGAGCCCCTTATACCTCTCTTTCACAGTCAAACTGTGTCTGAGTAATCTGTTCATCAATCATTCAGGGGCTGCTGGTAAGTCCTGGCAATTAACAATAACAAAGACATGAAAACAATCTAAGATTCCTTTAATGACAGCATGGATGAACCTTGAGGGCATTATGCTAAATGAAAAGATCAGAAAGACAAATACTATATGATGTGATTTATATGTGGAATCCATAAGAAACAAACTCATAAAAACAGAGAGCATACTGGTAGTTGCCTTGAGGAAGTGAGGGTGAGGGAAGTGAGTGAAAGTGGTCAAAAGGTACAAACTTCCAGTTACAAGATGAATAAGTCCTTCGGATGTAATGTACAGCATGGTGACTGTAGTTAGCAATGCTCTATCTGTATACTTTGAAAGTTGCTAAGAGAGTGCATTTTAAAATTTCTCATTAAAAAAAATAAAGAAACTATGTAAGTTAGTAATTATGTAAAGTGGCAGATGTGCTAACTAACGTTATGGTAGTAATCATTTTGCAATATATATGTATACAAAATTATCACTGTACACCTTAAACTTACACATATTCTATATTAATTATCCTATATACTAAAAGGCTAATATGCATATTGACCAAATGATAGAACGACTGGTTGCTATGATGCACACTGACCACCAGGGGGTAGACACTCAATGCAGAAACTGCCCCCTGGTGGTCAGTGTGCTCCCACAGGGGGAGCACCTCTTAACCAGAAGCCGGGCTCACAGATGGTGAGTGCAGAGGCAGTGGCAAGAGCCTCTCCTACCTCTGTGGCAGTGCTAAGGATGTCCAACTGCTGGTTTAGGCCCGCCATCAGTCAGACATCCCCCAAGGGCTCCCAGACTGTGAGAGGGTGCATGCTGGGGTGAGGGACTCCCCCCCCTTGCCCCAAGTGCATGAATTTTTGTGCACTGGGCCTCTAGTATGTTAATAACGCTGGAAAATAAAAGGAAATTCTGCTTAAGAAGGGAATATGTGGAAATTCACTCTTCTAATGTTTCAGTATCCTGACAAATGAGCTTTTATTACTAAATCTGTAAATGCTATTTTAGCAATGAATATGATGCTCTTTTGTGCTATACTTCTGAAGAAATGGAAAAAAAAAAGCAAAGTCAGAGCTAAAACTGTAATCAGAACAAGTTTATATATGTCAATCAGTTAAAGACTGCAGGCAGATTACATGCATATATTTCTTTTTTTATTTTTCAAGTACAGGGTATATTCAATATTATTTTGTACTAGAGGTCTGGTGCATGAAAGTTGTGCATGGATAAGGTCCCTAGGCCTGGCTGGCGATCAGGGCCGATTGGGGCCTTCTGGCTGCCTTCCAGGACCTTCGTTCGTTTTGCACTGCCCCCTGTTGGTCAGTGCACATCATAGCGAGCAATTGAACTCCCGGTCTCCCAGTTGAAATGAGGGGACAATTTGCATATTAGCCTTTTATATCTATATCTCTATATCTATATCTATATTTATATCTATATCTATATCTATATATCTATATATCTATATCTATATCTATATCTATATCTATATCTATATCTATATCTATCTATATCTATATCTACATCTATATCTACATCTACATCTATATATCTATATCTATATCTATATCTATATCTATATCTATATCTATATCTATATCTATATCTATATATCTATATATCTATATATCTATATATCTACCTCTATCTCTATATATCTATATCTATATCTATATCTATATCTATATCTATATCTATATCTATATCTATATCTATATCTATCTATATCTATATCTATCATCTATATCTATTTATCTATCTATCTATCTATCTATCTATCTATCTATACTAGGGGCCCGGTGCACGAAATTCGTGCACTGGGTGTGTGTGGGGGGGAGAGTGTCCCTCAGCCCAGCCTGCCCCCTCTCACATACTGGGAGCCCTCAGGCGTTGACCCCCATCACCCTCCGATCGCCTGATCGGCCCCTTGCCCAGGCCTGAACGCCTCCACCAGAGGTGTCAGGCTTGGACAGGGGACCCCCATCTCCCCCTGATCACTGGCTCTGGCCCCCGCCCAGGCCTGAGGCCTCTGGCCCAGGAATCATGCCTGGGCAGGGGACCCCCATCTCCCTCTGATCACTTGCTCCACCCCCCGCCCAAGCCTGACGCCTCTGACCCAGGCTTCAGGCCTGGGCAAGGGGACCATCATATCCCCCCAATCCCCGGCTCCGCCCCCCACCCAGGCCTGATGCCTTGGCCAGAGGAGTTGACCCTCATCATCCTCCGATCACCAATCACCTGATCGGCCCCTTGACCAGGCCTGAGGCCTCCGGCAGAGGTGTCAGGCCTGGGCAGGGGACCCCCAGCTCCCCGCGGTTGCAGGTTCCGCCCCTGCCCAGGCCTAACGCCTCTGGCCTAGGCGTCCGGCCCGGGCAGCGGGGACCTGCAGTGGCAGCGGGGGGCGCCGCGATCGTGGGCTTGGCTTTAGGCCCAGGCAAGGGACCCCTAGCTCCTGGGACTGCCAGCTTCGACTGTGCCCAGCTCCCATCGCTGGCTCCACCCCTACTTCCTGCTATCACTGGCCAGGGCGGCAAAGGCACCTGATTCTCCGATCATGGCTGGGGGGCAGGGCAAAGGCAGCCCCAGGGCCGCCTTTGCCCTGCCCCCCAGCTCTTAGCTCCCCCCTGGGTTTCCGATCACTGTCAGTGGCAGGGGGCTTCTTCCTGCTTTCCCTTTCGCCTCCCAGCATTGTGCCTACATATGCAAATTAGCCGCCATCTTGTTGGCAGTTAACTGCCAATCTTAGTTGGCAGTTAATTTGCATATAGCCCTGGTTAGCCAATGAAAACAGTATCACCGTACGCCAATTACCATTTTTCTCTTTTATTAGTGTAGATATATATTAGTTTCAGGTGTGCAGCATAGTGGTTATAAAGTGGTCCCCCCAATATTTCAAGTACCAACCTGGCACCATACATAGTTATTACAATGTTACTGACTATATTTCCTATGCTGTACTTTATATTCCCATGACTGTTTTGTGACATACAATATATACTTCTTAATCCCTTCACCCTGTTCACCAGTGCCCCAATCTCCCTCCCCTCTGGAAATCAGAAGTCTGATCTCTGCATGCAGGACTTTGTTTCTATTTTTTTGTTCATTTATTTGGCCTTTAGATTCCACATATATGTAAAATCAAATGGTATTTGTCTTTCTCTCTCTGATTTATTTCACTTAGCACAGTACCATCTAGGTCCACCTGTGCTGTCACAAATGGTATGATTTCATTCTTTTTTATGGCCAAGTAATATTACATTGTATATATGTACCACTACTTTTTTTATCCACTGGTCTATTGATAGACACTTGGATTGTTTTCATTTCTTGGCTCTTGTAAATATCACTGAAATGAACATAGGCATGCATACATTCTTTCAAATAAGTGTTTCATATTTCTTTGGATATATTCCCAGATGTGGAGTTGCTGGATCATAAAGCAGTTCCATTTTAAATTTTTTGAGGTAACTCCAAACTGTTTTCCACAGTGGCTGCACTAATCTGCATTCCCACCAATATTGCAGTAGTGCACAAGGGTTCCCTTTTCTCCACAAACTAACCAACACTTATTGTTTGTTGATTTATTGATAACTAGAGGCCTGGTGCAAAAATTCATTCACAGCTGGGGTCCAATAGGGGCCAAGCAGGCTGGGGAGAGGGGCTGTGGGTGGATGGCTGGCTGGCCCCACCCCTGGTGGGGTTCAGGGGGCTGATCGGGGGCCAGTCTGGCTGGGGGAAGGGGCTGCAGGAGGTTAAGGGGGCCGATTTGGGCCCTGACCAGGCCGGCTGGCCGCTGCAGTGCATGTCATAGTGACCAGTCATTTGGTTGTTCCAGTCATTCCAGTCGTTCTGGTCGTTCCATCATTCTGGTTGCTTGGCTTTTATATATATAGACTAGAGGCCCAGTGCATGAAATTCGTGCATGGGGGAGGGTCCCCTCAGCCCAGCCTGCACCCTCTCCAATCGGGGACACCCTCTCCAATCGGGGACACCAATTGGGCCTAAACCGGCAGTCAGACATCCCTGTCAAAATCCTGGACCACTGGCTCCTAATCGCTCACCTGCCTGCCTGCCTGGTTGCCCCTAACTGCCCCCCACCTGCTGGCCTGGTCACCCCCAACACCTCCCCCCCCTTGCCAGCCTGGTCGCCCCACACAGACTACTTGTTCAGTCATTTGGTCATCCCTCACTAACCCCCCTGCCAGCCTGGTTGCCCCACGCAGCCTGCTGTTTAGTCATTTGGTCGTCCCTCACTAACCCCCCTGCTGGCCTGGCTGTAGGCAGCCATTCTTGTGAGGGTGTGAGAGTTAATTTGCATATTACCTCTTTATTATATAGGATAGCCATTCTGACAGATATGAGGTGATATCTCTTTGTAGTTTTAATTTGCATTTCTCTGGAAATTAGTGACATTGAATATCTTTTCATATTTCTATTGACCATCTCTATATCCTCTTTGGAGAAGTGTTTATTCAGGTCCTCTGTCCATTTTTTAATTGGATTGTGTTTTTTGTGGTGGTGAGTTATATGAGTTTTTTGGATGATAGCCCCTTATCAGGAGTATCATTGGCAAATATGTTCTCCTATTCAGTAAGTTGTCATATCTTTATGGTTTCTTTTGCTGTGCCAAACATTTTAGTTTATATAGTCCAATTTGTTTGTATTTTTCTGTTTCCCTTGCCCAAAGATATATGTCAGAAAAAAATATTGATAAGAGAAATGTGAGAGACATCACTACCTATGTTTTTTCTAATTTTATGGGTTCGGGTCTTACATTGATGTCTTTAATTCATTTTTAGTTTATTCTTGTATATGGTGTAAGAAGGTATTCTACTTTAATTTTTTTTTTCATGTATCTGTCTGATTTTCTTGACACCATTTATTTTTTAAATTTTTAATTTTATTTTTCAATTATAGTTTACTTTCAATATTATTTTGTATTGGTTTTCCCAACACTATTTATTGAATAGACTGTTTTTACCCCATTCTATGTTCTTGTCTCCTTTGTCATAGATTAACTGACCATCAGCATGGGTTTATTTCTGGGCTCTTTATTCTGTTCCATTGATTTATGTATCTATTTTTAAGTCAGTACCATGTTGTTTTAATTACTATAGCCTTGTAATATAGGTTGATATCAGGTAACATGATACTTCCAACTTTGTTCTTTTTTCTAAAGATTTCTGTGACTATTCATGGTCTTTTGTGGCTCCATGTAAACTTTTGATTATTTGATCCAGTTCTGTGAAAAATGCCATTTGTATTTTGATATGAATTGCACTGAATCTATAGATTGTTTTTGGTAGTATAGACATGATGGTAATTCTTCCTATCCATGAGCATGGTATATGCTTCCATTTATTAGTAGCTTTCTCAATTTCTTTCTTCAATGTCTTATGGTTTTCCAAATACAGGTCTTACACCTCCTTGGTTATATTTATTCCTAGATATTTTATTCTATTTACTTCTTTATTTATTTATTGTTAATCCTCACACGAAGATATTTTTTCCATTGATTCTTTTTTAGAGAGAGTGGAAGAGAGGGGGGAGAGAGAGAAACATCTATGTGAGAAAAACACATTTATTAGTTGCTTCCCACACGAGCCCAGACCAGGGTGGGAGATTGAGCCTGCAACCAAAGTGCATGCCTTGGACCGGAATCGAACCCAGGACCCTTCACTCTGCAGGCCTACGCTCCATCCACTGAGTCAAACTGGCTAGGGCCTGCGTATTTTATTTTGATGCAATTATAAATGGGATTGATTGTTAGTTTCCTTTTCTGATAGTTCATTAATGCATTATAAAAATTCAATGAATATCTGAATATTTACTTTTTATCCTGTTACTTTCCTGAATTTATATATCTGTTCTACCAGGGTTTTTGTTGTTGTTGTTGTTGTTTTTTTGTTTGTTTGTTTTAGTGGAATCTTTATGGTTCTCTCTAAATAGTATCATGTCATCTGCAAATAATCACAGTTTTACTTTTTTTTTAAAAAAAATATTTTATTGATTTTTTACAGAGAGGAAGGGAGAGGGATAGAGAGTTAGAAACATTGATGAGAGAGAAACATTGATCAGCTGCCTCCTGCACACCTATCGGGGATGTGCCCGCAACCAAGGTACATGCCCCTGACCAGAATCGAACCTGGGACCCTTCAGTCCGCAGGCCAACGCTCTATCCACTAAGCCAAACCAGTTAGGGCCACAGTTTTACTTATTTTTTTCCAATTTGGATGCCTGTGCTTTTATTTTTCTTATCTGATTGCTGTGGCTAGGACTTCCAGTACTGTGTCGATTAAGAGTGGTGAAAGTGGACATCCCTTTCTTGTTCCTGATCTCAAGGGAAATACTTTTTCTTCATTGGATATGATGTTAGTAGTTGTTTTATCATATATGACTTTAATTACGTTGAGATATGTTCCCTCTATTACCACTTTGCTAAGAGTTTTTACCACAAATGGATGCTGGATTTTGTTAAATGCTTTTTCTGCATCCATTGATATGATTATATGACTTAGCTTTTATTTTGTTTGTGTAATGTATCACATCAATCAATTTGCAAATATTGTATCAATCTTGCATCCCAGGAATAAATTCCATTTGATCATGGTGGGTTATGTATTGTATTGCTGAATTAAGTTTGCTAATATTTTGTTGAGGGCTTTTGCATCTATGCTTATCAGGAATATTGGCCTATATATTATTTTCTTTGTAGTGTTTTTATCAGGTTTTGGAATTAGGATAATGCTGGTCCTGTAAATTAAGCTTTGATGTCTTCCCTCTTCCTGTATTTTTGGAATAGTTTGAGAAGAATAAGTGTTAGTTTTTCTTTGAATGTTTGCAAAAATTAACCTGTGAAGCCATTCATTTCAGGACTTTGATTTGCTGGGAGTTTTTTTAAATTACTACTTTGATTTTGTTGGTTGTAATTGGTTAGTTCAGATGTTCAGTTTCTTCTTGATTTAGTTTTGGGCAGATTGCATATTTCTAGAAATTTACTCATTTATTCTAGATTGTTCAATTTGTTGAGATATAGTTGTTTGTAATATTTTATTTTTTTGTGTGTTTTGTGATGTGAGTTGTTATACATGCATATATTTCATCTACATCTCAAGATATCAAAGGAATACAAAATATATAAATTCATAATGATGAAGATAATGGGAAAGTGACCATTAGTGGATAAAAGTGGGATGAAAGCTGGAAAGCAGACAAAGGAGTAGTAACTGATGAAGCAGAATGGAAGAAGCCACAATTTAGAATACCTGCAGAAAGGTGATATAGTGAAAGAGAAAATTACTCTTCCCTTCATAAATGTTAGATTTGAAATAGAGAATGAATGAGATGTAAGGCAGAATTGGGGGGGTGTATTAAGTCATTTTTATAGAGTTGATTCCCCCATTACCCTCCCCAATCTGGTAGACAGAATGCTCTATTGTCAGATATATCCTCCATGAAATTGGAGTGTTATTATTTAAAGAGATAGAGAGGTCCAAGAGAAAAGTTTTACTATTGCATCTAGGCAACTCCCAACAAAATTGCTAGCTCCTTACTCATGTATATGAAGCTCCCAATCACTTTTTTATTGCCTCATTCTTCCATGTGAACAAAAACATCAATGATTATCAGATACTTTAGAAAAACTTTCAACATGAAAGGGAATGATAAACAAATGGAAAAGGACCCTTGACAGGAAAAAAAGAGAAGCAAAACACTAATTAGTATATTCAGAGAGATTGAGGAAAGTGTTGTATTTATGTAACAGAAATAGGATCTTTGAAAATAAATTAAAAAACCAAGAAATATCTGTTTATATAAAAATATTATCACTGAGAAAAAATTCAAGGGAAGAATTGGAGGATAGAGTTGAGGAAATATCAATGAAAGTTAGCACAAGAAGGCTAAAATATGTAAAATGAGATCAAAAGAGATATAATACATAGGGAGTAAACCCAGGACATCCAACATTTGACTAATATTAATTCAAGAGAGGATCAAATAGATAGAATTATCAAAGAAACAATGCCAGTATATTTTCACAGTTTATTCTTGTGAAATTTCATAATACAATGTATAGAGATATCCTCAAAACTTCCAGAGGAAAAAACAGGTAACCTACAAAGAAATGAGAATGATATTGACATCAGACTTCTTATCAGCAATCTCATAGATGAGACAGTATTGTAGCAATGCCTTCAAAGTTCTGAAGAAAAATGACTTTCTTAAGCACAGATAAACTATCAGTCAAGTGTGAGAATAGAATAAAAGTATTTTCAGATATGAGATGACTTCCAAAATTAATAAATTAATCTTCACCAAATATTTTTCAGGGAAATTTAGGATTTAGTCTAGCAAAAAAAAAAAAAAAGTGGAAATAAGCGAAGAAAGAGGAAGACATGGATTCTTGGAAGCAATGTGTCCAACCCATGGAAGCAGTGAAGTTCCAGGATGATAACTGTGGCATAAGTCTAGAGAGAATTAGCCCACAATAGAGCCACAGGTTGGAGACCTCTGGGAGTAAAGTTTCCAGAAAAAATTTTTATTCATCAGTTATGGTGAAGACTTTGAAAATAAACCAACAAAATCAGAATATGATACAGGCAAATAGTAAAGGGTGGATAAAAGCAGCTATTAGAAACTCCAGGAAAAATGAAAAAAGCTGGAAAAGAAAGGAAATAGAATCTAATTTGTGACTCTGAAGTAGACATATGTACATCGTCACAATAATGTAAATAATGTAAATAGTGATGACTGATTTTAACTTTCAGGCTAACCTACAGACAAAGGGAAAATACTTATCTCTATAGAATACATGCAAAAGAAATAGATGAGAAGTTGGGATGGTGAAAGCACTGAAGGGATATGTAACAGAAGTACTATACCTGTAATATGTAAAGTTCAAGGCAACTGATAGAGGAAACAAAATAATTATATAATTATGTTAGATAAATGGGAGAGGAAAGAAGAAATGATTATATGTGAGACAAAGTGGAATAATAATTATATGTGGAGATAAGAGGAGGTAACTACGAGAAGAAACAGCCAAACAAATAACAGGGATGGTCCTGAAGAGCATAAATATGGGATGTGTCATGATGGAGCAGAAGTCAGTTACTTTGCATCATAAACTATCTGTATTGAAGTTTTAACCCTGTGTGTGTTTAACTTTGATACTTTTAAATTATTTAAGAAATTAGGCTTGGTTTTTTGTTTGTTTGTTTTGTTTTTGTTTTTGTTTTGTTTTTTAGGTTTTTGTCTAATGAAGATGGCCACCATGGATAATGGTATTTAGATCAGGAAAAATCCATTAATACGCATTTATTAGAAACTTATGTGCCTAGTACCGTGCCAGGTTCTACAGGACGTTTCAAGAGTGTTTATGAGACAGTCTCTGTCCATAAGAAACTTGAAATCTAGTTGGGCATATAGCAAACCAATACATGAAACGATTAGAGAAGAAAAATACATAGTAAAATGCTGAATTGTTAAAATGTTAAATTATGCCCACAGGCAAATATGGTAAAAGGAAGATGACCTCAGTGTGGATTTAAATTAGGGGAGGATTCAGGTAGAGCTGAGGCTTTTTTCTGGCCTTAAAAGATGGAAAAGATAGGAATAGGTCTAGAAGGGGGCGGGGCTCAAAGGAGGGAAAGGCAACATGTATGATGGCTTAGAGAAGATTTTTTTTCTACTTATGTATTATTAGGCATACATTTTTATCCTAATATCACTAAAAAGCTCTTTCTCTTTAAGTCTCCCTAATATAACAAGTTTCCTTGAGTGGATTTTTTTTTCTTGCTGACAGTGCAGTAAATTTTCTGTCACTTTGCAGAATAGGAACTGCCATTTACTAAATGAGCTCTTCTTTATTCTGTGCTTTTTCGTTGCCAAGTCTTAATAAAGACAGATGGGTTTCCCCCATTGTGCTGCTGCTTCCCATTTCAGGCTGATGAGTATGAGACTGAGAGCCTGACCCAGTCATTGTCAAGTAATATAAAAGATTTCATCCTTATTTATTGCCATACTTTAATTACTAGGAGAAAAGTGTCAATTAAGAAACAAAATATTTAAAATCATTTCAACAAAACCAGGCTGTCTGAGCAAATTAAATAATTTTTTTTCTATTTTATCTTCGTTAGTGGGGGAAAGTGAAGGTGGTGGGATGATTACTGTTGTTCAGGTTAAATTTAATTAATAGGAACTCAACATAATGTTCCATGAAGAATGTACATGTTAAAAATCATGTTGTATAGGACTATCACTTCAAATATTTGTGTTCAATTCAATGAAAAATTTCCCCAAGTTATTAGACTTAGCCAGTTCTCCTGGAAGCCCTTTGTAGACATGGCTGGAGTCAGTACATCAGACTTTAGAGTGGTTTCCTGGTACTAGCCTTGAAGATAAGTTTCATAATATAGTCATTGCCTCCTTAAATCCATTGGGAGAGATGTTAGCTGCTCCTCACATGTTGTGATGCAATGTGGGAGCATCAGAAATACCCCTTGTCCCCAAATTACCCAAAACAATCCTCCTCTTCTTTTTATTGCCCCAAATATAAAATGTGTTTCCTTCCTTCCTTCATTCCTTGGTGGTAGAATTTTGCATCTCTAGAGACTCTGGGCTAAATTGTATCTGTCCCTCAGGTCAGGAAGCCCTATTTTTGCAGGAATCTTTCTGCAACGGGTCTCTAGTAGTACATAACTTTAACACCCAGCTGAGTTTACTAGGTAGATCTTCCCAAGAAAAAAATTAACAAGGAAATAGTGACTCTAAATGACACACTAGATCAGATGGATTTAATTGACATTTATAGAATATTTAAACCCAAAGCTACACAATATTCATTCTTCTCAAGTGCACATTGGTCATTATCAAAGATAGACCACATGTTAGGACACAAAATGAGTATCAACAAGTTCAAGAAGATTGAAATCATATCAAGCATCTTTTTGGATTACAATGGAATGAAATTAGAAATCAACTATAGTAAAAACATTCAAACAAATGGAGGCTAAATAGCATGTTATTAAATAATGAATTGGTTACCAATGAGCTCAATAAATAAATAAATAAATAATCTTCATGGAAACAAATGAAAATGAACACACAACAACCCCAAATCTCTGGAACACAGCAAAAGCAGTCCTGAGAGGGAAGTTAATAGCAGCACAGGCCTAACTCAAAAATCAAGAAAAATTAATAATAAACTACTTAACCCTACAAGTTAAAGAAATAGAAAGAGAACAACAAGAAAAGTCCAGAGCAGAGTAAGTAAAGGAAGGAAATAATAAAGATTAGAGTAGAAATAAATCACATAGAGACTAAAAAAAATGATACAAAAGATCAATGAAAGCAAGGGCTGGTTCTTTGAAAAGATAAACGAGATTGATAGCCCTAGCCGGTTTGGCTGTAGTGAATAGAGCCTCGGCCTGTGGACTAAAGGGTTTTGGGTTTGATTCCGGTCAAGGGCACATACCCGCGTTGCGGGCTCGATCCCTCGTGTGGGGCATGCAGGAGGCAGCTAATCAGTGATTCTTTCTCATCATTGATGCTTCTATCTCTCTCTCCCTATTCCTTCTTCTGTGATATCAATAAAAATATATTTAAAGAGAAAAAGATTGATGAACCGTTTGCCAGACTCATCAAGAAACAAAGAGAGAAGACACAAATAAATGAAATTAAAAACAAAAGCAGTGAAATAACCACTGACACTACAGAAATACAAAGGATTGTAAGAAAATACTATGAACAACTACATGCCAACAAGTTGGACAATGTGGATGAAACTGAAAAATTCCTCGAAAAATACAATTTTCTAAAACTCAATCAGGAAGAATCAGAAAACCTGAATAGACCAATCACAATTGATGAAATTAAAGGAATAATGAAAAAAAAACTCATAGAAAACAAAAGCCCTAGTCTGGACAGCTTCATAGGGGAGTTTTACCATACATTCAAAGAAAAACTAATACCTTTCCTCCTGAAATTATTTTTAAAAATCCAAGAGGAAGGAACACTTCCAAGTTCTTTTTATGATGCCAGCATTATTCTACTTCCAAAAAACAGTAAAGACACTGTAAACAGCCCTGGCTGGTTTGGCTCAGTGGATAGAGCGTGGGCAAAAAATAAAACAATTTCCCCGAAGAACAAGAACAAGACAGGGATGCCCTCTTTTACCACTCTTGTTCAACATAGTACCGGAAGTCCCAGCCATAGCAATCAGACAAGAAGAAGAAACTGCAGCATCCAATTTGGAAAAAAATAAGTAAAACTGTCATTATTGGCAAATGATATGATATTGTACATAGAAAACACTATAAAGACTCCACCAGCCCTAACCGGTTTGGCTCAGTGGATAGAGCTTCAGCCTGAGCACTCAAGGATCCCGGGTTTGATTCTGGTCAAGGGCATGTACCTTGGTTGTGGGCACATCCCCAGTAGGGAGTGTGCAGGAGGCAGCTGATCGATGTTTCTCTCTCATCAATGTTTCTATCTGTCTATCCCTCTCCCTTCCTCTCTATAAAAAATCAATAAAATATATTTTAAAAAAAAGACTCCACCAAAAAAACTACTAGATTTAATAAATGAATTTAATAAATTTAATAAATTCAGCAATGTAGCAGGATACAAAATTAACACCCAGAAATTGATGGCATTTAAAAATATATTTTCTATTGATTTAATAGAGGAAGGGAGAGGGAGAGAGTGATAGAAACATTGATGATGAGAGAGAATCATTGATTGGCTTCCTCCTGCATACACCACACTGGGGATTGAGCCCACAACCTGGGCATATGCTCTGACCAGGAATCAAACTGCGGCCGCCTGATTCATCGGTAAACTCAACCACTGAGCCAAGCCACCTGGGCTTGATAGCATTTTTATACACCAAAAATGAATTTTCAGAAAGAAAAATGAAACAAACAATCCCATTTATCATTGCAAAAAAAAAAAAAAATCAAGACACTTAGGAATAACCAGAGAGGTAAAAGATTTGTACTCAGGAAACTATAGGACGTTTAAAAAAGAGAGGAAGATATAAAGAAGTGGAAGAATATACCATGTTCATGGATTGGTAGAATTAATACCATTAAAATGTCATATTACCCAAAGGAATCTATAGATTCAATGCAATCCATGTTAAAATACCATTGGCATATTTCACAGATCTAGAACAAATACTCCAAATATTTATATGGAATCACAAAATACCCACAATAGCTACAGCAATGTTGAGAAAGAACAAAGTTGGACAGATCACAATACCAGATAGCAAGTTATATTACATAACCACTGTGCTTAAAACAGCTTGGTACTGGCACAAGAACAGACATATAGATCAATGGATCAGAACAGAGACTCCAGAAATCAACCCAGGTCATTATGCTAAATTAATATTTGACAAAGGAGGCAAGAGCATACAGTGGAGTCAAGACAGTCTTTTCAATAAATGATGCTGGGAAAATTGGACTGATACATGCAAAAAAAATGAAACTAGACCACCAACTTACATAATACATAAGAATAAACTAAAAAATGAATAAAAGACTTAAATGTAAGACATGAAACCATAAAAATCATTGAAGAAACCATAGGCAGCTCTAGCTGGTTTGGCTCTTTGGACAGAGCGTCAGCCTGTGGACTGAAGGGTCTCTGGTTCGATTCCGGTCAAGGGTACATGCCCGGGTTGTGGGCTCAATCCCCAGTAGGGAGTGTGCAGGAGGCAGCCAATCAAGGATTCTTTCTCACCATTAATGTTTTTTTCTCACTCTCTCCCTCTCCTTTCCTCTCTGAAATCAATAAAAATATATTTTTTTAAAAAGAAACCATAGGCAGCAAAATTGCAGACATCCCATGTAGCAATATGTTTGCAGATATAGCTTCTAGTTCAAAGGAAACTAAGGAGAAAATGAAGAAGTCAGAATACATCAAAATAAAAAGCTTTTGCACAGCAAAAGAAACCATCAAAAAATGAAAAGGGAGCCCATTGCATGGGAGAACATATTTGGCAATGAAACATCTAACAAAGGATTAATATTCAAAAAATATAAGGAACTCATACACCGTAACAAAAGGAAGACAAACAATCCAATTAAAAAATGTCAAAGGACCTAAATAGACACTTCTTCAAAGGGGTCATGCAGATGGCCAAGAAACATATGAAAATATGCTCAGTCACTGATCATCAGAGAGATGCAAATTAACATGACCATGGGGTATCACCTCACACCTGTCAGAATGGCTATCTTCAACAAATCAATAAATGACAAATGCTGGCAAGGTTATGGAGAAAGGGGAACCCTATTACATTGCTGATGGACATGCAGACTGGTGAAGTAATTATGGGAAAGATTATGGAGTTTCCTTTAAAAAAAATTAAATGTGGAACTGCAATTTGACCCATGATCTCACTTCTAGGAATATATCCTAAGAAACCCAAAGCACCAATCAGAGAGAATTTATGCACCCCTATGTTCATAGCAGCACAAGTTATAATAGGTAGGATCTGGAAACAGCCCAAATGCCCATCAGTAGATGGATGAGTGGATTAAAAAGTTTGGTCCATTAACACCATGGAATACTATGCAGCTATAAAAAAGAAGGATCTCATATTGCCCTAATCACCTCTCAAAATTTATGAACCATTTCTGTGTTATCTAGTACAAATTAAAATTTAAAATGCCAAGCTATTTTCTTCTCATTGTAAAGATTGGGTCCAATATGCAAATCAGTTCATGCCACCTTTCTAATTTAGTTGTCTTTTTATCTCTTCGTTTTCACAAAAATGGTATATTAAACATATTACTGTAAGCTTTGATTTTTGCTTTAATTATTGTAGTAGTCTTTTCTATTAAATACATAGAGGTTTACCACATTATTTTTAACTAGAGGCCCGGTGCACAAAAATTTGTGCACTCAGGGGGCGGGGAGGAGGGTCCCTCAGCCCGGCCTGTGCCCTCTCCCAGTCTGGGACCCCTTGGGAGATAATGACCTGCTGGCTTAGGCCTGCTCCTGGGTGGCAGAGGGCAGGCCCAATCCCTAGGTGCAGCCCCTGGTTGGGCTCAGAGCAGGGCCGATTGGGGAGTTGGGGCGCCGCCCCCTGTCATGCACAGAGCAGGGCGATTGGGAGGTTGTGATGCCACCGTCAGTCATGCTCAGGGTAGGGCCGATTGGGGGGTTGCGGCACCGTCCCCTGTCACACTCAAGGCAGGGTCGATGGGGAGGTTGTGGCGCCACCCCCGTCATGCACAGAGCAGGGCCAATCAGGGGGTTGTGGTTGCTGCCCCCTGTCACGCACAGAGCAGGGCCCATTAGGGGGTTGGGGCGCCGCCACTCTCACACTCAGGGCAGGGCCGATGGGGAGGTTATAGCTCTATAGCTCTACCCCGTCACACACAGAGCAGGGCCCGTGGGGGGGGGGGCGAGGGGGTTGGGGCGCCACACCCTGTCACACACAGAGCAGGGCCAATCAGGGGGTTGGGGCGCCGCACCCTGTCACACACAGAGCTGTAAGGCTATCAGGGGGTTGGGGAGCTCCCCCCTATCAGGCACAGAGCAGGGCTGATCAGGGGTTTGGGGCGCCTTCCCCTGTCACGAACAGAGCAGGGTGGATAGGGAGGTTGTGGCCCCGCCCCCTGTCACACACAGAGCCGCAGGGCGATCAGGGGGTTTGGGCGCTGCCCCCTGTCACACTGATCCCGGTGCTGGGAGGCATATTACCCTTTTACTATATAAGGTAGAGGCCTGGTGCATGGGTGGGGGCTGGCTGGTTTGCCCTGAAGGGTGTCCTGGATCAGGGTGGGGGTCCCCACTGGGGTGCCTGGCCAGTCTGGGTGAGGGGCTGAGGGCTGTTTTCAGGCTGGCAGGTGACTGAAGCTCCCAACTGCTCCTTTTTCTCTTTTTTCTTTTTTTATTATGGGCCAGCTTTAGCTTTGAGGCTTGGCTCCAGCTCTTAGGCCTCTGCTGCTGAAAGCAGGTTTCTGGCCTTTGCTTACAATGTTGCGATCCTGCTGGCTGAAGCCCAGTGGACTAAAGCAGGTTTCTGGGCTTTTGTTTAGCTTCTATATTTGTTACATAGTTGCTTAGAGTTGCAGCTCAGAAGCCTGCAGCAGCAGGCGGGGAACGTTGGAGTCCTCCATCACTGAAGCAAGCAAGCCTCATGTTAGTTTCAAGCTGCCTGGCTGCCGGCCGCCATCTTGGCTGGCAGTTAATTTTCATATTGCCCTGATTAGCCAATGGGAAGGGTAGCGGTCGTACGCTAATTACCATGTTTCTCTTTTATTAGGTAGGATAGCTGGGTAGTCTAGAAAATGATGTCCCATAATTTACTCAACCATTATCCTATTGATGAACATTTAGGTGTTTCTGTTTATGTTGTTTGATTACTCTAACAAATATTCCTTGGGTGATCAACTTGTTTCATTTTACCTGGGACTTTCATGGTTTTAGCACCAAAAGCTCTACATCCCTGAAAACCCTTTAATCCTATGCAAACTAGGATAGTTGGTCACCCAACTCTTAAATCTTTCTGCATCTATTTTTATCTACTTCCACTTTTGTTTCTATCACTTATTTTCCCATAACTGGGATTGTCAGGCCATATGGTTGCTTTTATACAAGATGCTTTGTAGGCATCCTATTGGAATGGGACCCAGGTTATTTCTCTAGTGGGGAATGTAGGGAGCAAGTCATATAGACCATGGCTCTGGTCTATTTTAGAGGCCATAATAAAAGTAGTTTAGCATTAGGCCATTTGAGCAGGGGAAGAGAGAATCACAGAAAGAGCATAAGATTGCTTATTCATAAGCCTTAGTGGGTAAAGAAAAATGCAGAAGGACCCCCAAAATATACTTTACCCTCATATTTTTGCCTAGAATGAGTCGTACTATCTAGGACCTCTAGTTTAAGAACATAGCAGTGAATTTGGAATCTGGAAACCTGTTTTGTTTAATATCTTTGCATTTCAATTTTTAAATTGCCCATTTCTTATATCCTGGAGGTATTAGAAGGCTGAATTCCAGTTTTTATAAATTACCTTGAGCTACTTAAGCTATTAAAAGTGTACAAATATGAAATACTTATTGCAGTAATCCACAGATGTCTTCTTGGCTCATTCACAAATGCTGGGTTATATTAGCATCTCTTAATTAATATTGAGCAAACAAGGCTTTAGTAGGCTTATTTAATAGGTACATGTAGAGCTTTTTCTGCCATCTGAGGTAGTGAATTTCAGAGATAAGTTTCTCAATATTGTTTGCCTCTTGCTTTTAGCCAGGCAGCAATTAAGAAAGCAAGAACATGTGTCTTCCAGGACCTTGTACTCATCTGTCACTTCTAAAATAGTTTCAATGCAATTTGTTAGGTAGTTGCTGGCTGAATGATTGGTTTTCTTGTGGTAATTGCCAGTGTATTTCCTTTAAGTCCTGAAGAAGGAGCAGGAGAGGAAGAGGGAGAGGGTTTGGAAAGAACAGTTCTAATGCTATCTATTCTTTATAATCTTAGATCAATCCTTTAGGAATTCTCAGCTTTGGAATACTAGAAAAAAACAGCAACTAATCCACAAAACTGACGTGGAATAACCAAATCCTGAGAAGCTGCCTTTGAGTTACCTGTTTGAAAGAGAACTGTGAAAGGACTGCAAATTAAAGTCCCAAACCATAGGATAGTCTCTATGGGAAGGGGTCAGGTGGCCTGGTAGAAGCAAAGATTGAGGGACCCTAGATTTAGGACCTGTTTCTGCCAAGTGGCTATGAGACCTCAGACAATGGATAGCACTTTCTCATCTGGTAGATATAGTTAAATAATAAATATTCTAACTGTAGAGTGTAACATAGCTGTTATGAATGTTGGCCATGGAACCAAAGTGTTTGGGCTGGAAACTTGGCTTATTTGTCACTTATTTGCTATGTGACCTTGGACAAGTCACTTAACTTTCTGAACCAGTTTTTCAATTTGTCAAATGGGGTGAACAGTGTCATTGGCTCTCAAGGGTTGTGGGAGGACTTTTATGAGATAATTCGTATGAAATATGAAGTGCTTAGAACTATGTGTCACACATTTTGCCATCAACATTTACCAAATATCAGCTATCATATATTATGCTTAAAATCACAGGCTCAAGATCAGTCTCCATGCAAATCCTGGCTCTGCCAATAAGTAACATTGTAAAATTACTTAACTTCTCTATGACTTGGTATTTTTATCTGCAAAATGGGGATAGTAATTTCAATGACATTAAATGGTTATTGCAAGTATTAGATGAAATGTCTTATGTAAAGGGCTTAGAACAGTGCCTGGCACAGAGTTAATTAAGTACTAGAGTCCCAGTGCATGAAATTCGTGCATGGTAGGGTCCTTAGCGGCTGCCAGCTGTCGGCCACGGCCTCCCTTCCCAGCTGCTGGCCACTGGCCAGGGCCTTCCTTCATTCTGCGCCACCCCCTGGTGGTCAGCACATGTCATAGCGAGCAATCAAACTTTCAGTCAGTCGAACTCCCAAGGGGACACTTTGCATATTAGGCTTTTATATATATAATTATTTTTATCCAAGAGTCTTGATGTAGCCCAAGCTTGTATTCAGGGCTTTCCTCTTTCTGGCTTTACTCGTTCTTCTCCTTTGGTGTTAACCATCTTCTAAGGCCCAGTATCTTTATCATTGTTTCTTTTAAAATTTTCTTTATTAAAATCTGCTTTCAGTACCCTTTTTAATGCTGCATAAAATTTTAATTGTCCTCAAGGCTTTGCAATTTAGCTGAACTTTAACCTGGAACTAAAGGGATTTTAAGATTTCAGATTGAGGATGAGTGAAGACTGTTGGGCTTTGGGGAGGAAATCACACCACTGGAAAGTCAACCTGATAGGTCCTACTTAGTATTCCATAGTTATTGTGAGAGAAATGTGAGCTATAAATACATGCCAAAATCTAAAAATATTGTGCACATACCAAATGCTCAATGGGAAAGACTGCCTGTTATCCTCCAACTTTGTTGGATTACAGAGACTAGTTAATGAGAGTTAATGAGTGGTTCCTGTGTGCTGAGTCCTATATCACCTCAGTTATGCATTACACCAATCCTATGTGGTAGGTTAACTTCATCTTACATTTTTTTTAAAGAAATAGGGATATACTTCAAGAAAGTTAAGTAATTTATCCCAAGTTTACATAGCTTATAATTGATGGATCCAGAATTTAAGCCTATATTTATCTAATTTCACATCCCCCAATCTTTCTACTCTACCATATTCAAAGAGTTTTTATTCTTAGTACACAGTGTAACTGAGTACGTATCACTTTGGGGATTCAGAGACTTATCTGGTAGCCTGGAGATTGCTGAGCATTTTTCTTATTACTGTACCTCCCTGGACAATCTCTTGCCCTATCTAGCCAAAAGGCTTGCAATGGTGAATACCCTGATATTCATTTGAAATGTATGTTTGTAGCATCCTAATGAGTCCCAGACAATAGACTAAACTGTGATTCAAAGTGCTGAATTTAGAGCTTTGGTATTTGCATGGATGTGTCTGCAAAATGAAAGGAGGAAACCTGATTGATGACTGGGCGGATTGTTACTCCCTTGAGTCCCACTAGAATAGAATAAGATCCAGATAAGCATAGTGCTACTCCTAACATCTCTGTGTTAGAAATATGTAGCCACTTATCTGACTTCATCTCTGGGATTGAGGGTAGAAACTAACTGATTGTGAAGCTGGCTGATAAAATGGGGAAAGTTATGCTTTGTACATCTTATTTTTTAATTGAATTTATTGGGGTGATATTTGTTAATGAAACCATACAGGTTCAAGTGTACAACTCTATAACACATCATCTATGTATTGCATAGTACACTCACTACCCAAAGTCAAGTTTCTTTCCCTCACAGTTTATTCCCCTTTTGCCCTCTTCTACCTCCCCCACCCTTTTCCCCTCTGGCAATCACCACACTGTTGTCTGTGTCTGTGTGTTTCTTTCCTTAATCCATTCACTTTTTCCATTCAGCCTCCCAACACCCTCCCCTCTGACAGCTGTCAGTCTGTTCTCTGTATCTATGAGTCTGTTTCTATTTTGTTTTTTAGTTTATTTTGTTCATTAGATTGCACATATAAGTGAAATCATATGGTACTTGTATTTCTCTGGCTGGCTTATTTCATTGAGCATAATAATCTCTAGGTCCATCTGTGCTGTCGCAAATGGTAAGATTTTTTTCCTTTTTATGCTCAAGTAATATTCCATTATATATATCTTTATCACATCTTTATTCAATCGCCCATTGATGGGCACTTGGGTTGCTTCAATATCTTGGCTATTGTAAATAACACTGCAATGAATATAGAAGTATATAGATTGTTTCAAATTCATGTTTTTGGTTTCTCTGGATAAATACCCAGAAGTGGGATTGTTGGGTCATAAAGCAGTTCCATTTTTAATTATTTGAAGGCCTTTCATAGTGTTTTCTATAACTACCGCACCAGTCTGCATCCCCACCAACAGTGCACAAGATTCCTTTTTCTCCACATTCTCACCAATACTTATTGTTTGTTGATTTATTGATAATAGCCATTCTGACAGATGTGAGGTGGTATTTCATTGTGTGTGTTTTTTTTTTAAATACATTTTATTGATTTTTTACAGAGAGGAAGGGAGAGGGATAGAGAGTCAGAAACATCGATGAGAGAGAAACATCGATCAGCTGCCTCCTGCACACCCCCCACTGGGGATGTGCCCGCAGCCAAGGTACATGCCCTTGACCGGAATCGAACCCGCGACCCTTGAGTCCGCAGGCCGACGCTCTATCCACTGAGCCAAACCGGCCAGGGCTCATTGTGGTTTTAATTGGCATCTCTCTGATGATTAGTGATATTGTGCACATTTTCTATGTCTATTGACCATCTGTATGTCCTCATTGGAGACATGTCTATTCAGATCTTTGGCTCATTTTGTAATTGGGTTGTTTGTTTGTTTTGGGGTGTTAAGTAGTATGAGTTCTTTATAAATTTTGGGTATGAACCACTTATCATATATATCATTAGTGAAGATGTTCTCCCATTTAGTAGGTTCTCTTTTATTTTTTCCATTTTTTGATGGTTTCTTTTGCTGTGCAAAAACTCTTTAGTTTGATGTAGTCATATTTGTTTATTTTTTCTTTTGTTTCCCTTGCTCAAGAAGATGTATCAGAAACAAATATTACTAAGAGAAATGTCAGAGATTATACTGCATATGTTTCCTTCTCGGAGTTTTATGGTTTTGAGTCTTACATTTAAGTCTTTATTCATTTTGAGTTTATTCTTGTGAATAGTGTAAGAAGGTGGTTAAGTTTTATTTTTTGCATGTATCTGTCCACTTTCCCCAACACGATTATTGAATAGACTGTTTTTACCCTATTGTATATTCTTGTCTCTTTAGTTAAATATTAATTGCCCATATAGGCATGGGTTTATGTCTGGGCTCTCCATTCTGTTTCATTGACCTATATGTTTGTTTTTATGTCAGAACTGTACTGTACTGTTTTGATTACTATAGCCTAGTGGCATAGTTTGATAACAGGTAGGGTGATACCTCCAACTTTGTTCTTCTTTATTTTATTTTAAATTTTTAATGAATTAATTGAGGTGATATTGATTAATAAAATTATATAGTTTTCTAGTGTACAATTCTATAATACATTATCTTTATATTGTATTGTGTGTTCACCACCCAAACTCAAGTCTTCTTCTGTAACTATTTATTCCCCCTTTATACTCTTCTACCTGCCCCCAGTCCCTTTTTCCTCTGGTAATCACCATACTGCTATCTGTGTTTATGAGTTTGTCTTTCTTTCTCAGGATTGATATGGCTATTCCGGGTCTTTTGTGATTCCGTATGATAGAAATTGTGTTGAATCTATACATTGCTTTGGGTAGTTTGGACATTTTAATGATGTTAATTTTTCATATACTGAGCATAGTATATGCTTTCATTTATTTGTATCTTTTTTGATTTCCCTTTTTAATGTCTTATAATTTTCTTAGTATAGATATTTTACCTTCTTGTTTCAATTTATTCCTAGATATTTTTATGCAATTGTAAATGGGATTGTTTTCTTAGTTTCCTTTTCTTTTTATTGAATTTATTATGATGACATTGATTAATAAAATATAGGTTTCAAGTGTACCATTCTATAATATAGCATCTGTATATTGAATTATGTGTTCACCCTCCAAAGTCAAGTCTCTTTCCATCATCATTTATCCCCCTTTTACCATCTTCTAATTCCCCCTATCCCACTTTCCCTATTGTAACCACCATAATGTTTTCTGTTTCTGTGAGGTGTGGTGTTTCTTCTTAAACCCTTTACCTTTTTCATCCAGCCCCCAATCCTCATCCTCTCTGACATGTCAGTCTGTTCTGTGTATCTATGAGTCTGTTTTAGTTTATTTTGTTTTTTAGATTCCACATATAAATGATATCGTATGGTATTTGTCTTTCTCTGACTGGTTTATTTCACTCAGCATAACACTCTCCAGGTCCATTGATGCTGTTGCAAAAGGTAAGATTTCTTTCTTTTCATACGTCTACTGGCCATCTGTATGTCTTCATTGGAGAAGTGTCTATTCAGATCCTTTGCCCCTTTTTCCTTGGATTGTTTGGGCTTTTTTGGTGTTGAGTTTTATAAGTTATTTTTAATTTTTGGATATTAACTCTTTATTTGATGTATCATTGGTGAATATGTTCTCTCATTCAGTGGGTTGTCTTTTCATTTTATTGATGGTTTCATTTGCTGTGCAAAAAAAAATTTAGTTTGATGTAGTCCCAGTTGTTTATTTTTTTCCCTTGCCCAAGGAAATACATCAGAAAAACTATTGCTAAGAGAAATGTCCAAGATTTTACTATGTCTTCTTATAGGAATTTTATGGCTTTGAGTCATGCATTTAAGGCTTTAATCCATTTTGAGTTTATTTTTATGCATGGTTTAAGAAGGTTGTATAGTTTCTTTCTTTCTTTTTTTTTTTTTGCACATATCTCTCCAAATTTCCCACCACCATTTATTGCATAGATTTTCTTTACCCCTTGTATGTTCTTGCCTCCTTTGCCAAATATTAATTGACCATAAAAAATAAGGGTTTATTTCTGGCCTCTCTATTCTGTTTTATTGATCTATACATATGTTTTTAAGCCAGCACCATGGTGTTTCAACTACTATGGCCTTATAGTGTAGTTTGATATCAGGTAGCATGATTCCTCCAACTTCGTTCTTGTTTCTCAAGGTTGCTGTTGCTAAGCAGGTTCATTTGTGGTTCCCTATAAAATTTTGAAATATGTGAAATATGATATAGGAATTCTATTGAATCTATAGATAGCTGTTGGTAGTATGGACATTTTAATGACATTAATTCTTCTTATCCCTGGACACAGTATATGCTTTCATTTATTTGTATCTTCTTCTATTGCTTTATTTTTTAATTTTATTTTGTAGTATGCTGGCTTTTTATAAATTCTTTATTGTTGAAAGTATTACATATGTACCACTTTTCCCCTCATTGTCCTCTCACAGCCTGCCCCCCATCCCCAGCCTCCATGCCGCCCCCCTATTGTCTGTGTCCATTGGTTATGCTTATATGTATACAAGTTTTTTGGTTGATCTCTTAGCCCCACCCTACCTCCCCTGCCTTCCCTCTGTGGTTTGACAGTCTGTTCGATGATTTGATGTCTCTGGATCTATTTTTGTTTATCAGTTTATGCTGTTCATTATATTACACAAATGAATGAAACCACATTTTACATATCTTTGGCTTATTTTGCTTAGCATAATGCTCTCCAATTCCATCCATGCTGTTGCAAATGGCAAGAGTTCTTTCTTTTTTTTATAGAAGCATAATAGTTCATTGTGTAGATGTACTGCCATTTTTTTAAATCCATTCATCTGATGGGCACTTAGGCTGTTTCCAAATCTTAGCAATTGTAAATTGTGTTGCTATGAACATATGGGTGCATATGTTCTTTCTGATTGGTGTTTCTGATTTCATGGAGTATATTCCTAGAAGTGGGATTACTGGATCAAATGGGAGTTCCATTTTTAATTTTTTTGAGGAAACTCCATACTGTTTTCTACAGAGACTACACAAGTCTGCATTCCCACCAGCAATGTATGAGGGTTCCGTTTTCTGAACATCCTCGCCAGTATTTGCCATTTGTTGATGATAGCTATTCTGACAGGTGTGAGATGGTACCTCATTGTTGTTTTGATTTGCATCTGTGGGATGATTAGTGACTTTGATCATTTTTTCATATGCCTCTTGACCTCTGTATGTCTGCTTTCAAGAAGTATCTATTTAGGTACTTTGCACATTTTTTGATTAGATTGTTTGTCTTCCTTTTGTTTAAGTTGTATGAGTTCCCTATAAATTTTGAGATTAAACCCTTATAGGATATAACATTGGCAAATATGTTCTCCCATGAAGTGGGCTCTCTTGTTATTTTGTTGATGGTTTCTTTTATTGTGCAGAAGCTTTTTAACTTGATGTAGTCCCATGTCTTCATTTTTCCTTAATTTCCATTGTCCTAAGGAGATGTGTTGGATAACATATTGCTATGAGAGATATCTGATATTTTGCTGCCTATGGATTCTTCTAAGATTTTTATGGTTTTCCATCTCACATTTAAGTATTTTATCCATTTTGAGTCTATTTTTGTGTATGGTTTAAGTTGGTGGTCAAGTTTCATTTTTTTGCATGTATCTGTCCAATTTTCCCAACACCATTTATTGAAGAGACACTGCCTTGACTCCATTGTATTCTCTTGCTTCCTTTGTCAAATATTAATAGAGCATAATGGTTTGGGTTGATTTCTGGGTTTTCTGTTTTGTTCCATTGGTCTTTGTGTCTGTTCTTGCACCAGTATCAGGCTGTTTTGAAAACAGTGGCTTTGTAATATAACTTGATGTCTGATATTGTGGTCCCTCCAACTTTGTTCTTTTTTCTCAGGAATGCTGAGGCTATTTGGGGTCTTCTTTTAAAAATCCATATAAATTTTTGGAGAGTTTTTTCTAGGTCTGTGAAATATGCCGTTGGTATTTTAATGGGGATTGAGTTGAATCTATAGATTGCTTTGGGTAGTATGGACATTTTAATGATGTTGATTCTACCAATCAATGAATACAGTATATTCTTCCACTGGTTTATATTCTCCTCTATCTCTTTTTTCAACATCCTATAGTTTTCTGAGTACAGGTCTTTTACCTCCTTAGTTAAGTTTATTCCTAGGTATCTTAATTTTTTTGTTTCAATGGTAAATGGGATTTTTTTTTTTTTTTTAGTTTCCCTTTCTATGAGGTCATTATCGGTGTACAAAATGCCATAGATTTCTGCGTCTTAATTTTGTACCCTGCTATGTTGCTGAATGTATTTATTAAATCAAATAGTTTTTGATGGAATCTTTAGGGTTTTCTATGTACAATATTATGTTATCAGCGAATAATGACAGTTTTACTTCTTTTATAATCCAGATGCCTTTTATTTTTATTTTTTTAAAATTTTATTTTATTGTTTAAAATATTACAAATAGTAGTACATATGTCTCCTTTTTCCCCCATTGACCTTCCCCTGTCATCCCCTACCCCCCAGCATATTGTCTGATCTCTATGGCTAGCACTTTCAGCACTATGCCCAGTAGGAGTGGTGAACGTGGGTATCCCTGTTTTGTTCCTATTTTTAGGGGAAATGGTTCTAGTGTTTGCCCATTGAGTATGATGTTGACCACAGATTTGTCATATAAGGCTTTTATTATTTTGAGGTATGATCCCTCTATTCCCATTTTGCTGAGAGTTTTTATCAAGAAAGGGTGTTGGATTTTATAATCAATTTTCTGCATCAATTGACATAATCATGTTATTTTTGTCTTTCAATTTGTATAGGTGATGCATCTTGTTTATTGATTTGTGGATATTGTACCAGCCTTGCATCTCCAGAAAAAATCCCACTTGGTCATGTTGTATGGTCTTTTTATTGTATTATTGAATGTGATATGCTAATATTTTGTTGAGGATTTTAGCACCTATGTTCATCAGGGATATTGGCCTGTAATTCTCTTTTATGTAGTGTCTTTATCTGATCTGAGGGTTAGGGTAATGCTGGCTTCATAGAAAGAGCTTGGAAGAGTTCCTTCCTCTTGAATTTTTTTGAATAGTCTGAGGAGGGTAGCTTTTAGTCCTTCTTTGAAAGTTTGGTAAAACTCCCCTGTGAAGGTGTCCAGACCAGGGCTTTTGTTTGCTGGAAGTTTTTTTGATTACTGCTTCAATTTCCTCAGTAGTTACCGGCTTATTCAGATTTTCATGATTGAGTTTTGGGAGACTGTATTTTTCTAGGAATATGTCCATTTCATCTAGGTTGTCCAGTTTGTTGGCATAGAGTTGTTCATAGTATTTTTTTTTTACAATTATTTGTATTTCTGTGGGGTCACTTTTTACTGCACCTCTTTTGTTTCTGATTTTGTTTATTTGGGTCCTCTCTCTTTGATTCTGGTGAGTCTGGCTAGAGGTTCATCAATCTTCTTTATCTTTTCAAAGAACCAGCTATTGGTTTTATTAATCTATTTTATTATTTTTTTTGTTTTTCTGTCTTTATGTCATTTATTTCTGATATATTTATTATTTCCTTCCTTCTACTTACGCTGGGATTTTCTTGTTGCTCTCTTTCTAATTCTTTAATTTGTACAGTTAGATAACTTATTACCAGTTTTTCTTTTCTTTTCTTTTTTTTTTTTTTTTGAAATAAGCCCTGTAGTCTTATGAACTTCTCTCTCAGGACTGCTTTCACTGTGTCCCATAGATTTGGGATTGTTTTGTGTTCATTTTTCACTTGTTTCCAGGATGTTTTTTATTTCTTCTTTGATGTCTTTGTTAACTCATTCATTGTTTAATAGCATGCTATTTAGCCTCCATGTATTTGATTGTCTTTGAGCGTTTTTATTGTAGCTGGTTTCTAATTTCATGCTGTTG
Source organism: Myotis nattereri (assembly GCF_964212035.1). Classification (NCBI taxonomy): domain Eukaryota; kingdom Metazoa; phylum Chordata; class Mammalia; order Chiroptera; family Vespertilionidae; genus Myotis; species Myotis nattereri. Next base: position 102,394,180 of record NC_138078.1, on the reverse strand, counting down.
TGGTCTGAGAAGATGCTTGATATGATTTCAGTTTTATTGAATTTGTAGAGACTTATCTTGTGTCCTAACATGTGGTCTATCTTTGAAAATGTCCCATGTGCTCTTGAGAGGAATGTATATTCTGTAGCTTGGGGGTGAAATGTTCTGAAGATGTCATTAACTACATCTGATCCAGTGATTCATCTAGGATTGCTGTTTCCTTTGGTAAATTTTTTGTCTAGAAGATTTTTAAAAAATACATTTTATTGATTTTTTTACAGAGAGGAAGGGAGAGGGATAGAGAGCTAGAAACATCGATGAGAGGGAAACATTGATCAGCTGCCTCCTGCACACTTCCTACTGGAGATGTGCCCACAACCAAGGTACATGCCCTTGACTGGAATCAAACCTGGGGCCTTTCAGTCTGCAGGCCGATGCTCCATCCACTGAGCCAAACCGGTTAGGGCTTATCTAGAAGATTTATCCAGTGATGTCAATGGGGTATTAAAGTCCCCTACTATGATTGTATTGCTATTGATCTCTCCCTTGTTATCCTCCAGAAGTTTATATATATATAAACTTCACATATATAGATAGATATTTAGATGCTCCTGTATTGGTTGTGTGTGTTTACCAGGGTTATGGTCTCTCGTTGTATCGAACCCTTTAGTATTATGAAGTGGCCTTCAGTATCTCTTGTTATGGCCTTCACTTTGATGTCAATTTTGTCAGATATAAGTATTGGTACCCCAGCTTTTCCTTAATTTCCATTTGCCTGAAAAAAAAATGTTTTCAGCCCTTCGCTTTCAGTCTGTGTGAGTCCCTTGTTCTGAGGTGGGTCTCTTGTAGACAGCATATATTAGTATATGAGTCAAGTTTTCTTATCCATTCAGCTACCCTATGTCTTTTGATTGGAGCATTTAATCCATTTATGTTTAAGGTTATTACTGATAGATACTTGTTTGTAGCCATTTTTATTTTTATGCCTGTGTCCCTTCCTCCCTTTCTATTTCTTCTTATTACCACCATTTCTTTAGTATTTCTTGCATTGCTGGTTTGGTGGTAGACTTTTTTTTTTGTCTGCAAAGCTCCTGATTTCCCCTTCAGTTTTGAATGATAGCTTTGCTTGCTAGAGTATTCTTGGATTTAGTCCCTTGTCTTTAATCACATCCCTTGTAGGTAACTTTCTGTCTCTCTCTTGCAGCCTTTAAGATTCTTTCTTTGTCTTTTATGTTTGCCAATTTAATTATGATGTGTTAGTATAGGTCTTTTGAGGTTCATCTTGACTGGGACTCTGTTCTTATTGGAATTGTGTGACTATTTTCTTCCCCAAATCAGGGAAGTTTTCTATCATTATGTGTGCAAACAGGTTTTCTATTCCTTGCTCAGCTTCCTCTCCTATTATGCAGATTTTGTTTTGTTTCATGTTGTCCCAAAGCTCCTTTAGACTTTCCTGCTTTTTAATTTTTTTCCCAATTGCTGCTGTGCTTGGGTTATTTTTCTACCTTGTCTTCTAACTTGCTGATTTGATCCTCAGCTTCTTCTAGTCTACTGTTGAAGCCTTCCATTCTGTTATTTATTACAGCTATTTTATTTTTCATTTCCTCTTGATTCTTACTCATGTTGGTGTATTTCTTATTCAGCTCCTTATATTTCTCATTGAGTTGCATGTATTTCTCATCCAGACATCTGAGCATCCTTATAACCATTACTCTGAATTATTTCTCTGACAAATAACTTGCTTCAATTTCCTTTAGTTACTTTTCTGGCGATTCCCTTTTCTTTCATTTAGGGCAGTGGTTCTCAACCTTCCTAATGCTGCAACCCTTTAATACAGTTCCTCATGTTGTAGTGACCCCAACCATAAAATTATTTTTGTTGCTACTTCATAACTGTAATTTTGCTACTGTTATGAATTGTAATGTAAATATCTGATATGCAGGATGTATTTTCACTGTTACAAGTTGAACACAATTAAAGCATAGTGATTAATCACAAAAACAATATGTAATTATATATGTGTTTTCTGATGGTCTTAGGCGACCCCTGTGAATGGGTCGTTCGATCCCCAAAGGGTTGCGACCCACAGGTTGAGAACCGCTGATTTAGGGTGTGTTTTTTTTTGTCTCTCCATTTTTGCTGTTCCTTTGTATTTGTTTCTATGTATTAGATCAAAGTACTATGCCACCCAGATATTTTGAATTGGTCTTCTGTCGTAGATAGATGTTTTGTGAGACCCAGTGGTAAAATCTTTCAAGTCTTCTGAGCTGGGTATTATAGGGAGGTCCCCTACTTGAGATATTGGGGTTCTCCTGATATAGTTGGATCTTGAATGTTATTGTCCCATGCATGGATCGAGTCTCTTCCCAGGTTGTCTGATTATGTGGATCACTCCCTATCTCATTGTGCCAGCCATTGTGGAGGCGCTGACTAAACAGCACAAAATATAATGCAAGACATGACACAGAAGGAACAGAACACAAATGTACACAATATCCCTATAACCCCAACAATAATGACCACCAAAGAAAAGAGAATTAGGAAAGAGAAACTAAATAAAAAATGATAGATAAAAAAGAAAGAAAAACATGGGGAGAAAACACAACATACAAACAAAGAAACCAAAAAGCACAAATAAAAAACAACAACAACAACAAAAATCACAGAAAAAAGGGGGGGACAGAATCTGTAGGTGCAGAGCTTAAATAAAGAAAATACCATTAAAGAATTAGAGGAATAGGGGAAGGACCATGATTTACAATAAAGGAGGGAGAAAGAAATGAGAAGACAAGAAAGAAAGAAAAACTGAAAAGGAGAGTAGAGGAGAGAGTAGATAGCCATACACTTTGGAAGTGAAACAAGTAAAGAAATTAGGAGAAGAAGAAAAAAGAAGGAGAAGGGAGGAAAAGAATAGAGTAGTGAAAAAAAAAAGAATAAAGGGAAATTGAATAGGAGCAGGGAAGAGGAAATTAGATATATGAACCAAACAACAGAGACTAGAATAATAACAAATCAATAAAGCAGATAGATAAAGAAGATAAATTGTTAAAAAGGGGGAAAAAGAAAGGAAATAGAAAAAAACAAAAAGGAGAAAGGAGGAGAGAAAAAGAGAGGAAAGAAAAGAAGAGAGGAAGAAAAAGGTGCAAAAAATAATAAAATGACAAATCAAAAATCAAAAAAGGAAGTGAGGTGTTGTTCTCTTCAGCCAAGATGAAATGCCCAGTGGGAGCTGACTCAGGACCCCACTCTTTTTTTCTGTCTGACAGTTCTGGGCTTCCTGTTAGGTATTTAGATGCTAACCACTGTCAGGCACTCTTTTGGCTTTTAGCCCCCTGCTTGAAGCTCCATGTGATCCACCTGTCCACTTCTTGTGTCTGTCTCCACAGGCCTTGGCTTCAAGCAGGGAGGGTCAATCTGCTCTCTTTGCCTGTCAGCCAGCTGTCAATCTTGATCACTTAAGAGTCTGTTTCTGACAGGGCTTTAGGTGGGGTTAGTGTTTTTTACTTTTAGGGAATGTGATGGGTGTTTTTTCCTGTCCCAGAGCTCCTCCTCCACGAGTGACCCCAAATATTACTCTGCCCTTGGTTGGACAGAGATCCTTGTATGGCGACCAATGGGGTCAGGTGGGACCCTGGCGTTTTTTTATCAGTCTGGTTCCTAGAGTAGTGGGGCAGATGGCCCCTCCTCCACTCCAGTCACTGAGGTCTACTTGAGACTGTTCAGACCCATAAACTTGCCCCTACCTTTGTTTCCTCAGTAAAACTCAAAATACAGGGTGTGGCAGGCTATATCACCTAGAGCAGGGTTTTTGTCCTTTACCTGCCCTCTGGGTGTGGGAAGGAGGTAGCTCCTCCCAGTGGAAATGGCTGCTTTGGTTTGGAAGTGTTTGAATTACCTAATGCTGGATTCCTGGCTACGTTTTTCTAAGTCTTCCTGCCCTACTTACCACCTCAGGCACCTCAAGTCCGCACATTCTGCCCTGCACCAATGCCTTAAATGTGTAGTTGCAAATGAACAATCCTGTGCCCTGGGTTTAGAGGTTAAAAAAAAAGAAAGAAAGGGCAATAGAAACCGAGGCTCTCTCCCCCACTGGCTCTGATCTGCTCATTTAGACTCTGCTGTTGCCAGCAGTCTTGCTACCTTTTGTAGCTGCTACGTGTCACACTGCTGTGAGTTGCATGCCATAGGTCTGGTGGCATTGCTATAGGCAGGTGTGTGTGCTGCAGGTAACCCCCCCTCTTGGGATCTCGCCCTTCCTACTGGTCTCCAGGTACCTTCTGTTCTTCCTTGGTATAAGTCACCTCAGCTGGACCAAGTTGAAAATTCCAGGTGAATATTCTCCAATTAGTTGTATTTCTAGCCTGGGCCTGGGAAGAGGTGCCCAACAGATCTACCTATTTAGCTGCCATTTTCCTCTTTCTAGTTTGTCTTTGAATGTTTGGCAAAGTTAATCTGTGAAGACATCTAGTCCAGGACTATTGTTTGTTGGGAGTTTTTATTATTATTATTACTGCTTTGATTACTTTAGTTGTAATTGGTCTATTCAGATATTTTTGTCTTCCTGATTCAGTTTTGGAAGATTCTATATTTCCAAGAATTTATGCATTTCATCCAGATTCTACAATTTCTTTGCATATAGTTGCTCATAATATTTTCTTATAAGCCTTTGTAGTTCCTTGGTGTCAGTTGCTACTTTTCCTCTTTAATTTCTGATTTTATTTATTTGGGTCCTCTTTCTTTTTTTCTTGGTGAGTCTGTCTAAAGGTTTGTAGATCTTGTTTTTTTTTTTTTTTTAAAGAACCAGCTCTTGGTTTCATTGGACTTTTGTATTGTTTTTTTAGACTCTATTTTGTTTATTTCTGCTCTGATCTTTATTATTTCCTTATTCCACTAATTTTAGGCTTTGTTTGATGTTTCTTTCTAGTATCTTTAAGTGTAAAGTTAGATAATTTTTTGGAAAATTTTCTTGTTTTTTGAAGTAGGCATGTAGTGCTATGTATTTCCTCTTAGGACTGCTTTCATTGTGTCCCACAGATTTTAGGTTATTTGTTCTCATTTTCATTTGTTCAAGTTCTTGTTTGATTTCTTCCTTGATCTCACTGTTAACCTATTCATTGTTTAGTTACATGTTATTTAGCCTCCATGTCTTTGTGTGTTTTTCAGTGTTTTTTTTTTCTTGTAATTGATTTCTAATTTCATACCATTATGGTCAGATAACATGCTTGATATTATTTCAATCTTCATAAATTTATGGAGACTTGTTTTGTGTCCTAACATGTGGTCTATTCTAGATGTTCCATATGCACTTGAAAAGAATATATGTTTTGCTGCTTTGAGTTAAAATGCTCTGAACATAGCAAGGAAATCCATGTGACATAGTATGTTATTTAAGGCCACTGTTTCCTTAATAATTTTCTGTTTGGATGATCTTTCCATTGATGTCAATGGGGTGTTGAAATCTCCTACTATGACTGTGTTACTGTTGATCTCTCTGTTTATGTCCATCAAGGTTTGCTTTACATATTTAGGTGCTTCTAGTATATTGGGTTCCTAAATATTTACAAGGGTTATATCCTCTTGTTGTATTGCTTTCTTTATCATTATGTAGTGTCCTTCTTTGTGTATTATATAGCCTTTGTTTTAAAGTCTATTTTGCCAGATATTAGTATTGATACACCAGCTTTTTTCATTTTAATTTTCATGAAATATCTTTTCTATCCCTTTACTGTCAGTCTGTGAATATTTTTTTATTCTGAGGTGGGCCTCTTGTCGACAGCATATATAATAGTATGTGTCTTGTTTTCTTATCCATTCTTAGCCATTTACATTTAAAGTGATGATTGATAGGTACATATTTATTGCAATTTTATTTTTTATAGCTGTGATCCTCTTTTTAAAATTTCTTCCTTTAAAAGAAGTCCCTTTAGCATTTCTTGTAATGCTCGTTTGGTTATAATGAACTCCTTTATCTTTTTCTTGTCCACAAAGCTCTTTATTTCTCTTTCTATTTTAAATGATAGCCTTGCTTGGTAGAATAGTCTTGGTTGTAGGTTCCTTGCTTTTCTTTACTTTGATTATTTCATGACAATCCTTTCTGGCCTGACATGTTTCTGTTGAGAAATCAGCTGACCATCTATGGTATCTCCCTTGTAGGTAACTTACTGTTTTTCTCTTGCTGCTTTTAATATTCTCTCTTTGTCTTTAACCTTTGGCATTTTATTTATGATGTGTCTTTGTGTGGGCCTCTTTGGGTTTATCTTTGTTGGGGCTCTTCGTGCTTTCTGGTCTTGTGTGTATTTTTCCATAAGCAGATTAGGGAGATTTTCAGTTATTATTCCTTCAAATAGGTTTTTCAATCCCTTGTTCTCTCTCTTCTTTACTAGTATCCCACATGATGCAAATGTTGTAAGATTTGATATTTTCCCAGAGGTCCCTTACATTATTTTATTTTTTAATTCCTTTTTCTTTTTCTGCTCTGATTTGTATTTCCTGCTATTTTGTCTTCCAAGTGGCTGAGTCAGTCTTTTGCTTCATCCACCATAGTGTTGATTCCTTCTAATGTGTTATTCATTTCAGATATTATATTCTTTATTTCTCACTGGTTCTTTTTTATGGTTTCTTTGTCCTCTTTTATGTTTACTATATCTTTTTTTTTAAGTTCTCAGTGAGTTAATTATTCTTCTCCTAAGTTCTTTGAGTATCCTTATAAATCTGTATCTCTTGGATTTCTTGCCTCTATTTCATTTTGTTCTTTTCCTGGTGATTTCTCCTGTGTTTTTTGTTTTGTTTTGTTTTGTTTTTCATTTGGTGCATATTTCTTTCTCTCCCCATCTTGGCTGCCTGTTGGTATTTATTTTTTTGTTTATTTGGTATATATACTATATCTCCCATTCTTGGTATGGTAGTCTTATGTACTATGTGTCCTGTGGACCTCAGTAGCACATTCTGCCTTATCACCCAACCAAGGTACTTTAGAAATGTCTTTTGTGTGGGTTGTGTGAGCCCTCTTGTTTTAGTTGAGTCTGATTGCTATTGACCCTTCATGCATGGGTTAGATCCTCAGGCTGGCTGGTCTGCAGTTACTGAGCTCATGAAGTGGAGTTTGCCCCAGTAGATTCTGGTGCCTCCTGAGATCTCCCTTTGGATGTGCTGTTGTGGAGCTCATTGGGACCTGCTCAGATGTGGTCAGAAGCCCACTACTAGGTGTGTTGGTTCTGAGGCCTCCTGGGAGGGACTCTGGTACAGGTCTGTGTCAGATGCTTCCTGTAACTGGCCCTGGGCTCCATGATTTTAGTTACAAATTGATCTGCAGTTTGCAGCTGCCTCTGTTGGGCCGGGATGTGTGTTCAAATGACCAAACTGTGCACCAAGGTCAGCTTCCACCAGCATTGAGCCCAGGGGGAGGTAAGCAAAAGGACTAAGGCACCACAAGATTTGCCTTTGCCTGACTCCATCTGTCAGCTGCTTTTTAGGCTCAGTCACTGAAAGAGCCTGTGGCAGTACTCAGTTGCATGAGGTAGGTTCTTAGTGAGTCACCAGTTAGGGATAAGGGATGTTCACCAGATTGGTACAGGTTCAAAATTTGTGGCGGTGCTGGGTCTGAGGTCACTCAATGAAAGTCCCAGTATATACCAAGTCTAGCTGTCCCTACCAGGTTCCCACAGATTTTGTGGTGGGGCATGGTCTCAGGGAATCATTAGGGAGAGGGCAACAGTATTTATCAGGCCCAAACAGACCAAGATTTGGCTGTATTGAGAGAGGGCTCTGCACAGATATGCTATTGTCACTTGGTTACGTGAGAGAAAAATGACCCCCACTCTAGTGGCAAACAATTCAGTCCATCTCAGATTTGACCAGACCACCTTGAGAGCTCAGTGTCAGCAGGGCAGGGCCATAAGGAGTCGGAGGGTGGGACTTTTGCATTATCCCAGGCTGATGCCCTATGGAATGGAGTGGTCCACCCAAGAAAGATGGTGTCTGTGGGTGGTGTGGGAGAGGGATTCAGCACAGGGACTCTGGTTGTTGTCCCTTCAGCTCTCTTTTCAGAGCCACCCAACTTAGTGCCTCTTTTCACAACTCTAGTCTGCTCTGAGCCACCCTCCCCATGCAGGAGCCCAGGGTGAGTGGCTACAAATGAGATTTTGTATCTTGGCCTTTTAAGAGGGCACCCGAGTTTCTAGCAGACTCTTGTCTCTCCCTGGCAGACAAAAATCCCCACTGATATTCACAGCCAGATGTTATGTGTTATCTTCTTCCTTGCTCTGATTCTCTAGGAAGTTCAGCATCAGGTTGACACCCTGTGCTCCTCAAGGAGAACCTTTGCAACTGAGATATCTTTCCAAATACTCAGCCACCACATGTTGGTGTGGGGCCATTCCTTTTTAGGTTTCTAGCCTTCCTACCAGTCTAAATGTGTCTTCTTCTATAAATCCTTGCTTATAAGACTTCTGTTTAGCTAGTCTTCAGTTGGTTATTCAGGTTGATTGTTCTATATTTTAGTTACAATTCCAGGTTGGTCCTGGGAGAAGTGGAGTGTAACTTCCACCTACTCTACCACCATCTTGGATTCCCCAGCAATGTATTTTTAACAGAATCATGCATAGGTGACAAAATTATAAAAACAAAACAAAACACAAAGATATAATTAACATAAGATCCTAGATTGTGGTCAACCTTGGGGATGGAGAAGTGCTATAGAGGGTATACTAAGAACTTCTAAAGTATTGGTAATGTACTATATTTTAACCTGAGTAGGAGATATAAGAGTAGTTGTTTTATGATTATTAAATTATTATACTGTGTGTTTAATTGCTTTTTTGTGAATACATTTCATAATAAAAATGAAAATAATGCTTCTGTAACCCCATGTTATTGTATGCTAATATTTATTCCCTATTTGTAGACTGTATGCCCAAGATTAGCCTTTGACTGAGACATATTATTTTCTAACTCAATGAAATTGAAAATTTTTAATTATCTTTATTACCATTTAATGTTTAAATCAAACTTTTGTCTTCTTGTTCAGGTATATCTGCCAATTTGCAGATGGGCCAGTTTTTATAAATAGATGTTCTTGTTTTACATAAAGCAGAAATATAAATAATCTAACTGTGCCTTATATTTTATACATAATAGCTGTGTGACAGGCACCAGCTGGATGGATGCCCTTTGTTAAATAACTGTGATGTATATCAATCTCTGCTGCTAAATCAGAGATGGCCTATGCAAAATTGCATTTGCACCATTCAACCTTGAAATTGGCATGAAGCACAGGCTCCTACAGAAGTAATATGTCAAACTTAAGAGATTACATCACATTTGGGGGGAAATATGAACAGTGTTCAACAGTCAGTTCTAGCAGATTAAGCCCTTGACTTGATTTTTTTAAAGTAGGATAAGATACAATGCCCTTTGTTTTATGCTGAGGTCTCAGGAAGCATATACTAGGAGCATAATAATGATACCTTCTGTATGGGTAGGGCACTTGTCTGCTCTAAACTCTGGTGTCCTCTTTTATAAATATAAAGTATTTAAGTGGTAACTAAAGTAATTTTGATGCCAACATGTTTTGATTCCATAACTTGAATAACACTTTCAATTTGGCAAAGTGTCTTTACATGTGTTATTCCATTTAATTTCCCAACAACTTTCTGAGGTAGTTAAAGCAAAATATTGTTATCCCCAGTTTAAAGATGAGGAAACAAAGGCCCATAGAGCATGGTGAGTTCAAGGCAAACAATTAAATTCAAATAAATTGGCCAATGAGACAGAATAGAGATCCAAGACACAGGCCAACACATATTGAAAGTGTTATATAACACTTGATATATAACAGATGTAGCATTACAAAACAGTGGGTCAAGCTTGGACTGTTTAATAAATGGTGCTGAAAGAAATGATTATCCATATGGAAAAAAAGAAATTGGATCTCTACTTCACACTGCATAGAACAATCAATTCCAGATGGCTTAGGGGCTTAAGTGTAAAAGAAAAAACTTTAGAATAAAATATAGGAGAATATTTTTGTGACCTTGAAACAGGGAAGGATGCCTTCAACAAGAAAAAAAGTGTAAACCAGAAAAAAGAAAATATTAAATTTGCATTAGAAATAATAAAATAAAAACAAAGTATATGGATTAAGACATCAAGGCTTAAATGTATTATTTGAATTTTAAAGTTTACTTATATAAAAGCTAAAACTAAAGACTATAACATATTTTAAGAGCGAGAAAACGAGATGTCGGATTAATGTGTTAGGGTCTTGGCTGTATCAAGAGAGAAGATAAGGGAGCCAAATTCATCACCTTTCTTAGTGGGTAGCCTCAATAAATACAGATTAAAACTTAAATCAAGAACTGGAATAATGGAATTAACATCAAAAGTACTAAACACAGAAGAGTCAAAAGGTCTGAAGAGATTTGTCTGGGAGCAAGGGGCAAGAAGGGAGAATTTTACTTTTCATTTTGTACCATTGTGTACTGCTTGAATTTTTATTTCATGTTTTATATATTAAAACAACCTTAATTAAATGATCAGGATGAACAAATGTGAGTAGGTTGGAGGCTTTGACCTCATTGTCTAACCAAAACTTTCTCTCTTACACAAGAGGATCAAGTTGGCAGGTCAGATCTTAAGCATTGCATCTGTTAAGTCTCTGGACACTTGATTGCATTTTTGAGATAAGGCAGAACCAGGTTGGAAAGTATTTAAATTCTTTTCTCAAGTCTTTTCTGTTTACATGATTCATAGGGAACAGATGGCCCAGCTGTCTGTATTTAAGATAAGTGGGTGGTTCCCGGTTTGCAATCAATGAAGCAATAATTACAATTCTGAGTAAACTGGACCCCATAAAATGTTATTTTAATTTGTGAATGAGATGGAGACACAAAGGTAGGCTTATTGGAGTCTAATGTGCAAAATATTCAGGGAAGTGTCTTTAAAATTGAAGTGGCTAAAAAACTCACTAACCCTCCTTACCAATATATAGGGCAAATGACCTTTGTCATGGAGTGGTTTTAGGCATTCAACCTAACCAGTGTAACAGTGCAGCTTACATTTTGTTCGAAATTCACGTGTTACCTTCTCATCAAGGCCCAGCAATCACTATTGCTGCTTAGAGTTGGATGACCCCGAGTTTGGAGAAAAGAGATCTTTATTTCTTCCTCCCAATACTCCTAGCATGTTGAAATGTTATTGTTTGAATGCTGTTATCCTACTCCCTCCTGGGAATGCCTTTCCATGCCTACTCTCAAATGAGTGTTGAATTAATGTGGAAAAGGAAGGAGTGGCAAAAATTAAAAGCAATGATGAAATAAATCATGCTCACTTTGTGGGGCTTTGGAACATATACATATATTCACACCATTCTTAAGGTGCTTTTTATTGATTGAGTGTTTAAAATGTCTTATCATTTATGTTAATAGTTTTAAAGTGCAGGTTCCAGCTGGTAATGTGTACTTAATGTTGTTCAATATGGAACCCATTTTGTTCAATATGGAACTACATATTTCAGCTGTGTCTATAAGATTGTAGCAGATTTGTTCACTTAAGTTGACCATAGCTTGGTGGGATGGTCAGCATTCTGTAGCATGGGAAATGGTGAGGGATGGAATTATGGAAGCCATCTACTTTTCTGGGCTTTTCCACTGATTGACTTACTTATTGTATGTGTGATAATAAATCTTTATTCACAAAAACAGGAGGCAGGCAATTTATAAACCTCTGCACTAAATCACTTTGTTCATATTTTGGTATATCACTTAACACACTATAATTCATTTAGTTATATATATATATATATATATATATATATATATATATATATATATTTCCTCCTTCATGAGACATGGATATCTTTTTTATCATAGTAGCCATAATGATCAATACAGTGCCTGGAACTTAGTAAGTGATCAGTCCATACTGGTTGATTAGATGAACTCCAGTGCAGAGAGAACTGAGAGCAGTACTTCTAGATTGCTCCCAAAATGACCAGACCTTTTGGTTGTGTGAAATGAAATTGGCCTTGTACAAAAGCTTATTCATTAGAGCAAATCCTGATTTGGGGCATCAAATCTTAAGTCCTTGATTTTTCCAGTTCTGGAGAAGTTATTTAGTATTAGCTCATTGAAACAAATCACAGTCAAGATACTGCCTGACATATAGAATCCATTCAATAAAGGTATGTGAATTGTATTTCAGTAAAGAAATTATCCTTGTGGAGACCTTTGCTTTGTACAAATAAAATATATAACAAACCAAGTTTAATTATCTTCCCATTCTAATACTTCCTCTCAATACTTCTGAAAAAAAAGGAAGGAAGAAAGGGAGGGAAAAAAGAATAAAAGACTATGAGCTAGGTCCTAGCTGCTGGGAGATGGCAAGTGTTTTCTTAGTATAATAAGGCATGGTTACCAGTTCACAAGAAATAGAGTTCTAGTTACGTTAAGGAGGGAAGTGAATTTCTAATAACCATATAAGGGTATGTTTAATCACATACATGTGGAGGTGAACAAGCCCACAGACTTGAGTAGAAAATCATCAATATACCCTATCCCCTTTGTGACCAATGCTTACTATTGAGCCAGTCTACCCTGGCCTCTGCAGACCAGCAGAAACCAAGAAGAGGTGAAAATATATTGACCTTCAGTGGATCCTCTGAGGCTGCAAAATTTGAAAATCAGAGGGAGAGCTGATAGGTCTTGAGAATTGATTATTACTGTTGGAAAAACGACCGAGAGAAGGGGTAAGTGGGGTGGAGGAGGCTGGGACAAAGTAGAGGAAAAGGGTTGAGGACTGTGGGAAGGGAGAGTGTTGAGGAGAAGTTGGAGAATGAGGTAAGTTCATATGGATCATCCTGTTGGGACCCACCCTATTCCATTTCCCAGGCCTAGTCAATAAGGTTCATCCCTTGTGGTATGACACACTGAAGCAGATGGGACAGGATCACAATGTCTAGTTTCAGACACCAACACACCCTTCAAAAGGTGTTGGACCAAGAAATGCTTAAACCTTCCCTGGGTTCCAGTGAATAGTTTCTCTAGGAAAAAGTAAGAAAAGTAGTATTCACTTTCTTCTTGGCCAACTATGGTAGGATCCTCATTTTGGTGGACTATTGGACAGAGAGGAGTAACTGTACCCAGACAATTACTAATTAGAGATCATTGGTACCTGGAAACAAATGCTCCATGGGACAAGAAAGCCAACAACCTACCACAAGAGTTTCACTGGTATTTTTATAGGTTTCTGAAAATACAAGGTTGACTAGAATAACAATTAGAACAATATCTGCTTTGGAGGAGCTTAGAGTATGATAGGGGAGATAGACATGAATGTAGATGTTCCATTATAATGTGGTAGGTATAATAATACAAGTATACTACAAAGGTTGGTAAAATAGGTGACATTAAGTAGCATCTTATGGATGGAGAATTAACTCTCTAGAAAGAGAAGTAGTAGGAGAGCATTCTGGGCAGAGGAAACAAAAAGACACAAAGGCCTGAAAGTACAAAGGGTTAATTTGGGCCCTTTTAGTAACATTATGTGGCTGAAGTATGGAGTAGGAGGGAGTGGGAAGGAGAAGGAGGAAGAGAAACAGGAGAGAAAACAAGAGGTAAGACTGAGGTCAGTAATGATAAAGAGCCTTGCTAAATTGTTTGGCTTTTCTCTTGCAGACCAGGCATGGAGAAAAGCAGTCTGATTTTTGTTATATGAGCACAATGGTGTGTGTTTTTTTTAAATTTACTGGTAAATGTGAATGTCTTTAAGCAAGGCTTGCACTCTCTAATTGACCATTGAATTGTCTTGCATCTCACAGTTTCACATTTTTTCATGACCTGCCTTGCCAGAGTTGTTTTTTATTTCCTGCTTTGAATAGGGAACCACTGAGGTACCTAGAAAATACTTTTACAAAATATTTCTAGTGGCAGTGGGAAGAGTGGAGGGAATAATGAAGGTAAGAATACTAGTCAGAATGCTATTTCAGTGGTTCAAACAAGATATAATGAGTCTATTAGCTAATAAATGGACAAACAAAAGTAATACATCCATACAATGGAATTCTATTCAGTCATAAAAAGAAATGAAGCATTAATTAATGCTACAACATGGGTAAGCCTTGAAAAAAGTATGCTGAGACAAGTCAGTCATAAAATATCACATATTGTATGATTTCATTTATATGAAATGTCCAGTATAGGCAAATTCCTAGAGATAGAACATAGATAAGTGGTAGTCAGGGTTTTAGGGAGGAAGATTGGTGAGTGACTATTAATGGATAGGGAGTTTCTTTTTGGAGTGATGAAAATATTCTAAATTTAAATTGTGGGGATGGTTACACATGAATATATTACGTATATACTAGAAACTATTATATTATATACTAGTTTAAAGGGTGAACTTTCTGACGTGAATTATATCTCAATTAAGCTGTTATTTTCTTTAAAACAAGAAAAGAGAGATAATGCGGTCCTGATTTAAGGTATAAGTAATGGTCATGAAGAAAAAAAGATGGTGGATGTGTTGACAAAAACACTCAGAGACATGTGACTGAAGCAGGTCCAGTATTTTATTACTTTATTTCAGGCAAAGACAGAGTATAAACTCTAAAACAAAGTATTGCCAGAAGTAAAGCAGTGAAAGTGCTTGGCATGTAATGTGCTCAAGATATATATATAGTCCCAAAAATATGTATACCCACTTTAACAGCTGATAACTCACTTAATTTTCACTCCTTTTCAGGTTTAACTGATTGAAAATAATGGGTGAAGCCAAACTAAATTTAGTCCTAAAGTGTGATTAGACATTTTTTTAATGGGAATATATAAAAGGTAAAGTTTACAGTACAAAACCAGCAACAGTTGACAAATTGAGGATGTACAAATACCAAACAAAATGATTCTTGATGTTTGTGATTCCATTGCTTCCTGTTATTGGAAATGGACAAACAATAGGTCCCATGCTGCCAGTCACTAGTTGAGCTAATTAATCAGAGACAGGATTGAATCATATATGAGTGTTTATTCCAATACTGCTGGCAGTATGGAAGAGCAGCAGGTTATCCACTAATATTTGCTCTGCAGCCCACCATAAGCCAGCTGCTTATATAGGCAGAAGTACAAAGGAAAGTAGGCAAAAGGGCAAATGGGCAGTTTACAGATATGCAAAAGGGCTGGGGATCTTCAAAGAGTTTAGTGATATGCAAGGACTGGGATTACATGGGGGAAATAGCCAAAGGGAAGGCCAAATGGGCAGTTAACAGGTAAACAGGCTGGAGATTTGCAAAGGCCAGCAGGTATGCTGGCGATTCTGCTTTCTGTCTGGGGAGGAAGGGCTGTATCTCCCGGTGAGCTCCCAGTTCCTGAGTGTAGCTGCCAGCCAAATGAGAATGTGCCTTCTTTAATCAAAATAAAACAATCATGGTTAACAGAGCATGATTAATATTTCTTACAATATTAGCTGGTTCACGAACATTCTATTTCTTCCCCTTTTCATTTCCCCACTGCCATTTATATCATCTCATATCTATGAGATTAGTTTGTTATCAATTAAAAATCACATCCTGTTGAACTGCATTTGCTTCTGCCTTAAAAGTAATTCTTGGGAATGGAATATAGCGAATGCAGGTTCTCAAAATAGGAAGGCATTGAATACAGCAGTAAGCTATTCAACTACAAATAAAATAAATAAACAAACAGGAGAAAAATTAAAAAGAATGCCCACAACCCAGACAGGTTGGGTGGCCAAGAAGTTAGGTTGAATAAATCAATTCCAAAAAACAACAATAACACAACACCCTTCTTGTTGTTTTACCTTGAAGAGGGTTTCCCTAATTTGTTGAATGCTGTTTTCTATTAATTGAGAATTGTCAGACAGATTAAAACAGTACATTCCTTTAAATTCCTCACAATTATGGTTATGCCACAACAGCAAATCATCTATTGATTCTCTCGTACTGCCTCCCTGACCTGGCTCGGCTCTTGATTTATTCCATGTATAGCCCTGGAAGTGGCATTCAGGGCTTTTACCATGCTACTAGCCAGTCAGGTCAATTCTACATTAAGGGAGGCTACCGTCACCAGCATAACAAAAATGGTCAAAGCAATATATTCAGCAGGGCTTCACAGGTGGAGATCATCGTGAGAAAGTCTGGTGCCACAGCCACGAGAAGGTCTATTCTGGTTTGGACCCTATGATATTTCTGAGGCATAAAAACTTTCAGTCATCGGGAGGAAATAACCCTCCCTCCCCCAGTGCTGTTGGCAGGGATATATGAATAAACAGTTTCCCCACACATCAGAAATCAAGCGGCCAGCAGCTTAGTATGTCTACTATAAGGGAGGGTGAAATTATCAAGAATTCATATTGTAGTTATTAGATACTTAAAGATAATAACTAACAGGGGTCCTCAAACTTTTTAAACAGGAGGCCAGTTCACTGTCCCTCAGGCCATTGGAAGGCCGGACTATAGTTTAAAAAAAAACTATGAACAAATTCCTATGCACACTGCACATATCTTATTTTGAAGTAAAAAAAAACAAAACAGGAACAAATACAATATTTGTATTTGCATGTGGCCCGCGGGCAGTAGTTTGAGGACCCCTGAACTAGAACAACCAGTAAAAGTCAGACATTCACCACAGGGAATTACTGCAACAACTTTTAGAGAAAACATTCCCTGCATCCTTTTCCCAGACAGTGGGTACCAATATATAAAGGTCCCAATCTATTACTTTCTTCCTAAAATGAATAGAATAATTCTATATATTAGCAATACGTGTCCCAACTCCTACTAGGCAAGATGTAAAGGTCAGTTCTGCATAGGTTTCTCCATTGCCAGCTTCAGAGAAGTTGAGTGGTGAGATGCATGTCCCAGGATCCTGTCCATTTTGCCTCTAGTTGGTCCATAGTCCTTGCACTGCTTGTTTCTGTTTAACTGCCTACCACATCCCCTCAAGGATCTTGGCTCTGAATTTTTTCATGGAAAGGGGTATAGATTCTCTTCTGAAACTACTTCCTGCTGAGGAGGGACAGAGGTTTCTCTCAGAGCCAAGAGATCCTTGCTCTCTGCCAGAGGGACTACAAGGCCTGGGCACGGAAGGAGGTGGCAATGGTGTCTAGAGGTGGTGTTCTCTAAGTGCGAGTAGGGCTTGTAAATTGGTGGAGACAAACTGTGTTATAAAATTTAGTATTATTGGGCAAAAGTTAGAACAGCAAGAATTATGACAAATGGTGTGGTGGAAGGGAAAAAAACCACATTTCAGTTCTAATAATTCCCTATTGAAACAAAATCCCTCCCCCCCCAAATCACCCTCATTTTCATTAAAGTGCCAAATTAAGACCAATTTATTTACTTTATTAAGTCTAGTTTCAATTTGGCCTGATCATTTGCATGAACACAATAAGAATAGCAGTTGATCACATAGGCTTTTAAAAATATGTATCCTTTCCTGGAATCTTATGGTCAAGCTTTAATTAGCCCTGCAAGAAGCTAAGCCACCTAGCTGCCATCAGGCTTACCTACTATGGTACTTGTAGACTTGGGTGAATTCCTCAAGTTGAGGTTCCCAATGATGTCTTGAGGTTCCTTCTTTGCCAGCTTTCAAGAAAGTAAACTTCATTCCTTACCTAATCTTTCAGGAAAGATTGCCATGAACCATGTGACCAGGCTTTCTCTAAGGTGCTTAGTGGCTTCATTCCTTAAAGCTTTCTGGTGACAACCAGAGTCCAGGCATGTTAGACATGACATTCCAAAGTCCTTGGACACTGGTTTTATTGAATTCAGGAAAAGAAACATTGCCATGACTCACTCATTAAGAATTGTCAAAATCTGTAGGGTTCAGATTGGGAGAAAAATATAATTTACCAAATTGCTTTTAAAATGCTTCCTTATATCTGAAGAAAACCCAAAAAGTTTAATACTTTCAACAAAAGTTAAAAAAAAACTACATAATTATTTTCAGTTCATTGAGTCCCATAAGCAATTTTTGTTTCTCCTGATTTTTCCTGCCAGTACTTCTATAAATCCAGATACACTATAGAGATCCAATAATTTTCATCCAGTTCCAAGGGGATCATCTGAAAATGTCAGAGTCTTTCCATGGATCCCTCAGAAGATGTAACATTTTTCCAAATGCATTATAACAAAACAGTTATAATGACAAGAAGAGACATGGTTATGGATTTGATTATATTGCAAAAGACATGGAATCTTGTCCTTTCTACAAAACACAATATTACAACTAATAAATAGTTATAACTGAGATCATACCAGAATATACTTAATATACATATATAAATAGAACATAGTTATTATTTCTTTATTTTACAAAGCTTCCCATGTACCTTAAGTATAAAATTTTCCTTTATAAAGAGAAAACAAATCCTTGAGGAATTCCAGGGCCAATTGGAATGACCTAAAGGCAATTCTAGGTTTAAAAAAAAGTTTCTTAAAATCAAACCCTGGGAAGATTGTTAAACTTATTTTACCAAAAGATTATATATCATCCTTATTATTAAACAATATTAGACTATTTATTCATTCAAAATGACAAGAGGATATTAAACACAAACATAGGCTAGTGAAATTTCAGTTCCCATAATTAAGATCACTTTTTTAAAGTAATTAATTACCTGATTAAAATAACACAATATATAATTATTTCAATACTTTATATAACTTTTGCTTCCTAGGCAAATGCAGGAACTTTTCCCCTTTTAACAGACTAGAGAAGAACTAAACAAATTCTGTATTAGCTTATATTAGATTCATTTATCTAATTAAATCTTATTCAGACTACCTATAATTTCCCTTTAAGATTTCTCATCACAATCCTTCTATAATTTTTATAAATCTTTTATTCATTTAGCTTTAGAACAACTTAATTTCCTTTTCCCTTCAAAAATGTATCTCCATACCTCATGCCTTCTATTACCAAAACCATATAATTTATTTTCAATTTATTAGAATTTTTAACTCTTAGAAACCTTAAATTTTAGGTGACAAGTAAGTACTTAACATTTCTCAGATTAGCAATACATTCACATTTTTAAGAGATATATTTCAAATGAAATACAAGACAGATTCATTAATAGATTTAAATCTATCCTCTAGATTCTCTGTAATAAAAATCCAAACACAGGCAAAATTCAGATTAATTAATATTTCAGTATCCTGTTATTTCAAAATACCTAGATATTTAATTTTCATTATTTAATCCAGCAAACTCCAAAGTTTTAAGTTACCACAGACTTTGAAAAACTATGTTTAGATATATATAATTATCACTGAAAAGCTTTGTCATAAACCCTTCATTTTTGTTACACCTATTTATTATATCTTAACAACTTTGAGATTTTAATTTACCCAACTCAATTATTATTACCCAAGCCATTTTCTTGACAAATTTTGTAACAGGGGTAACTCACGGGCTTATTCTTCTTTGCAAAATGGGAGTGTCCCCCACTGCTATTTTGCAGCCTGCAGAGCTGGTCCTCCTAGGAAAAAGACTTGCAGAGGTTTAGAAGGGTTTATTTTCCATATTTTCCTTTCTGAGTAGACTGTAACAACATGAAATCTTGAATATAAGAAAAGATCTTAGAAAAACACACCACAGAAACAAACAAAAAACACCTACAGTAAATAAATGAGTACTCTAAAAAGGCTGGACTGGGACATTAGCCTTAGAATCTTATCTCATACTCAACACAGCAAAATGACCTTTCATTATGAATGGCACAAAGCCCGCACACAGCAGATAGGATTCCCTATGTTCATAAACCAGCGAAGAACAAACTTAAGTCCCCTAAAGATAGAAAGCTAACAAAGAACATCAGCAAACAAAGCTACATTATAGACAGACAACTCTCAAAATCCAAACCCTGAATTTCTGGCCGCTGAAGCCTTGAAGTTCCTGCAATCTCTTCCAGGGGAATTAAGCCTGTCCACAAGCAGCTGGACCCCCAGCAAAGCAGGAAGTGCCCCATCCTTAAACAAATTAAACCAAACAACAAAGAGGCACAAAGGAACAATCAACAAAGATATTCTTATCCTATATAATAAAAGCCTAGATGGCATCATGCCCTCGTGCGACATCATCACAAGATGTCTACCACAAGATGGCCGCCACAAGATGGCTGGCAGGGGGGGACAGTTGGGGGCGATCGGGCAGGCAGGGAAGCAGTTAGGTGTAAATCAGGTCTGCAGGGGAGTGGTTCAGGGGTGATCAGGCTGGCAGGCAGGCAAGCGGTTAGGAGCCAGCGGTCCCAGATTGTGAGAGGAATGTCCGACTGCTGGTTTATGCCCAATCCCTAAACAGGCAGTCGGACATCGCCCAAGGGGTCCCAGATTGGAGAGGGTGCAGGCCGGACTGAGGGACACCCCCTCCTGTGCATGAATTTTGTACACCAGGCCTCTAGATACTATTTATAGGTGTACACAACCTATAGACAAGCTTCATACCATGCTCCTTGTCTCTCCAGTCACAGTCACCACAGAATGCCCTGCATAAAACAACAACAACAACAACAACAACAACAACAACAACAACAACACTGCAGCATAGCAGTGTCTCTCATCCCAGAGGGGATCAGGCTAAGGGATCAGAGACCAGGCCAAGGACCGCTGGAGGTGTCTTGCCATCTGGAGCTGATCAGGCTTGGGCAGACCAGAGGCAGTACAGTTCCTCCCCTGCCATACACAGTACACTCAGTACATGCTTCCTTACATAGACAAGAAGCAGCCACTGCTTCTCATGCCATACAACACGCTTGATTCAACTTACATCTTAGATGAGACAACTGGGATTGCTGAGGCTGCAACCCTGACTCAAAACAGTAAAACTCCTGGCAGTGCTGCAAATAAGAGTCCAGGCCTCAGCTATGGGAACCCCTAGTCCAGGCAGCAAGTGGGATCCCTGGTACTCACCCCTGGGGAGTCCTTTGCTTACATCCTTTCGTAGTTGCCAGAATATGTAACCAAACATACAATGGGTCAATGCTGCCTGTCACTACGCGAGCCAATTAAGCAATGAGCCGAAGAGTCATATATGAGTGTTAATTCCAGTGTTGCCGACAGTATGGGAGAGCAGCAGGTCGTCCACAAAAATTTTCTCTGCAGCCCACCATAAGCCAGCTGCTTATATAGGTAGAAGTACAAAGGAAAGTAGGCAAAAGGGCAAATGGGCAGTTTACAGGTAAGCAGGCCAGAGATTTGCAAAGGCCTGCAGGTATGCAAAAAGAGCTGAGGATCTTCAAAGGGCTGGTGATTCTGGTTCCTGTCTGGGGAGGAAGGGCTGTATCTCCAGGTGAGCTCCCAGGTATTGAGTGCAGCTGCCAGCCAAGTTAGAATGCGCCTTCTTTAATAAGAATAAAACAATCATGGTTAACAGAGCATGATTAATATATCTTACAATACTAGCTGATTCCCCAACATTCTATTCCTGTCCCCTTTCGTTATCATCAGTACCTAGACCAGAATGGTCATCAGTTTGAAAGCAGGCATGGACAAAAAAATTTTTCATTTTTGTAGATTCTTTAAATTTTGAAAATGAACTGTATGTGAATGAACACTGACTTTATGATCATTCAAAGTGCATATACATTTGTTGGGATACCCTGTATTTACTGCTAATATTCTCTCCTAAAACTTGTTTTGGCAGAACATTCTGGACATTGTGCTGGTTTCCATCTTTGTCATATCAAGTGTGTTAGAGCATTGGACTTCAAATTGGGAAATTTGAATATTAGATCTTTATTTACTACAGGCTGTGTGACCTTGGGAAAGTTGATTTACTTTTTTTGGACCTTAATTTCCTTATCAGTAAATTGGAGGAGATGACTAGAACTGTGTTTTTCAATTGTGCTGTGTAGTGCCTTTTAAGTCCAAAGAGATGGATGAGGCAGTTCTTCTCCTTTCTTGCTGTACCAGGTTCTACTGAGGTTTGTATTATATATTGGGATTCTGAATACAAGTTTTCCTGAAGAAAGAGTTTTGTGATTAGAAAAAAATTGAAAACCTTTGGAACAAATAAAATAAAAATTCCAGAAAAAAACATTTTATGATTTATAACATTGAACTAACATACATGTACATACAATCAATACATGTGCAAATGTTTATAATATACATTGACAAAAGGTGAATGAATAAAGGGAAATTGGTCCGAACACAAACTTAAATGAGTGAGATGACCCTGCAATAACAAAGCCAGGGAAAGCCAAAACAAAGAATGACTTAACAATTTTAGAAACTATTAAGGACAACAATCTCCCTAATGTAATAATATAATGCTAATAACTATAAGGAGAGTATGGAATTTCTCAGTTTCCATCTTAGCACATTTTTAGCTGTGTGACCTTGGTCAATCATTGAATTTTTACTAGTATGTGCCTCAGATTCCTCATCTGTAAAAGGGGGATAATAATACATACCTCACAGAGTCATTGTAAAGATACAATTAATCCAGATGATACTAAGGCAGTGGTCAGTAATATTGGTTATGCCTCAAAAATCACCTGGAAATCTTTTTTTTTTTTCCTCAGTGTGAGTACTTGTGCCCCATTTACAGGGACTCTTATTCAGGAGTTCTGGGTGGGACTAGAAAATCTAGATTTTAAAAAAGTATTCCTTTAGTAATTCTGATTGACAACTATGATAGAGAACCACTAGCAGTGGTTCTCAACCTTCTGGCCCTTTAAATACAGTTCCTCATGTAGTGACCCAACCATAAAATTATTTTCGTTGCTACTTCATAACTGTAATGTTGCTACTGTTATGAATCATAATGTAAATATCTGATATGCAGGATGCTCTTAGGCGACCCCTGTGAAAGGGTCATTCGACCGCCAAAAGGGTCGCGACCCACAGGTTGAGAACCGCTGCACTAGGGTAAGTCTTCTGGGCAAGTTAAAGAGCAAGGTAGGTGTCAATGAAGAGATAAAAATGTCAATTATTAATAAACAATAGATATCACTGCTTCTGATAAGGAAAATTTATTAGTATTAAATACCTTTTTAATGTTTTCAAGTAGCCTGTTTTGGAAATTTTGCAATGTTTTGGACCATTAAATTTCCCTTTCTCTTTTTTTCTTTATTCTTTTTATTTTTCTTTTTATTTTTTAAAATATATTTTATTGATTTTTTTACAGAGAGGAAGGGAGAGGGATAGAGAGTTGGAAACATCGATGAGAGAGAAGCATCGATCAGCTGCCTCCTGCACACCCCCTACTGGGGATGTGCCTGCAACCAAGGTACATGCCATTGACCGTAAATGAACCTGGGACCCTTCAGTCCCCAGGCCGACGCTCTGTCCAGTGAGCCAAACCGGCTAGGGCTTTTTTTCTTTTTTAACAAATCTTTATTGTTGAAAGTATTACATATGTCCCTTTCCTGCCCACCCCCCGCATTGCCCTCTCCCTCCCCTCTTCCCCCCGCAAGCCTTCACCGCCCACTGTCTATGTCCTTGGGTTATGCATATATGCATATGAGTTCATTGGTAGATCTCTTCCCATCCTCCACCCTCCCTTGTCTTCCCTTAGTTCATCAGTTTATGTTGGTCATTAGATTTCACATATGAGTGAGATCATGTGATACTTATCTTTCTCTGACTGGCTTATTTCACTTAACATAATGCTCTCTAGGTCCATCCATGCTGTTGCAAATGATAAGAGTTCTTTCTTTATTGCAGCCACATAGTATTCCATTGTATAGATGTACCACAGCTTTTTAATCTACTCATCTGCTGATGGGTACTTAGGCTGTTTCCAAATCTTAGCTATTGTAAATTGCGCTGCTATGAACATAGGGGTACATATATTCTTTCTGATGGCTGTTTCTGAGTTCTTGGGATATATTCCTAGAAGTGGGACCACTAGGTCAAATGGGACTTCCATTTTTAAGTTTTTGAGGAAACTCCAAACTGTTTTAAACAGAGGCTGCACCAGTCTACATTCTCACTAGCAGTGCATGAGAGTACCCTTTTCTCCACATCCTCCTTTGTTGATTTATTGATGATAGCCATTCTTAAAAATGTGAGGTGTGTAGGGCGTGGCTATAGGGTTAAGCCTGGGGCTGACCAGTTGGCAAAGCCACAAACAAGTCCTAGCTTAGAGGGAACAGCCCTCTTAGCATAGTTAGGCTTGACCTTATGACGTTTCCTAGGTCTTATCTGGATAGCTAATGGGCTGAGGGAAATGTAGCAAGTGCTGCCAAAACAAGTGAAACTCACAAGAACATTGTAACTATGGTGACCACTACCTTGTTTAACTCTGACTATAAAATAAAGGCTCAGCTTGCCATCTGGATCTCTCTGTGGCATCAGCCAGGCACAGGATGATCCACCTAGACCCAGCTTATTCTCTCTGTCTGTCTTTTCTTCATCCTTTGCTGCTCCCCACCCTCCCCCCCAGGGTTGCTGAACCCTTGGCTGAGCTGACTCAGCACATGTGGAACCCAAAGCGGGCCTGAGTTCAGGGAAACTGCAGTTGTCAGGTGAAAGGATGCTCCAGTGAAGCATGTGCAGAAAGTAAAAAGGAAGGTAAGGAGCAAAGTTAGTGATAACTACGTGTAAAACATGGGAAATTCAGGATTGCAGGAAAAGAATTTATAAGGCTATACTCCAAGCACAGGGCTGTTCTGTGAGGTATCAATGGCTTTTCAATTTGTTGGATTTTGTAAGTGAAACCTGCCCATGGTTTCCCGAGGAAGGAAAGGTAAATATAGAGGCATGGGAGAAGGTAGGAAAACAACTTAGAGATCATTATATAGTGGAAGGTTACCAGAGGCTTAATATTGTTGCAAAGGTTTGTCTCTCACCTGGAGAGTACTTATTATGGAAGTATTATATTCATGTCTGTGCTGACATTGGACCAGCCTATGTTCAAGAAGCAGTATTAGCTGCCACATTAAAGGAGATGTTACTCATTGGTCAACAGAAAAAGAAAGGGAGCTGCTTTAACTGTGGCAAACTAGGGCATTTTGCTAGAGGGAAGCATTGGGCAAATGAATGCCGCTCCAAGATAATCCAATGCCCCCTAGGCAGGGAAACTTCAAGCGGGGCCAGCGGTCCCACCAAACAGTGGTGTCCTTATTCTTAACCCCACTGCAGCCTTTCCAGTCAACTCAGTAAACCTTTATCATGCCACTCCAGGAAGCACAGGATTGGCAAGTTCTTCCTGGAGTGATAGATCAGGACTCAGGTGATAGTGGAAAGCGCCAATCCCACTCTTAAAATGCAACTATAAAAACAAAAAAAAAATTGGGAGAAGAATGTTACGTGTTAAATTTTTTGAATTACAATGCAGAGAGTTATACAACGGCCAAAAGGAATCGGACCTCCTGTACAATAGCCTCTGTTGTCTTATCCCAGTGGAAGGATGCACAAACCAGACAAGAGTTTTACCAGATTCAGTAATGATGTGGGGAAGCGGTTGTGTTTTGTATCTTTCCAGAAGGAGCAGTACAGCCAATTTGGGTACCAGAGCATTATGTGCGTCACCACAATGGACCCAGAGAAGTTCCTTGTCCCTTTGCTCAGAAGAGTGAGAGTTGCCCCAATGACAGCAAAGCAGAAAAAAGAAGAAAAGGAAGGCTATGCAAGGGAATGAAGTGCCAACATGGGGTCAGCTTAAGAAATTAACAACTGAAGCCCAGCAGATGGTAGAAAAGAAAGACATGGAAGCTACTCCCTCAACCATGTTTCTGGCTGTGCTAGCATTGGTTAGCTGCCAGTCTTCTGCAAAGTCTTGTGCAGTCAAGTCCAAGGACTCTGAGTAAGTCAGCAAAAGAAACTTTCATTTAGTAGAAAAACGTTACTGTAGTTTGATTTCTCACTTATTGCTGAGTTCCATTGGCATTATTTTGTTAATAGCCAGAGCTTTATTCTTGATGTTTAAGTTTTAAAATGTTAACATGTCTGTAGTTTGGGTTTTGCATTGGCATTGTTCTGTTATTGTTTTAATAGCCAGAGTTTTGTTCTTGATGCTTAAGTTTTACTTTCATTATAGTAGCTTAAAAATAAAAAAAGGGTGAGATGTAGGACGTGGCTATAGGGTTAAGCCTTGGGCTGACCAGTTGGAAAAGCCACAAACAAGTCCCAGCTTAGAGGGCACAGCCCTTTTAGCATAATTAGGCTTGACCTTATGATGCTCCCTAGATCTTATCTGGATAGCTAATGGGCTAAGGGAAATGTAGCAAGTGCTGCCAAAACAAGTGAAAGTCACAAGAACATTGTAACTATGGTGACCATTACCTTGTTTAACTCTGGCTATAAAATAAAGGCTCAGTCAGACACAGGAAGATCCACTTAGACCCAGCTTATTCTCTTTGTCTGTCTTTTTTTCATCCTTTGCCGCCCCCCCCCCCCCACCCCAGGCTTGTGAACCTTTGGCTGAGCTGGCTTGGCACAGAAGTGGTGTCTCATTGTCATTTTGATTTGCATCTCTTGGATGCTCAGTGACTATGAGCATGTTTTAATATGCCTTTTGGCCATCTGTATTTCCATTTTGGAGAAGAGTCTATTTAGATCCTTTGCCATTTTTTAATTGGATTGTTTATCTTCCTTTTGTTGTATGAGTTCCCTAAAGATTTTGGAGGTTAACCCCTTATCAGATGTATCATTGGCAAATATGTTCTTCCATGGAGTGGGCACTCTTGTTATTTTATTGATGGTTTCTTTTGCTGTGCAGAAGCTCCCATTTGTTTATTTTCTCCTTAGTTTCCATTGTCCAAGGGGATGTCTCTGTAAACATGTTGCTACAAGAGATGTCTAAGATTTTTATGGTTTCCCATCTTACATTTAAGTCCTTTATTCATTTTGAGTTCATTTTTCTGTATGGTGTAAGTTGGTAGTTTAATTTCATTTTTTTTGCATGTATCTGTCCAATATTCCAAACACCATTTATTGAAGAGACTGTCTTGATTCCATTGGATGCTCTTGCCCCCTTTGTCAAATATTAATTGAACACAATGGCTTGGGTCGATTTCTGGGTTCTCTGTTCTGTTCCATTGGTCTACATGCCTGTTCACGTGCATATTTTGAGTAGAGTGGCTTTGTAGTATAACTTGAAATCTGGCATTGTGATTCCTCCAACTTTGTTTTTTTTCTCAAGATTGCTATAGGTATTTGGAGTCTTTTTTGACTATATATTTTTTGGAGAATTTTTTTCTAGCTCTGTGAAATATGCTGTTGGTATTATAATAGGAATTGCATTGACTCTATAGGTTGCCTTGGGTAGTATTATTCCACGTGTGTATATCTTCCTCTATCTCTTTTTTTTTCAATGTCTTCTGGTTTTCTAAATCAGGGCCTTTTATGCCCCTGGTTAAGTTTATGCCTAAGTATCTAAATTTTTTTTGTTGCAATAGCAAATGGTGTTGTTTGTTTGATTTCCCTTTCTGAGAGTTCATTACTGGTGTATAAAAATGTCAGGAATTTCTGGGTATTAATTTTATATCCTACTACATTGCCAAATTCATTTATTAAATCTAGTATTTTTCTGATAGAGTCTTTAATTGAAGCAGTAATAATAATAAAAAAACCACTGCAAGCAAACAAAGCCCTGGAACAGATGGCTTCACAGGGGAGTGCGACCAAACATTCAAAGAACTAACACCTATCCTCCTCAAACTATTTCAAAAATTTCAGAAAGAAGGAACACTGCGAAGCTCTTTCTGTGAGGCCAGCATTAGCCTAATCCCAAAACTATATAAAGACACTACAAAGAAAGATAATTACAGGCCAATATCCCTGATGAACATAGATGATAAAATGCTCAACAAAATTCTAGCAAATCAGATCCAGCAATACATTAGAAAGATCATACATCATGACCAAGAGGGAATTATTCCAGGGATGCAAGGCTGGTACAATAACCGCAAATCAATAAATGTGATACATCCCATAAACAAACTGAAACATAAAAACCACATGATCATATCAATAGATGCAGAAAAAGCATTCGACAAAATCCAACACCCTTTTTTGATAAAAACTATCAAAAAAGTGGGAATAGAGGGATCATACCTCAACGTAATAAAAGCTCTGTATGACAGACCTATAGTAATAATCATACTCAATGGACAAAAGCTAAAACCATTTCCCATAAAAAGAGGAACAAGACACGGATGCCCACTTTCATCACTCCTGTTCATCATAGTACTGGAAGTTCTAGCCATTGCGATCAGACAAGAAGAAGAAATAAAAGGCACCCAAATTGGAAAGGAGGAAGTAAAATTGTCTCTATTCACAGATGATATGATACTGTACATAGAAAACTTTCCCTTTCTCTTAAGAGGGTCTCATTTGGCTGTTCTGTCAATCAGTATAATTGTGATGCTTAACTTTAGGTATAGTTAGCAGCCCTGCCAACTGCAAAGTGTGTCTTTGTGCTGGAGGCTGAGGGTGATAATGGTGATGGGATCAAAACCTCCAAGGAAAAAGCTTAGAATAAAGAGCATTTTTTTAAAAGATCCAGCAGAGCCATGCATCTGCAAATAAGATACAGGCCAACTAGGTGGAACCTCACTGCAGAATCTGTCGCTCATTGTCTGCAGTGAGTTTGCTTGTGAAACAGGGCATGCACTACTCACAATTGTGTGTATTAACTCAGTGCTGAATTTCACCAACTGGCAAATTGGGAGTGCAAGAAAAACACCAGCTACTCAGTTTGCTGAGGCTGATGTATACCAAGGGACTTTTCCTTTCTCCATTAGTTTAGAGCAGGCATGTCAAACTCGTGGCCCGCTTGTGGCCCACAACGATTATTTTTGTGGCCCAGCCAACATAATGGTATGTAATAAATATTTTAATAAAAATTTCATAACTTAATTTTTACAATATCCTGTTATATATAATTATTAATAACAAACTACAACATTTGTTATGACTGATTACTATAATCGTGGTGCATTCATTTCCCTTAATTGCCTTATGTGCAGGCCCACCATTTCTCTCCACTAATACTAGCAGCGAATATTTTAGAAGCCAGTTGCCATGTCATTAGTCTTGTACTGACCTGTTTGTGTGCGCAACAGGAAATACTTCCCTATCAGAGAAGCAAAAAAATATGTTTATTTGCATTACACTTATTAATTTGTGCAGTTATTCAGTTTTTGGTAAGTTAATGCTCAAGAAAAGTATTAATTTAAAAAAAGTTTTATTTTTTTATGTTATGATTATTCATTTATTTTAGCCCTTCGTATTCAGCATGCCTCTATCGAAATAAACCTACGTTTCTATGAAAATTGAAGCTTTTGTTTTTGGGGGGCCCACATAAACCTAAACCTTCTTTATTTGGCCCATGTTAGCCTTTGAGTTTGGCATGCCTGGTTTAGAGTATCTCACCTTGATGCTTATCTTCTCATTCATCTCTTACCTACTGTTATCTCTGCAAGGAAATTCCAAAATAAGGCAGATAATCATTAGTCTTAACCAGACTGCTCTGAAGATGTAACACAAAGAGAGGAGGCTTTCTCCAGGAAGACTCTAACTGGGTAGTTTTATTACTGAGACTCAATAAAAAAAGTCCAAATCTCTGATTTTCACTTTCATTTAAAATCTAATGCTTTAAGACGTTATGCTTCTGCATCGGTGGGTTTTTAAGTTTCAGACGATATTCCCCATCCTGGATGACAGTACAACTAGTCCATATTCCCCATCCTGGATGACAGTACAATTAGCAGTGCAGCAAATTAGTGTGTGATCTAAAGGGCACCAAGAGGTTCCCCTCCCTCCCCAAACCTTCCCTCTAAAAATTCATCAAATCATTTAGTTTAAAATTTTTCCAGGATCAGAAATTAATTTGGATAAACCTTATTTTCTTTTAAAGAGCAGTGTCCTGAGATCATTCAAGAGCTCTCAATTATCCCTACATGAGCTTGAATTAGTTCAACCAGCTTGATTTCTACCTTGTATTTAGTTGGATCTGTACTATAAAGACCACACATTTTAAAGATGAGGAGGGGGAATGAAAGGCTGATTTTTAAACATAATGGATAAAAGAACTTTTTGGCGGAGAGGAATGACACAGGGGCCAACTAGAGAACAGAATTTGGGAGAGGAGAACAAGGACATAGAGAACACAATCTTAAATTTTAAAATAAACTAATGCAATTTTTCAGGGTTTACATTAGGCTCTAACCAGTACTTATCAGTTTTTGGCTTCATAAATTATTTTTCATTATTGGCAGCAGCAAACAGGAAATCATTTCATCACAATGTCTCAAATAGTAATAAGAGAATGAGAGCCTTCTACAAGGCTCCTGCTAGTTTTCCTTGCCTTTGACTTACTCATTCTACTTCTTCCACATGGCTATGCCTACATCCAATACCCAGGTTGCTCTGCTAAGCAACGCTTGGCCTGCACAAGGGATCTGTTGCTATTTCGCTTTTTCTCCCCAGCCTTTTTGTTTCTTAGGTTATCCTTGCTGGGGGTGATGGCTTTGAGGAGGGAAGATTTCCTATCTAGGGCTTTATCCTCTCTCTATTTAAATGTTCAAGTGTCCTAAAGTCCATCTCCCCTGTGTTAAGAAATGGACTAAATAGTAGCCAGTACAGGGGTGGGGCTACTCACTAGTTTGTCTTAAATGATTTCACTATAGGCCTACCTAGAGGGTAGGGACTGAATGGATGGCTTGTTGAGGGCCTTTGCAAGCCCCTTGATCCTCTGATTCTAAGAGAAATTGCTGTTTCCTTTTCAGACTGTCATAATGGAGTTGGTTGCCCTGGTTTCAAGTCTACTCCTGACTACAGCAGTTTCAGTAATTATCTCCCTGAGCTCAAGCTTTAAGAGACTGAAAGCAGGCAGAATGCTTTGCCAGCAGCCAACCCAATTCAACCTCCCTCAAACCCTATGTCATCAGGGATCAGACTGTGTCTCAGGGGACTGGAGACACAGCATGGATGAGAGTATGGATATGTATAAACAGCTCTAACTCTCTCCTAGTTATTTCTAATAAGCTAAACCTAGGTAAAGAGAGGTATACACTCCTAAGGAAAAAATAAATGATGCAATGCCATTGCACTGGTTTCCCACAAAACCAATATCCCAAGCAGTCTACATGTTTTCTGTTTAACTACTTATGAAGGGATTTACTTTGTACAATGTCAAATTTATTGTAAAAGCAAGTATTTTTTCTGGAATTAGATAGTGGTGAAGGTTTCAAGACACTGAATTTATTTTAAAACATTGAATTTTTACACTTGGTGGTATATAAATTACATCCCAAATAAAGCTATTATTAAGGAACAGGCCTGCCCAAAGTCACAGAGCTAATGTATAACATAGGTAGATTTTCATCCAGGACAGCTTTCTTTATCCATTATTTTGAATCTTCATTAGTTATTCCAAAAACACAACTTTTGTGATGCCATTTCTCTACTCAAAATCCTCTGTGGACTTTCTCTTCAAATAAAAACTCCTCACCAGCCTTGCTTTACCTTTCAGTCTTTTAAAAAATATTTTGTTAAATATATTATAACTATATATTTTAATAGTATTTTAATTAAATATATTACAAAAACATACTCTGATAGTATTACAGATATCTCCCACTTCCCCCACTCTTTTACTTCTTCCTCACAGACCCTACCCAACCTCCAGGTCTTTACTACCCTATTGCCCATGTCCGTGGGCTATGCATGTAAGTACATAAGTTCTTTGACTTATCTCTTCTCAAACTTTCATTCTTTATTTTCACTAATATTCATTCCTTACACAACTGAATCCCTATCATGAGCACCTCAACCTGCTAGGTAGGACTATGAAAGAAGTTTGGGTACCTGTCTTCAAGGATGTAAATTAGTAGTTGTGGTTATAACCCCCCACCCTAATAACTATATACAGGCTACACCTATTGCTGTGGTAATTCAGAAAAGGGAGAGAACTTTTGGCTGGTCTTTGAGTGTAGGTGAAGGGATGTGGTAGAAGGAAAGGATTTGTTGAGGAAATAGCATTTGAGTTGGGCCTTGACAAGGAAAAAGAAGAAAGTGTAGATAAAGGTAGTAGAATCCAGGGTAAGTTCTGGTTGGATGGGAATAGAGTGAATATAAAGAGGAGTGTTTTGGTTTTTTTTCAAGATAGCTGTAGTGTAGGTGTAAGCTACACTCACTTCCTCCCTGTGCCAAACCAGATTCAATCAAGCACAGTGACCAACTATACAGCTGAAGAGGAGTATTATATGAAAGGATTTCTAGAAGAAGCAACATAGAGGCTGGTAAGAAGGGCAGAGACACAGTGAGGGTTGGCCCTGCAGAAGCTGGAGGGTTATCTCAGCTTCAAAAGTCCCCACTGAGAAGCATGGGGTCTTAACCCCATGCCAGGACCCCCAACCCAGTGCATGAGGGCCAAGAAGTGGAGTTTGCATAGCATCTGGAAGGAGTATGCCTGAATCCCAGGTGCTCTCTTAAAGAGCCAACACATAGGAGCTTGTTCTCAGGCACTCACCTGGGGCTCAGGTAGAGGGATGCTCAGGGCATATGAGAGTAATACAGAGAAGATCTTGGTGGCATGGCTTTGGAGAGAGATCTGGAGGACGAGCTACTGCAGTCCCAGTCCTGAGTCAGCATTGCATACCTGCCTCAGGCATCATCTTTCCAGGGTTGGGCATTGCTATTCTTATAGCACCGGTGTTGGGAGTGCATAAATCCTATCCTCCAAATACTGGTGACAGTACCCCCAAAGTTTGAGTCCAGCAGAAAGCATTGTTGTCTGCTCCCAGGGAGCTTTGGTATGCTCTTTCTCTGGAAAAACTATAAGGAGATGCTCAGACAGACATTGAGCTGTGAGGCTTTGTAATGGGGCCCATTCTTTCCCCCTGCAGTTGCTGGCTTGGCCAGTACCACCCCCAATGTAAGACTGTCTTGATATGTTTTCCCAAGTCCTGGTGGCCCTATCCAGCTGAGCTCAGCTCAGTGGGAAAAAGGCAACACTGCTCAGAGCTGGGATCTTTGGAGGCAGGCCATGGCTCGAGAAGGCACTGCTAAGCATTTAATGGGAAACATTGAGCTTGCTCCACTC
Source organism: Myotis nattereri (assembly GCF_964212035.1). Taxonomy (NCBI): domain Eukaryota; kingdom Metazoa; phylum Chordata; class Mammalia; order Chiroptera; family Vespertilionidae; genus Myotis; species Myotis nattereri. The sequence continues at coordinate 102,361,193 of NC_138078.1, read as the reverse complement.
CTGAGGGCTTGACCAGCTCTACCGACGATGGAAGACTATCTTGATTTGTTATCCCAAGTCCTGGTAGCCCCAATGCTGCTGAGTTCAATTTCATGGAAGAAAGGAAATACTGCTCAAAAGCTTGCTCCTCTCCCATGTCCTTGGACAGCGCCATCTGCAATAAGAAGACATTCTTGATCTGTTTTCCCAAGTCTTGGTGGCCCTGCCCTGCTGAACTTGCTCTTGCAGTGGGGCCAGCTGGATGCACCCATACCGATTTGGTGAGGTGATTCTCCTGGAAGAGCTGGAGTTGAAGACTCTAGCGGAGACTAAGTGGTATGGCTCTGGAGTAGGGGCCACATTCTCCTCATCAAGTACTTGACCATGCTGCCCCCATGAAGGGGATTCACTAGCCTTGTCCTCCCACCTCATTTTCCCAACCCTGCTGAGCTGATGCCATGCTAAGGGGCTAGAGGGGTGTGGGCAGCTTTTTCCCCCTCTATAGTCTTTCTTCAAAAGGCTCTGGAGGAAATCGAGGCAACCTCAGGAGGTGGTAGAGTAGCCAACAGGTGGACACCAACCTCAGAGAGCCTTGGACATTTTATTGATCTGCCCCCAGCTCAGAGCAACAGGAAACTGACCACTGTACACAGCTTGGCCTCCCCCACCCACACTCAGGCCTAGTAGACAGCCACAATCGAAAGCTCCAAACAAGTAGCCCGAGGCTGGTTACACACAATGTATTACACAGACCTACATGGGAACCCCCTACAAGTGGGCCCAAAACAAACACAACCATTGGTGAGCTTAAACCTCACCAGAGTTCAACCCAGCTAGCCATACGAATGACACAGCCAAAGGTTCTGGAAGGCACCAAACCAGGCTAGGAACAACTATGCCTCAAGGGGCAGTGACTGAACAGGGACTAATATACAGTGAATAAGGTCTATTCATATAGTCAGATAACCTGAGGGCAACCTCAACCCATGAATGGGCCAAAAGCAGCATTCAAGACTCAACTACAGCAGGAGAGGGCACATAACCCACACCAAAAGAAACATTTCTGGGGCACCTAGCTCAGGTGATCTAGAAGACTGTGCCATTGAGACCCACAAGGTAACTACATCAGAACAAGCTTAGGAAGTCATAGCAGATCTACCTAATACACAGAGTCAAACACAAAAAGGTAGTCAAAATGGGAAGACAAAGAAATAAGCCTCAAATGCAAGAATAGAGAAATACCCAGAAAAAGAATTAAATGAAATGGAGGCAATCAAGTTTCCAGATGCAGAGTTTAAAACGGTGGTTATAAGCATGCTCAAGGACCTTAGAGGTAGAATGGATGATCTCAATGAGAATTTAAATGAAGAGATAGTAAGCACTCAAGAGGACAGAGAAGCCATAAAAAGAACTAGTCAGAAAGGAAGAATACTATATCTGAAATAAAGAATACACTAGAAGACATCAATAGCAGGTTAGATGAATCAGAGGATTCAATCAGCGATTTAGGGGTCAAGATAACAGTAAGCACCCAAGCAGTGCACAAAACGAAAAGAGAATTTTTTAAAAATGAGGAAAGTCAAGTCTAATGGACATGTGGGCCAACATCAAGTTGAACAACATCTATATCACAGGGATGCCAGACAGAGAAGAGAGTTAACAAGGGATCAAGAACCCATTTGAAGATATAATGGCTGATAACTTCCCTAACCTGAGGAAGAAAGAAGTCACACAGGTTCAGAAAGCTCAGAGAGTCCCAATCCAGATGAAACCGAAGAGACGCACACTAAACACATCATAATTAAAATGGCAAAGGTTAAAGACCAAGAGACAATTTTAAAGGCATCAAGAGAAAGACAGTTACTACAAGGGAGCTCCCATAAAGCTGTCAGCTGATTTCCCAACAGAAACACTTCAGTCCAGAAAGGACTGGCATGAAACTTTCAAAGTGATTGAAAGCCTGGACCTACTCCCAAGACTACTCTACCCAACAGACTATCATTTAAAATTGAAGATGAAACAATGATCTTCCTAGACAAAAAACAAACAAACAAAAAAATTAAGGAGTTCATTACCACTAAACTAGTATTGCAATAGATGTTAAAGGACCTTCTTTAAGAAGAAAGAATACTAAAGGGATAGATCCAGGAAGAGGATATAACCTATGTAAACATATATGCACCCAACATAGGAATACCTAAAAATATATAAAGAAAATCTTGCATATCTTCTTTAGATAAATGCCTAATCAAGTCCTTAGCCCCTTTTTAAATCAGGTCATTTTTTTTTAAATTGTTGAGTTGTACTTGATGACATTTTAAAAGTGCTGAATCAACAAACCCTGAAGGCTGCTCTAACTTAATAAGATAGTGTATTAGTTTCCTATTACTGCTGTAAAAAATTACCATAAACTTAGAGGCTTAAAGCAACACAAATTTATTATCTTCTAGTTCTGGAAATCAGAGGTCTGAAATGGATCTTAGAGAACTAAAATGAACTGTTGGCAGAACTGCATTCCTTTAGGAAAATCTAGTGGGAATTTTATTCCTTGCCTTTTTTAGCTTTTGGAGATTGCTCATATTTCTTGGCTGATGGCCCCATACTACTCTGACCTTTACTTCTGTTGTAACATCTTCTCTCACTCTGACCCTGCTGCCTCCCTATCAAAAGGACCCTTGTGATTACATTGGGCTCACCCAGATTCCCAATGATAATCTTCCCATGTCAAATGTCATCAAGTACAACTCAATAATTCAAAACCAAACTACCTGATTAAGAAAGGGGCAAAGGTTTTGCTATTCACAGTTAACAGCATCTTAATAGATACCCAGATAAACCAACAAATAGTCAATCTGAGACTTTCAGTGAATTCTAACTACATAGCAACCATGCTAGGGGAGGTTGATAATAGGCAGTGATTATATGACAGATGACTGACTAGAAAAAGAAATTCTGATGTACATTATAGTTAGAGAACAACTGAAATTGCACTCAAATGTTTGATTAATGAATGAATGAAAAAAAATGCTTAATTTGATTGTTGGTGTTCATAATATTCTCCATGGTGTAGTAATTTTGTGGTACTGACCTGCAGACACTGTGTATTCTTCACTAGACTTTGGCTTGGCATGTGTGTTTGAGGGTGAATATGCACATGAGTTGATTGTTACCCCAGAGACTTGTTTTATAAACTCAGACTGTTTTTTTTCAAAATTTTATCTTGCCTCCCTCAGGGACCTTTTCCTTCACTGTTATTTGTTGTTAAATCACTAGGGTGAGCTAAGTACCCAAACAACAGATCTTTCTCATCAGGTCTCAGAGGAAAGAAGCCTAGTCCACTCACCTTGAACCCCAAGTCCCCAAATCACTAATGAGGCATACAGTATGACCTGATTCCATATTGGATGGGCAGAAGTTCTTACCTTAAACTTACAAACAAACAAAACAAAACAAAACAAAACAAAACAAAAAAACCTGACAGGCTTTTCCCTCTTTCTCTTCTGATGTCTGTAATTCATGTTAACACTGGGTTTTTCTATCTTTACTTTCAGATTAAAGTGTATGGAATTAAAGAAAAGTGCTGAAAAGATTGTTAAAGACTCTGTATATTTCCCTGAAAGGAGAAGAGCACTTTCTGGAAACCACATAAGCAGTCCTTATGCCTAGAAATAAAGCTGTTTTCTGGAATAAAATTTTCTATTAATCAGGTATCTGTATCCCCAAGATGAGCTCCAAACATCTGGAGTTAGTCATTTATTTTTCTAGGCTAGCTAATGATGTAAGTTGTAGATTCTTCAGACACTTGGCTTCTCTCTGATGCTGCTGGATTTTTTTTTACTTACATATCAGATAAGCACCCCCACTAAAACTAAAATATTGTCCTTGATACCTGTCACTCAGATCCCAAGACTTATAAGAAATTGGGTATTTTTGGGAAAACAGGTCTCCAGTGAATGGTTTGACTCAAAGTTCAGGACTCAAGAGGTTAAATAGCTTGTGCAGGGAGATCTTCCCTCATCCCATGCCCTTCACAAATCAACTTCTAATGTAGAACTTAACTTTCAGCTTATGCTTACATGGAATGCAGACTTGGGTTCAAGTTTTGGCTCTTTCCCAGTACTAGCTAGGGGTAATTTTGAGGTTAACCATTTCAGGCCTTAATTTCATTATATATGATATGGGTATAATAGTATTTACCTCACAGGGTTGTTATGAGCATTAAATGAGATCACATAAATGTTAAGGAAATTGGGAAACAATTGTGGCTGCTTGCAGGCCAGGTTCTTGCCCTATGATTCACTAGATTTAGCTAATTAAATCATAATTCCTGACTGAAATCTTATAATAAAGTTAAAAAATACTATTATTGACATCAGAGAAGAAGGGTGAGGGAGAGAAATAAAAACATCAATGATGACAGAGAATCATTGATCAGCTGCCTCCTGCACATCCCCCACCCGAGGTGGAGCCCGGAACCCTAGCATGTATCCTGACCAGGAATTGAACCACGACCTTCTGGTTCATAGATCGATGCTTAACCACTGAGCCATGCTAGCCAGGCCTTACAATAAACTCTTGATAAATAGTTCTGGCACTACAGCTTAAATTTTACAACCAGACAGAAAAGATCTTGCTCTATGTTATTTTACCATCTCATTTTTTTTTAACTTTTGTTAATTATAGATTGGTTTAGGAAACAAGTACCTTCTCTTCAGCAAAGTATGTATTAATTCTAACAGGTATCAGGCTACTATTTGATGTAGAGATTACTAATTCTATTCCCAATTTGGTCAAACAGACATTCCATTCCAATATTATTTTCTCTCACTCCAGTGAGTGACTGCAAGGGCTAATTCGACCTGGCTGGCTGCAGAGGTGGCCTCATCCTCTCCCACTGCTCCACGTGTTGTGTTGTATTACCTTCTTCTAATGGGAATATTAAGATTCAAGGAGAATGTGTCCTTGTTTGAACTACACACTATAGAAAGTGAAGTTAAGGTCTGTTCCATTTCACTTCCAATGTGGTACATTAATATCATTTTCCTAATCCAAAAGAGGTCTAAATGATCAACATAACCCCTAATAGTGCCTAATGTACACCTCAGAAGTGGTATTGAGTGGAAAAGAAATAGGAGCGTACAATAGACTTAAAATCAATATCATATCTCAGCACCTGTGGCTTTCTAGCATCACCTCTCAACTTGATAGAAAGAAATACGTATACATATATATAGCTCAGGTGAATCAAAAGAGTATCAAAGAGAGAAACCCACAATACACTCATATTTTTTGTATTGTTTAGGCTCTTTGTAACAGACACCCAAATTGACAATCTCTTCAACAAATCAAAGTTTATTTATCTTCATATTACAATCTGGAGACAGTCCAGGCTTCATGGCTGCATGGCAACTCTGATGCATGAGGTTGTCCAGGGATCCAGACTCATTCTATCTTGTGGCTCAATCAATCTTAGGTTATTTCCCTTGTCCACATAAGTCAGAATGGCTCTCCACAATATTTAAGAACCAAATAGCAGGATGAAGAAAGTAGGAAGAGGATATCCTCTCTCCTTTTAAAAATTTGAACAGAAGGTTCTTCAGATCTCTTCTAGCTGCATCCTATTGGCAATAGCTTAATCCACATGATCACAGCTAGCTGCAATTAAGCCTGGGGAGTGTACTTTTAAGCTTGGTGACCATGTACTCACCTTAATAATCCTTTTATTTTGGAATGAGGGGAGAATGGACATAATGCAACACTGAACACTGTTTAAAAATAGTTCATGTCTTTGAGGCTTTTTAAAGAGAAAATCATTGAAAAACCAAGATGGCAGCATAGGTAAACACTGGAGTTTGCTGCCTCAAACAACCACTTCAAAAATACAACTAAAAGATGGAATGGACATCATACAGAACCACAGGAAGACTGGCGGAGTGGAAATTCTACAACTAGAAGGAAAGAGAAAAGCATACCAAGACTCAGAGGAGGTGCAGTGCGGAAGTAAAATACTAAGGTATAGAGGCGCACACAGAGCAGGCTGGCGGCTGAGGGCGTGGTTGTTGTTTTCAATCAGGAGGAAGTCTCAGGCTCTGAGCTCCAGTTCCAGGTGAGTCTCTGGGGACCCAGACTCATACGGGAGAAGCGGGACTGTCTGGAATCGGTCAGAACTCGAGGGCAGCTTCTCTCGGAGGGGCTTTCAGCAACTGCCAGGACACTGAGAAGTGGGGCCTCTGAGAGCAGCTAGCTAGCCCCGCCCTGTTGAACCCATGGGACCCGCCCCGCCCAAGCCCTGCAGGGAGGCTTTTGCTGGATAGCCTAAGGCTGAGGCTAGATTAGCACCTCCCTAGAGATCCAGGAGCCAGGAAACCCAGAGGTCAGAGTGGGACCATCCAGTTTGCAGCTCCATGGAACCATAAAGGACACATGCAGGGGGCAGACTCAGTGAGCACCAATGCCCCATTGAAGCAAGTCTTGCCCCAGAGGGGTGTCTCCAGCACAGAAGTTCTCCCACTGCAGACACAGCTGATTGTCACAGCCAATTGGCCTGGAGGTCAATTCCTCCCAGTGATACCTACAATAATCAAGGCTTAACTACAACAAGACTGTGCACAAAGACCACAAGGGTGTGCACCAAAAGTGTCCTCCTCAGGTAACTGGGGAGGCTGAACCACTGGGCCCTAGAGGACACTTAGCACAGAAAACCACTTTATCAACACAGGGGAGCATAAAAAATGCATAGACAAAGAAAAAGGACACAAATAACAGAAATGGAGGAAAGCAAATGACTGGATATAGAGTTCAAAACCACACTTTTAAGGTTTTTCAAGAATTTTCTAGAAACTGCCGATAAACTTAATGAGACCTACAAGAAATCTAATGAGACCCTTGAGGTTGTGATAAAGGACCAACTAGAAATTAAGCATACACTGACTGAAATACAGAGTCTTATACAGACTCCCAACAGCAGATTAGAAGATCACAAGAATCAAGTCAACGATTTGAAATACAAAGAAGCAAAAAACACCCAACTGGAAAAGCAAAATGAAAAAAGAATACGAAAATAGTGTAAGGAGCCTCTGGGACAGCTTCAAGCATACCAACATCCGAATTATAGGGGTGCCAGAAGAAGAGAGCAAGATATTGAAAACCTATTTGAAGAAATAATGACTGAAAACTTCCCCTATCTGGTGAAAGAAATAGACTTACAAGTCCAGGAAGCGCAGAGAACCCCAAACAAAAGGAATCCAAAGAGGACCACACCAAGACACATCATAATGAAAATGCCAAGAGCAAAAGACAAAGAGAGAATCTTAAAAGCAGCAAGAGAAAGAAAGTCAGTTACATACAAGGGAGTTCCCATACGACTGTCAGCTGACTTCTCAACAGAAACTTTGCAGGCCAGAAGGGAGTGGCAAGAAATATTCAAAGTGATGAATGCCAAGGACCTACAACCAAGATTACTTTATCCAGCAAAGCTATCATTCAGAATTGAAGGTCAGATAAAGATCTTCACAGATAAGGAAAAGCTAAAGGAGTTCATCATCACCAAACCAGTATTATATGAAATGCTTAAAGGTATTCTTTAAGAAGAGGTAGAAAAAAAAAAGGTAAAGATACAAATTATGAACAAATACACATATATCAACAAGTGAATCTGAAAATCAAGTGAATAATCTGATGAACAGAATGAACTGGTGATTATAATAGAATCAGGGGCATAGAAAGGGAGTGGACTGACTATTCTTGCGGGGGGGGGGAAGAGTGAGGGAGATATGGGAAGAGACTGGACAAAAATCGTGCACGTATGGATGAGGACAGTGGGTGTGGAGTGAGGGAGGAGGGTGGGGTGGGAACTGGGTGGAGGGGAGTTATGGGGGTAAAAAGAGGAACAAATGTAATAATCCGAACAATAAAGATTTAATTAATAAAAAAAGAAAATTATTAACCTGCTTACTTTCCAACTGTAAACACACTCAGGCAATATTTCTGACCATAAACACACCTAGACAGCATGTATAGCCACTAAGGAAGGCTTGTCTCAATGTGACTCTTCCAGTTGCGAAGTCCTTGAAATTCTATCATACTGTTTGGTTAGTAGTTACTTCTCTAAGACCCCTACTAACCCTACTGGCTTGTCCAAACCTTCTTGGCTTGCATTATACTTCCCATGATCCAGCAACTAAAGGGTTAAGGCTGGGCTTAGCAAGGGGCTTAGGAACCCTGCTCCAAGTCTAAGCCATAGTTCATTCTAATTAATTACATGCTGGCCAATACAAGTGGTAACCTGTTTTGATTCTTACCCATGCACTAAAGATGAAGGGGTGCTCCCACAGGAAGTTAACTCAGGATTTTTCACTCCCTTGATCATTCACAACTGAGACCTAGTATTAGCAAACATCCCACAAACAAGTTCATGTCCGACACTGTGTCTTGGTTTCTCTCTCTAAAATGTGAGAATTCTCCTTCATAATTAATTCAAGGAGCTGGTGACGAAAGGAACTGGTGATGTAGTTAATCCAATATAAAGATATAACAATAAGGAATGACCTTCTGACCCTAATAAAAGGGAAATTTAAGAGACCACTCCAAAACAAAAACAAAAACAAAAAAACCCAGAGAAGCCACTGAATGGGGTTTTAAAAGACAGGGTCTGGGCTAGGGCTGTCAGGAAAAAAAAGTCTCCTGCAAGAAAATGTAATAAAAAAGAGCAAGGCTAGATGGGGTCTCTAAGCAGCAATACTGGTGTCTTAAAAGACAGAATTATAAATGAGTACATTCCCCTCATCCAGGCAGATAGGCGCCTGCTGATTGGCCTCCTCTCTGCTCTTTCCCAGAGGAATGCTGAACACTCAGTATGTGTGGAGACTCAATGTAATGTCATAAAGCTAATCATACCCCAGGTGAACTTTGCCCATCAATATTCAGTCAGCCTTCGCATTCCCAAGGAAGCATAAGAAAACCAAGCTCAGGCAAGTTCCTTAGCCTCCCTGAGCCTTGATGATTTTCATCTGTAAAATAAGGATAACTCTATCTATATTTTATGGTGTCTTTTATGATGGTTGTGATGTTTAAATGAGAATATGCACATATGTATCCTGTGGCCCTGATAAATGGTAGATTCTCAGAAATTTTCAGTTTCTCTCTTCCTTAATTCCCTAGACAATTCTGCATCACTGGTTATTATCATGAATAAGAATGTTGACAAAAAAGGGGCCACATAAGCTCAGGGGAAGCCTGCATGGAGGGCCTTACAAACTCAGACACCAAAAGTAACCACATAGAATGGTCTGAAATTAAAACTTTCTGGCTAAAAGTGAGTAATGGCAGGTAGTCATGTCCAAGGCAGGTATATTTCTTGACAAAAGTCAATCTTTACCTAAATGGAACCCTTCTACTATCTTTTTGCATCTTGGATAACATACTATTGGAATGTCAAGATAATTTCCTTTTTGCAGACCCCTCAGGGCACAATCTCCCACCACAGCAGGAGACCACAGAGCCCCTTATTGCTGTTGTTATGGTGTTAATTGTTAACTATTAACTATCTGGTATCTACCTGTGTAAAAGAACTATATGTTTATTTGTTTTACTTTAATCCAATCCCAGAGATTTCTCTGCTTTGCTTTCTCCTGCCTCACTATTCTATCACCAATGGATTTTATGCAGCCCCTTACATTTTCTCCTTTGACTCTGATGTATAAAATAAGTGGTAAAACTGCCATTGTCTAGAACAGCCGTGGGCAAACTACGGCCCGCGAGCCAGATCCGGCCGTTTGAAATGAATAAAACTATTGAAAAAAAAGACCGTACCCTTTTATGTAATGATGTTTACTTTGCATTTATATTAGTTCACACAAACACTCCATCCATGCTTTTGTTCCGGCCCTCCGGTCCAGTTTAAGAACCCATTGTGGCCCTCAAGTCAAAAAGTTTGCCCACCCCTGGTCTAGAATATTTTCTCACCTCACTTTGCTTCCCAGCAGTTGTCATCAGTTTGGCTCGAACTCAAAAAAATTCTCTACAGGTTTGGACATTTCCTACATCAACAAGAATTTAAGCTCAATACAGACTTCCTGTCTTACTTTTCATTCTCAGTCTTTCTAAACAACAGCATTAAAATTAGTAAAGTGTTTCCCTGGCCAGTGTGTTCAGTGGTTAGAGCATCAGCTTGCACACCTAAGGGTCATGGTTTTGAGTTTCAGTCAAGGGCACATACCTGGGTTAAAGGTTCAATCCCTGGCTACGGTCAGCACAGCTTCCCTGTGGCACCTGGGACCCAGGCTTCTCTCCAGCCACCAGCAGGCACCCAGGACCTGGGCTTCCCTTGCAGCCCTGGCTTCATTGGTAAGGTCATCCAGTCTAATTAGGATATTACACTTTTATTATTATAAACTAGAGGCCTGGTGCATGAAATTTGTGCAGGGGGGGGGGTGTCCCCTCAGCCCAGCCTGCACCCTCTCCAATCCAGGACCCCTAGGGGGATGTCCAACTGCTGGTTTAGGCCCAATCCTCCTAAACTGGCAGTTGGACATCCCTCTCACAATCCAGGACTGCTGGCTCCTAACTGCTCACCTGCCTGCCTGCCTGATTGCTCCTACTGGCCCCCCTGCCAGCCTGATCACCCCTAACCACCTCTGCCTGCTGGCCTGGTTGCCCCCAACTGCCCCCCTGCCAACCTGGTCACCCCCAACTGGCCCCTCTGCTGGCCTGGTTGCCCCTCACTGCCCCCCAGCTGGCCTTGTTGCCACCAACTGCCCCCCCTCTGTCGGCCTGGTCACTGCCCCCAGTGCCAGCATGGTAGCCCCATACAGCCTGCTGTTTGGTCACCCTTCACTGCCCCCCTGCCAGCCTGGTAGCCCTACACAGCCTGCTGTTTGGTCGTTTGGTCGTCCCTCACTAACACCCCTGCCAGCCTGGTTGCCCCATGCAGCCTGCTGTTCAGTCGTTTGGTCATCCCTCACTAACACCCCTGCCTGCCTGGTCGTCCCATGGAGCCTGCTTGTTCAGTCGTTCGGTTGCCCCTCACTAACCTTCCTGCCCGCCTGGTCGCTCCACACAGCCTGCTGCTCAGTTGTTTGGTTGTCCCTTAATAACCCCCCTTCTGGCCTTGTCACACCACTCAGCCTGTTAGGTCATCCTTTCAGTTGTGATGACCCCAGGCTCTTTATATATAGAGATAATTCACAAATTATACAATTCATCTATTTAAAGTGTAAAATTTAATGGTTTTTAGTATATTTACAGAGATATAATACAGACCTTTGGTTACCACCTCACCACCAAAAAGAAAAACCCTACCCTCTTTCTTTTTTAAAAAATATATTTTATTGATTTTTTACAGAGAAGAAGGGAGAGGGATAGAGAGTTAGAAACATTGATGAGAGAGAAACATCGATCAGCTGCCTCCTGCACACTCCCTACTGGGGATGTGCCCGCAACCAAGGTACATGCCCTTGACTGGAATCGAACCTGGGACCCTTGAGTCCACAGGCTGACACTCTATCCACTGAGCCAAACCGATTAGGGCCCTACCCTCTTTCTTATTGATCTCACCCAGTGTTTTTAGGCTCCAAACCTAGGAATAATTATAGGCTCCTCTCTTTATTCCCTACTGCTCATCCAATCCATTGGCAAGGTCCGACACCTTTATCTTTAAAACATGTCACAAATCTAATTACTTCCTTTCATTTTCACCATTCCCATCCTAGTTAAGCCATCTCTTCTTGCTGGGTATACTGTAATAACCTCCTAACTGGTCTCCATAATCCCTCTCCCAAATAGTCATCCACTCAGATGATCCTCAGTCAATTCTTTGCAAAGCAGAGCAATGATTTTAAAACAGATCATGTGTCCTGCCTGAAATCCTTTAATGACTTCCCATCTTATCTAATAAAGAGGGAATATGCAAATTTACCATCACACTGTAATGGTCAAGATGGCTGCGCCCACAGAGGAGGCAGGGATTCTGTAACACAAGATGGCTGCGCCCACAGCAGAGGCTGAGTTCCTGTAACAAGCCTTAACAAGCAATCAGCAGGGACCTGAGGCTTCAGCCTCCACCTGGTGGGGCTTGACAGGGGACCTCAGGCTGTGCCCCCCACCCTGGTGCCAGGCCAGGGTACCTCAGGCCGCATCCCCTGCCCAGTGGAGCTTGACGGGGGACCTCAGGCCATGCCCGCAGCCAGGCAGGGCTTGATGGGGCACCTCACACCACGCCCCTAGCCCCAGCACCAGGCTGGGGGACCTCAGGCAGTGCCCCTCGCCTGGCAGGGCTTGACAGGGGACCTCAGGCCATGTCCCCCACCTGGTGGAGCTTGACGGGGGACCTCAGACTGTGCCCCCTACCCAGAAGAGCTTGATGGGGGACCTCAGGCCACCCCCCTGCCCCGGCACCGGGTCAGGGGACCTGAGGCCATGCCCCCCGCCTGGTGGGGCTTGATAGGGGACCTCAGGCTGTGCCCCCCTCCCGGCAGAGATTGATAGGGGACCTTAGGGTGCACCCCCACCTGGTGGGGCTTCACAGGGACCTCAAGGCATGCCCCTTGCCCTAGCCCAGGCTGGGGGACCTCAGGCTGCACACCCCGCCCTGGGTCATGGGACCTGAGGCTGTGCCCACTGCCTGGTGGGACTTGATGTGGGACCTCAGGCTGCGCCCCCGGCCCTGGTGAAGAGACCTCAAGGCGCACACCTGGCCTGGGCCTGGGGACCTCAGGCTGTGCCTCCTTCCCCGGCGCTGGGCCAGGCGACCTGAGGCTGCATCCCCCCACCCGGCAGGGCTTGACTGTGGTGGGGCCGGCCGGGTCTGGATCTAGCCCAATGGGGGTGGGGCTGGCTGGGTCTGGATCTTGCGCAATTTCGAGGTGCATGTGGGTGGGCGGGGACTTGACTCTGGTTCCCGTGGTGCACCCCAGACTCTGACAGGAGGAAATTTTCATATACATTTTACTAATTTTCTTTAATCTCTGACACTTCTATTATAGAGAAAGAGCAAATAGCAATATTAAAATATTTCCTCTAATTCCCTTTTAATGTGCACGAATTTTGTGCACCGGGTCACTAGTCACAGAATAAAACCCAAACTGTTTACCATGGTCTATAAGAGCCCTGTTTAGAGCTGACTACAATTTTTATATCTCCACTACCCCCCCCCCCTGTTCCCCCCCCCCAGACTCACTCTGCTCTAGACATGTTGGGTTTCTTTTTGTTCCTTTAAGCCACCAAACTCCTTCCTGTCTCACGGCCTTTTCACTAACTACTCCTGCTCCTGGAATGCTCTTTACTCAAACTTTCACATGGCTTGCTTCCTTCCTTAACCAGGTATCTGCTCAAATGTCACCTTTGGAGAGAGGCTTTCTAGGATCATATTATCTGAAATAGGAGATCTCCTCCCCCTTCCAAACAAAAGTCAATTTTTATGGCCTTATCCTGATTTATATTTTCTTCCTAGCACATTATAACTTATATTTAGTTGTCTATGTGTTTGTTGTTTGTTTCCCTTATAGTGGCTATGTTCTATTTATATCTCTAGCTTTAACTTCTCCCCTCCATTTTAGACTCATGTATCCACTGGATGCTCTTCACAGATCTTCTTCAAGAGAACCTCTTACAGGAAGCAGAATGGACATCCCCAGTTTATATCCCTCTGGATGCATCTCCACATTGTTACCAAAGCTACACTTCTCCCAGGCTTCTCTCAGCCAATGGTTGAGCATGACAAGCATACTAAAGCTGTCCTATCTTAGGGATTCAAGACTCCTTTAATGAATAACTTTGGCTCAGAGTTTCCCCACTGACCTGGCAAAAACTTTCTTAGAATGGCACTGTAGTCTACCATTCTTTACCTCTCTCATTCCACAAAGGTCAGACCTGCATTGGGGTCTGAATATTCTTCGTGCTTATCCTGCTCTTTCCCTTTTATCCCTCATAGGAATTTCCCCCCAATAAATATTTTGCACATCTAAATGCACTGTGGTATCTGCTTCTTGAAAGACCCAAACTGATCCACCTATTGTATGCCACAGTGGATGCTATTTTATGTCAAAAAAGCAAATGGAATGACTTGCATCCAATATATGCCATTCTAAAAACCAGATCAGCCATTCTGCTGCAAACACCAAAAGAGGCGACCAGGATGGGATGGCACTGAAACTTGGCTATGTTTTCTCCAATTTCTAGGAGGAAAGATAAACTTTCTCTTATAACCATCTATATCCCACTGGAGAGGGGAGCTCCTGAACAAGATTAGACCAGTAACAGTAAATAAATAAAACACTTTTTGTACATCTATATGTAGTACATAAATCATTCACCATACAGAAAAGAGGACATAAACATCTTTAGGTTTTTTGGGGCAACTACTTGAGTTTTTATTACTATAAAATATACATAACATGAAACATGTTACCATTTTTAAGTGTACAATTTTGTAGCATTAAGTACTTTCATACTGTTGTACAATCATCATCACCATCCATCCCCAGAACTTTTTGATCTTCCTTAACTGAAACTCTACCATTAAACATTTAACTCCCCATGCCTCCCTTCCTGCCCCCAGCTCCTAGAAACCACCATTCTACTTTTTTGTCTCTAAGAATTTGACTACTCTACCCAGTCTACTTCAGTACCACATATAAGTGAAATCATAGAACATTTTTCCAATTATGACTGGCTTATTTCCCTTAGCATAGCATCTTCAAGATGCATCCATGTTGTAGTATCATCTGTCAGGATTTCCTTTCTTTGTAAGGCTGAATAATATTTTATTATATGTACACTAGAGGCCCGGTGCACAAAAATTTGTGCACTTGGGTGGGTGTCCCTCAGCCTGGCCTGTGCCCTCTCACAATCTGGGACCCCTTGGGGGATGACCACTTGCTGGCTTAGGGCTGCTCCCCAGGAGATTGGGCCTAAGATGGCAATCAGACATTCCTCTGGCAGCCCGGCAGCCCTCGGGGGATGTCCACTTGCCAGCAGGGAGCAGGCCTAAGCTGCAGTCAGACATCCTTAGCGCTGCTGAGGAGGCAGGAGAGGCTCCCAGCACCACCGCTGTACTGGCAGCCATCAGCCTGGCTTGTGGCTGAGCAGAGCTCCCCCATGTGAGAGCACACTGACCACCAGAGGGCAGCTCCTGCATTAAGCATCTGCCCCCTGGTGGTCAGTGTGTGTCATAGTGACCAGTCATTCCCAGTCTTTCTGCTGGTAGGGTCAATTTGCATATTACCCTTTTACTATATAGGATAGAGGCCTGGTGCACGGGTGGGGGCTGGCTGGTTTGACTTGAAGGGTGTCCCGGATCAGGGTGGGGGTCCCGCTGGGGTGCGTGGCCAGCCTGGGTGAGGGGCTGAGGGCTGTTTTCAGGGTGGCCACACCCTCTTTAGGGTGGGGGTCCCCACTGGGGTGCCTGGCCAGTCTGGGTGAGGGGCTGAGGGCCGTTTTCAGGCTGGTGGGCGACTGAAGCTCCCAGCCTCTCCTTTTTTTCTTTTTCTTTTTTTTATTCTGGGATTTATTTACCTTCTATAATTGAAACATAGTTGCCGTCACTGGCGCTCACAGCTCTGAGGCCGCAGCCGGCTAAAAGCAGGTATCGGGTTTGTTTAGCTTCTATAATTGAAACATTGTTGCTTCCGGAGCTCACAGCCAGGCCGAGGCAGGCGGGGAACCTTGGCTTCTATCACTGGAGCAAGCAAGCCTCCTGCTCGCTTCAGCTGCATGGCTGCTGGCCGCCATCTTTGTTGGCAATTAAATTGCATATCACCCTGATTAGCCAATGGGAAGCATAGTGGAGGTACAGTTAATTACCCTTTTTGTCTTTTATTAGATAGGATATACTCATTTTGTTTATCCATTCATACATTGATGGACACATGCACTGCTTCTACCTTTTTGCCATTGTAAGTTGTTCTGCTGTGAACATGTCTGATATTGAATTAATATAGTTATTACTTGTGTCTTCAGAGAGATGCTCATATTATATTGAGAAATGTCCTTTAATAAGCTAACTTGGCTATTTAAAGTCTCAATAGCATAAATACACTATAAATAGCAGTTTATTTTTTATTATTTAAAAAAAATACATTTTTTTGCATGCATACAAGTCCTTTGATTGATCTCTTAACTTCCCTCTGAAGTTTGACCGTCTGTTCAATGATTCTCTGTCTCTGGATCTATTTTTGTTCATCAGTTTATGTTGTTCATTATATGCCAATGAGTGAGATCATGTCACTTTTTAAAAAATATATATATTTTTATTGATTTCAGAGATGAAGGGAGGAGAGAGAGAGAGAGAGAGAGAGAGAGAGAGAGAGAGAGAGAGAAACATCAATGATGAGAGAGAATCATTGATCGGCTGCTGCCTGCATGCTCCATACTGGAGACTGAGCCTGCAACCTGGGCATGTGTCCCAAACATGAATCAAACCATGACTCCCTAGTTCATAGGTTAATGCTCAACCACTGAGTCATGCTGGCTGGGTCAATAGCAGTTTTTGATTTAAGAAATACTAAATGTCTAGCATGTTCTCAGGCTTGCAGAATGGCCCATCAGTAGATGAGTGGATTAAAAGCTTTGGTACATTTACACAACAGAATACTATATGGCTATGAAAAAGAAGAAAATCTTACCTTTGACCACAGCATGGATGGACCTGGAGAATATTATGCTAAGTGAAATAAGCCAGTCAGAGAAAGACTAATACCATATGATCTCATAAACTAGTATATGTGTAATCTAATGAACAAGATAATTTAACACACAAAGTAGAAACAGAGGGAAGGTTTGGGGAGGGATGTTGGGGGATGGGGTAAAAGTAGACAGAGGCAACAATATGGTGATAGCCAGAAGTAAAGTGGAAGGGTCAAGAGGGGGGATAAATCAGGATGGAAAGTGACTTTACTTTGGGTGATGGGCACACAATGCAGTATGCAGATGATGTTCTGTGGAGCAGTATCACCATGCTGTAGTATACTAGTACTTTGATATCAGGTAGTGTGATACCTCCAAATTTGTTCTTCTTTCTCAGGATTGCAGAGGCTATTGGAGTATTTTATGGTTTCATATAAATTTTTGGAACATTGGTTCTAGATCTGTGAGATAGTCCATTGGGATTTTAATAGGAATTGCGTTGAATTGAAAGATTGCTTTGGGTAGTATGGACATTTTAATTCTTTCTATCCATAAACACGATATATGCTTCCAGTTATTTGTATCTTCTTCAATTTCTTCAGTATCCTATAATTTTACAAGTGCTGGTGTTATACATTTTTGGTTAAATTTGTTCCTATGTATCTTTTGTATTTTTTGCAATAGTGAGTGGGTTGTTTTCTTAATTTAGCTTTCTGATAGTTCATTATTAGTGTAAAAAGTCACCTATTTCTGAATATTGATTTTTTATTCTACTTTACTGAATTCATTTATCAGTTCTAGTAGTTTTTTGGGGGAGTTTTTAGGGTTTTCTCTATACATATCATCTACAAAAAACGATAGTTTGACTCCCTCCTTTCCAATTTGGATAACTTTCTTTCTTCTACTTATCTGGTGGCTGTGGCTAGAACTTCCAGTACTATGTTGAATAAGAGTGGCAAAAGAGGACATCCTTGTCTTGTTCCCAATCTTAAGGAAAAAACTTGTAATTTTTGCAGATTGAGTATGATATTGGTTGTTAATCTGTCACATATGGCCTTTATCATGTTAAGGTATGATCCCTCTATCCCCACTTTGCTAAGATTTTTTTTTATCATAAATGGGCCCTGGATTTTGTCAAATGTTTGTTTCTGCATCAGTTCATATGATCATGTGATTTTTATCCTTCATTTTATTTATGTAGTATATCACACTTATTGATTTGTGGATACTGTACCAACTTTACATCCCCAAAATAAATCCTACTTCATCATGGTGTGTGACCTTTTAATATATTGCTGGATCTTGTTTACTAATATTTTGTTGAGGATTTTACCATCTATGTTCATCAGGGATATTGGCCTGTTATTCTCTTTCTTTGTTTTGTCTTTATCTGGTTTTGGAATTAGGATAATGCTGGCCTCATAAAAAGATCTTGGGAGTCTTCCATCTTTTGGCCTTTCTGGAATAGTTTGAGAAGGATAGGTGTTAGTTCTTCTTTTAATGTTTGGTAAAATTCACCTGTGAAGTCATCCAGTATAGGATGTTTGTTTGCTGGAATTTTTAAAATTTTCATTAATGCCTTAATTCCATTAGTTATAATTGGTTTATTCAGATTCTCTTTTTCCTGATTCAGTTTTGGAAGATTATGTGTTTATAGTAGTTTATCCATAGTTGTTCATAATATTTTCTTACAATCTTATGTATTTCTATGGTATCAGTTGTTACTTTTCCCCTTTCTTGCTGATTTTATTTGGGTCTTCTCTCTTTTTTTTTTTTAATATATTTTATTGATTTTTTACAGAGAGGAAGGGAGAGAGATAGAGAGTTAGAAACATCGATGAGAGAGAAACATCGATCAGCTGCCTCCTGCACATCTCCTACTGGGGATATGCCCGCAACCCAGGTACATGCCCTTGACTGGAATTGAACCTGGGACCTTTCAGTCCGCAGGCCGCCGCTCTATCCACTGAGCCAAACCGGTTTCGGCTCTCTTTTTTTCTTGATGATTCTTGTTAAACATTATTAAATCTTGTTTATCTTTTCAAAGAACCAGATTTTAGTTTTGTTAATCTTTTGTAGCATATTTTTTTGTGTCTATGTCATTTATTTTTACCCTAATCTTTATTATTTCTTTCCTTCTACTTACTTTGATCTTTGTTTGTTGTTCTTTTTCTAGATCTTTTAGATGTAGAGTTAGGTCGTTTATCTGAGATTTTTCTTGCTTCTTGAGTTAGGCCTGTAATGCTATGACTTTGCCTCTCAGGACTTCTTTTGCTGTGTCCCATAGATTTGGGGTTGTAGTGTGTTCGTTTTTGTTTGTCACCAGACAAATTTTGATTTCTTCCTTGATCTCATTGTTAACTTATTCATTGTTTAATAACAAGTTATTTAGTTTTTATGTGTTTGAATGTTCTTATAAATATTTTCTAGTATTTTTTTCTATTTTGGTCAGAGAAGATGCTTGATATGATTTAAAACTTTTTAAATTTATTAAGGCATATCTTAAGTCCTAGCATGTACTTTATATTAGAGAATATTCCATGTGTAGCTGAAAAAACATATATTCTGCTGCATTGGGATGAAATATCAATTAAACTTATCCAGTCCATTGTGTCATTTAAGGTTGCTGTTGCTTTCTTGATTTTTCTTGTTTCTTCTCTTTTTTTTTTTTTTGGCCTGGAACATCTACTTGTAGATGTTAATGGGGTGTTAAAATCCCCAACTATGACTGTATTGCTTTCTATCTCTCCCTTTAGTCCACCAAGATTTTCTTTATATATTTAGGTGTACCTATGTTGGGTGCATATATGTTTACATGGGTTATATCCTCTTGGATCCATCCCTTTAGTATTCTGTAATGTCTCTTGTCTTTGTCTCTTGTTATGTGTATTTTGTTTGATAAAAGTAATGTTATCCCATCTTTTTTCATTTCCACTTTCATGGAATATTTTTTCCCCCTCCCTTCACTTTCAGTCTGTGTGTATCTTTTGTTCTGAGATGAATCTTTTTTAAACAGCATATATATAGGGTCATGTTTTTTTTTAATTGCTTAAAGTATTACAAAGAGTATTACATATGTCTCCTTCCCCCCCTCTTGACAATCCTCCAGCCTCTTCTCCCCTCCCAGTGTCTTATGTCCATTGGTTATGCTTATAGGCATGCATAAAAGTCCTTCGGTTGATCTCTTACCCTCCCTTCCCACCCCCTAACCCACTCCAGAATTCCAGATGTAGTTTGACAGTCTGTTTGAGGCTGCCCTGCCTCTGTATTTGTTTTTGTTCATCAGTTTATAAGGTCCTTATTATCCATAAATTAGTGAGATCGTGTGGTATTTTTCTTTCATTGACTGGCTTATTTCACTTAGAATAATGCTCTCCAGTTCCATCCATGCTGTTGCAAATGGTAAGAATTCCTTCCTTTTTACAGCAGCATAGTATTCCATCATGTAGATGCACCATAGTTCTCTAATCCATTCATCTGCTTATGGGCACTTAGGCTGTTTCCAGATCTTCGCTATGGTAAATTGTGCTGCTATGAACATAGGGATGCATATATCCTTTCTGACTGGTGTTTCTGGTTTCTTGGGATATATTCCTAGAAGAGGGATCACTGGGTCAAATGGCAGTTCCATTTTTAACTTTTTGAGGAAACTCCATATTGTCTTCTATAGTGGCTGCACCAGTCTGCATTCCCACCAGCAGTGCCTGAGTGTTCCCTTTTCTCCGCATCCTCTCCAGCACTTGTCCTTTGTTGATTTGTTGATGATACCCATTCTGGCAGGTGTGAGATAATACCTCATTGTTGTTTTGATTTGCATCTCTCTGATGATTAGTGACTTTGAGCATGTTTTCATATGTCTCTTGGCTTTCTGAATGTCCTCTTTTTAAAAGTGTCTATTTAGGTCCTTTGCCCTTTTTTTTTTTTGATTGGATTGTTTATCTTCCTTTTGTTAAGTTGTATGAGCTCCCTATAAATGTTGGAAATTAAACCCTTATTGGTGATAACATTGGCGATATGTTCTCCCATACAGTGGGCTTTCTTGTTGTTTTCTTGATGGTTTCTTTTTCTGTGCAGAAGTTTTTTATTTTGATGTAGTCCCATTTGTTCATTTTCTCTTTAGTTTCAAGTGCCCTAGGAGCTGTATTGGTGAAGAAATTGCTTCGGCATATGTCTGAGATTTTGTTGCCTTTGGATTCCTCTAGTATTTTTATGGTTTCCCGTCTTACATTTAAGTCCTTTATCCATTTTGAGTTTATTTTTGTGTATTGTGTAAGTTGGTGGTCTAGTTTCATTTTTTTGCATGTATCTGTCCAGTTTTCCCAACACCATTTATTGAAAAGACTGCCTTGACTCCATTGTATGTTCTTGCCTCCTTTGTCAAATATTAATTGAGCATATAGGTTCAGGTCGATTTCTGGGCTCTCTATTCTATTCCATTGATCTATCAGGGTCATCAAACTTTTTAAACAGGGAGCCAGTTCACTGTCCCTCAGACTGTTGGAGGGCCGGACTATAGTTTAAAAAAATATATGAACAAATTCCTATGCACACTGCACATATCTTATTTTGAATTAAAAAAAAACAAAATGGGAACAAATACAATATTTGTATTTGCATGTGGCCCGCAGACCGTAGTTTGAGGACCCCTGATCTATATATCTGTTCTTGTGCCAGTACCAGGCAGTTTTGAGAACAGTGGCTTTGTAATACATCTTGATATCTGGTATTGAGATCCCTCCCACTTTGTTCTTCTTTCTCAGGATCGCTGCAGCTATTCGGGGTCTATTTTTATTCCAGATGAATTTTTGGAGAGTTCATTCTAGGTCTGTGAAATATGCTGTTGGTATTTTAATGGAAAGTGCATTGAATTTATAGATTGCTTTGGGTAGTATGGACATTTTAATTATGTTGCTTCTACCAATCCATGAACATGGTATGTTCTTCCATCTGTTTATGCCTTCCTCTATCTCTTTTTTCAACGTCCTGTAGTTTTCTGAGTAGAGACCTTTTACCTCTTGAGTTAGGGTTATTCCTAGGTATCTTAATTTTTTTGGTGTGATGGTAAATGGGATTGCTTTTTTAGTCTCTCTTTCTGTAAGTTCACTATTGGTGTATAGAAATGCCATAGATTTCTTGGCGTTGATTTTTTATCCTGCTACATTGCCGAATTCATTTATTAAGTCTAATAGTTTTTTGATGGAGTTTTTAGGGTGTTTTATGTACAATATCATGTCATCTGCGAATAAAGACAGTTTTACTTCTTCATTTCCAATTTGGATGCCTTTTATTTCTTCTTCCTGTCTAATCGCAATGGCTAATACTTCCAGTACTATGTCGAACAGGAGTAGTAAGAGTGGCAACCTTGTCTTGTTCCTGTTCTTAGGGGAAATGGTTTTAGTTTTTGCCCATTGAGTATGATGTTGGCTGTGGGTTTGTCATATATGGCCTTTATTATGTTGAGGTATGATCCTTCTATTCCCACGTTGCTGAGAGTTTTTATTAAAAATGGGTGTTGGTTTTCATCAAATGCTTTTTCTGCATCAATTGATATGACTATGTGGTTTTTATCTCTCAATTTGTTTATGTGATGTGTTACGTTTATTGATTTGCAGATATTGTACCATCTTTGCATCCCTGGGATAAATCTTACTTGCTCATGGTGTATGATCTTTCTGATGTACTGCCGGATCCGATTTGCTAGGATTTTGTTGAGGATTTTGGCATCTATGTTCATTTGGGATATTGGTCTGTAATTCTCTTTCATTGTGTTGTCTTTATCTGGTTTTGGTATTAGGGTGATGCTGGCTTCATAGAATGAACTTGGAAGTGTTCCTTCCTCTTGAATTTTTTGTAGTAGTCTGAGGAGGATAGGTTTTAGTTCTTCCTTGAATGTTTGGTAAAACTCCTCTGTGAAGCCATCTGGGCCCGGGCTTTTGTTTACTGGAAGCTTTTTGATGACTGCTTCAATTTCTTCCATAGTTATTGGCCTATTGAGATTTTTAGATTCTTCATGATTAAGTTTTGGAATGTTGTATTTTTCTAGGAATATGTCCATTTCCTCCAGGTTTTCTAGTTTGTTGGAGTAGAGTTGTTCATAGTATTTTCTAACAGTCCTTTGTATTTCTGTGGGGTCTGTTGTTATTTCTCCTCTTTCATTTCTGATTTTGTTTATTTGTGTTCTCTCTTTCTGTTTCTTGGTGAGCCTGGCTAGAGGTTCATCAATCTTGTTTATCCTTTGAAAGAACCAGCTCTTGGTTTTGATCTATTGTATTGTTTTTGGTCTCTATGTCAATTATCTCTGCTCTGATCTTTATTATTTCCTTCTTTCTGCTTACACTGGGCTTTTCTTGTTGCTCTCTTTCTAAATCTTTGAGTTGTAGAGTTAGGTAATTTATTACCGTTGTTTCTTGTGTTTTGCAGTAGGCTTGTAGAGCTATGAACTTCCCTCTCAAGACTGCTTTCACTGTCTCTCATAGGTTTTGGATTGTTGTGTTTTCATTGTCGTTTTTTGCCATGATGTTTTTTTATTTCTTCTTTGATCTCTCTGGTAACCCAGTCATTGTTTAATAGCATGCTATTTAGTCTCCATGTGTTTGATTTTTTTGGATTTTTTTTTATTGTAGTTGATTTCCAGTTTTATGCCGTTGTGATCTGAGAAGATGCTTGATATGATTTCTATCTTCTTGAATTTGAAGAGACTTTGCCTGTGACCCAATATATGGTCTATCTTTGAAAATGATCCATGTGCACTTGAGAAAAATGTATATTCTGTGGCTTTGGGGTGAAATGTTCTGAAGATATCAATTAATTCCATCTGATCTAGTGCGTCATTTAGGATTGATGTTTCTTTGCTGATTTTTTGTTTAGAGGATTTGGCCAGTGGTGATAGTGGGGTATTAAAGTCCCCTACTATGATTGTATTGCTGTCTATCTCGTCCTTAATCTCCTCCAGAAGTTTTCTTATGTATTTGGGTGCTCCTATATTGGGTGTGTATATGTTTACCAGAGTTATTTCTTTCTTGTTGTATTGATCCCTTTAGTATTATGAAGTGGCCTTCTTTATCTCTTTTTATGTTCTTCACTTTGAGATTTAATTTGTCAGATATAAGTATTTCTACCCCAGCTTTTGTTTTTCATTTCTATTTGCCTGAAAAACCTTTTTCCATCCCTTCACCATCAGTCTGTGTGCGTCTTTTTTTCTGAGGTGGGTTTCCTGTAGACAGCAGATATATGGGTCATGTTTTCTTATCCATTCAGTTACCCTATGTCTTTTGATTGGGGCATTTAATCCATTTACATTTAACGTTATTTTTGATAGATACTTGTTTGTTGTCATTTTTATTCTTTAGCCATGTATTCCTTCTTTGTTTCCTATTTTTCCTTTTTACAGCAGACCCTTTAACATTTCTTGCATTGCTGTTTTGGTGGTAATAAACTCCTGTAGTCCTTTTTTTGTCTGTGAAGCTCCTGATTTAACCCTCAATTTTGATTGATAGCCTTGCTGGGTTCAGTATTCTTGGATTCAGACCCTTCCTTTGCATGACTTTGTATATTTCATTTCATTCCCCTCTTGCCTGACGCGTTTCTGTTGAGAAATCAGTCAGTAGTCTGTTGGGGGATCCTTTGTAGGTAACTTTCTGTCTCTCTCTGGCCGCTTTTAAGATTCTTGCTTTGAATTTGGTGTTTGCCAATTTAATTATAATGTGCCTTGGTGTCGGTCTTTTAGGGTTCATTTTGTTTTGGACTCTGTGAGCTTCTTGGATTGGTGTGAGTTTTTTCTTCCCTATATCAGTGAAGTTTTCTGTCATTATTTTTTCAAACAGGTTTTCTATTCTTTGCTCAGTTTCCTCTCCTTCTGGCACCCCTATTATGCGGATGTTGTTTCATTTTGTGTTGTCCCAAAGTTCTCTTAGGCTCTCCTCCAGCTTTTTAATTTTTTTTTCTAGAAGCTGCTCTGCTTGGGTATTTTTTCCTACCTTGTCTTCTAGCTCATTGATGTGGTCCTCTGCTTCTTCTAGTCTACTGTTGATGCTTTCTATTGAGTTCTTTATAGCAGTGATGTCATTTTTCATTTCTTCTTGGTTCTTCTTCATTTTCTCTTGGTTCTTACACATATTGTTGAATTTGTCTTCCATTCTTTTCATCCACTTTATGACAATTTCTCTGAATTCTTTCTCTGACAGGTTGCTTGCCTCCATTGCCTCCATTTCATTTACTTCCTTTTCTGGTGATTCCTGTTTTTCTTTCATATGCGGGCTGTTTCTT
The DNA here is from genome assembly GCF_964212035.1 of Myotis nattereri. Taxonomy (NCBI): domain Eukaryota; kingdom Metazoa; phylum Chordata; class Mammalia; order Chiroptera; family Vespertilionidae; genus Myotis; species Myotis nattereri. The sequence goes on along the minus strand of NC_138078.1, from coordinate 102,336,329 downwards.
TGTCTCCCCATGATCTCTCTTCTCCAGGTGTTTGGTTATGTAGTTCTCTCTCTGCTGCATTGATTTAAAGGTACAAAATACAACACAACAAGGCACAACACACAAGGCACTGAACACAAATGTATTCACAATACTAATCACCCCAAATAAAGGTGACCACCAGAGCAAAGAGAATTAGGAGATAAGGAAGACAGAAGAGAAAAAAAAAGAGAAAAAGAAAAGAAAAGGAGTGCAAAATGAAGTTGGGAAAAGGAAAAAAAAAGTAAGAGAGAAAAGAAAGAGAATGAAATAGAAGAGGGGAAGAAACTATTTATATGGGGAGAAAACTCCAATAGAATGGCCACTAAGCCCAACAAATTCCAGCAAGAGATCTCTAGAGATGAATGCAAACTACAAACAACAACTAATATCAAGCGAGGCGACGGAAAACAGAAGCAAAAAAATAACCGGAGGGGGGGGAAAAAAACAACGGGAAAATAAAAAGAAAAAGCAAAACAATCTCACAAACAAGAATATAAAACCCCAATATACTCAACAATCAAGCAAACATAACAAAATGACAGAGAGAAGAAAAAAAAATTTGGATAGTGAAGAAAGATAAGAGAGAGGTGTATATGGATTTAGAGCAGGGGATTGGAAATTAGATGTATAAATAGGGTGAAATATAGACAGGGGGTTAAAAGAAGGAATAGGGAAAATCTAAGGCAGGAATAGGGTAAGAGAAACAGGACAACAAAAGGGGAAAAGTGAGGAAGAGAGTTTTGACGTAAAGGTAAAGTTGAGGCAGAGTAAAATGATGCTAAAGGAAAGAAGAAAATAGAATGTAGAATACTAATACCAAAATAAAATAAAGAGAAAATAAAATGACAGTATAAAAAAAGGTAAAATGGTAGTAGTAATAATACTGGTTAAAAATAAAAATGTAGTAATTAAAAAGGTAAAATCAGGTGATGAAAAAAGAAAAAAAATTAGTTTCTTGAGTAAAAGGTGAAAAAAAATGTGCAGTAGTGAAGGTCCTTTAATTCCTCTATTCTTCTGTTTGACGCCGTAGTCCTGTCAGGTATTCAGGAGAGTGTTGAAGTTCCCTGTGATACACTGTTCCTCCGTGTTGTAAACCACAGTCCTGATTTTAAAGCAGGCAGTATTTGTTTACCAGACTGCCTTTATCTGTGTTTACAGAAGAGTCAGTTTGTGGTTCAGCCCCTTGGTGGCAGTGTTTCTGGATTGACCTCCAAGGCTATAAGTCCTCTCTAGCCAGTAGTTAGGTTCTGTTTTCCCTATCACACTAATTACTGGTTTGGGTGAGTCGACTGCCCCAGAGCTGGTTCTTTGATCATTACTCCCTGCTCTGATTCCCAGGTTCCACAAAAACAACTTTCCCCTGCCGTCTCTGTGAGCGACCCCAATTGGGCGATCTTATGTATTGGGTTTAATAATCAAACACAAAGATTTAAGGGGGAGGGAGAAAAAAAAAAGAGCCTGAGAAGGTGTGTGAACTGGCAACCCTCCACCATCCAGCTCTGTGTGCAGTCTCTTCTGCACATCCTCTCTCCCCTTCACTAAGCAGCTGGCACACTGGCAAAATCCAAGGCTGCCTTTTTACACCCAGTCCAGCTGTGGGCTTATTTTTAGAGTTCCCTTCTGCCATAAGCCCTGTGGGACCCCTTCCACATTCACCAATCACACTGGCCCCAACGGCCGCGGACTTTGTGGGGTGCAGAGTTCCCCTGTGCACGTTCCTCTCTCCAACCTGGATTGCAAACCGCACCTTTAAGTTAAATCTGACCTTGCCATGAGGAGGAGCAGAGCTTGTCTGAGTCCATGTAGTCACACTGCTTGAGATGATCCCTGGATGCCATGGTTGCAGGGTCCCTGGATGTATACGCTTCCGATATCAGCAAATCATGATGGCGCGGTCTCCGTGGCTGAGCCGGCCACTCCAGGAGAGATTTCAGCAGCAGTGGAGGCTGCTGGGTTAGGGGAGCCCGATCTGGCAGTCTCCAACAGTCCCCTTTCTCCTGGAGTCCTCTGTCTTTCCCGGCTTCAAACTGTCTCCCAGCTGAATCTCCTCTGCCAATTTGGGCTGTATGGTACTGGTTTCAGCTGCTCACCCTATCTGCTCCAGGACAAGGCACAGGACACACCCATCTATACTGCCGCCATTTTAGATCTCCTCATGTTTTCTTATCCATTCAGCTATCCTATGTCTTTTGATTGTAGCATTTAATCTATTCACACTTAAAGGTTATTGATAGATATTTATTTATTGCCATATTATTATTTATACCTATATTCATATATATATATATATATATATATATATATATATATATATATATATATTTGTTTCCTTTCCTTTCTTTCTTCTTAAAGAAGGTCCTTTAACATCTCTTGCCATACTGATTTGGTGGTAATGAACTCCATTAGCTTTTTTGTATGTGTGGTCAAGGAAGCTCTTTGTTTCATCTTCAACTTAAATGATAGTCTGTTAGGTAGAGTAGTCTTGGGTGTAGGTCCAGGCTTTCAATCACTTTAAATGTTTCATGCCAATCCCTTCTGGACTGAAGTGTTTCTGTTGTGAAATCAGCTGACAGCTTCATGGGAGCTGCCTTGTAGTAACTGTCTTTCTCTTGATGCCTTTAAAATTGTCTCTTGGTCTTTAACCTTTGCCATTTTATTTTTTATTTTATTTTTTTTTTGGGGGGGGGGGTGATGAGTGGCTTTTATCTTGATTAGGATGATAGTGCCAAAGGGCAAATAGTATATTTTGATTGTATCTTAAAGTTTTTGTTTTTTTATTGCTTAAAGTAATACAAAGGGTATTACATATGTGTCCATTTCCCCCCCCCCCGCCCTAGCCTCCCCTATCCCCCAGTGTCTTATGTCCATTGGTTATGCTTATATGCATGTATACAAGTCCTTTGGTTGATCTCTTATCCCCATACATCCTGTCCCCCAACCCTCGCGGGCCTTCCCGCTGCAGTTTGACAATCTGTTTGAGGCAGCTCTGCCTCTGTATCTATTATTGTTCAAAAGTTTATAATGGTCTCTATTATCCATGAATGAGTGAGGTCATGTGGTATTTTTCCTTCATTGACTGGCTTATTTCACTTAGCATAATGCTCTCCAGTTCCATTCATGCTGTTGCAAATGGTAAGAGTTCCTTCCTTTTTAGAGCAGCATAGTATTCCATTGTGTAGAAGTACCACAGTTTTCTAATCAATTCATCTACTGATGGGCACTTAGGCTGTTTCCAGATCTTAGCTATGGTGAATTGTGCTGCTATGAACATAGGGGTGCATATATGCTTTCTGATTGGTGTTTCTGGTTTCTTGGGATATATTCCTAGAAGAGGGATCAAGGGGTCAAATGGGAGTTTCATTTTCAGTTTTTTGAGGAAACTCCAGACTGTCTTCCATAGTGGCTGCACCAGTCTGCATTCCCACCAGCAGTGCACAAGTGTTCCTTTTTCTCCACATCCTCTCCAGCACTTGTCGTTTGTTGATTTGTTGATGATAGCCAGTCTGACAGGTGTGAGATGGTACCTCATTGTTGTTTTGATTTGCATCTCTCGGATGATTAGTGACTTTGAGCATGTTTTCATATGTCTCTTGGCTTTCTGAATTTCCTCTTTTGAAAGGTGTCTATTTAGGTCTTTTGCCCATTTTTTGATTGGATTGTTTATCTTCCTTTTGTTAAGTTGTATGAGTTCCCTATAAATTTTGGAGATTAGGCCCTTATCAGATATGAGATTGGCAAATATGTTTTCCCACACAGTGGGTTTTCTCATTGTTTTGTTGATGGTTTCTTTTGCTGTGCAGAAGTTTTTTATTTTGATGTAGTCCCATTTGTTCATTTTCTCTTTTGTTTCAAGTGCCCTAGGAGCTGTATCAGTGAAGAAATTGCTTCGGCATATGTCTGAGATTTTGTTGCCTTTGGATTCTTCTAGAATTTTTATGGTTTCCTGTCGTACATTTAAGTCCTTTATCCATTTTGAGTTTATTTTTGTGTATGGTGTAATTTGGTGGTCTAGTTTCATTTTCTTGCATATATCTGTCCAATTTTCCCAACCCCATTTATTGAAGAGACTATCTTGTACCATTGTATGTTCTTGCCTCCTTTGTCAAATATTAATTGAGCATATTGGATCGAGCCGATTTCTGGGCTCTTTATTCTATTCCATTGATCTACATGCCTGTTCTTGTGCCAGTACCAGGCAGTTTTGAGAACAGTGGCTTTGTAATACATCTTGATATCTGGTATTGCGATCCCACCTACTTTGTTTTTTTTCAGGATTGCTGCAGCTATTCGGGGTCTTTTTTTATTCCAGATGAATTTTTGGAGAGTTCGTTCTAGATCTATGAAGTATGCCGTTGGTATTTTAATGGGAAATGCGTTGAATTTATAGATTGCTTTGGGTAGTATGGACATTTTAATGATGTTGATTCTACCAATCCATGAACACGGTATGTTCTTCCATCTGTTTATGTCTTCCTCTATATCTTTTTTCAACGTCCTGTAGTTTTCTGAGTAGAGGTCTTTTACTTCTTTGGTTAAGTTTATTCCTAGGTAGCTTAATTTCTTTGGTGCGATGGTAAACGGGATTGTTTTTATAATCTCTCTTTCTGAAAGTTCACTATTGGTGTATAGAAATGCCTCAGATTTCTTGGGGTTAATTTTGTATCCTGCTACATTGCCAAATTCATGTATTGAGTCTAGTAGCTTTTTGATGGAGTCTCTAGGGTTTTGTATGTATAATATCATGTCATCTGCAAATAAGGACAGTTTTACTTCCTCTTTTCCAATTTGGATGCCTTTTATTTCTTCTTTTTGCCGAATTGCAATGGCTAACACTTCCAGTACTATGTTGAACAGGAGTGGTGAGAGGGGGCATCCCTGTCTTGTTCCTGTTCTTAGGGGAAATGGTGTTAGTTTTTGTCCATTGAGTATGATGTTGGCTGTGGGCCTGTCATATATGGCTTTTATTATGTTGAGGTATGATCCTTCTACTCCCGCCTTACTGAGAGTTTTTATCAAAAATGGGCATTGAATTTTGTCAAATGCTTTTTTTGCATCAATTGATATGACCATGTGGTTTTTTTCTTTCAATTTGTTTCTGTGATGTATCACGTTTATTGATTTGCAGATATTGTACCATCCTTGCATTCCTGGGATAAATCCTACTTGCTCATGGTGTATGATCTTTCTGATGTACTGCTGGATCCGATTTGCTAAGATTTTGTTGAGGATTTTGGCATCTATGTTCATGAGGGATATTGGCCTGTAATTCTCTTTCATTGTGTTGTCTTTATCTGGTTTTGGTATTAGGGTGATGCTGGCTTCATAGAATGAGCTTGGAAGTGTTCCTTTCTCTTGAATTTTTTGTAGTAGTCTGAGGAGGATAGGTTTTAGTTCTTCCTTGAATGTTTGGTAAAACTCCCCTGTGAAGCCGTCTGGTCCTGGGCTTTTGTTTGCTGGAAGCTTTTTGATGACTGCTTCAATTTCTTCCATAGTTATTGGCCTGTTTAGATTTTTAGATTCTTCCTGATTGAGTTTTGGAATGTTGTATTTTTCTAGGAATTTGTCCATTTCCTCCAGGTTGTCTAGTTTGTTGGAGTAGAGCTGTTCATAGTATTTTTTAATAATCATTTGTATTTCTGTGGGGTCTGTTGTTATTTCGCCTCTATCGTTTCTGATTTTGTTTATTTGGGTCCTCTCTCTTTCCTTCTTGGTGAGTCTGGCTAGAGGTTTGTCAATCTTGTTTATCCTTTCAAAGAACCAGCTCTTGGTTTCATTGATTTTCTGTATTGTTTTTTTGGTCTCTATGTCATTTATTTCTGCTCTAATCTTTATTATCTCCTTCCTTCTGTTCACTCTTGGGTTTTCTTGTTGCTCTCTTTCTAATTCTTTGAGTTGTAGAGTTAGATGATTTACTACCTGTTTTTCTTGTTTTTTGAGATAGGCCTGTAGAGCTATAAACTTCCCTCTCTGGACTGCTTTCATTGTGTCCCATAGGTTTTGGATTGTTGTGTTTTCATTGTCATTAGTTTCCAGGATGTTTTTAATTTCTTCTTTGATCTCATTGGTAACCCAATCAATATTTAATAGCATGCTATTCAGCTTCCAGGTGTTTGAGTATTTTGGGTTGTTTTTATCGTACTTTATTTCTAATATTATGCCATCGTGGTCTGCGAAGATGCTTTTTATGATTTCAATCTTCTTGAATTTGGGGATACTTTGCTTGTGACCCAATATATGGTCTATTTTTGAATATGTCTTATGAGCACATGAGTAGAATGTATATTCCCTGGCTTTGGGGTGAAGTGTTCTGAAGATGTCTATTAAGTCCATCTGATCTAGTGAGTCATTTAGGATTGCTGTATCTTTGCTGATTGTTTGTCTAGAGGACTTATCCAGTGCTGTCAGTGGTGTATTAAAGTCCCCTACTATGATTGTATTGTTGTCGATCTCTTCTTTGATATCTTCCAGGAGTTTTTTTATGAATTTGGGTGCTCCTGCATTGGGTGCATATATGTTTACCAGGGTTATATCTTCTTGTTGTATTGATCCCTTTAGTATTATGAAGTGGCCTTCCTTATCTCTTGTTATGGCCTTCACTTTGAGGTCTAATTTGTCTGATATAAGTATTTCTACCCCAGCTTTCTTTTCCTTTCCATTTGCCTGAAAGATATTTTTCCATCTTTCACTTTCAGTCTGTGTGAGTCCATTCTAATGAGGTGGGTTTCTTGTAGACAGCAGATGTATGGGTCATGTTTTTTTTATCCATTCATCCACTTGATGTCTTTTGGTTGGAGCATTTAGTCCGTTTATGTTTAAAGTTATTATTGAAAGGTACTTGTTTGTAGCCATTTCTTTTTTTGTGTGGCTGTTTTCTTTCTGAGCTTTTGATTTCTTCTTTTTATACCAGTCCCTTTAGCATTCCTTGCAATGCTGGCTTGGTGGTGATAAACTCCCTTAGCCTTTTTTTTGTCTGTGAAGCTTCTTATTTCCCCTTCAAGTTTGAATGATAGCCTTGCTGGATAGAGTATTCTTGGATTCAGTCCTTTGCTTTGCATCACTTTGTAAATGTCCATCCATTCTTTTCTGGCCTGATGTGTTTCTGTTGAGAAATCATTTGATAATCTAATGGGAGATCCCTTGTATGTAACTTTCCATCTCTCTCTTGCAGCCTGTAAGATTCTCTCTTTGTCCTGAACATTTGCCATGGTAATTATGATGTGTCTTGGTGTGGGTCTTTTCGGGTTCACCTTGTTTGGGACTCTCTGGGCTTGTGTGACTTTTTTCTACCCCACCTCAGGGAAGTTTTCTGATATTATTTCTTCGAATAGGTTTTCTAATCCTTGTTCATCTTTCTGTTGTTCTGGCACCCCTATTATTCGTATGTTGTTTCGTTTCATGTTGTCCCGAAGCTACCTTAGGCTCTCCTCCTGTCTTTTAATTTTTTTCTCCAATTGCAGTACATTTTGGGTGTGTTTTGCTTCCTTGTCTTCTAATTCACTAATTCGGTCCTCCGCTTCTCCTAGTTTACTGTTGATACTTTCAATGGTGTTTTTTATTGCAGCTATATCACTCTTCATTTCTTCTTGGGTCTTACTTAAGTTGTTGATTTTTTCATCTGTTTCTTCTAGCTTCTTCCATATGTTATTGATTTTTTCATCTGTTTCTTCTTGCTTCTTGCATAGGTAGTTGACTTTTTCATCTGTTTCTTCTTGCTTCTTGTAGAAGTTGTTGATTTTTTTCCTCCATCTGGTTTATGCACTCTAGGACCCTTATTCTGAATTCTTTTTCTATCATGTTGCATGCCTCTGTATTACTTAGCTGCTTTTCTGGAGAGTCCTCCTTGTCTTTCTTTTGGGGGTTTGTCTACCCATGTTTGATCTCACTGACATATCTAGACGTTGAGTCGTTCAGTGGCTGCTCCCTGTGTGGCAGTGACTCCTTGGTCTGTGGTTGTTCTTCGGGCGGTTGTGGTAGCAGCTGCTCCTCAGTTGGCAGCAGCTCCTCTGGTGGGTGCTGTTCACAGCTGTGGTGGCTCTTCTGGCTGGTGGGGGGAGGCTTCACGTTCAGCTGCTGTTCCTCAGCAGAGGGTGTGGTGCTCTGGAGGTTGCTGTTGCTTGGATCTGCTGCGTTGATTTAAAGGCACAAAATACAACACAACAAGGCACCACGTACCAGGCACTGAAGGTTAGGAAGATGGAAAACACTGGTGCCAGGCCTGTCTTCAATGAATTAGCACATGAAAAGATCAGCTTAGTCCTGGAGACAAACTGTCACTCCATGCTTCTGGGAAAGGCTCTCTAATGGGCTGAAGACCTCCTAATCTCGTCCCCACTACACCTCCTCCTGTCAGCTGGCCCTTGAAGCTGTATCACTCTCAGGTGAAAGGACTTGCCAGTGTTACTTTAATAAGGGTTCCATTTCTCTAACCTGATTTCCAGAATGGCCCCTAATGCAGGGGCTGAAGGTGACAATTCAACCTTTGCCATTTTAATTATGATGTGTTTAGTGTGGGCTCTTCGGTTTCATCTTGATTGGGACTCTCTGGGCTTTCTGAACCTGTGTGACTTTTTTCTTCCTCAGGTTAGGGAATTTATCAGACATTATTTCTTCAAACGGGTCCCTTGTTCACCCTCTTCTCCTTTTGGAACCCCTGTGATATAGATATTGTTCAACTTGATGTTGGCCCACATGTCCATTAGATTTTTCTCATTTTTAAAAAATTCTCTTTTCTTTTTGTGCTCTGCTTGGGTGCTTACTGTTATCTTGACCCCTAAATTGCTGATTGAATCCTCTGATTCATCTAACCTGCTATTGATGTCTTCTAGTGTATTCTTTATTTCAGATATAGTATTCTTCCTTTCTGACTAGTTCTTCTTATGGTTTCTCTGTCCTTTTAAGTGCTTACTATCTCTTCATTTAAATTCTCATTGAGATCATTCATTCTTCCTCTAAGGTCCTTGAGTGCTGGGGTCCGATCCCAGCAGAACCTGGCAAAAGATCCTGGACCGGACCTGGCTACAGAACTTGGTTGGAGAACCTGGCCAGAATCTGGCTGAAGAGCCTGGCTACAGAATCTGGTGACTGTACCTGGCTGGGGAACCTGGCTGGAGAACCTAGGAAGAGAACATGGACACAGAACCTGGCTGGAGATCCTGAACAGAACTTCGCTGGAGATCCAGACCAGAACTTGGCTGGAGATCCTGGCTAGAGATCCTGGCTAGGCTGCTGATCAACTGAACGCTGTCTCCGTGTCATTCCTTCTTCGCCGACTCCGTCCACACCTTTGGGAACCCCTGGACCTGCTGGGGTTGGACGCCAGCATCTGGTGCCCGAACAGGGACCCCTAGGTAAGCCCCACTCTCGGGATGGATAGTACTCCACCGTAGGAAGAGGGTGGATAGTCTTAGCCAAATCCGTCCACACCTTTGGAAACCCCTGGAACAGGATTCCCCTAGGTAAACCCCCCACCCCCGCCATTGAAAACCCCTTGGGATGGATAGGACTCCACCAGGGTACTGCAGACCCCCCTATAGAGGATAAGTAGGGTAAGAAGGTGGATAGTACAGAACTTAGGTTGAGAAGATGTGCCATACTGAGTCCAAAGAAAGAAGACTCTGTATTGATCTTTAGATTAAGAAGATGTGCCATACTGAGTCTAAAGATATAAGACGCTTTATTGATCTTTTAACACATATGCTTGCTAGGAGAGGAATTAAGGTTAGTCCCAGTCAGACAGAACGTTTTATACAAGAAGTATGGCCATGCTTTTCTGAGGGAGGAAAGGTAAATGTAAAGGCATGGGAGGAGGTAGACCCAAGGAGCCTTATCCTTAACCCCACTGTAGCCTTTCCACCCCGGGAAAGTGCAGGATTGGCAAGCTCTCCCTGGGGTGATAGATCAGGACTCAGGTAATAGCGGAAAGCGCCAATCCTACTCTTAAAATGGATACAAGAGAGCATTTGGGGTTTTTCTTTTTAATGCCTGCTTTTAAAAAATAAAAAAGGGAGAATTTGCCGGGAGCCAGTCCATCCTTGCTGTTTCAAGGGACCTGGCATATATGGCATACTGTTCTTAATATGTTTGCTCACCTTCTTGGCACTATGTGTTTTAACCAAGGTCACCTCTCTGAGAAAGGTTGTTTCCCCAGGTAGGGATTTTCCCCTGAAGTTAGGGAGGGAATAAAACCCCTTAACTAAGTGCCAGGCGGGTAATTAATCATTTTAAGTACGAACAATCATGCTTAAGCTACATAATCTTTACTCCCTGGAATGGAGATAAGAAACGCCCTAACCTTTGGAATAGAGATTGATAGGATTGGAATCAACTGGTATAAATACAGATGTAACAAGACAACAGGACACAGAACATAGACACAGAACCTAGACACAGAACCTAGAGACAGAAGAACTTCGCTGGAGAGAACATGGCAAAAGATCCTGGACAGAAACTGGCCACAGAACCTAGAGACAGAACCTGGCTACAGAACCTGGATAGAACATGGCAAGAGAACCTGATTAGAACCTGGGGACTGTCCCTGGCTGGAGAACCTGGAGAACCTGGCTGGAGAACCTAGCAAGAGAACATGGACACAGAACCTGGCTGGAGCTCCTAACCAGAACTTCGCTGGAGATCCTGAACAGAACTTCGCTGGAGATCCAGACCAGACCTTGGCTGGAGATCCTGGCTAGAGATCCTGGCTAGGCTGCTGATCAACTGAACGCTGTCTCCGTGTCATTCCTTCTTCGCCGACTCCGTCTACACCTTTGGGAACCCCTGGACCTGCTGGGGTGGGACCGCAGCACTTGAGCATGCTTATAACCACCGTTTTAAACTCTGCACCTGGTAACTTGATTGCCTCCATTTCATTTAATTCTTTTTCTGGGTATTTCTCTATTCTTGCATTTGGGGCTTATTTCTTTGTCTTCCCATTTTGAACTGCCTTTTTGTGTTTGACTCTGTATATTAGGTAGATCTGCTATGACTTCCTAAGCTTGTTCTGATTTAGTTACCTTGTGGGTCTCAGTGGCACAATCTTCTAGATCACCTGAGCTAGGTGCCCCAGAAATGTTTCTTTTGGTGTGGGTTATGTGCCCTCTCCTGCTGTAGTTGAGTCTTGAATGCTTTTGGCCCATTCACGGGTTGAGTTTACCATCAGGTTGTGTGACTATAAGAATAGACCTAATTCACTATATATTAGTCCCTGTTCAGGCACTGCCCCTTGAGACATCGTTGTTCCCAGCCTGCTTGGTGGCTTCCAGAACCTTTGGCTGTGTCATTCGTATGGCTAGCTGGGTTGAACTCCGGTGAGGTTTAAGCTCACCAATGGTTGTGTTTGTTTTGGGCCCACTTGTAGGGGGTTCCCATGTAGGTCTGTGTAATACATTGTGTGTAACCAGCCTCGGGCTACTTGTTTGGAGCTTTCATGCTATTCACTGATTGTGGCTGTGTCTACTAGGCCTGAGTGTGGGTGGGAGAGGCCAAGCTGTGTACAATGGTCAGTTTCCTGTTGCTCTGAGCTGGGGGCAGATCAATAAAATATCCAAGGCTCTCTGAGGTTGGTGTCCACCTGTTGGCTACTCTACCACCTCCTGAGGTTGCCTGGATTTCCTCCAGAGCCTTTTGAAGAAAGACTATAGAGGGGGAAAAAGCTGCCCACACCCCTCTGCCCCTTCAGCATGGCATCAGCTTAGTAGGGTGGGGAAACTGGGGTGGGAGGACAAGGCTAGTGAATCCCCTTCTTGGGGGCAGCATGGTCAAGTACTCGATGAGGAGAATGTGGCCTCTACTCCAGAGCCATACCACTTAGTCTCCACTAGAGTCTTCAACTCCAGCTCTTCCAGGAGGATCACTTCACCAGATCAGGTTGTGTGCATCCAGCTGGTCCCACCGCAAGAGCAAGTTCAGCAGGGCAGGACCACCAAGACTTGGGAAAACAGAACAAGAAAGTCTTTCATTGCAGATGGCACTGGCCAAGCATGTGGGAGAGGAGGAAGCTCTTGAGAGATATTCTCTTCCTTCCATCAAATCGAACTCAGCAGCATGGGGCTACCAGGACTTTGGATAACAAATCAAGATAGTCTTCCATTGTCGGTAGAGCTGGTCAAGCCCTCAGGAGTGGAGCAAGCTCAATGTCTCCCATTAGATGCTTAGCATTGCTTTCTTGAGCCATGGACTGCCTCCAAAGGTCCCAGCTCTGAGCAGTGTTCCCCTTTTCCCACTGAGCTGAGCTCAGCTGGATGGGGCCACCAGGACTTGGTAAAACATATCAAGACAGTCTTACATTGGGGGTGGTACTGGCCAAGCCAGCAACTGCAGAGGAATGAATGGGCCCCATTCCAAAGCCTCACAGCTCAATGTCTGTCTGAGTGCCTGCCTATAGTTTTTAAGGAAAAAAAGCAAACCAAAGCTCCCTAAGTGCAGACAATAATCCTTTCTGCTGGACTCAAACTTTGGGGGTACTGTCACCAGTATTTGGAGGATTGGATTAATGCACTCCCAACACCAGTGTTATAAGAATAGCAATGCCCAACCCTGGAAAGATGATGCTTTAGGGAGGTGTGCGATGCTGACTCAGGACTGGGACTGCAGTCGTCAGTCCTCCAGATCTCTCTCCAAGGCCATGTCACCAAGATCTTCCCTGTATTATTCCCATATGCCCTGAGCATCCCTCTACCTGAGCCCCAGGTGAGTGCCTGAGAACAAGCTCCTATGTGTTGGCTCTTTAAGAGAGCACCTGGGATTCAGGCATACTCCCTCCAGATGCTATGCCAAGTCCATTTCCTGGCCCTGGTGCTCTGGATTGGAGGTCCTGTTGTGGTGTTAAGACCCCATGGTTCTCAGTGGGGACTTTTGCAGCTGAGATAACTCTCCAGCTTCTGCAGGGCCAACCGTTACTGTGTCTCTGCCCTTCTTACCAGCCTCTATGTTGCTTCTTCTAGAAATCCTTTAATATAATACTCCTCTTCAGCTGTACTTCAGTTGGTCATTCTGCTTTATTGAATCCGGTTTGTCCCAGGGAGGAAGTGAGTGTAGCTTACACCTACTCTACAGCTATCTTGAAAAAAACAAAACACTCCTCTTTATATTCACTCTATTCCTATCCAACCAGAACTTACCCTGGATTCTACTACCTTTATCTATGCTTTCTTCTTTTTCCTTGTCATGGCCCAAATCAAATGCTATTTCCTCAACAAATCCTTTCCTTCTACCACATCTCTTCACCTACACTCAAAGACCAGCCAAAAGTTCTCTCCCTTTTCTGAATTACCACAGCAATAGGTGTAGCCTGTATATAGTTATTTGAGTGGGGGGTTATAACCACAACTACTAATTTACATCCTTGAGGACAGGTACCCAAACTTCTTTCATAGTCCTACCTAGCAGGTTGAGGTGCTCATGATAGGGATTCAGTTGTGTAAGGAATGAATATTAGTGAAAATTAAGAATGAAAGTTTGAGAAGAGATAAGTTAAAGAACTTATGTACTTACATTCATAACCCACGGACATGGGCAATAGGGTAGTAAAGACCTGGAGGTTGGGTAGGGTCTGTGAGGAAGGTGTAAAAGGGTGGGGGAAATGGGAGATATCTGTAATACTATCAGATTATATTTTTGGAATATATTTAATAAAAATACCATCAAAATATATTTTTATAACATATTAAATAGATTTTTTTAAAAAAATAATGAAAGGTAAAGCAAGGCTGGTGAGGGGTTTTTATTTGATGAGAAAAGTTCACAGAGGATTTTGATCACAGGAAAGCCATCACAAAAGTTGTGTTTTTAGGATAATGAAGATTCAAAATAAATGATAAAGAAAGCTGTGTTAGATGAAAATCTCCCTATGGTATACATTAGCTCTGTGACTTTGGGCAGGACACTTCCTAAATAATAGCTTTATTGGGATATAATTTATATACTACAAAGTGTAAAAGTTCAATGTTTTAAAATAAATTCAGTGTCTTGAAACCTTCACCACTATCTAATTCCAGAATATCCTTTTTATATATTTTATTGATTTTTTTACAGAGAGGAAGGGAGAGGGATAGACAGTTAGAAACATGGATCAGCTGCCTTCTGCACACCCCCTACTGGGTATGTGCCCACAACCAAGGTACATGCCCTTGATCAGATGCTAACCTGGGACCCTTGAGTCCACAGGCCGACGCTCTATCCACTGAGCAAAACTGGTTAGGGCAAATTCCAGAATATCTTAATTACTATGAAAAGAACTCTGATATGCATTAGTCATGACTCCCTGATTTCCAAAAACTGCCATCCTATTTTATGTTAGACAAGTTCCTCACCTTTCTGTCAGTCTTTTAGTTTGTAAACTGGGGATAATAATAGTACCTACTTTATACGGTTCTTGTAAAAATTGAATGAATTAATTCATATAAAGTGTTTGGGAACGTGCCTGACACATAGCATTCAATAAATGTCAATCATAATGAGAGCATCATATAGAAGTACTTTAAAGCCCTATATTCAGTGATATTTATAATCTAATATTTATGACATGACCTTTGGTTTGCATGATTTGAGTAAGTCAAGGATATGTTTGGCCCTAAAGTGAGTAACTCTCTACAAATTAGACTGGAATGGAAATTTTCACATAATAAACTGTGGTACACAATGTCCCTAGGTGGATATAAGAGTAGATATTGGCTTTTACAATGCATTTAACATTGTGCAAAGTAAATCCCTTCATAAGTAGTTAAACAGAAATCATGTAGACTGCTTGGGATATCGGTTTTGTGGGAAACCAGTGCAATGACATTGCATCATTTATTTTTTCCTTAGGAGTATGTATCTCTCTGTACCTAGGTTTAGCTTATTAGAAATAACTAGGAGAGTTATACATATCCATACTGTCATCCATGCTGTGTCTCCAGTCCCCTGAGACACAGTCTGATCCCTGATGACATAGGGTTTGAGGGAAGTTGAATTGGGTTGGCTGCTGGCAAAGCATTCTGCCTGCTTTCAGTCTTCTCAAAGCTTGAGCTCAGGGAGATAATTACTGAAACTGCTGTAGTCAGGAGTAGACTTGAAACCAGGGCAACCAACTCCATTATGACAGTCTGAAAAGGAAACAGCAATTTCTCTTAGAATCAGAGGATCAAGGGGCTTGCAAGGGCCCTCAACAAGCCATCCATTCAGTCCCTACCCTCTAGGTAGGCCTATAGTGAAATCATTTAAGACAAACTAGTGAGTAGCCCCACCCCTGTACTGGCTACTATTTAGCCCATTTCTTAACACAGGGGAGATGGACTTTAGGACACTTGAACATTTAAATAGAGAGAGGATAAAGCCCTAGATAAGAAATCTTCCCTCCTCAAAGCCTTCACCCCCCAGCAGGGATAACCTAAGAAACAAAAAGGCTGGGAGAAAAAGCGAAATAGCAACAGATCCCTTGTGCAGGCCAAGTGTTGCTTAGCAGAGCAACCTGGGTATTGGATGTAGGCATAGCCATGTGGAAGAAGTAGAATGAGTAAGTCAAAGGCAAGGAAAACTAGCAGGAGCCTTGTAGAAGGCTCTCATTCTCTTATTACTATTTGAGACATTGTGATGAAATGATTTTCTGTTTGCTGCTGCCAATAATGAAAAATAATTTATGAAGCCAAAAACTGATAAGTACTGGTTAGAGCCTAATGTAAACCCTGAAAAATTGCATTAGTTTATTTTAAAATTTAAGATTGTGTTCTCTATGTCCTTGTTCTCCTCTCCCAAATTCTGTTCTCTAGTTGGCCCCTGTGTCATTCCTCTCCATCAGAAAGTTCTTTTATCCATTATGTTTAAAAACCAGTCTTTCATTCCCCCTCCTCATCTTTAAAATGTGTGGTCTTTATAGTACAGATCCAACTAAATACAAGGTAGAAATCAAGCTGGTTGAACTAATTCAAGCTCATGTAGGGATAATTGTGAGCTCTTGAATGATCTCAGGACACTGCTCTTTAAAAGAAGATAAGGTTTATTCAAATTAATTTCTGATCCTGGAAAAATTTTAAACTAAATGATATGATGAATTTTTAGAGGGAAAGTTTGGGGAGGGAGAGGAATCTCTTGGTGCCCTTTAGATCACACACTACTTTGCTGCATTGCTTTGACTACATTCTAATTGTACTGTCGTCCAGGACAGGGAATATGATCAGAACCTTAAAAACGCACCAATGCAGAAGCATAAGGTCTTGAAGCATTAGATGTTAAATGAAAGTGAGAATCATAGCATTAGATGTTATTTTATTGAATCTCAGTAAAACTACCCATTTGGTGTCTTCCTGGAGGAAGCCTCCTCTCTGTGTGTTACATCTTCAGAGCAGTCTGGTTAAGACCAATGATTATCTGTCTTATTTTGGAATTTCCTTGCAGAGATAACAGTAAGTAAGAGATGAATGAGAAGATAAGCATCAAGGTGAGATAGTCTAAACCAAGCATGTCAAACTCAAAGGCTAACATGGGCCAAATAAACAAGGTTTAAGTTTATGTGGGTCCCCAAAGAACAAAAGCTTCAATTTTCATAGAAATGTAGGCTTATTTTGATAGAGACATGCTGAATACAAAGGGCTGAAATAAATGAGTAATCATTAACATAAAATAATAGAACATTTTTTTAAAATTAATACTTATTCTTGAACATTAACTTACCAGACACTGAATAACTACACAAATTAATAAGTGTAATGCAAATAAACCTATTTTCTTGTTCTCCGATAGGGAAATATTTCCTGTTGCGCACACAAACAAGTCAGTCCAAGACTAATGATGTTGCAATCGGCTGCTAAAATATTCGCTGCTAGTATTAGTGGAGAGAAATGGTGCTCCTGTGCATAAGGCACTTAAGGGAAATGAATGTAACATGATTATAGTAATCAGTCATTAGCAAGCATTGTAGTTGGTTATTAATAATTAGGTATAACAGAGTATTATAAAAATTAATTTATGAAATTTTTATTAAAATGTTTATTACATACCATTATATTGGTTGGGCCACAAAAACATTCATTGTGGGCTGCATGGGCCTGTGGGCCGCGAGTTTGACATGCTTGCTCTAAACTAATGGAGAAAGAAAAAGTCCCTTGGTATACATCAGCCTCAGCAAACTGAGTAGCTGGTGTTTTTCTTGCACTCCCAATTTGCCAGTTGGTGAAATTCAGCACTGAGTTAATACACACAATTGTGAGTAGTGCATGCCCTGTTTCACAAGCAAACTCACTGCAGACAATGAGCAACAGATTCTGCAGTGAGGTTCCACCTAGTTGGCCTGTAACTTATTTGCAGATGCATGGCTCTGCTGGATATTTAAAAAACAAAACAAGCAAACAACCAAAAAAAAAAAAAACAACGCTCTTTATTCTAAGCTTTTTCCTTGGGGGTTTCCATCCCATCACCAGGATCATCCTCCGCCTCCAGCACAAAGACACACTTTGCAGTTTGCAGGGCTGTTAACTATACCTAAAGTTAAGCATCACAATCACTTTGATTGACAGAACAGCCAAATGAGACTCAAGAGAACAGGAAAGTTTTCTATGTACACTGTACATCGTACAGTACATTGTACAGTATCATGTCATCTGTGAATAAAGACAATTTTACTTCCTCCTTTCCAATTTGGATGCCTTTTATTTCTTCTTCTTGTCTGATTGCAATGGCTAGCAATTCCAGTACTATGATGAACAAGAGTGATGAAAGTGGGCATCCATGTCTTGTTCCTGTTTTTATGGGAAATAGTTTTAGCTTTTGTCCATTGAGTATGATGTTGACTATAGGTCTGTCATACAGAGCTTTAATTACGTTGAGGTATGATCCCCCTATTCCCACTTTTTTGAGAGTTTTTATAAAAAAAGGGGTGTTGGATTTTGTCGAATGCTTTTTCTGCATCTATTGATATGATCATGTGGTTTTTATGTTTCAGTTTGTTTATGGGATGTATCACATTTATTGATTTGCGGTTATTGTACCAGCCTTGCATCCCTGGAATAATTCCCTCTTGGTCATGATGTATGATCTTTCTAATGTATTGCTGGATCTGACTTGCTAGAATTTTGTTGAGCATTTTATCATCTATGTTCATCAGGGATATTGGCCTGTAATTATCTTTCTTTGTAGTGTCTTTATATAGTTTTGGGATTAGGCTAATGCTGGCCTCACAGAAAGAGCTTCGCAGTGTTCCTTCTTTCTGAAATTTTTGAAATAGTTTGAGGAGGATAGGTGTTAGTTCTTTGAATGTTTGGTCACACTCCCCTGTGAAGCCATCTGTTCCAGGGCTTTGTTTGCTTGCAGTGGTTTTTTTTTATTATTATTACTGCTTCAATTAAAGACTCTATCAGAAAAATACTTGATTTAATATATGAATTTGGCAATGTAGTAGGATATAAAATTAATACCCAGAAATTCCTGACATTTTTATACACCAGTAATGAACTCTCAGAAAGGGAAATCAAACAAACAACACCATTTGCTATTGCAACAAAAAAAATTAGGTACTTAGGCATAAACTTAACCAAGGATAAAAGGCCTGCATTTGGAAACCTACAAGACATTAAAAAAAAGAGATAGAGGAAGATATACACATGTGGAAGAATATACCGTGTTCAAGGATTGGTAGAATCAACATCATTAAAATGTCCTTACTACCCAAGGCAATCTACAGATTCAATGCAATCTCTATAAAAATACCAACAGCCTATTTCACAGAGGTAGAAATAATTCTCCAAAAATATATACGGAATAAAAAAAACTGCTAATAGCTATAGAAATATTGAGAAAGAAAGTTGGAGGAATCACAATGCCATATTTCAAGTTATATTACAAAGCCACTGTACTCAAAATATGCACATCAACAGGTGTATAGACCAATGGAACAGAACAGAGAACCCAGAAATAGACCAATGCCATTATGCTCAATTAATATTTGACATACAAGGCAAGAGCATACACTGGAATCAAGACAGTCTCTTCCATAAATGGTGTTGGGAAAATTGGACATATACATGCAAAAAAATGAAATTTGACCACCAACTTTCACCATACACAAAAATAAACCAAAATGGTTAAAAGACTTAAATGGAAGTTGGGAAACCATAAAAATTGTAGAAGAAACCATTGGTAGCAAAATCTCAATCATCTCTTGTAGCAACATGTTTATGAATACATCTCCTAGGACAATGGAAATTAAGGAGAAAATAAACAAATGGGAGCTTCTGCACAGCAAAAGAAACCATCAAAATAAATAGTTTCTGCACAACAAAAGAAACCATCAATAAAATAACAAGAGTGCCCACTCCATGGGAGAACATATTTGCCAATGATACATCTGATAAGGGGTTAACCTCCAAAATCTTCAGGGAGCTCATACAACTTAACAAAAGGAAGATAAACATTCCAATTAAAAAATGTCAAAAGACCTAAATAGACTCTTTTCCAAAATGGAAATGCAGATGGCCAAAAGGCATATGAAAACGTGCTCAAAGTCACTGAGCATCTGAGAGGTGGAAATCAAAATGACAATGAGATGCCACCTGTAAGAATGGCAATTATATAATTTATGAAGTGATCCCCCAATTAATCCAGTACCCACCTGGCACCACACATAGTTATTACAATATTATTGACTATATTCCCTATGCTGTACTTTATATCCTGTGACTATTTTGTAACTACCAATTTGTAGTTCTTAATCCCTTCACTTTTTTCATCCAGTCCCCAATCCCCTCTAATCTGGCAACTATCAGTCTCTTCTCTGTGTCTTTGTGTCTTCTTCTGTTTTATTTGTTTATTTACTTAGTTCTCTGGATTCCACATAAAAGTGAAATCTTATGGTATTAGTCTTTCTTTGTCTGACTTATTTCACTTAGCATAATACCCTGTTGGTCTATCCATGTTTTCACAATAGAAACAATTCATTATTTTTTATGGTCAAGTAATAACCCATTGTACATATGTACCACTTTTTTTAATACTTAGAATGTTTTATTTACTCTAGGTAGGCTGGGAACAATTACTTACATTTATACTTTTTAAGATATTTCACTTTATTGAAAAATAGATAATTTTTACATTATAGACTTGTGACTTTCATGTGTTTGCTGCTTTAGGTTGAGAAAACATCCAGCTCTTTCCTGCAATGTGTTTCAGTATTACAACTTATCAACAAAAGGTGTATGACCCAAATTTCCACTTGCTGCCATTGACTTCTGGCCAGAAACAATCTTCTTTGCAGCATTTATGACATAGGTGTCAGCTACTGAGTCAATCTGCTAAAGGACTGTGGATGGTGGCATGTACAAACCAGTAACAAGAGCTTGAGAACTGACTTCATCCAGGAATCCCTCAGAAGACTCCAATGACTTTAGGTACCTAGGTTTCAGCTTGTTCTTAGCAGCCTGGACATCTGTACTGGAAAGGTTTCCTTGAGCAATTGCTTTTACTTGGTTGTAGGCAGCCTTGATAACATCTCTGGCAGCTGCAGCTGGAGATAATGTAAATCCCAGAGTGCAGAATCTAAGTAGCTGGCATTAAAAGGGGAAATGTCAAATGGCTGGTGAAGCCCCTTGGCAGAAACTTGGTTCAGAGGGCTGGTGGCATTGCTGCCTCTCTTGACATGTGGCCCAGCACCCAGAACATGCTAGAGAACATTAAGTGCATTTCCTTCTGCCCTTCCTGAGGTAGCACTTTCTGCTGCAAAGCAGCATGGAGGAGACTGTCTCCATTCTGTTCTCAAATTTTACCTCCATGGTATCTGGCCTTTGCACCAGGTAAACTAAGCCTACACCTCATGTTCAGTACCTGTTCAGCAACTTGCTTCAGAACAAGATGACTCACACCAACTCTTATCAGAGCCATTCCTTCACTTGTAAAATGGTTCTGAACATAGTAATGTAACTCATCTGTTGTCACTTTTCCAATCCTATAATCAGGACAATACAAGGAGTTAGCCAAGGCATGTCGGTAAGCTGCAGGATGCAAATTTCAATGATATGAGCCTGTGGATTCTGAAAAGCCACAGCTGTCAATCCTCATCTGAGACAGAAGGGCAGCTACCTCCCAACAATGAAATTCAAGTGCTGTGGTGACATTGAGTAGGAACTCCATTAGAATATTGATGTCATCCTGCAGGCATTCCACAGTGTAGGCCATGTTTTCCCTTGTTGAAGTCACAATTTACCACCACCTGCTTCAATTCCATGTGTTATCTTGAAAGATGATGCTCCTTTTGTAGTCAGACTGGATGCAAGATGAAGCAAACGAGAGGTTCCTAAGTTGTTAGAGTCCTTGTACCTACTGCCTACTTTAATGAACAAACCAATTCTTGATGAAGGAGCATAGTTTTCCAGAGAAGCAATCACTAAACCATTTGGTAATTTGGTAAACCCAAGGTCCTGAGGATGTGGAAGCACTCCTTCGAGGGTAGTCATGGCCTTCACTTTGGGAGCAACTTTGAGGGAATAAAATCTCAAGAAAGACCTGGCTCCATTTAGCAGCTGCATGGCCCAGAATTGCTCTGACCTACTGCCACTGCCAATGTAAAGGAAAGCAAGATTGTTGTGGACCTGTATCCACTCATCTATTGATGGGCATTTGGGTTGCTTCCATATTTTCCTTCTTGTAAATAATGTTATAGTGAACATAGGGTTGCATTTATCTTTTCAAATTAGTGTTTTGGGTTTCTTTGGATACCAGTATATACCCAGAAGTGAAATCACTGGGTCATAAAGTAGCTCTGTTTATATATTTTTTTAGGAACCTCCATACAATTTTCTATAGTGGATGCATCACCTTGCAATTCCACCAATAGTGTTCCAGGGTTCCTTTTCTCAACAACCTCACCAATACTTTTTATTTGCTGAGTTAATGATGATAGTCATTCTGACAGGTATGAGGTGATTTCTCATTGTGGTTTTAATTTGCATGTCTCTGATGATTACTGACATTGATTATCTTTTCATGTGTCTATTGGCCATCTGTATGTCCTCTTTGGAAAAGTGTTCGGGCCCTCTGCCCGTGTTTTAATAGCATTGTGGTTTTTGTGTGTGCTGCTTATGTGTGTGTTGAGTTGTATGAGTTATTTTAAAAAAATAAATTTTTGATATTAACCCCTCATCAGATGTATCATCTTCTTCCATTCAGTAGGTTGCCTTTTCTTTCTTTTTTTTTTTTTGGTGGATTCTTTTGTGTGCAAAAGCTTTTTAGTTTGTTGTGGTCCCATTTGTTTATTTTTTCTTTCGTTTCCCTTGCCATAGAATATATAATAAAAAATACCACTAAGAGAAATGTCCAAAATGTTACTGCCTATGTTTTCTTCTAGAAATTTTATAGGTTTTGTTAGTCTTATATTTAATCCATTTTGAGTTTATATTTTTATACGGTGTATGAAGGTGGTCTAGTTTCATTTTTTTGGATGTATTTGTCCAACTTTTCCAACACCATTTGTTGAATAGACTGTCTTTACCCAATTGTATCTTCTTGCATTCTTTGTCAAATATTAATTGTCCATAAATGTATCCCAGTGCCATGCTGTTTTGATTACTATGGCCTTGCAATATAGTTTGATATCAGGTAGCATAATATCTTCAACTTTGCTCTTTTTTCTTTTTTGTTACTGTTAATCCTCACCTGAGGATATTTTTCCCATTGATTCTCTTTTAAAGAGAATGGGAGGGGTAGAGACAGACAGAAATATTGATGTGAAAGAGACACATAAATTGGTTGCCTCCCGCACATGTCCCAACCAGGGCCAGGGATCGAGCTACAACAGAGACATATACCCCTGACCAGAAACAAACCCATGACCCTTCAGTCCATGGGCCCACACTCTAACCACTGGGCAAACTAGTTAGGGCTGTTTTTTTATTCTTAAGATTGCTGTGGCTATTTGGGGTCTTTTGTGGTTCCATATAAATTTTAGGATTATCAGTTCTAGTTCTGTGAAAAACACCAATCTGTGAATCAATAGATTGCTTTGGGTAGTATGGGTATTTTAACAATAATATCGTTAGTTATAACTAAACTATTCCAGGCCTCTTGTTGGTCTTTTTGTCAACTTTCAAGGCAGTGAATTGAAACAGATAGGTTGAAAGATTTGGTTTTAGACCTATATTTGCTTTTTACTAGTTTTGTGGACCTGGAAAACTTACTGGCCCCTCAGAGTTTGTTTCCTCATCTATAAAATAGGATAATCTATTTCCTGGACAGATCATATTTTTCTGGTGAGGACAAGTAATATATTGAAAAACCCATATGTAAGTTAATTGCTACTTTTCTAAAATCTTATACATATATAAAGTTGTTTTTAAAGATCCATTTCAACAACAAAACAAAATGCTGATCCATCCTTCACACTGCTTTTTAAATTCTGTGTCTACCTTTTATATAATGATGCCCTCTGCTGTTCTCTTGTATATCTTTCAGACCATACAGGAGACATAGTCTATCTTCATTCTACCCAAGACTATTAGAATGGGAATGATACATGGCTATCAGTCTTATTTTAATGTGTCTGTCCAACTTTATTTTAAAGATGAGAGCAAAATATGGACATAATGGTGAACTGCCTAAAATCAGTCAAATCAAGACCAGAACCTAGACTTCTAGACTTCAAAATCACTGTCCTTTAGTTAGAATGACAATATAGAACTATTAAAAACTAGGGAGTTTTATTTAAATATCCAAATAGACTTTATTATTATGCCCCAACACTTATTCTTTCTCCTAAATTTATTATCAACATTAAAAGGTTATTGGTGGCATCTACCCAGTTACCCAAGACAGAAACCTGTTAGTTTTAATTTTGCCTTCTCCTTTACCCACCACATTAAATGTTATGTACTCTCTCTATTATGACTTTAAATATTCTACCTTCTAAATACATTTCTACCATCTAAATCTAGTAATTCTTCCTTCTAAATCTATTTCACCCTCTTCTTTATTTGGACTGCCATCACTTAAGCCTTCATCTTTCTTTAGCCAGTGTTATATCAAAAGCCTCCTAAGTTTTTTAACTTAGGTTAACTTAGCCTACATTCATTCTTCATTCAATAAAAATTTTGCTTAAATCCTTACAATGATCAAGGCAATATGCTAGACATGGAGAATTAAAATAGAAACAGATATTGTGTTCTCAAAGACTCTAGTAAAGATAAATATGTAAACAAATATGAAATTTTGGTTCCACCAAAATAACTGATTGATGAGACAAAGCTGAGTTTATTCTTTCCACTGTAAAGGAAAGTATTAACTCAGCATAGACTTAGTAGCATTTTTAAGGAGTGAAGGTGAAGTCAGGATATCTATAAAATTTTGAAGTCTTTTTTTAAGGCAAGGCTTTAAATGGGGGAGGAGAATTGACTATAATCGAGTAAGAATCATGTTCCAATAGTTTAAGATTGATTGACCTAGCAGGTGAGGATTTTGGAGAGAGAGTTCCAAAGAGGTTTTGGCTGTAAATTATTGGTTGATGTTTTCTGTTGCGAAGATGGTGGCTCCTTCAGTAAGTTCCTGGGATGTAACAATAAAGTTTATTTGCAATTTTCTTTCTGGTCAAGAATTTTATAGGATAATAGAGTTGGTGAAGAGAGTAGAATAGTAAAGTCATGTGATGTAGACAAACTTGTGGTAGATGGTTTCACTTATCAGAAGGAAGTACTGAAAAGCATTATAAACACATGTATGGGGTACTATGGGAGGATGGAGGAGAGAGTGGGGAATAATTAGAAAAGGTTCTACAGACGTGAACTGCTTCTTAAAATGTAAATAATATTCCATTTATAGATATACAACATTTTGTTTACCCATTCATCAGTTGGTAGACATTGGGTTGCTTTCACTTTGGGGCTATTATGAATAATGCTGCGATGAACATTTATGTATACATTTATTGTGAACATATATTTTCATTTGTCTTTGGTACAACATACATCTAGGAGTAAAATTTTTGGGTTATATGGTAATTATATGGAGTACTGTTTGAGGAACTGCAAGACTATTTTCTAAAGAAGCTACACCATTTTACATTTCTACCAGCAACATATGAATTTTCAAATTTCCTTACATTCTTGCTAGCATTTATTTGCCATGGTTTTTGTTTTTTTTGTTGTTGTTGTTGTTTTTTAAAGAACTATAGCCTTCTTAGTGGTATTTTATTGTCGTTTTGATTTGCATTTATCTAATAACTAATGATGTTGAACATTTTTTCATGTGCATGTTGGCCATTTCTATAACTTCTCTGGGGAAATGTCTTTTCAAATCCTTTGTTTGTTTTTTTCGATTTTTAAATCATATTTTTATTTTCAATTACAGTTAATATATTATTATATTAGTTTCAGATGTACACCCAGTGATAAACATTACATAACTTAGTAAGTGATCATCCCATGGATCTTGCACTCATCTGACACCATACATAGTTATTAGACTATTATGACTATATTCCCTATGCGTACTTTACATCCCTATGGCTATTCTGTAACAACCAATTTGAACTTCTTAATTCCTTCACCTTTTTAAAAAATTGATTAAGGTATTACATATGTGTCCTTATTCCCCACTCATACCCTCACCCCCCGTTTGTCTGTGTCCATTGGTTAGGCTTATATATATGCATACAAGTCCTTGGTTGATATTTCTCCCTTACCCCCACCCTCCCCTACCTTCCCTCTGAGGTTTGATGGTCTGATTGATGCTTCTCTGTCTCTGGATCTGTTTTTGTTCATCACTTTATGTTGTTCATTATATTCCATAAATAAGCGAGATTATGTGATATTTATCTTTCTCTGACTGGCTTATGTCCATTTGGTTTTTAATTACATTATTTTTCTTTTAATTGTTGAGCTGTAAAAGCAAATTACTCTGGATATAAATCCCTTATCAGATATATGCTTTGCAAATATTTCCCCATATTTATGATGTCTTTTCACTTTTTTGATGGTATATTTCAAAGCACAAATGTTTTAATTTTTTATTGAGATATCAGTCACATAACATAAAATTAACCACTTTAAAGTGAACACATTCACTGACATTTAGTACATTTAAAATGTTGTGCAATCACTGCTTTTATCTAGTTCCAAAATATTTTCAACATACCAAAAGGAAACTCTGTAACTATTAAGCAGTTGCTCCCCATTCCTTATTCCCCCAGCCACTGGCAATCACCAATCTATGTTATGTCTCTATGGATTTATCTATTCTAACTAGCTCATATAAATGGAATCATGCAATATGTGATTTTATGGTGTCTGGTTTCTTTCACTTACTATAATGTTTTCGAGGTTCTTCTACATTGTAGCATGTATCAGTACAGTAATTACTGACTTAACATTGTTGATAAGGTCCGCAACATTAAGTGAACTGACTATAATGAAACCAATTTTTACCATAGGCTAATTAATACCAATAAGAGTTAAGCCCTGACTGGTTTGGCTCAGTGGATAGAGCGTTGGCCTGCGGACTGAAGGGTCCCAGGTTCAATTCCGGTCAAGGGCATGTACCTTGGTTGCAGGCACATCCCCAGTAGAGAGTGTGCAGGAGGCAGCTGATCAATGTTTCTATAGCATCGATGTTTCTAACTCTCTATCTCTCTCCCTTCCTCTATGTAAGAAAATCAATAAAATATATTTTAAAAAAGAGCTAAGTTCCTAGGTACGTCAATCCTAATATATAAAAACCCAGGGTCCATAACATCCAAAACGACCAAACGCCAGCCTAGGGAGCTGAGGGAGCAGGAGCTGATCAATCAGTGGCAGCGGTGACTGGCCAGTGGCTGAAAGGCCAACTCTTGGTCCCTCCTCCCAACCCTCAGGCTCCAATAAATTGGTGGCAGAAGCGGGCGGAACTGGAGACTGGCTCCCTTAGTAGTCCTGCAGGCTCTATCTCAAGAGGACAGGCCAGGTACCAATGGAACAGCATTGCTGGCAAGATCCCGACAGCGCTGCCGGGCCTCCTGGAACTTGGCCTCGGGCACTGCGGCCACTTCCCCTCCTTAGATGCTCCATAAGGAAGAAAGGATACCTCCAGCAGCACCAGGGGCAACCAGCAGTGACTGCTTTCCCCATGCTTCCTCCAGGTCACTTGAGCCCTCCCTGCTCCAGATGAAGTGTGATCACTGCACACAGAAGAAATGTAGTAAAAAAAATAAAAACCAATGACCAAGGGCCCGCCTCCACGAGCTCTCAGGAGCCTCTGAGCATTGGGCACCCTAACTATTTTAGGGGCTTTAGGTGAGCAGGGGATGCGGAGGGGTCAGGAAACCACCCTGGAGGTGGGGCTGTTGGTCTGATCGCAGATCCATTCATCCTGCTGTCTGCCAACAGCCACCTCCGTGGAGAATGGGAGAACAAAGGGAGAGGGCATTCTGCAAACCACAGAAGGAATCCAGGGTCTCAGGTACTTTGCCCTGCCTGCTGACACTTTCAGTTTCTCCTCTAGTCAGAGGCTCTGCCTGAGAGACCCTGGGCAGGTGCCTGGTGCAGGCACCTCTCTGCATTTGCCTGTTCTTCTTTGTGTCTATCTCTGTGCCTATCAGGCTGTCCCTGAGCTTGCCTCCACTTCTAGAACTAAGCTTCTGGTATAGCAACTACCCACAAACCCTCATCCTTTTCCTATGGCAGGATACTTGCTCCCCACAGGGTACACCCCTTGACCCCCTCCTCCCTACCCTGTGACCCTTGAGTACCCAGAGCAGTTGCAGCATCCTGGGACCGGACCAGTGCCAGTGCCCGCCTACGTGCCTGCCCCTGCACCCAGCTTCGCTCTCTTCCCCTCGCCTGGCCCCAGTGCCCTGGGGCCTGCTGCCAGGCCTTCTGCTCTTCTCTTGCCACTGCCAAGGGTGCCTCTGTCCTCAAATTCCTGGAGCCGATTGATCAGATTCTGATTCACCAGAAGGCTGTGCGAGTGGAAAAGCTCCTAGGCTGGGAGAAAAGTAACCGGTATGAACTGCACTCAGGGGCTGGACAGTGGCTGGGCACAGACACCAACTTTGAGGTGCCAGGTGGCTGAAGAAAGCAACTGCTGTGCACGCCTGTGCTGTGGGGCCTACCGGCCCCTAAGCGTCTGACTGGTGGACTCCAGGGACCGAGAGACGGAAGTACAGTCACCACCAGGCACCACCATTGGCCATGCGCTGCAGACCTGGCATCCCTTCTCAAGTTTTCCACTCAAGATGCTGATCGCCATGTGATCCTGTGAGTGGTGGGGCCCTGCTGGACCTGTGGCTGTGCTGCCGGACCTGTGGCTATGGCACAGACACCAACTTTGAGGTGAAGACTCTGGATGAGTCCCACAGTGTGGGCCGCATCAGCAAGCAGTGTGGGGGAGGGGGCTTGTCCAAGAACCCCTCAGGAATGCAGATGACTTTGGCTTGCAGTTCCCGCTGGATCTGGATGTGAGTGAAGGCTGTACTGCTGGGAGCCACATTCCTCATTGACTACATGTCCTTTGAGAAGCGAGGAGGCACTGGGCCCTTTGCCATCACCAGTTAGATGGCATCTGAGGGTGAGGACCATCACCTCAGCCAGAACTCAAGATGATCTCCTGGCCTGGCCTGGTCCCTCCTCAGAGGCAGGCCTTTCCTCCATGTACACTGCAGAGGACAGACAGGGATGCCTAAGAGGCTGGGGCCATGGTGCCCCATCCCTACGCTACTCCCCTGGCCTCCTTCACCTGTGGCCCCGCACAGAAGGGTATGTATGACAGCCTTTCCCTTGCAACCTCTCACCACTATCTCCGGCCATTCATCAGCACACAGGCATATTGGCTTTCAAACTTGCCCTACGCACTCCCTCTCACCCCCTTCCAGGGCTTCTGCTCTGGATGGGGCCTTTGGAATCCAGGGCTCTGGGGTTTTTACAACAGAGCTGGGGTGGGAAAGGGTAAACAGCACCAAAGATGGCTGATATGGCCACCCACCTCTGCCTCAGCTTGACCAATTAGTTCAGCCTCAGAACGTGGCACTCAGAGGGGACTCCTACTTCCCCAGCAATGGCTCTAGGGCCTCAGCCCCAGTGCCAACCTCCTCTCCCCCTTAGCCCTTCCCACAGCTGGTACTTGCTGCAGCTCCATGTGCCTTACTTAACCACCCCTTCCTTCCCTGTTCCTACAAAGGAGGCTGCATCTTTGTATGATATATTCATATAAACTTTGTAATATTTTGGGGGAAAACACACAGAAAAAAAATGATGACCAAGAGAATGCCGCAATCAACATTCAGAGTCTGGCTCAGGAGAATGGTGAGAAGGGAGACTTCCATAAATTGGCCGATTCCAAGATATTTCTGAGTCACTGCCTGGTGTGTGACAATTGTGTGACTGCAGAGGAAGGGGTCCAAGTTTCTCAGCAGTGGTAAGGACCAGTGAGCACGCAGGCAGAAAGGAGCGAGGGGTTTCGGACTGCGAGAGGGTGCAGGCTGGGATGAGGGACCTGCCCCCCGCCCAGTGCATGAATTTCGTGCACTGGGCCTCTAGTGTTATATAAAAAACCAAGATTAAAGGAAACAATGTTATTTAAGGATGTGCTGTACTTCATCCCTTTAGATATAGCTGAATAAATTGGGAACTGTGAGTCCTCCAACTTTGTTCATTTTCAAGATTATTTTAGATATTTGGGATCCCTCGCAATTCCATTTTAATTTGAGGATTTGCTCTTTAATTTATACCAAAAAAAGCCATTGGAATTTCTATAGGGATTGAGTTGAATGTGTAGATTATTTTGGGTTATATTGCAGTCTTAACAATATTAAGCTTCTAATCGATGAAAATGAGATTATCTTCCATTTTGTTAGTTGTTCTTCAATTTCTTCCAGCAGTTTTGCAATTTCATTATACAAGTCTTCCACCTCCTTGGTTAAATTTATTTCTAAGTATTTTATTCTTTTGAATGCCATTATAAATAAAATTATTTTCTTAATTTTTTTCATACTTATCATTTCTAGTGTATAGAAATACAACTGATTTTTGCACCCTGTAACTTTGGTGAATATATTTATTATCTCTAGTAAGTTTTCTGTGTGTAGATTCTTTAGAATGCTGAAGTATTTGTATATAACCTATATTTTTATATGGGTTACAGCAAGGTATGCCTACACATGATTTTATTTGTGTGTATTCAGCATGGTGTTAGGCATGTGGCATATTTGAGTTTTGCTTTTTGGAACTTTCTAAGATTTTCCCCCAAATATTTTCTATCGGTATTGGTTGAATTCGTGGATGCTTACTGTATTTATTTTCTTGTCTAATGGATCTGATGAGAACTAGTATATTCAACATTTTGAATATCTGTAGTCAGAGTAGACATCCTTATCTTATTCCTGATATTTAGGGAATATTTTCAGTCTTTCATCATTGAGTATGATATTAGCTATGTGTTTTCACAAATGCCCAATATGTGAAGGAAGTTACTTTTTATTTTTATTTTGTTGCAAATTTTATCAAGAAAATGTGGTTAGCCCTGGCCAGTGTTGTTCAGTTGGTTGGCATGTGATCCTCTACACTGAATGGTCACGGGTTCGATTCCCAGTCAGGGCAAATACCCAGGTTGAGGGTTTCATCCCTACCCTACCCCCGTTGGGGTACATACGGGAGGCAACCTATCGATGTTTCTCTTACATCAATGTTTGTTCTCTCTCTTTCCTTCTCCCTTCCTCTCTCTCTAAAAATCAATAGAAACATATCCTTGGGTTAGTATTAAAAATAAAGAAAAGAAAAACGTGAAAAGTAATTGTGATCAATTACTTTTTCTGCCTTAATTAAAATTATCACACGGTTTTATTCCTCCCTTCTGTTAATGTGATGTATTACATTGATTAATTGACTTATGCTAAACCACCCTTGTCTTACTGGAATAATTCCCACTTATTCTGATCTTTTTAATATACTGATGGATTTTCTTCATTAGTGTTTTGTTGAGAAGCTTTGAATCTATATTAAAATGGAATATTTGTCTTTAGTTTTCTCTTCTTGTGATGCCTTTGTGTGGCTTTGGTATTGGGGGAAAATTGTCATTATGCAATGAGTTAGGAAGCGCTTTCTATTTTTTGGAAGATGTTGAGAAAGTTTCATGTTCTATTGTATATATGCACCACTTCTTTATTCATCTATCTATTGATGAACACTTAGGTTAGTTGCTTCCATATCTTGGCTATTGTAAATAATGCTGAAATGAACATAGGGATGTATATTTTTTTTTGATTTAGTGGTTTGGGTTTCTTCAGATAAATACCCAGAAATGGAATTGCTGGGTCCTTCTTTGCCATTTGTTATATAGCTTTTGTTTTAAAGTCGATTTTGTCTAAGTATTGCTACTTCAGCTTTTTTTCTGTTTGTTTCCATTTTCATGAAATATCTTTTTATATACCTTTAATTTCAGTTTCTGTGTGTATTTTGATCTGAGTGAATCTCTTGTAGAGAGCACATGTAAGGGTCTTGTTTTCTTATCTATTCTTTTGATTAGATAATGAATTTAACTGGGGAGATCAACTAAGATTCTGTTGGTGGCAGTGATAGTGGTGGTGGTAGTGGTGGTGGTAGTAGTAGAACTAGTAGTAGTAAGAATAAAGAAATGGGGAAAAACAAAGAACATGGACTTAGCAGGAGGAGGAAGGAATAGGAAAACTAGAAAGTAGCTGGGCTATGAATAAGAAGGGCATCCAAAAACCAAGCAATGGGTCTTTAGCTTTTGCAGAAAGAAGAAACAGAACAATTTCAATAGTGCAACAGCTGGCAATGACAACATTCAATTTGGAGAAAAGTAAGATGGGTAGGGCAGGAAAGAGAGAACACTCAGATAATTGATAGAACGGAAACAAATTTTAAAAAGAAAATTCCCATTTTAGTGTAAAGGAAACTTCAGAAGTATGAACATAGATGAGAAACACTGCTCACATTCTCTTGGGGCTTAATCTCTGTCTCAGGCCTACTATAAGACCAGAGATACTCTGATCCTCTTGGTTCAGTGTAAAGAATGGGAAAAGTCTAATTTATTGCTGCTCAGAGAACATGAACAGTTTATTAGGAACTGTGACAGGCCTGTGGAGATGATAATTAGAGAAGAGAGTGAATCTCAATTGCCTTATTGAAATTGAATTTTGGGGGGCAGTGGGGTCGAGTTGAATGATCACAAGCTGTGTAGCCAGACAGACACATATCTGAATCTTGACTCTGCTACTTTACTCCCTGTATGCTTTTGGACAAGTTATATATCCTCTCTGAACCTTGATTTTTCTCTCTCCAAAATGCAAATATATTAATTTCATAAGGTTGTTGTGATAATTAAATGAAAGAATGTCAGCAAACCACCCAACATAATGTCTGGGAAGTGTATTACTAGATGCTCAGTATGTTCCAGTTGCTTTCCCCAGGCTCTTATCACTGCATTCTAGGCACAAACTGGAGCTGTCTCCTGATTCTAAAGGCTTTGACCCAATAATTCTACTTCTGATATTCTATTATGAGGAAACTCCTCAAAGAACAGAAGACATTTTGTGATCAAGGATATTCAGTGAGTTTTTTTATTCCAAATTGGTTATACACCAAATTATTATACAACAAAATATTAAAGATCATTGCCTTTGGGTGGAGAATTATCAATAACTTTATTTTTACTTTTCTACCTTGCACATTACATTACTTCTATACTAAAGTTTAATTTAATTACAGAATACTTTTTAAAAGGCTCTTGAGAAGTACTCCACAGCAAACAAAATGGTCTACAACTATATGTGATAATATGGGTGAATACCACAAGCATAATACTGAGAAAAAGGAGCCAGATGCAAAAGAATACATAGTGTAAATTCAATTTATATTAAGTACAAAATCAAGCAAAACTAATTTATGCTATTAGTAATCAGGATAATGGTAATTCTTGGAGGGAGAGTGGTAGTAACCTTTGCATCTGGCTCTGTTTGCTCAACATTACATTTGCAAAATTCATTGTGTCTGTAGAGATGGGGGAGTGACTGAAAAGGAGTATAAGAGAGCTTTTCGGATCTGGATACTAGGTGTGCTCAATTTTTGAATATTTATCATCCTTATGAATAGTGTTATACTTCAATAAAAATAAAAAATAGAATGATGGATAGATTAATAAGTAGGTAGATAGGTAGGTAGATAGAAAAATGAAAGAAAATGTACTGAGTGAATGCAAATCATCATCAGTGCCTTATCTGGAAAGTCATCTTTAAAACAAAGAAAAACCCTTGTTTTGGCCACAAGATGGCGCCATTGGTTTCCTGGAAATCAAATTCCAAAGTGCTCTTCAGCACATTTTTAAGAACCAAATAGTTGTTGTATTGTCTTAGAAGAGAACTTAGAGAGTTTAAAGTCCAGCTTTCTCTAATTTTCCAGATAAAAGAAATAAGGTTGTGGAAGGATGACTTGCCCAAGATCACACTGCTGGTTAGAAGACCTTAGGCTGAAAACCCAGGTTTTGGGGCTATCGGCTTGCTCTGACACACTGAACAATTCCTATTTTCAGCTTTTTCCTTCCTGCAATGATATGGAATAAAAGGTTTATCAATAATAAGTGCTCCTTCCTTTTTTTCTTTTCGTTAATTCTCACCTGCGGATATTTTTTCCATTGATTTTTAGAGAGAGTAGAGGGAGAGAGGGGGAGAGAAAGAGAGAAACATTGATGTGAGAGAGACACATCAATTAGTTGCCTCACATATGCGCCCCTGCAATCCAGGTACATGCCCCTGACCCAAAACCCTTAGTTCCACAGGCAGATGATCTAACCAGTGAGAAACAGGCCAGAGTATAAGTGACCCTTCTTTTATAACTCTAGAAAATAGAAGTCTCATATGGAATAGAAAATTCATGACTAGAATTGCCATTATTTTCAGGGTCCAGTGTGAAATTTCCATATATGGACATTTAAAAACATCATATGGCCAATTCTGCCTGAGCTGGCTTAGGTTTCTACTTCCAAGATGTGAAGGATAGACCAGACATGCTCTGTCTGTTTTCCTCCTTTTTCTGTTTGTTTTCACCTTCCTTCCTTCCTTCTTTCCTTCCTCCCTCCCTCCCTCCCTCCCTCCCTCCCTCCCTCCCTCCCTCCCTCCCTCCCTCCCTTCTTAGTTTCTTACCTCTGAGCCACCAATGTTTCTCAGAACCAAAAACTCAAAATCAAGTGTAATGGCTTTCTTGAATAGACCAGACCTTAGCTCTGTGTTGTGATTGATTTGTCAATGTTGCAGAGGACTTTCAGGAGAGAGCTCATGTGGCAGATTAAAGTGTCAAACTAAGATGAAAGATCTCTGTCCTTGTAATCTGGACCTTTTGACAGGCTCCAAGATATGCACAGGAATCTTTTTTTGATCACCTCCAATTTAAAGGTGGGCTTCTTATATGGGAGCTAGATAGATTGAAACAAGGGGTTATCCTCTCTCTCCCTGGAAATGTTTGGCCATGTCTGGAGACCTTTCTCATTTTCACAACTGGTAGAAAGGTGGTACTGGAACCTAATAAGTGGAGGCCAGATATGCTGCTAAACATCCTACAATGCACAGGACAGCCCCCCATAACAAAGAATTAACTAACTCCAAATGTCAATAATGCCAAGGTTAAGAAACCCTGCTGTATATAAAATTAGATGCAAGTGGAATGTCTTTTAGATTTCTCAAGCAAGCCAGATACCTTTCCAGCTCTGTGAGAAATAAAACAGGTAGTGTCTAACTCCAAGGTGAAGACCTATAGAGATATAATGCAGTTGATTTGGGCCAATACAAATCATATTTTATTGTATAATTTTATCATATTTTATTGTATAATTTTGCTTTTTAATTTCTTCCTAGTCCAGAACTATTCAAGTCAGTTTTTAAAACATTGAGTGTCTGCAGGAACAAGGGAGGCACAGTAACTGGTGAGCCAAAAAGTCTCTCAAGGGCATAAGTTACAAGGTCAGAGAGTCAACCTTAGCCTGAGATTTCCCTTTCTTGTGCATTCTTTCTAAATGGTGTCAAAGGAATTTGAATTTTCTTTGAAAGATCTGCTGAACATTTCATGGCATCACACATATTTCATATATTACCCAATGTCATTACTATCATCTCTCTATATAAAAGCCTAAGTGACCGTTTGACCGTTTGACTGGTTGCTATAATGCACACTGACCACCAGGGGGCAGATGCTCAATGCACAGGCATGGAAACATGGAGCAGACTGATGAATCTCAGATGGAAGGGGGGAGGGGGAAGGGGAGAAGGGGGGAAGGGGGAAAAAGATTAACCAAAGATCTTATATGCATACTAGAGACCTGGTGCACAGATTTGTGCACTGGTGGGGTCCCTCGGCCTGGCCTGCGAGGATCAGGCTAAAACCAGCAGTCCAACATCCCCTGAGGAGGGGTCCCGGATTGCAAGAGGGCTCAGGCTAAGCTGAGGGACCCCCCCATGCATGAATCCATGCACCGGGCCTCTAGTATAACAATAAAGGATGATTGTTGGCCCACCCTGCATCCCACTGACTCTAGACTCTAGTTGCTCTAAGTCCTACCCCTAGTCCTAGTCACAAGCAAGCAGAAAAGCTTATCAGAGGGAAGTCTCCAGTTACCAGAATTCTTGGTGGCTGAAGGAAGGCTTCTGGTCTATTTATTTTTCTAGGTAACTAGAGGATAACCAGAAAAGGTATTGTTGCTAAAAAATCTTTCTAATATGTGTGTCCCTTTTCTACATTAGGAAGTAAGAGAACCTGGATGACTAGTTTGAAGCAGATGTTTTCATGGTTTTATTCATTGTCTTGCTCATCAGTGACCCCTATCCAGACCTGGAGATAGTAATTGGAATATAAGCACTTTAGAAGTAGTCCAGTCTCTCATTTTCCAAATGATGAAACTGAGTTATGGAGATCAGATTGAGCTGAGGTCATAGGGGTCACAGAGCTGGAAAGGCATAAGACCAGCTTCAATGTGAATATATATATATATATAATGTTTTAACTGGGAAGGAAAATAAATAATCTTGCTTAAGTTGTAAGTTCTGGCTAGTATAAATAGAAGGCATAAGTTTTCCTGTTCTTCATTCACTTCTTCTGTAAGTACCAGCCAGAACTCTACTGACAAAATAAAGGACTGAAGCAATTTTCTGAATCATTTCCACTAAAACCCCATTGCATAGCTATAGTCTTTAAATATATGTGGTGTGGCCATAAAGTAATGTGACCAGTTTCCACAAACCACACAAGAAAACTGGGCACACTATTATATATTCATACTGCATGCTCTGGATTTTCCATGAATACAGGGGACAGGAAATCCAGAAATAACCCCCAAACTTGTTTTGAAGCCAGTTTCTACCTCCACCTTCAACAAATCTCTTGGAAAAAGCCACTAAGGAGAAATAAAATGGACTCACCCATGCCATCACATTTCTCCTTATCGTTTCTTTTATGCATGCTTATTTTATCATCTCCTGATGCTAATATCAAGGCAAGTGACAACAAGTTCGAAAGGAAGGGGGAGAGATGGCAATTGAAAAATAGTCTACTCATAGGGTAAAAGACACAAATTACAGAACACTAGCAGTGATGCTTACACTTCAAGAGAAAGATGATTTGTTGGCTTCTCCCACTAGATAAGCTCAATAGCCTTACAACTCAAGGTGTGGTCCAAGGACCTGCAGCATTGGCATCACCTGAGAGCTGGTTACAAATGCAGAAGCTCAGTCCCCTATGGCATATTTCAAGTTAAACAAGATCTCCAAGTGATTTGTGTATACAGTAAAGTTTTGTGAAGCATTGATGTAGAGTATGGTGAGAATAATTCCGGCTTAGGATTGGAAAACCAGGTTTCTCTTCCTGCTTTTGCCACTTGCTGGTTTAATAAATTTTTCCAAATCACTCCTTTCTGAGCTCCAGTTTTATCATGGGTACAATGAGGGAATTGGACTAGAAGACCTCTGAGGGTCTCTATGCCCCCAAATCTAGGTTCCAACTAACAGTGGACACCTGACCTTGGATGCCTCCTTGTAAACACCTCAACTTCCTTCAGATTAACAAAGTTCATGATTGAAAACCCAGATAGTAAGACATTGGCTTTTGGGGCATTTCCAACTCCTCCTTTCAGTTTGCCCCAACCTTACTGGCTCTTCCAAGGATTCTGAGATGGGATGGTCATGGTTATTATCATGCTTAGTTTTTCAGAGTGAATCTACATGAAGCAACAGGAGAAGGCAATTATGCTGAAGGTGGGAAGGAACCAACATCTGTGGCTGTCCCCAAGGAACTGCAACAGAGATACATTTCTAGGATGAGGAGAGCTAGTAACAGCTTCAGAAGCTTGTCCGAGTCCACCTACCAGTTCCTCTTCACAAGATCACCTAAGAAGCACTACATTTATCTCCAGTGTTAATTTTTCTCTTTCTGCTCTTCCATCTCATGGACCAAGTCAAGTTGGCCCTATTGCCACATAGGGTTTGGCCCTAGACTTACTATTGAAAATGGGCTAAAATGCGGCAGAAGAGAAGCATCACCTCAACGCCAGGGTCATATTCTGTATAAAGTAAGATATTTGAGTGGCTTATCTTGGGTGCTTCAAACCTCAACTAGTCATCTTCAGACCATGAGTAACTACAATTGCTGCATATAAACCATCCCAAGCTTTGTGACACAACAACAATTTTATTATGCTCATGGATTCGGTGGTTTATGAATTTGGGCAGAGATTGGCTGGGTAATAGTTTTGATCCTCATGGTATGAACTGAGGTCACTTGAGGTACTTAGGTGATAGGATAGTATGGAAGATCCAAGATGGCTTAACTTCCATGTCTGGTACCTTGGTAGCAATCTCTGGAAGACTGGATCTGCTGACATTGTTTCCTAGAGTGCTTACATGCGGCTTCTCTAGTATGGCTGTCTCAGGGTTATTGAAATTCTTACAGTAATATAGTGTCACTTTTGTCATATTGTATTTGTTGAAGCAGTCAGAAGACTACTTTGATTAAAAAAAGATGGAACACAGACTACAAATCTCGATGGGAGGAGTGTCAACGAATTTGCGGCCATAAAACAAACAAACAAGTGAAAAATAACAACCCCTGTACCATACCCAGGAGATAAATAACACTGAGGAAGCACTCTTTATTCAGTCCTTGATTGGACCATGTATACTTCCAAGGACTCCTTTTCCCGTCCAGCATGGGACCTATATAAGAGGGCGAGCTCAGAAGAATACTGAGGATGCTCTTTGGTTCTTCTCTCTATGGCCCACACCATATTGTTCTTCACTAGATTTTAGAACCTAGCCTACAAGGAGGAAGTAAAGCGAGGGCATAGGAAAAAATGTTCTCTCCCTTCTCTCTCACCACCCCTGTCTTTTTTTATAAGACCTATATGGGCAAAGTCACCCATTTCCTGCCTCCTTTCCCTGGGCTGCACCTTGGTCCTATATAAATTTCCATGAGCTAGGGAATGGTATATTAATGCACTTACCCTCTGGGATCAGATGGAATAAAAAGAGCAAACTATGCAGAAAAGAAGGATTCCAAGAGAGCCCAAAGAAAGCTAAGATTTGTTTGCCTTAGGCCAGTTCTATTTATATTTCCTCTAACCCACCCTAGCAGGGTGGTCTAATTGTGTGACTCTGTGGACTCCAGAGCTCCATTTTATTCTTGATCCACACCAGAGTGCTTCTGCTAAGTGGGGGGAGGGAGTTCTAGTTCCCCATTCCTCTCCCTTCCAAGAGTTACAGTGTATGCCACTTAGCTATTATTGATTACCAACTCTGTGCCAGTAATTGTGACACTTTACACCCATTATCCCATATAAGTCTCACAATAACCCTGTGAGATGTATAATATTATCCCTAAGTTACATGTGAGGAAACCCAAAGGCTCAATAAGTTGAAGTAACTTTTCCTGGCTCACACTGTTTGTATAAAACAGAACTTAGATTGGAACCAAGGTGATCTGACCCCAAAGCCTTCAAGTGGCAATCT
Source organism: Myotis nattereri (assembly GCF_964212035.1). Taxonomy (NCBI): domain Eukaryota; kingdom Metazoa; phylum Chordata; class Mammalia; order Chiroptera; family Vespertilionidae; genus Myotis; species Myotis nattereri. The sequence continues at coordinate 102,297,391 of NC_138078.1, read as the reverse complement.
ACCCATGTTTTTCTCAGCCGAGCAAGATGCACAGTAGTAGTTATTATAAAGCTATAGGAACAATATATTTATAGTCAATAAGACTTTTGGTTAAGGGCTATGTGCAGCTAACCAATTATATTAGTATACAATTATAATAGTAATAATACACAATTATGTTAGTAACCAATATCAATAAGAGGCCAATGGATAATGATAATAGCATTTAACATTTACCAAAAGCTTACCATGTGCCAAGAACTAATGAAACATGTTAGCTACATTAATTTTTGAATTACAACAGCTTGGGGGTATGTACTGTCATTATCACAGTTGTAATTGAGTAAAATGAGGCACAGAAAAGGTAACTTGCCCAAAGTCAAACTATAAATAATTGACACAGCAGAGTTAAATACAGACAAGCCTGACTTAAAAGTTCATGCTCTTAACCATTATGCAACACTGCCTCTCCAAATTGTATCTGCCTGTGAAAGTTGAAATCATAGGTGTTATTAATCTTTCTATGAAAGTGAACATATGTAGCCTACTGTAGAGGTACAGAGTTTTAAACATGTAAGAGCTATTTTGGTTAAGGTCTTGCATCACTTCAGTTGATCCTACTCTAGGACCTTTATGATTATATGAATCCAGAAGCTAAATAAAAAATCATTTCTTGTCTGCTAAAATCTCTTAGGCGTTATTAATGCATGAGGCTGTGTGCTAAGCATTTTGGGAAACACAAGAAATTAGACAGTGATAGTTACCTAAAAGTTCCTGGTTCTGGGTAAATCACTATATATAAAATAAACCTCATCTTATTACTTCTTGTATCTTTGCATCACTACCCTTTTCCTCTAGAAAAATTATATTTTACATATGATTCTTTAATCCTGGAGTTCTTAGGTTGTCATCAGAGTTGTTCCAAATTACTACCACCACCACTTCTCTAGGTATAGTTCCTCACCTAGAGACCATTTTCCACTCACCATGCCTGGTGAATTTCAGCTGACAACCAGCTTGTTAGAGGAGTGAGGGCAGAATCCGAATGTAGCTGCAGTTTGGTTTTTCTTTCATGTGGTCCTTTCAACAAGTCTTGACCCATCAGCCTACCACATGAAATACAAATACTTCCCTCTGATTTTCCAAGTCTTCTATCTATATCTGGCCTCACCTAATCCACCAACTTCATTTCTCCCTGCTCCTATGTAAAGATCTTCTGTAAGGCAGATAAGCCCTTGACCCCAAAAATAACATCATGCTTATTCCTACCTCCTTGTGTCTGTTCACTCAATTTTCTCTTCCTCCTGCTACCACTAGTGCTTGTACCAGCCAGGTTAACACTTAATGGCGTTCTTGTAACAGGCACCCATTATATAATGTATCAGCTTTGACTTCTCAACTATATTGTTGTGATATTGTGATTTATAAGAAATATATATAAGAACAAAATAAGCCCAACGCAAACAAAAAGAAGAACATAGCAAAGAGGACGTCAATAAAATTTAAAACAGAAAAACAATAGCAAAACATATCAGTGAAACAAAGAAATTGTTCTTTGAAAGAATCAATACAATTGACAAATGTCTAGCAAAACTGACAAAAAAGAGAAAACACAAAAATTACCAATATCAGGAAAGAAACAGAGGATATCACTACCATCTGCAGACATTAGAAGAATAATAAGGGATATACTATATTTAACTTCCTGTTAAGAGGGGCTTTTTTTCTTCCTGGACTGTAACTGGGGGGGTTAAAAATGACCACCTGGGTGTAGATACAGGAATGGATACAACTGAGTGAGGCTTTCTCTCACAAAGATTTGCTGTGTGGGCTGGCATATGCCCCAGCTTAAATTATTCAATCTGGATATTGCCTCATTAAGGACAGCTTTGTCAGCCTTTAAATAATAGCTTCCCATCTCCATTGACACTGGTACATTCAACTCCCCCTATGAGCCTTCAGGAGGAAAAATTGTAGTTTTTCTACTAACAAACAACAACAGCAAAGTTTGGGATCCAAGATGACAGTGGAGTAGAAGGAAGTTAGACTCACCTCTTCCCAAAACAGAATTGAAATTTCAACTAAATTATAGAACAACCAACCTGAATAACCAATTGAAAACTAGCTGGACAGAAGTTTTATAATCAAGGATTTACAGAAGAAGCCATGCCAAGACTGGTAGGAAGTGCAGATACATGAAAAGAGCTGAAAGATCTGTACTTAGAAAATTATAAAACATTGAAGAAAGAAATCGAAGAAGATACAAATATTTGGAAGCATATACCATGCTCATTGATAGGAAGAATCAACATTGTTGAAATATCTATATTATGCAAAGCAATCTATAGATTCAGTGCAATGCCTATCAAAATACCAATGGCATCTTTCACAGAACTAGAAGAAGTCACCCAAAAACTTATATGGAACAACACATACAACAACAACAATAAAACCCAAAACACCAAATAGCTACAGCAATCTTGAGAAAGAACAACAAAGTTGGGAGTATCATGCTACCTGATATCAATCTATAATGCAAGGCTATAGTAATCAAAACAGCATGTTTCTGGCATAAAAGCAGACACATAGATCAATGGAACAGAGTAGAGAGCCCAGAAAAAAAAAACCCATGCCTATATAGTCAATATTTGACAAAGGAGGCAAGAACATACAATGAGGTAAAGAAAATCTATGCAATAAATGGTGTTGGGAAATTTGGACAGATATCTGCAAAAAAATGAAACTAGACCACCTTCTTAGCCAATGCACAAGAATAAAATAAAAATGACTTAAAGACTTAAATGTAAGATTTAAAACCTTAAAAATCCTAGAAGAAAACATAGCAGTAAAATCTCTGACATTTCTCTAACAATACTTTTTCTGATATACCTCCTTCGGCAAGGGAAATAAAAGAAAAACCAATGGGAATACATCAAACTAAAAAGATTGTACACAACAAAGGAAATAAAAAAAAATAAAATACAAAATGAAAAGACAATCTACTAAATGGAAGAACACATTTGCCAATTGTGTCTGATAAGGCGCTAATATCAAAAACTTATAAAAAAACTCATACAAGTCAATAACCAAAAAAACAAACAATTCAAAAAAAGTCTAAATTATTTTTTAATTAATAGAAATTATTTTGTTTTGAAATTCACTTTAAAAAAGTAGCCAGAGGACCTGAATAGATATTTCTTCAAAGAAGACATACAGATGGTGGAGGCATATGGGTATCATTGTTTCTCTTTCACCTCTCTCTCTCTCTCTCTCTCTCTCTCTCTCTCTCTCTCTCTCTCTCTCTCTTTCTCTCAAGCCAATTTAAAAAAGAAGCATATCCTCAAATGAGGAGAAAAAACCCACAATCAGGCATCATCTCACAGCTGTCAGAATGGCTATAATCAATAAATCAACAAACTTGACTGTGAGTCCTGTGGTGTGCCCCAGACTCTGACAGGAGGAAGATTTTCATATACATTGTACTAATTTTCTTTCATCTCTGACATTTCTATTATACAGAAAGGGCAAATAGCAATATTAAAATATTTCCTCTAATTAATTCCTTTTTAATGTGCACGAATTTCATGCACCGGGCCACTAGCAATCAATAAATTAACAAACAAATGCTTGGTCACTGTTCAGGCACTTTTGAATGCAGATTGGTGCATCCACTTTGGAAAGCAGTATGGATTTTCTCAAAAAATTAAAAATGGAACTGCCATATGTCTCATCAGTTCCACTTCTGGCAATATATCTGAAGCAACTTGAAACACTAATTTGAAAGAATATATGTACCCCTATGTCCATTGCAGTGTTATTAACAATAGCCAATATATGTAAGCATTACAAGTGCCCTTCAATAGATGAATGGATAAAGAAGAAGTGGGACATGTATACAATGAATTATTCGTTGGTCATAAAAATATATGAAATCTTACCACTTGGGACAGTGTAGATCAAGCATGTCAAACTCGGGGCTGCCGGGCAGCAGAGCCTGATTTTGACATGCTTGGTGTAGATTGACCTAGTGGGTATTATGCTAACTGAAATAAGTTAGATAGAGAAAAACAAATACCATATGATTTCACTAATAAATGGAATCTAAAGAACAAAATTATCAAACAAAAAAACAGAAACAGACTCATAGATATTGAGAACAGAATGATAGTTGCCAAATGGGAGGGAGATTGGAGGGCGAGGTGAAAAAATGTGAAGGAATTAAGAAGTACAAATTGGTAGTTACAAAATTGTCATTGGGATGTAAAGTACAACATAGATAATATAGTCAATAATATTGCAATAACGATGCATACTATTAGGTAGGTACTTGAAATAGCAGTGGGATCACTTTTTAAAGTATATGATTGTCTAACAACTATGCTATACACCTGAAACTAATACAAATTAATATTGAATGTAAACTATAATAGAAAAAATAGAATTAAAAGACTAATAAAATAATACTACATATAACTCTACACACATAAATTCAGTCACTTAAAGTAAATGGACCATTTCCTTGGAAAACATAAAGTACCACATTTGTCTGATACAAAAATATATAATTTGAACAGCCTTACAACTAGTAATGCAATTGAATTAATAATTTTAAAATTCCAAAAAATCTCCATGCCCAGATTGTTACTCCACGATTCTATAAAATGTTTAAAGAAGAATTAACATAATTCTGCACAATCTCTTCCAGAAAAATAAAAGGAGTGCTTTCCATTCATTTTATGAAGCTAAAAATTCCCATGATACTAAAAGAAGACAAAGAGAGTTGAAAGAAAGAAAGTTTACAGGCCCATACCCCTCATGAATATAGATGTAAAAATCCTGAACAAATATTAGGAAATAGAATCCAGCAATATATACAAATAGTTATACAGCATGAATTATAGAACTTATTCAAGAATAAAGTTAGCAACATAGATAAATACAAAAGCCAATAGTATTGCCCCTTTTTTGGATTAAAATTTCTATTTTTCTCTCAGTGTAACTTAAAAGGTAAGTAAATAAAACAATAATTATAAATGTATATTAATGGGCACAAAATGTATAAAGATATGTTATAACAATAACATAAAGGGGGTATGGAGCTGTAAACTAGTGTTTTATACTATTGAAACGAAATTGTTATTAAAATTCAAGCCTTATTGTTATAAAGTTAAGATGGTAATTGTAACCCCTAAGATAACCACTCAGAAAACAACTTTTAAAATATACATAAGAAGAGATTAATTGAAATATTAACAATCAGAAGGGGAAAAAACAAGATGGCGGCATAGGTAAACACCAGAGATTGCTGCCTCGAACAACCACTTCAAAAATACAACTAAAAGATGGAACAGACATCACCCAGAACCACAGGAAGGCTGGCTGAGGGGAAATTCTACAATTAGAAGGAAAAAGAAAAGCATACCGAGACTCAGAGGAGGCGCACTGTGGAAAATACAAAGGTGCAAAGGTGCATGCAGAGCGGGCTGGCGGCTGAGGGCGTGGTTGTCTGTTTCAATCTGGAGGGAGTCTCAGGCTCTGAGCTCCAGTTCTGGGCGAGTCTCTGGGGACCCAGACTCAAAAGGAAGAAGTGGTACTGTCTGACATCGGTCGGAACTCGAGGGCAGCTTTCTTTCTGAGGTTTGCAGCGGTTGCTGGGACTCCGAGAGGCAGAGCCTCTGGGGACGGGACTGAGAGCAGCCATAACTGCTCACTCCGCCAGCTCTGTTGATCCCCTGGGACCCGCCCTGCCCAAGCCTTGCACAGAGGCATTTGCGGGATAGCCTCAGGCAAAGGCTAGATTAGCACCTCCCTAGAGGACAGAAATTCTCCCACTGCAGACACACCTGATTCTCACAGCCAGTTGGCCTGAAGGTCAAATCCCCCCCAGTATTACCTACAACAATCAAGGCTTAACTACAACAAGACTGCGCACAAAGACCACAAGGGGGTGCACCAAGAAAGCATAAAAAATGCGGAGACAAAGAAAAAGGACACAACTGACAGAAATAGAGGATATAGAGTTCAAAACCACACTTTTAAGGTCTCTCAAGAACTGTCTAGAAGCCGCCGATAAACTTAGTAAGGCCCTCGAAAAGACTGGTGAGACCACCGATAAATATAGTGAGATCCTCAAGAAATCGAATGAGACCCTCGATGTTGTGATAAAGAACCAACTAGAAATTAAGCATACACTGACTGAAATAAAGAATATTATACAGACTCCCAACAGCAGACCAGAGGAGCACAAGAATCAAGTCAAAGATTTGAAATGCGAAGAAGCAAAAAACACCCAACTGGAAAAGCAAAATGAAACAAGAATCTGAAAATACAAAGATAGTGTAAGGAGCCTCTGGGACAGCTTCAAGCGTACCAACATTAGAATTATAGGGGTGCCAGAAGATGAGAGAGAGCAAGATATTGAAAACCTATTTGAAGAAATAATGACAGAAAACTTCCCCCACCTGGTGAAAGAAATAGACTTACAAGTCCAGGAAGCACAGAGAACCCCAAACAAAAGGAATCCAAAGAGGACCACACCAAGACACATCATCATTAAAATGCCAAGAGCAAAAGACAAAGAGAGAATCTTAAAAGCAGCAAGAGAAAGAAACTCAGTTACCTACAAGGGAATACCCATACGACTGTCAGCTGATTTCTCAACAGAAACTTTGCAGGCCAGAAGGGAGTGGCAATAAATATTCAAAATGATGAATACCAAGAACCTACAACCAAGATTACTTTATCCAGCAAAGCTATCATTCAGAATTGAAGGTCAGATAAAGAGCTTCACAGATAAAGAAAAGCTAAAGGAGTTCATCACCACCAAACCAGTATTATATGAAATGCTGAAGGGCATCCTTTAAGAAGAGGAAGACGAAGAAAAAGATAAAGATACAAATTATGAACAACAAATACGCATCTATCAACAAGTGAATCTAAGAATCAAGTGAATAAATCATCTGATGAACAGAATGAACTGGTGATTATAATAGAATCAGGGACATAGAATTGGAATGGACTGACTATTCTTGGGGGGGAAAGGGGTGTGGGAGAGGCAGGAAGAGACTGGACAAAAATCGTGTACCTATGGATGAGGACAGTGGGTGGGGAGTGAAGGGGGAGGGTGGGGTGGGAACTGGGAGGAGGGGAGTTATGGGGGAAAAAAGAGGAACAAATGTAATAATCTGAACAATAAAGATTTAATTTAAAAAACAAACAAACAAACAAACAAACAAACAAAAAAACAGAAAGGGCCTGTAAGGAACTCAAGATAACTAAATATATATATATGAAGAAACAAGAAAGAAATTAAACAGTTTACCAAAAAGTTAATGAATCACAACAAAGGTAGTACAGGAGTCAATGAGAAACAAAAAATATGAGACATGTAAAAGACAAAGCAAAATGGCAGAAGTAAGCCTTTCCTTATCAGAAATTACTTTAAATGTAAAGGGATTAAACAGTCTAATCCTATATAATATAAGGCTAATATGCAAATAGACCAACTAACCAAACAACTGGTCATTATGACATGTGCTGACCACCAAAGAGCGCTCAAAGAACATGGCAGGTGTCAGCATCAGGTGGCAGAGCACCGAACATTGTGGGCGTTGGCCACAGCGGGATGGTGAAGCAGGTGAGCAGGGGCGCCAGACCAAGGCAGGGCGCCGGTCGCTGTCATCAGGAGGAGCCTCTGGTGTTTACTGAAAATTCTTTGCTCCCATGTGCCACGGTCCCACCCAGCGCTCACACCTGCTGCCGGCGCCGGAGCCGCCATGCACACACACTGCTGGCGCCCAGCACCGGCCCCAATCTCTCGTGCCAACAGCGGGTGAGAGAGGCAGCTGCCAGCCCCAATTGCCCCTCAGGGCTTCTCCACCTCCCCCTGCTCCTAAGGAGCGATCAGGGCTGGCAACCACTTCTCGCACCCACTGCTGGCAATGGCCCTGCTTGCACCTGCTGCCGGTGCTGGAGCTGCTGCTCGCACTCGCTGCTAGTGCCTGGTGCCAGCCCTGATTGCTTGGCACCATCAGTGGGTGTGAGTGGCAGCTACCAGCCCCAATCACCCCTGAGGGCTTCTCCACCTCACCCTGCTCCTGAGGGGTGGTTGGGGCAGCAGCCACTGCTCGCACCCACTGATGGCGCCAGCCCCAATTGTTCTGCACTGTCAGCAGGTTCGAGCAGGGCCAGCACAGTCAGCACATGGGAGTGGCGGCCGCAGGAGTGGCACTGCTGGTAAACAGGGGGCTGGGGGCCATGGCAGGAGGGGCTGGTAGGGGCCAGGTGGGGGGCACGGAGGATGGGTCAAGACCCTCCCCTGTTCCCAAGCAGCCTTGCAGCCCACAGTTCCTTTCAAGGTGCATGAATTCGTGCACTGGGCCCCTAGTTAAAGGATAAAATTGTTGGAATGGAGAAAAAAAAATACACTGCCTACAAGAGACTCAATTTATATCTAAAGACTATTGATACATAAACAACATGGATAAATCTCTAGAGAATTATATCAAGTGGAAAAAAAAAACAATCTCAAAGGTTACATACTCTATACTAAATTTATATAACCTTCTTGAAATGCCAACATTTTAGAAATGGAGAACAGATTCATGATTGTCAGAGGTTAAATGGATGGATGTATGAAGAAAGTTGATGAGGCTCTAAATGGACACTGTGAGAGATTCTTACTGTGAAGAAACTCTTCTGTATTTGGCTGTGATACTGTGTTAGAGTTTTGAAAAATATTACCATTGGGGAAATATTGGTGATGGTTACATGGGATCTCTCAATATTGTTTCTTTCTATACTAAAAAACATGTGAATCTGTAATTATCTCAAAATAAAAATATAATCAAAAAATAAAAATGCACAGAAAGAAAAATATCTGGATGGGAACATACTATCTCTGGATGATCGGATTATTCTGGCATTTATTTTTCCTTTGAGCTTTAAAAAATTTTAGACTGTCTAATATGAACTGCATTGTTTTGTATATTTTTGTTATTTGTGCCAATGTGTGGGAATCATCAAAGTGGTCCTCCCACCATTCCTCTTTCTTCTTCCCCTATTCACAGGACACCCAGCTTCTTTTAAGTAGCTTCCCCACCAAATTCCCACCCCACCCATCACACTTCATTCCTATCTGCATTTAGATCTTGCATTACAGTTATAGAGTTTTTCCTTCACCTGACGGAGATCAAAGCTTTAACTTAAGTCTAGGATCCGTGAATAGATTTCAGGATTCAACCTACGGAAAAGGACAGACATAGGATTTGGAGGATTCAGAGAGGGAGCATGAGGGCCTTTGCCACATCCCTGATAATACACAGAGTACATAACTAAGGAATGAGAAAAGAGCTCCTGGGATATGGTTGTGCTTATTTTGTTTTTCTTGTTTGTTTGTTTGTTTTACTGTTCTTTTCTTACACGCACCCACACAGCCCTACAAATGAATAAGGAAATAGGCATCTGGCTCCCTTTTCTCTTCAAGAAATGCTGATTCTTGTCTTCTGAGGAATAAGTGCCTTCCCTGCTCCTAAACAATAAATCAATGCCCTGAAAAATCATCTGAAATACACCAAGGTTTGCCCTTGATTAATTTCTTATTTCACTTTTTCTTCCCTAATGTTAAAAAGCAGATGATACATTTCAGTTTTAAATGACAGTTGCTGGCTTGGACTTATGAAGTATCTTATTTGTTGCTTTGTGTTTTTTTTTGAGGGGAAGATACCAGTTAATTTTTTCAAGCATTTTATTATGAAACTTTCAAAGATGCAGAAAAATATAACGAATTTTTTAGTCAACACCTATACACTCACTCCCTAGCTTCTAGAATTTACATTTTATGGAACTTGCTTTATTTATTTTTTTATTTTTATTGATTTCAGAGAGGAAGGGAGAGGAAGAGAGAGATAGAAACATCAATTATTAGAGAGAATCATAGATCGGCTGCCTCCTGCGTGTCCCCCCACTGGGGATTGAGCCCTGACCAGAATAGAAGTGTGACCTCCTGGTTCCTGGGTCCATGCTCAACTGCTGAGCCACACTCGGCCAGGTGGAACATGCTTTATGACATAAATTTCCATCTAGCCAGCCTATCTAAATACTCATCAATCTGTCTCGTTATTGTTTGAGCCATTTCAAAGTAAGCTGCATTCTTCAGTACACTTCTTAAACACTTCAGTATGCATGTCAGTAGCTCAAGTTTAATAATTGTGCAAATCTTTTTCCCCTTTGGATGTGAAATTTATATATAGCAAAATGTACAAATCTTAAGTAGTACATTGGCTGAGTTTTGACATATACATACAAGTGTGTAATCCAAACCTCTGTCAAGACACAGAATGTGATAATCAGAAATTTCCCTGATGCCCCTTCCCAGTCAGTACTCACCTCTAACCCTTTTGAAGTTAACCAGTATCCAGATGTTTGCAACATAGCATAGATTTGCCTTTTTTAGAATTTCATATAATGGAGTGATACAGTACTCTTTATGGAAAGCTTCTTTCACACAGCATAATACTTTTGAGAGTCATCTTTGTTGTTTTGTATCAGTAGTTTTTACCTTTTCATTGCTTTGTAGTAGTTCATTATTTGAGTTATCACAGTCTATCCAGTCTTTAATTAATGGACACCTGCCATGCTTCCAGTTTTTTGCTATAATGATAAATTTATCATTGCTTTTCTGTGTTAATAAGTACTATAGTGTATTTAAATTGAAAGAGCAGGGTTGTGGAAAGTAGTTGTCTCCTACATTATACTTGGTGAACTGAACCTTACCCTAATGGTCAGTCTCTAGAGCTGGTATCAGGCCTTTGCCTTCCCTCAGCCCAGAAAAAAGAGATATCTGTGTCCCTAGTTGCACTTCTTCTCAACTCGTAAATTGCTCTATTGAAGCAGGTGTGACATCATTAAAAAGTTGCTTTTAGTGTGTGATTTAATATTCACAATCTCAAATCAGTCTTTTTTTTCTCACTGTCCAACAGACTCCAGCCTAGCACTAGCTTCCACAGTGCTTAGTATAGACAACTGCAACAGGCTCCTATTGGGTATTACCTTTCCATTATGGTCACTTATTATCACAAAGTCACTTTGTAATAATTCTAATTTTTAAAAATTAAAATATAGTTAACATACAATATTACCTTATTTTAGATGCAAAACATAGTTATTCAACATTTATATACCTAACATAGTGATCACCACAATAAGTTTAATAATGATCTGTCACTGTACAAAATTAGTTTGATATTATTGACTACTAGTGGCCCAGTGCACAAAATTTGTGCACGGAGGGGGGGGGTTCCCTCAGCCCAGCCTGCAACCTCTCTGCCGGGAGCCGGTCCATCCTTGCTGTTTCAAGGGACCTGGCATTTATGGCATACTGTTCTTAATATGTTTGCTCACCTTCTTCGCACTATGTGTTTTAACCAAGGTCACCTCTCTGAGAAAGGTTGTTTCACCAGGTAGGGATTTTCCCCTGAAGTTAGGGAGGAGGGAATAAAACCCCTTAACTAAGTGCCAGGTGGGTAATTAATCACTTTAACTACGAACAATCATGCTTAAGCTACACAATCTTTATTCCCTGGAATGGAGATAAGAAATGCCCTAACCTTTGGAGTAGAGATTGATAGGATTGGAATCAACTGGTATAAATACAGATGTAACAAGACAACAGGACACAGAGCCTACACACAGAACCTAGACACAGAACCTAGACACAGAACCTAGAGACAGAAGAACTTCGCTGGAGAGAACATGGCAAAAGATCCTGGACAGAAACTGGAGACAGAACCTAGAGACAGAACCTAGCAAGAGAACATGGCAAAAGATTCTGGACTGAACCTGACTACAGAAATTGGCAAGAGAACCTGACTAGAACCTGGTGACTGAACCTGGCTGGAGATCTTGGACAGAACTTGGCTGGAGAACCTAGCGAGAGAACATTGCTGCAGAACCTGGCTGGAGAACCTGGAGAACCTGGCTGGAGAACCTAGCAAGAGAACATGGACACAGAACCTGCCTGGAGATCCTAACAAGAACTTCGCTGGAGATCCTGACCAGAACTTGGCTAGAGATCCTGGCTAGGCTGCTGATCAACTGAACGTTGTCTCCGTGTCATTCCTTCTTCGCCGACTCCGTCCACACCTTTGGGGACCCCTGGACCTGCTGGGGTTGGACCCCAGCATCTGGCGCCCGAACAGGGACCCTTAGGTAAGCCCCACTCTCGGGATGGATAGGACTCCACCGTAGGAAGAGGGTGGATAGTCTTCACCGACTCCGTCCACACCTTTGGGGACTCCTGGACCCACTGGGGTTGGACTCCAGCACCTCTCCAATCGGGGACCCCTTGGGGGATGTCCGACTGCTGGCAGTCAGACATCCCTCTCGCAATCTGGGACTGCTGGCTCCTAACCCCTCACCTGCCTGCCTGCCTGATTGCCCCTAACTGCCAGCCCCTGCCGGCCTGATCTCACCCCCAACTGCTCTCTCCTGCCGGCCTGATTTCACCCCCAACTTCCCTCCCCTGCCAGCCTGGTTGCCTGCAACTGCCCTCCCCTGCTGACCTGATCTTGCCCCCAACTGTCCTCCCCTGCAGGCCTGATCTTTCCCCCAACTGCCCTCTTCTGCTGGCCAATTTTGTTCTGATTGGTCAGTTTCTATGCCAGTCAGCATCAAAAGCTCTGCCTCCTAGGTAGCCATTGGCTCCTCACATTTCACCCAGATTTGGTTCTGATTGGTCGGATTCTATGCCAGTCAGCATCTCTGGGCCTATCAACGGGGCCTGATCAGAAAGGTGAGGCCTCCTGGTGGAGGCATCGACCCCCATCACCCTCCAATCACCAGATGGCCACTTGCCCAGGCCTGACACCTCTGCCAGCGGTGTCAGGCCTGGGCAGGGGACCTCCATCTCCCCCCGATCACCGGCTTCTGGGCGGCTTCTGGAGTTGCACATGGGGGCCTGGATGGTGGCTCTCGCACTGGCTGCTACGCTGTCCTGCCCTGCCTACAGTATGCAAGTTAGCCGCCATCTTTGTTGGTGGTTAATTTGCATATTGGACTGATTAGCCAATGGGAGGCGGAGCAAAGGTACGGTCAATTACCATGTTTGTCTATTATTAGATAGGATAATCGCTATGCTATGATTTATTTATAACTGGAAATTTGTACCACATATTCCCCTTTACCTTTTTTGCCCTTTCCCCCACTTGCTTCTCTTCTGGCAACCATCAGCTTGTTCTCTATATGTATGAGGGTTTTTTTCTGTTTTATTTTCGTTGTTTGTTTTGCTTTTTTTAGATTCCACATATAAGTGAAATCATATGGTATTTGCCCTTCTCTGTCTGATTTATTTCACTTAACATAATATCCTTTAGATTCATTCATTGTGTTTCAATGACTAGATTTCATGTTTATTAGGAATGAGTAATATTCTATGTATATACACCACATTTTCTTATCCACTCACAGATCAATAGAAATTTAGCTTCTATAAGTTGGTTACTGTAAATAATACTGAAATCAACAGAGGGGTGCATATATCCTTAAAATTAGTGTTTTTGTTTTATTTGGGCAGATACCCATAAGTGAAATTGTTTGGTCATATGATCACTCTATTCTTAATTTTTTGAAGAACCTCCATGTTTCCCATAGTGTTTCTACCAATATTCAACCCCATCAACAGCGCATGAGAATTCCGTTTTCTCTACAATCTCTCCAAATCTTGTAATTTGTTGTCTTTTTGATAATAGCTAATCTTACAGATGTGAGGCAATTTATCACCATGGTTTTAATTTGTACTTTCTTAATGATTAGTGATGTTGAGCGTTTTTCATATGCTTATTGGTCATCTGCATGTCTTCTTTGGAAAATATTTTACTCTGTACACTTTTAAATTAGATTGTTAGATTTCTTTTTATTTTGAGTTGTACAGTTCTTTATATATTTTTTATTAACTCCTTATCATATATGTCATTTTCAAATATTTTCTCCCATTCTGTAGATTGCCTTTTCAGTTTGTTTATTTTTTTCCCATGCAGAAGCTTTTAGTTTGATGTAGTCCCACTTTCTTTTGTTACCTTTGGTTTTGGTGTCAAATATATAAAATCATTGCCAAGACTGATGTCAGAAAGCTTATGGCCTATATTTTCGTCTGAGAGTTTTGTGGTTTCAGGTCTTACATTCAAGTCTTCAACCTATTTTAAGTTTATTTTTGTGTATGGTGTAAGACAGTCGTCCAATATCATTCTTTGGCACATGGCTGTCCAGTTTTTCCAGCACCACTTATTAAAGAGACTGTCCTTTCCCCATTGTTTATTCTTGGCTCCTCTGTGGTAAGTTAATTGACCATATATGGATGGGTTTATTTCTGGGCTCTCAACTCTGTTCCATTGATATATGTGTTTGTTTTTGTGCCAGTATCATAATGTTATAATTGCTGTAGTTTTGTAATATGGTTTGAGATAAGGGAGAATGATTTCTCCATCTTTAGTCTTCTTTCTCAAGATTGATTTGATTATTAAGGATCTTTTGTGATTCCATATAAATTTTAGAATTGTTTCTTCTATTTCTGTGAAAAATGTCATTGAAATTTTGATAGGGATTGCATTGAATCTATAGATTGTTTTGGGTAGTATGCCAATCCATGTAGTCTGACAAGTGTAAAATAATTTCTCACCATGGTTTTGATTTGCATTTTCCTGATTAGTGGAATACCTTTCCATTTACTTGTATCTTCTTCAATTTCTCATAGATTTCATTGTACAGATCTTTCACCTCCTAGTTTAAATTTATGCTTCGGTATTTTATTCTTTTTGATGTAATTGTAAACAGGATTGTTTATTTTTTTTTAAATTTTGCTTCCTAATAGTTTTGTTGTAGGCAGTTAGACAGATATGAGCAGAACAAGGACCATGGGCCAGGTACAGAAGGTCACCAGGGTAGAAAGCCCCAGGTGCCTAACAAGGACAGTCAATTGTAGAGTGGGACCTCACCCCCAGGGTGAATTTTCCTCCCCGACCTTTCCTCCCTAGAGATAACATTTATGCCTTAAGTTGTATTTCAACTCTAGACCCAGATAAGCAACAAAACTCCTACAACAATTTGTTATTAATGTCTATAAATGCAAACAATTTCTGAATGTCTATGTTATATCCCACAATTTTACTGAATTAATTTACAATCATGCACCACTTAATGACAGAACTACATTTTGAGAAATACCTCATTAGGTGGTTTCATCATAGTGTTGTAGGTGGTGGGAACAGCATCAGGTGTCTGACCCATGGGGTCAGAACAAACCTGGGTTCAGCAACCTCGGTACAAGACCCAAACTGTAAGAGAACATTTATTGGGTAAATGACAGAGGTTGAAAAAGTAATTCCTAGAAGATATGGGCTTAGCAAACAAGTTCTAGAGGTAAAGGATGGGTCCTTGGAGCTTGGGAGTGAGGGAGCTAATAGTAATGTGCCTGGGGGCAGGACAGGGAGGGGGAGGGGAAGAGGAGAGGGAGGGGAAGGGGGAAAGGAAGGGAAACTCAATGGCATGCTCCCTGGAGGGATAGCACACTGGGTCTTCCATCCTAAAGGTTTTAAGGGCTTAAGAGTGGAGATTTCAGGGGTTTTCCCAGGGAATGATCTTAATAGAATATTTATCGGTTTTCCAGGTGTGTCCTTTCAGAGTTGTGGTCTCCACTGACTGATTGGTGGCACCTGGGCAGGGGTTCATTATTCAATGCAGCTGCTCCTGAAGTTAGCTGTGTCTGGATTTATTGCTTATCTAGGCTTGGAGCTGAAATACAACTTGAGCCCTAGATGTTATCTCTCGGGAGGAATTTTTCAGGGGGTCCAAACCACATGACCAGCAATATGATAGGGGAGGAAAAGTCACCATGGGGCCAAGGTCCCATCTTATAATTGATTGTATATTGCTAGGCACCTGGGGCTTTCTACCCTGGTGACCTTCTGAACCTAACCCATGGTCCTTACTCTGCTCATGTCTGTCTAACTGGCTACAACAGTAGTGCAAGCACAGTGTGCATTTACACAAACCTAGGCCATGTGGTATAGGGTATTGCTTTAAGAGTCTAAGGGAAGGAAAACTAATTTTTCTTCTACCCTTCTAGATACTTGGCTGAGACATTCTTTTAATAAAAGATAAATTAAAACAAGAAAAACAAATAAAAGTTTAATAACATTTATACCCTGTATATACATGGAAGAGAGCCAGAACACCTGAATAATTTGCTAAAATGGCAGAAGCTACCTTGTTAAACACCATCTTCAGCTGAAGACAAAAGAAGATGTTGGAGGTGGGGGTTGTTAGTTATGAGAGTTTACCAGAAAAAGCATAGTAAATAGAGTAAGGTTGTGTTGGGTCCCAGCCCTTGTGCAAGGCATGGGACCTCCTTGGAAGCTGGGAACTGGAAGAAGACCTTAGCCGCCTTGGGTAGATGGGACGTGCTTTATTGCAAACAAAGCAGCTGGCCACCCGACTGTTCGATAGTACCTTTTATACCAACTCAAACAAAAGAGGCTTCTTGCCAATAAATGACATCAGTGTTACACAAAATAGGTGGGTTACCAGAGTTCGTCTGTGTAGTGCGCATACTGATATTTGTCTTCTTGTATGTGTATGGCACATGGGTTTTTAACATCCTGCATACTCTGGTCAGGGCCCCCACAGGTTATTATTCAGGTTTGTCATTGTCTTCTGCATTGATAAGTTTCTAAAGATAAGGTCATCCCCCCTTGCCAGTACAGGGAGGGAGATACCCTTATAAATAGAGATTTCCCTTATAAATGTAAATGCATTTTACAAAGGGTAACTTATATTTGGTTTTCAGAACTTCTCCCAAGTCTCCAAGTCTTCTGTTTCTTAAAATTAACCAGCATGAAATAAGACTTATGCCAAATAGACTTATTTTGGGGTGAAAAATTCTGTTTCCATGCAGTTTCTAGGCTGCAAACTTGCACAGCATGTTATAGTTCTGAATACTGGGAGAAACCAAGATGGCGGCATAGATAAACACCGGGAAATAGTCGCCCCACACAACAATTGAAAATTATCCCAAAGGACGGAGCAAACATCGTCCAAAACAACAGGAAGGCTGGCTGAGTGTAATTTCTACAACTAGAAGAAAAGAAAAGCACACTGAGAGCCAGAGGAGCTGCGGAGGCTGAGTGCAGAGGTACGGCAGCGGCTCGCGTGCGCGGAAAGGGGGTGGCACCTGAGGACGCGGCTGTCTTTTTGAATCACAAGCTCCCGACTGCTCTGAACTCCGGTTCCGGGAAGTCTCTGGGGACCCAGGTCTCATACGGGGAGAGGCAACTCTGTCAGGCGGCAGCGGGCGAACTTGAGGGCGGATTTCCCTCAGAGGTGCTTGCAGCCATTACCGGGACACTGAGACGCGCGACTCCGGGCGCGGAGAATCAGCCATAGCGTCTTTCTCCGCCCCTTTGACTCCCTGAGACTCCGCCCCACCCAGGCTGCAGCAGAGGCTTTTGCATGTGAATGTACCTAACTATAGCCCAGCCAAGCAGACCCGGAACTTCCAAGAGAAGGCCCAGGGCCCCGCAGCAGCGTGCATTGCTTCACAGCTGAGCCTCTTCATGGTTCCTGCTCTGTGGCCTCAGGCAGGGGCTGAATTAGCACCTCCTTAGAACCAGGAGCCACTGTACCCAGTGGTCAGAGGGGGTCCATTCTCCCACTTCAGACACAGCTGCTTCCCACAGCCAATTGGACTGGAGGTCAATTCCTCCCAGTGATCCTACAACAACCAAGGCACCAAGAGTGCACCAAGAGTGTCCACCCCGGGTAACTGGGGAGGCTGAGCCACTGGGCCCTACAGGACACCTGGCGTGCAGGCCACTCTATCAACACAGGGAAGCAGTCAAAATGCGGAGACAAAGAAACAGGTCACAATTAGCAGAAACGGAGGAGGCCAGACGACTGGATATAGAGTTCAAGGCCACGTTTATAAGGTTTTTCAAGAATTTTATGGAAACCGCCGATAAATTTAATGAATCCCTCAAGGAGTATAGTGAGACCATGGAGGTCATGAAAAAGGACCAACTAGAAATTAAGCATACACTGACTGAAATAAAGAATAATTTACAGAGATCCAACAGCAGACAAGAGGATCCCAAGAATCAAGTCAAAGATTTGAAATGCAAAGAAACAAAAAATACCCAACCGAAAAAGAAAAAAGAAAAGAGATTAAAAAAATACGAAGATAGTGTAAGGAACCTCTGGGACAACTTCAAGCATACCAACATCAGAATTATAGTTCTGAATACTGTAGGCAATCCTATCTAATAATAGACAAACATGGTAATTGACCATACCTTCGCTATGCCTCCCACTGGCTAATCTGCACAATATGCAAATTAACCCAACCAAGATGGCGGCCGGCAGCCACACAGCTGAAGTGAGCAGGAGGCGTGCTTGCTCCAGTGATGGAGGAAGCCAAGGTTCCCTGCCTGCTGCGGCCCGGCTCTGAGCTCCGAAAGCAACAAAGTTTCAATTATAGAAGCTAAACAAATCCCAGATACCTGCTTTCAGCAAGCTGTGGCCTCAGAGCTGGAGTGAGCAGGAGCTGGCTCTCAACTCCAGTGACAGCAACAAAGTTTCAGTTATAGAAGGTAAATAAATCCCAGAATAAAAAAAGAAAAAAAGGAGAGGCTGGGAGCTTCAGTTGCCGGCCAGACTGAAAATGGCCCTCAGCCCCTCACCCAGACTGGCCAGGCACCCCAGTGGGGACCCCCACCCTAAAGGGGGTGTGGCCAGCCTGAAAACAGCCATCAGCCCCTCATCCAGGCTGGCCAGGCACCCAAGCAAGACCCCCACCCTGATCTGGGACACCATTCAGGGCAAACCAGCTGACCCCCACCCGTGCAACAGGCCTCTATCCTATATAGTAAAAGGGTAATATTCAAGCTGACCCTAACAGCAGAAAGAATGGGAATGACTGATCACTATGACACACACTGACCACCAGGGGGCAGACGCTCAATGCAGGAGCTGCCCTCTGGTGGTCAGTGCACTCCCACGTGGGGGAGCTTTGCTCAGCCACAAGCCAGGCTGATGGCTGCCAGTACAGTGGTGGTGGTGAGAGCCTCTCCTGCCTCCTCAGCAGTGCTAAGGATGTCCGACTGCAGCTTAGGTCTGCTCCCCGCTGGCAAGTGGACATCCCCAGAGGGCTGCCGGGCTGCTAGAGGGATTTCAGATTGCCAGTTTAGGCCCAATCCCCTGGGGCCTAAGCCAGCAGGTGGTCATCCCCCGAGGGGTCCCAGACTGCAAGAGGGCACAGGCCGGGCTGAGGGACCCCGCCCCCCGAGTGTACAAATTTTTGTGCACCGGGCCTCTAGTTTTAACATAATGACATTTTTGAAAAGCACTGTGCTATGACATTGTGATGGCTATGAAATCACTCTTTTTTAGCTCTATAAACTCATGTGAGATTGTATATCAGTCTTTTTTTTTAAAGATTTTTATTAATTTCAGAGAGGAAGGGATTGGGAGATTGAGATAGAAACATCAATGATGAGAGAATCATTGGTCGGCTGCCTTCTGCATGCTTCACACCAGGGATTGGGGATTGAGCCCACAACCTGGGCATGTGCCCTGACCAGAAATCAAACCATGACCTCCTGATTCATAGGTCTATGCTCAACCACTGAGCCACACCAGCTGGGCTATAGCAGTCTGTTGTTAACTAAGATGTCATTATGTGGTGCATAATTGTATCTTTGTTGTTAATCCTCACTGGAGGATATATTTTCCATTGATTTTTTAGACAGAGTGGAAGGGAGGGAGAGAGACAGAGTGGAAGTGGGGGGGAGGAGAGACAGAAAGAGAAACATTAATGTGAGAGAGACACATTGATTGGTTGTCTCCCACATGCATCCTGACTGGGGTTGGGGATCAATCCTGCAATGGAGGTAGCTGCCCTTGACCAGAATCGAAGCCCAGACCCTTCAATCTGGAAGCCAATGCTCCAACCACTGAGCCAAACCAGCTAGGGCCACATAACTGTATTTTAAGTATTTTGGGGGAGTTGTTAGGCTTTTCTATATATACTATCACAGCTGCTAATCGTGACAGTTTTATACTGTCCTTCCAATTTGGATGTGTTTTATTTCTTCCCTCCCCCCCCCCCCCCGCAATTGTCTGGCTAGGACTTCCAATATTATGTTGAATAAAAGTGGTAAGAATGTGATCATGGTATATGACCCTTTTAATATGTTAAAGTAAGAAACATTCAAACTTATATAGAATTTTTGTGAGTTTATTCAAGCCTGCCGATAATTGCTGGGAAGCAGAATCTCAACATATTGAGATAATGCTCTGAAGAATGGTGTTTTTATTTATTTATTTATTTATTTATTTATTTATTTATTATTGCTTAAAGTAA
Source organism: Myotis nattereri (assembly GCF_964212035.1). Lineage (NCBI taxonomy): Eukaryota > Metazoa > Chordata > Mammalia > Chiroptera > Vespertilionidae > Myotis > Myotis nattereri. The sequence goes on along the minus strand of NC_138078.1, from coordinate 102,277,005 downwards.
TACAAAGGGTATTACATATGTGTCATCCCCCCCCCCCCGCCCTAGACAGTCCCCTAGCCTCCCCTATCCCCCAGTGTCTTATGTCCATTGGTTATGCTTATATGCATGCATACAAGTCCTTTGGTTGATCTCTTACCCCCCTACCTCCTGTCCCCCAACCCTCCCCGGCTTTCCCGCTGCAGTTTGACAATCTGTTTGAGGCAGCTCTGCCTCTGTATCTATTATTGTTCAAAAGTTTATAATGGTCTCTATTATCCATGAATGAGGGAGATCATGTGGTATTTTTCCTTCATTGACTGGCTTATTTCACTTAGCATAATGCTCTCCAGCTCCATCCATGCTGTTGCAAATGGTAAGAGTTCCTTCCTTTTTACAGCAGCATAGTATTCCATCGTGTAGATCTACCACGGTTTTCTAATCCATTCATCTGCTGATGGGCACTTAGGCTGTTTCCAGATCTTAGCTATGGTGAATTGTGCTGCTATGAACATAGGGGTGCATATATCCTTTCTGATTGGTGTTTCTGGTTTCTTGGGATATATTCCTAGAAGAGGGATCACAGGGTCAAATGGGAGTTCCATTTTCAGTTTTTTGAGGAAACTCCATACTGACTTCCATAGTGGCTGCACCAGTCTGCATTCCCACCAGCAGTGCACAAGTGTTCCTTTTTCTCCACATCCTCTCCAGCACTTGTCGTTTATTGATTTGTTGAAGATAGCCAGTCTGACAGGTGTGAGATGGTACCTCATTGTTGTTTTGATTTGCATCTCTCGGATGATTAGTGACTTTGAGCATGTTTTCATATGTCTCTTGGTTTTCTGAATGTCCTCTTTTGAAAGGTGTCTATTTAGGTCCTTTGCCCATTTTTTGATTGGATTGTTTATCTTCCTTTTGTTAAGTTGTATGAGTTCCCTATAAATTTTGGAGATTAGGCCCTTATCAGATATGAGATTGGCAAATATGTTTTCCCACACAGTGGGTAAGAATGGTGTTTTTTTCACCTAGTTTTATAAATTAGCATCAAAAGAGAAGACATAAGTGGATTACATGAGATCCATTGGTGATAGATTAGGGAGGTTGGAGAAAGCAAAGAGGGGAAACCTCTGGGATTGGATAAAAAGTAAAATGATAGACACATGCTTCTTTTACATAGGTGGGTACAGGATTCATAGGTGTTACCTATGATAACAATAACAATGAGGGAATTTGTGGTCTCAGTCCTGATGCATTGGGTGTGCCCTGAAGGGTCCAGAAAAAGAGAAGTTATAAGTTACCCTGACGTTCTAAAGGTATGTTATCATAGATGCAAAGAAACAATAGGCACCCCTATATTCATTGCAGCATTATTTACAACAGCCAAGATTTGGAAGTACCCTAAGTGCCCATCAGTAGATAAGTGGATAAAAAACACACACTGTGATACATTTACACAATGGAATACTACTTGGCTGTAAAAAAGAAGCTTCTCTTACCCTTTGTGACAGCATGGATGAACCTGGAGAACAATATGCTAAATTAAATAATCTAGTCAGAGAAAGATAAGCATCACATGATCTCAATCATATGTGGAATTTAATGAACAAACTGAACTAACAAGCAAAATAGAGACACCCTCATAGATAGCAGGCAGATTGCTCTGTTAGGGGATATAGGGGGGAATTGAGCAAAAATAAAAAAGGAGAAAAACTTATGGACATGAACAACAGTATGATGATAGCAGGGGTTGCGGGGAAGGTGGAAGAGAGTATGGGGGATAAATGGAGATAGAATAAAAAAGAAAAAAAAAAGAAACTGCCGTATCTCTTTCCAAATGTGGAGAAACACTTCTTTCATTTAAGGTGCCTTTAGTATCTCTGACTCATGGGTTTCCCAGGAATAGAATTGCTCTTTGTTGTTGAAATTGTGGAGGTGGAATGATTCCCACCCCCTTCCTGGATCAGAATTGATTTGAAAATATATGTGCCTTTTCATAGCATCTCTGCTCTCACAGCTGTCATCCCTAGTCAGGGGGTGGCGGGGAGGTTTAATTATAATGCTTCTGACAGTTTCTGAGCAGAGAGCCCAGTGCCTGCTTGCTGCACCAACAGCTGAATTCAACCTGAAGCTGCTGTGCTGAAAACTCACCTCCAAATATCTGACCCTTTATCAGTAAGCCTGCATAATGGTTCAAGAACTTCATGTTTTCACATGCTCAGTCTGGTCAAGTGCAGGTTGTAGGCTGCAGCACACTCCAACTTAAGAGGATTGCATTAATTTCCTTATCTTACCATTAGGTTAGGGGCAGCCCAGGATATAGTCCAGCAGAGACCAAACCACCTGAGAATGGGGTCCTCAATACAGCCCATGTTCTCAAAGTTCATCACATTTGAACATACATGAACTAACTGGCTCTGCTCTGCTCATGTACCTCTGGGATCTATTTTTTTAAAATATATTTTTATTGATTTCAGAGAAGAAGGGAGAGGGATAGAGAGATAGAAACATCAATGATGAGAGAGAATCACTGATAGGCTACCTCCTGCACATCCCACACTGGGGATCGAGAAAGCAACCCAGGCATATGCCCCAACCAGGAATCGACCCCTGACCTTCTGGTTCATAGGTCGATGCTCAACCACTGGGCAACACCAGCCAGGCCCTCTGGGATCTATTTTTATGTCCCCTGTCTTCTTTCTTCCATGACTGTTTAGAAGAGCATGGGCAACAAAATGCTCTGGGAGGTGGGCTACTCTTGTTTTAACCCATCCAGAAATGTTCTTTACTTCCTCCCATAGGACTTTACTTTAGTACTTATGACACTGAACACTTTATACCTTGCATCATCACTATTTGAAGCCATTTGTTTACTTAATACCCCACCTTGTCCCAGATAGAATTTGAAGTGGTTTGTAGAAATAAATAAAATACAAATAAATATCACAAATTGAAAGTGGAATAAAAGAGACACAAGGGTGGAGACATAAAATGGAGTCAAACATGCTTTTTTGTACATATCTTAGCTCTCCTTATCAATAGTGAGTGCCATACGGAAATAGCTGTTTTATTTATCTTTGTATTTCTAACAAGACATGGTCCATTCCTTTTTTAAAAATAGCTGTATTGAAATATAATCATATACCACAAAATTAATCCATTTAAATGTGGAATTCAATGGTTTTTAGTATATTCACAGAGCTGTGCAATCATCAGCGCAATCTATGGTAAATATTTTTGTCATCCCACAAAGAAACCCTATACCTTTTAGCAGCCAAATCTCATGTCTTCTTACCCTTAACCCCTGGCAACTATTAATCAGTTGTTGTTTTTTTGTCTCTATGAATTTGCCTATTCTGATCACTTCATATAAGTGGACACATATAACATATGGGTTTTCATTTCTGGCTTCCTTCACTTAGAATATTTTCTTGGTTTATCCATGTTGTAACATGTATTAGTACTTGACTTCTTTTATGGCTGCATAATATTCCATATTATGAATATAATGCATTTTGTTTACCCATTTATTTAATGGGCTATTATAAATAACTAGAGGCCCAATGCACAAAATTCATGTAAGGGGCTCGGCCCTCGCAGCCCCAGCTGCCTCTCTGCCCTGCTGCCCCATGGCCCCACCCACTGGTCGTTTCCGAGGGTCATTTCTGAAGGTGGTTCTGCTGTCTGGTTTAATTAGCACATTAGCTCTTTATTATATAGGATTCTGCTATGAACATTTATGTACCATTTTACATTCCCATCACCGTACCTAAGGGTTCCAATTTCTCTACATTCCTGCTAATATTTTTCATTATCTCTCTTTGTGATTCTTGCATCTTAGTGAGTGCAAAATAGTACCTCATTTTGGATTTGATTTGCATTTTATTAATGACTAATGATATTAAGCATCTTTTCATGTGCCTATTGGCCTTTTGTACTAGTATATCTTATATGAAAAAAAAGTCTATCATATCCATTGCTCATTTTTATTGCATCATTTCTTTATTTTTGAGTTGCATGAGTTATTTATATATCCTACATACAAGTCCCTTGTCTGCTATATGATTTGACAATATATTTTCCCATTCTATGAGTTATTTTTTCACTTTCTTGGTAGCATAATATGACATATAGAAGTTTTACATATTTTAAAATATATTTTTATTGATTTCAGAGAGAGGAATGAAGAGGGAGAGAGAAACATCAATGATGAGAATCATTGATCAGCTGCCTCCTGCATGCCCCACACTGGGGATCAAGCCCACAACTCAGGCATGTGCCTGACCAGGAATCAAATCCTGATATCCTGGTTAATAGGTAGATACTCAACCACTGAGCCATGCCAGCTATGCAAAATTTTACATTTTGATAAAGTACAAGGTATCTATTTTTTTGGTCAATTGTGCTTTTGCAGTTGTATGTAAGAAATTTTTACTTAGCCCAAGATCACAAAGATTTACCCAACCCCTTTCTTGCACAGTTTGGAAATGCAAATGTTTAATTACAGCAACAGCTACCATTTGTTGACTGCTTACTCTGAGCTTGACATTACACCACTTACTGTCAAAAGGATATTGATGTCAGGATTGGCAACAATAATTAACTTTATTGACTTCTTTTTTATTGTTTGAAGTATTACATGTCTCCTTTCTTCCCCGATTAACCCTGCCTCAGCCACTCCCACCCCCAAGGGCAAGCCTCCTTTGCCCCAGTGTCTGTGTCCACTGGTCATGCTAATATGCATGCATACAAGTCCTTTGGTTGATCTCTAACTCCCCTTCCCCTGCCGTCTCCCCGAGGTTGGACAGTCTGTTCAGTGCCACCTTGTCTCTGGATCCATTTTTGTTCATCAGTTTATGTTGATCATTATATCCCACATATGAGTGAGATCATGTGATATTTACCTTTCTCCAACTGGCTTATTTCGCTTAGCATAATTCCCTTCAGTCCCATCCAGGCTGCTGCAAATGGTAAAAGTTCTTTCTTTTTTATAGCGGTGTAGTATTCCATTGTGTAGATGTGCCAAAGGTTTATAATCCACTCCATCTGCTGATGGGCACTTAGGCTGTTTTAAAATCTTAGCTATTGTAAATTGTGCTGCTATGAACATAGGGGTGCATATATCCTTTCTGATTGGTGTTTCTGGTTTCTTGAGAAATATTCCTAGATGTGAGATCACTGGGTCAAATGAGAGTTCCATTTTAAATTTTTTGAGGAAACTCCATACTGTTTTCTATAGAAGCTGTACCAGTCTGCATTCCCACTAGCAGTGTACTAGGGTTCCCTTTTCTACATCCTTGCCAACACTTATCGTTTGTTGATGATAGCCATTCTGACAGATGTGAGCTGGTACCTCATTGTTTTTTGATTTGTATTTCTCAGATGATTAGTGACTTTGAGCATGTTTTCATATGTCTCTTGGCCTTCTGTACCTCTTCTTTCAAAAAGTGTCTATTTAGGTCCTTTCCCCATTTTTGGATTGGATTGTTTAACTCCCTTTTGTTAAGTTGTATGAGTTCCATGTAAATTTTGGAGATTAAACACTTATTTGAAATAGTATTGGCAAATATGTTCTCCCATGCAGTGGGCTTTCTTGTTGTTTTGTTAATAGTTTCTTTTGCTGTGCAGAAGCTTTTTATTTTGATGTAGCCCCATTTGTTTATTTTCTCTTTAGTTTCCATTGCCCTGGGAGCTATATTGGTAAAGATATTGCTACAACATTTGTCTGATATTTTGCTGCCTATGGAGTCTTCTAAGATTTTTATGGTTTCCTGTCTTACACTTAAGTCCTTTAGCCATTTTGAGTTTGTTTTTGTATATGGTGTAAGTTGGTGATCTAGTTTCATTTTTGTGCATGTATCTGACCATATTTCCTAGCACCATTTATTGAAGAGACTGTCTTGACTCCATTGTATGTTCTTGCCTCCTTTGTCAAATATTAATTGAGCATAATGGCTTGGGTCGATTTCTGGGTTCTCTGTTCTGTTCCATTGGTCTATATATCTGTTCTTGTGCCAGTACCAGGCAGTTTTGAGAACTGTGACTTGGTAATATAGCTTGATATCTGATATTATGATCGCCCCCCCTACTTTGTTCTTCTTTCATTGGCTTAGGATTGCTGTGGCTATTCTGGGTCTTTTTAAATTCCAGATGAATTTTTGGAGAGTTTTTTATAGGTCTGTGAAATATGCCATTGGTATTTTAATGGGTATTGCATTAAATCTATAAATTGCTTTGAATAGTATGGACATTTTAGTGATGTTGATTCCAGCAATCCATGAACACGGTATGTTCTTCCATTTGTTTATGTCTTCCTTTATCTATTTTTTCAATGTCCTGTAATTTCCCGAGTACAGGTCTTTTACCTCCTTAGCTAAGTTTATTCATGGGTATCTTTTTTTGGTGCAATGTTAAATGGGATGGTTTTTTGTTGTTGTTTTTTTTTTTTCTGTTTTTTTTTTTTTTTTAGTTTCTATTTCTGTGAGTTCATTGTTGGTGTATAAAAAAGCCATAGATTTCTGGGTGTTAATTTTGTATCCTGCTACACTGATGAATTCATTTATTAAGTCTAGCAGTTTTTTAATGGAATCTTTTGGGTTTTCTATGTACAGTATCATGTGATCTGTGAATACTAACAGTTTTACTTCTTCTTTTCCAATTTAAATGCCTTTTACTTCTTCTTCTTGTCTGATCACTATGGCTAACACTTCCAGTACTATATAACTTTATTGACTTCTTATATAAATGACCTTATTTAATCCTCACAACAAATATTTGAGATAAATATAAATATGTCTATTTTACAGGATCAGAGACATTATCTGCATGTGATTCCTAGAAATGCTGTAGCCATCTTCTGGCCATGAAATAATGCATTGATATCAAACCCTGGGAGACAGAAGGGAAATATGGGTAGGACCAGCTATTTATAAGATACCAAATTAAAAGCTAAATGAACATCAGCAACAACCTTAATAAATTACATTTATTGAGCACTTCACAAGATTTATTTCATTTGATAGAAACAACAGTTCTCTGAGTAAAAACGTATATGTGGACCCCATTATGAGGCTCAGAAATGTTAAGTACTGTAGCAAAACTTGTTTGTCCTTTCCTCTTCCTCATTAATAGAATTTCATTTTTTTTCACCTTCCTCTGGGTAGACATTATTTGGAGGGCTGAACTTTTTCTTGTCCTTGGGAGGTGAATCATGATTACTTTTCGCCAATCAGTGATCTCATTACCCTTGTTAGTAATTGCATCCCCCCCCCCCCCCACCATGGAAATGGGACTAATCCTGGTCAATGGAACCTAAAGGGAATTCTGCTAAGAGGCTTCTGGGAGAGGTTATCATTGAAAGTTAAAAGACACTAATGGAAAGAAATGTCTTCCCTGTTACTTGACATGAATGGTTCTGCATAGTATGCCTAAAACATCTGTAACTTTGTGGCTCATAAGAACAGAGATTGCTGACAATGTGGGAAGGGAAGAGGGGCTAAATGGAAAACACCGAATCTCTGATGAGCCATTGAATTAAGAAAAAGCCCTGGAATTGTGTTGCATCTAAACTTGTTGTTTAAGCCACTTTTCATTAGGCATTCTGTTATTGGCAGGTGAATTCATTCTGTCTTATCCAAATACTTAGGAAGTTAAATGGCAAAGTCAGGAATGAAATCAAGGTCTGTCTGTCTCTAAAATTCATGGGCTTAATCCCTATATAAAGTGTCTCTGAATAGGTGAACTCTCAAGGCTGGGCTAACAGCCTGCAATATTATAGCATATAAGATACTGTAGGTTAGAAGTAATTTTGTGTTGTTAAAGAATAAATATATGAATTTATAAGACAAACTTAGAATCTTAGAATTCTAAAAAATCTTAGATATTCTTACCCAACCTCTCACTTGGTAAAATAATTCCCTTTCGACAATATCTGATAATCCCTATTATCAACTTAAATATTTCCAGTGGGGAGGCAATGATTGTAACAGGGAAAAGTTAGACTTCGTAGTCTCTGACTTATACCCGAATCCTGATTCTACTATTACACTAGCTCTTATCATCTAAATTTGTAAAATGGGCACAATAATAGCCACTCAAGGTTGTGATGATGGTTAGTACAATAATGAAGATAAAATGTTTAACACAAAATACAAGGTAGAGAGGTCATTATTTCATTTGACATACAGTAATTTCTAATGAAAATAATTTGAGCCCCCATCCAAGCATCTGGGAAGAGGAAAACATACTCATTATTTTTTTTCAAGTACAGTTTACATTTGATATTATTTTGTATTAGTTTCAGGCTTACAGTGTAGTGGTTGGATAATCATATACTTTGTAAAGTGTTCCCCCTGATATTTTCAGTACCCACATGGCACCATACATAGTTATTGGGATATTGTTGACTATAGTTCCTATGGTGCACTTTTCATCCCCATGACTATTTTGTGACATATTTTTTCTATAATTCCTTAACCTTTTTTACTCAGTCCCCCAATCTCCATCCCTTCTGGCAACCATCAGTTCTCTGTATCTATGAGTCTGTCTCTGTTTAGTTTGTTTGTTCATATTGTTCTTTAGATTCCACATATAAATGAAATAGTATGGTATTTGTCCTTCTCTGACTAACTTATTTCACTTAGCATAATATTCTCTAGGACCATCAATGCTGTTGTTGCAAATGATAAGATTTCATCCTTTTTTATGGCCAAGTGATATTCTATTGTATATACATGCCACTACTTTTATAAAAATATTTTTATTGATTTCAGAGAGCAAGGGAGAGGGAGAGAGAGGTAGAAACATCAATGATGAGAGAGAATCATTGATCAGCTGCCTTATGCACACCCACAAATGGGGACTGAGCCCACAACCTGGGCATGTGCCCTGACTAGGATTTGAAACCTGGTTAATAGGTTGATGCTTAACCACTGAACCATGCTGGCCAGGCATACCCCACTTTTTTATCCACTTTCTTATTGATGGACACTTGTATTGCTTCCATAGCTTAGCTATTGTAAATAATGTTGCAATGAACATAAGGGTGCATAAATCCTTTCAAATCAGTGTTCGGGTTTCTTCAGATACATACCCAGAATTGGAAATGCTGGGTCATAAGGCAGTTCCATTTTTCAATTTTTTTGAGAAACCTTCATACTGCTTTCCATAGTGGCTGCACCAATTTGCATTCCCACCAAACAGTGCACAAGAGTTCCCTTTTCTCCAAATACCAACATTTGTTTGTTGATTTATTGATGGTAGCATTCTGGACAGATGTGAGGTGATATCTCATTGTGGTTTTAATTTGCATCTTTTCATATGTCTATTGGCCATCTGTATGTCATCTCTGGAGAAGTGTCTATTCAGGTCCTTTGCCCATTTTTTCATTGGATTGTTTGTTTTTGGAGTTGAGTTATATGAGTTTTAATAAATTTTAGATAATAGCCCCTTATTAGATGTATCATTGGTAAATATGTCTTCTCATTCAGTGGGCTGTCCTTGTATTTTGTTGATGGCTTCTTTTTCTGTGCAAAAACTTTTGTTTGATGTTGTTCCACTTGTTTTTATTTTTTCTCTTACCTGAGGAGATACATCAGAAAAAGCTTTACTTAGAGAAATGTTTTAAATTTTACTGCTTCTGCTTTCTTCTAGGAGTTTTATGGTTTCAAGTCTAACATTTAAGTCTTTAATCCATTTTGAGTTTATTCTTGTGTGCGGTGTAAGAAGGTGCTCTGGTTTTTTTTTTTTTGTTTTGTTTGTTGTTGTTGTTAATCCTCACCTGAGGATATTTTTCCATTGATTTTTAGAGAGAGTGGAAGGGAGAGAAACATCAATGTGAGAGAGACACATTGATTGGTTCCCTCCTGTATGCACCCTGACCAGGACCAGGGAACCTGCAACCAAGGTATGTGTCCTTGACCTGAATTGAACCCGGGACCCTTCATTCCACAGGCCGATGATCTATCCACTGCGCAAACACAGCTAAGACAGAAGGTGGTCTAGTTTTATTTTTTGCATGTATCTGTCCAGTTTTCCCAACACCATTTATGTAATAGACTGTATTTACCCCATTGTATTTTTGTGTTTCCTTAAACATTTTCAGTTTTGAGGGATAAAGAATTTTGAAGGATGCTAGCTGATACTAAGAGTAACAATTTCACCATTGTATAGGCAGAGAGGGAACTTTGGGATCCCATATGACATTTACCCTTTGAACTTACAAATTTTGATTATATGAAATATTGTATTTTTCTATATAACTACAGTAATATCCCTCATTGCATGTGTTCTTCTTAAAATGTGACTTTAATGTTCCTCCCAATGAAGGGAGGGCTCTATATTTCATCCCCTCAAATGTGGATGGGGGCTTATGACTGATCTATTCTATATACAGCAGAAATGATGTTATATTACTTTTGAAGCTAAATCATAATAAAGATAACAGCTTCTTTGACACACTTGATCTCTGGAAGTCAGCCATCATGCTGTGAGATAACTCATACAAGCCTAAGTAGAGAGACCACACATAGAGACACAATATGGAGGAGAACTGAGGCCCCCAGCTGACAGCCAGCATCAACTACCAGACTTGTGAGTGAACTAGCCTAGCCTTTGAGTATTTGGCTGAGAGTTCTGACATTATGGAGCAGAAACAAGCTATCCTCATTATCTCCTGTCCAATTTCCGGACCCACAGCATCTGGAGTATAATAAATGTTTGCTTTATGCCTCTAAGTTTTGGGGTAATTATTTTTGCAGCCATAGTAACTGGAATATGTGGCATACGCACAAAAATTCAATACCATACCTGTGGGGGTAATTTTTAAAGCACAGTTCAATGAATCATAGTTATTATTTAATATCACTAGCTGTGGACCCAGAAGTTTGTATGCGTTATCTTATTGAATTCTTACAAATTCCGACAGAGTTGGCCCTATTATTATCCACATTTTATAACCAGTAAACTGAAGATTAAGTAACTTGCTTGGGTCATGCAGTTAAAGTCTACGCTCTTTACATTATGTGACATGACTTCTTGAGGAAGAACTATAGTTTAAATGTGCAACAAAAGATAGACTCTCTAAGACAGTGATGGCGAACCTATGACACGCGACACGCGAACTCATTTTTGTGGTTGATTTTTCTTTGTTAAATGGCATTTAAATATATAAAATAAATATCAAAAATATAAGTCTTTGTTTTACTATGGTTGCAAATATCAAAAGATTTCTATATGTGACACGGCACCAGAGTTAAGTTAGGGTTTTTCAAAATGCTGACACGCCAAGCTTTAAAGGTTCGCCATCACTGCTCTAAGACTTGATTACAGAAACCTTGCCCAAATTCCCATGTTTATGCTGCCCAACTTCCATAAGACCACTTTCACTAAATGCCTGTAATTATTGCATTAGCTTCTAGTTAGGTTACCTGCTTTCAGATTTTTGGAGTACAAAGTCCTCCTGTATTCTCTATTGAACTTCCTAAAACACCAGTTTGGGTCTGTCTCTCACCAATGTTCTTGCTTAATAACTTCATCCAAAAACTTCTCTATTTTCTTAAGGACTCAATCAAGAATGCCTACTCTTAAAAAAACACAGGATCTTCCACTTTCTCTTTGTTTATCTTTTCATCATTGCACCTCTCAGTGCCTAGCTCAGAGCCTGGCACATAGAATAAGTTTAGAAAATATTTTGTGAAATGAAATATCTTGAGTGCAATATTTTGTAGGCTAGTTTTCTGCCTTCTTATACTTTGCTCCATACAAGGGTATGTTGGACCAGGAATGAACCTTGGGACTGGCGTTAGATGAGCAAGTACTTTCTAGTTGTTAACTGGGACTTAAACGAGGCTAGTGAGCACAGGTAAGTTTAGAAAACCCTAATGCTCTCATAAACTTCTGGAAAAAACTACATAAGTATTCACATCCCCATTGTTAATGTAGAGTAAGAACACAATGTTTTGCTTAGTTTGAGCAAAATTGATGGGTATCTTATTTTTTGTTTGTTTTTCAATTACAGTTTACATGCAATATTATTTTGCATTAGTTTCAGGTGTACAGCATAGTTGTTAGACAAACACATGCTTTACAAAGTGGTCTCCCTGATATTTCCAGTACTTACCTGGCACTATACAATAATTTATTACAATATTATTGACTATATTTCCTATGCTATACTTCACATTCCTGTGACTATTTTGTGACTACCAATTTGTACTTCTTAATCCTTTTTTCACCAAAGCCCCCAATCTCTCTCCTTTTGGCAACTATCACTCTGATCTTTGTGTCTATGAGTATGTTTTTATTTTGTTTGTTCATTTATTTTGCTTTTGAAATTCCACATAAAAGTGAAATCATATGGCACTTGTCTTTCTCTGGGTAACACCTTTCATTGACTTTACATTTGCTAAACTTTCTCACAGATGGAAGATAGAAAATATCTCATATTTTTAAAATTAATTTTAATTATATAAGCAATACATGAATGAATAAGTATTATTTTTTTAAAAAAACATTGCTTTCCAAAAATTATTATTATTATTTTCTTGATGATGTATATTCTCTAATAATTCTTTCTGAGAGTTTCTATGGGTGGTAAGGTTTCTGATTTCTTATACGTCCAAAACGCCTTTATTTCATCCTTTCACTTATATTATAGTTTTGGCTTGATATTAAATCCAAGGTTCAACATTATCTTCACTCAACAGTTTAAAGATATTTCTCCACCATTTTCCTGCATTTTATGTTGCTAATGGGAAGTCTGATGTCTTGTTTCATTGTCTTCATTTTCATTTAGAAAATTTTTAGTATTTTCTTATTTTCCTTGATGCTCTAAACTTCCCCTGTGGAATCTCTAGGTTTAGAGGTTGTTGTTTTGTCAATTACAGTTCTTGTTTTTATAAGTCATCCTCCTTGGAATTTTAAAGGTCCCTTTCAATCTGAGGATTCATGACTTCAATTCTGGAAATGTTTTTATTTGTTTTGATATTTATTCTTCAAATATTTAATCCTATCCATTCTTTTCATTTTTACTCATCAGAACTCCTGAGACAAATGTGAAAATTTCTTGATTGATCTATCTTTAGTGCCTTTCTTTCCTACTTTCTATCCCTCGATCCTTTATCTTATGCTCTGGGAGAATTCCTCAGGCCAATCTTCCAGGTCACTGATTTAATCTCTGTGTCCATCACAACTAATCATTCAGTCCATCTATTGACATTTGAATTTAACCAGTTATTTATTTTTTAAAACCTCTTATTTTCATTTGACTTATTATTATTTCATAATTACTTTTTATTTCATGAATGCGGTATCTTTTATTATCATTCTGAGGTTATTATAATTTTATATTCATTTTCTGAGGACTATTTCTCTGATGAAAGTCCTTTTATTTGTTGAGTTCATTTGCTCCATTTCATGGTATTTGATTTACTTAAATGTCTGATGATTCTCTTATGATATGCTTCTGTCTGTAGTTGATATTTCTTTTTAGACTGTATAATCCCTCTGTTTATGCAGCCCATTTAGGAGAATCGAGGGAATAGATGTAGCTATTGATTTCAGTGTATATAAGATGGAGAACATGATGCAATAGAAAGGGAACCTTGATGAATCTGTGTGCTTCTTTATTTCTCATAAATACATCTGCTTGGCAATTGCCCACCACTCAGGATACTAGATTATCTCATAGCCTTAACCTCTTATACTCATTGCTTTTACTTGAAGACAGATCCCCTGTTACTGCTTGCTGGTCCATGTGATGGGAAGAGGGATGAACAAAAATTGAGTCTTTTGGACTTTCTTCCTGTGATATTGAATAGTTGCCTCTAAGACCACTTTTTTATCCTACTTTTTGCCTTTTGACATGAAGAACTCATGACGTACTTTCACTATCTATAAGAATTATTTTACCATGCTCCCTTATGTATGTCCTGGACAGTGGTTTTCTTATTTAATCAGAACCCAACTATTTCTCATATTTCAAGGATTCCTCTCAGTATTTGGCCCACCAAGAGTTACTCAATAATGACTATATATTGAATCATTTTTCTGTTGTATCAGGTAGAACAGAGCAAGTAAAGAAACTCTAAATAGTGGCTCAAAGAAGGTATAAGATTATTTATCTATTACAAAAAAGAAGTTTATAAGGAAGTTTCCCAGGGCTGATCACCAGACTCCAGTTTGTCTTGTTGTTGTGCCATTCTCAATACCAGACTTATACTTTTTGGTATAGATAATTGCTTGAACACAAATCATGTTACTCACATTTCAACCAGTAAGATGGAAAAAATGATTAAAAGGGAAAAAAAGGAGTGGTTCCCCTCTCTATGGATATTTCCAATAAGTTATACATGAAATTTCTATATTCTTGGAGTCTGGTACATGCATACTACTAGGGACTTTAGATATAATTTTTTATTTATTTTTCAAAACAACCCTTATATTATCCTTATTTTATAGATAAACTAAAGGCCCATTGCAGGAAGATTCCTGCAAGAATAGGGCTTCGCTCCCGCCTCTGCTGCCTTGGCTCCCTCCCGCCTCCCGCCGCCTTCTGCTGCCTCTCACTGCCTCCTGCCTCCTCCCACCACCTCCTGCCTCCCATCGCCCACTGCCTCCCTCTGCCTCCTGCCTCCCACCTCCCGCCGCCCGCCACACCCTGGCTCCGCTCCCATCTCCCGCCTTGACTGCTTTGGCTCCGTTCCTGTCTCCGCCGCCTCTACTTTGCTCCTTTCTGCAGCGCTTGGCTTCCTTCTACATTGTCTTCAGTCTTCACTCCCAGCTGGTATATGCAAATTAACTGCCATCTTGGTTGGGTTAATTTGCATATAGCCACTCTGATTGGCTGGTGAGCATAGCGAAGGTACGGTCAATTAGCATCTTTGTCTTTTATTAGTGTAGATGTCACTAATTTGCTCAAGGCCATGCAACTAATAAGCTGTGAGACTCTGATCTGAACTCAGATCTGACTCCAAAGTCCACTTCACTAGGTTTTTTTTCATCATACCAGTGGTTCTCAACATTGGCTGTACAAGATAATCACCAGGGTAGCTTTAAAAAAACAATGTTTGGGAACTACACCAGGTCAATTAAATCATAGTCAAGAACATTTTGTAAAACTTTCTATTTTATTCTATTGTGAAGTCAGGGTTGAATACTACTGTACTTTCTTACATGTCTTTGTAGCTATGTCCTTCTGCCAAGTATTTTATTAATTACCTGATTGCTAACACTCTGCTTACATTTTTAATTGTCTGTGTAACTTTTTAACTATTATTTTTACAATTTAAAGAAAATTACCTCATTTCATATTTGCTTCAAATTTAAAAAAAATCATTAAATGTATATCAGACATGCAAAATTATACAGATTTTTAAAATCAATCTATATAGTCAGACATATTAACAGACTACAGAAGATCACATGCTAAAATTAATAGATGCAGAAAAAACATTTGACAAAATTCAACACCCATTCATGATTTTTAAAAATATATTTTTATTGATTTCAGAAAGGAAAGAAGATGGAGAGAGATACAGAAACATCAATGATAAAAGATAATAATTGATAGGCTGCCTCTTGCATGCCCCACACTGGGGATTAAGCCTGCAACCCAGGAATTGGGTTGTGCCCTGACCAGGAATTGAACCGTGACCTCCTGGTTTATAGGTTGAAGCTAAACTGTTGGGCCATGCTGGCTGGGCCCATTCATGATTTTAAAAATACCTTCAGAAAACTCTTAGAATTAAGGGTAAAATGCTCAACTTGACTCAGAACATCTACAAAAACAGAAACAAGAACAAACACAAAACCTCTCAATTTCACACTTAATAGTGAAAGGCTAAATGCTGTCAAGCTAAGATTGGAAAATAAGGCAAAGATGTCCATTCTCACCATATTATTCAATACAAAACTAGAATTTTTAGCCAATGCAATAAGGCAGAAAAAGGCATTCTGATTGGCAAGTAATAAATAAACCATCTCTATTTGAAGATGACACAGTGATCAGTGTAGAAAATCTCAAAACAATTACAAAAAACTTCTGAAACCAATAAATGAATTCAGCATGATTACAAAATATAAGATTAACATACAATTATCAATTGTTTTATATATATTAACAACGTGTGGAAAGCAAAATTTTAAGTACAATACCATTTCTAATTATTTAAAATAAATAGAAATAAATCCAACAAAACATGTATAGAAGTTATGTGATGAAAATTACAAAACAGTAAGGAAATAAATCAAAGAAGATTTTTAAAAAAGTAGAGTTATACCATGTATATGGATTGGAAGACTTAATATAGTAAAAATGTAAATTCTTTTCAAATTGGTATATAGGTTTAACACAATTTCTATCAAGAACCTCAGCAAGATGTTTTATAGATACAACAAAGGTTTTTATAAAATTTGTATTGAAAGACAAAGGACCGAGAATAACGAAAACAATTTCAAAAAAGAAGAATGAAATGGGAAAAATTAGTGTACCTGATTTAAATTTTTTTTAAAGCTACAATAATGAATACTATTTAATATTGGAAGAAGGGTAGACACATGAATCTATGTGCCAGAATAGCAAACACAATAACAGACTCACATAGATATACCCAATTGATTTTTGACAAAAGTGAAAAAGCAACTCAGTAGAGAAAAAATGTTTTCAACAAATAGTGCTGGAACAATTTCATATCTATAGGTAAAAAAAAAGAACCATGATCTAAATCTTATACCTTGTATGAAAATTAACTCAAAAATGATCATAGATTTAAGTGTAAAATATACATCTATAAAGTTTTTAGAATCCAACATAGGAGAAAACTTCAGGTTTTATGCTTCATGAAAAGTTTTTAGAAATGGCACCAAATACACAAGCTATTAAAAAAAGAACAAAGTAAAATGTTTTGCTCTATAAAAGACCATGTTAAGAGGCTGAAAACATAAACTACAGATTGAGAGAAAATTGCAAACTACATATCTTACAAATGACTCATCTATAATATATAATGAACACTAAAAGCTCATCATTAAAAAACAAACAATCCAATTAGAAAATGGGTACAAAGAGTAATTTCACCAAGGAAGACATACAGTTAGAAAATAAGAAAACAAAAGATGTTCACCACCTTTACACATTAGGGAAATTAAAATTAAGACCACAAAGGGATATCATACCACATCTATTAAAATGATGAAAATAAAAATACCAAATGTGGGTAAGGATGCAGAGATACTGGATCTTTGATACATTGGTAGTGGGGATCTCTCATACATAAAGCCACTCTGCAAAACAGTTTGGCAGCTTATTACAAAATTA
The DNA here is from genome assembly GCF_964212035.1 of Myotis nattereri. Classification (NCBI taxonomy): domain Eukaryota; kingdom Metazoa; phylum Chordata; class Mammalia; order Chiroptera; family Vespertilionidae; genus Myotis; species Myotis nattereri. The sequence goes on along the minus strand of NC_138078.1, from coordinate 102,259,718 downwards.
AACATACAGGAGGATTAAAAATGGAGGTAGAATAAGTGGAATCTACATTGACATTCTCCCAGGACCAAATTGGAAATACAACTAAAATGCAGAAAAAAAGAAATCCTGAAAAATCAACTGAAGACTAACTGGAAAGAACCCTGATAATTAAGGATGGAAAGTGGAGACCACAAAAGGTCTGGCCAGGCTCCCACAGAAAGCAGCTGAAGTCCTAGCGGGATGTATTAGCTGTGGGAGGTTCCCACTGAGAACCATTGTGTCTAAACCCGAAGCTGGGCAGTCCAGCCCAGAACTGAAAAAGGTGCCCACAGAACATCTTATTATGATAATCAGCAGGGTTGTTATTTGTCAGGAAGAAATGGCTGAGAATGTAGGTGCCCTCTTAAAGGACCAATGCAAAAATTTAGTGTGCAGCCACTCACTTGGGCTCTGGCAGAGGAATGGCAGGATGGGTTGCAGCTGTGTGAGGAGAAACCAGGTTTGGTGGCTCTGGGGTTGTGTCTTGGAGGGCAGAAACCCTGGTCATTCTCTCATGCTGCAGGGGAACTTTGCTATCCAGGCAGTTTTTACCTGGGGGAAGGCAGTTGCCCCACCCTATTGGAAAATCCCATGCCCACCCTGTGTAGTTTCTAAGGCCCATTAAGAGACTGAGAATAACGTTTAGCCTCCAGGCAGAAGAAATTTCCCAAACCTTGTTGGAAAACCTCTTGCCCCACCTGTGGGCGATAGTCTGAGGCAACTCAAGTTTGAATACAGTCAGTCTACAGGAAGAGGCAGGTCTCTGGGAGGCTTTGAGTCATTGCCTGATCTAATTAGTCAGAAACAGTATTTGACACTGTCCTGCACTAGAGATTGGAAGATGTACTAGATCTACCTAATGCTTAGTCACGCATTCAAAGAGGCAGCCAAAATGGGGAGACAAAAAAAATAAGCCCCAAACGAAAGAACAAGGCATTTCTCCAGAAGAAGAACTAAATGTGGAGGTAAGAAATGTATCAGACATAGTGATTACATGGATGTTCATGAGCATGAGAAAAGATATAGTAACTATGAAGAATGACATAGCACTAATAAAGAACACAGTGGAAGAAATACACAGATTAGGGGAAGCTGAAAATCAGATCAGGGAATTAGAAGACAGGGTAGAAAAAATCAATCAGAGAACTAAAAAGAAAAAAAATAATTAAAAAAACAGGAGAACAGCTTAAGGAAGCTATGGGACAAAATGAATCATAACAACATTTGCAAAGTAGGAGTGTGAGAAAGAGAAGAAAGGGAGTAAGGGATAGAGAACATGTTTGAAGAAATAATGGCAGAAAACTTCCCTAAACTAGTGAAGGTAAAAGTCACACAAGTCCAGGAGGCACAGAGAATACCAAACAAGAAGAACCCAAGTAGGCCCACACCCAGACATATTATAATTAAAATGCCAAAAATTTAAGACAAAGAGAGACTCTTAAAGACAACAAGAGAAAATCATTTTGTTTCCTACACAGAAGCTCCCATAAGGCTATTAGCTGATTTCTCATCAGAAACTATACAGGCCAGAAGGGAATGGCATGAAGTATTCAATATAATGAAAAGCAAAATCTGAAACCAATATTATTATATCTAGCAGGGCTATCATTCAAAATAGATGGTGAAATAAAGAGCTTCTGACACACAGAAAAGGCTAAAGTACTTTATCACCACCAAACCAGCACTGCAAGAAATGCTGAAAGGACTGCTATAATGAGAAGAAAAAGATAGAGAGAAACATGGGCATACAGGATTAAAATGGCAATAAATAAGTGCCGATCAAAAATAACTCAATGTAAATGGCTTAAATGACCCAACCAAAAGACATAGGATAGCTAGATGGACAAAAACAAACAAACAAACAAACAAAAAACATGACTCAATTATATGCTGTGTACAAGATACCCACCTCAGAACAGAATACTCTCACAGGATAAGAGTGAAGAGATGGAAATACATTTTCCATGCAAATGGAAATGAAAAAAAAAGCTGCAATACTCATATCTGACAAAATAGACTTCAAAATGAAGGCTGTCACAAGAGACAACAAAGGTTACCATATGAAACTAAAGAGATAAATCCAACAAGGGTATATAAACCTGGTAAACATATATGCAACTGATATAGGAGCACCTAAATATGAAATAACTTCTAGAGGACTTTAATAGAGAGATTGACAGCAATACAGTCATAGTAGGGGACTTCAACACCCTGCTGACTTCACAGGATATATCTTCCAGAAAAAAAAAATTAACAAGAAAACAGTGACTATAAAGGGCACAATGGATCAGATGGATTTAACTGACATTTATAGAATATTTGACCCCAATGCTGCAGAATATACATTTTTCTCAAGTGGATATGGGTCATTCTCAAAGATAGACCACATGTTAGGACACAAAACAAGTCTCTACAAGTTCAAGAAGATTGAAATCATTTCAAGCATATTCTCAGATCACAATAGAATGAAATTAGAAATAAACTACAGTATAAACACTCAAAAACATTCAAACACATGGAGGCTAAATAGCATGTTATTAAACAACTAGAGACCCAGTGCACGAAATTTGTGCAAGGGTCTCAGCCCTTGCAGCCCTGGCTGCTTCAGCCCTCACAGCCCTGGCTTTGTCTGGAAGGTCATCCGGAAGGTCATTCTGCTGTTTGGTCTAATAGGATGAATGGGTTACCAATGAGATCAAGAAATAAATGAAAATTTTCTTGCAAAAAAATGAAAATAAACACACAATGATCAAAAATCTCAGGGACACAGCAAAAGCAATCCTGAGAGGGAAGTTCATAGCACTACAGGGATATCTCAAAAAACAAGAAAAATTAATAATAAACTATTTAACCATACAAGTTAAAGAATTAGAAAGAGAACAACAACAAAAACCCAGAGTAAGTAGAAGAAAGGAAATTATAAAGATTAGAGCAGAAATAAATGACACAGAGACTAAAATCAAACAAACAAATAATACTAAAGATCAATGCAACCAAGAGCTCATTCTTTGAAAAGATAAATAAGATTGATGAACCTTTAGGCAGACTCATCAAGAAACAAAGAGAGATGACTCAAATAAATAAAATCAGAAATGAAAGCAGTGAAGTAACAACTGACACCACAGAAATACAAAGGATTGTAAGAAAATACTATGAACAACTACAGGCCAACAACCTGGGTAATGTGGATGAAATGGACAAATTCATAGAAAAAAAACAATCTCCAAAAACAGAATCAGGAGGAATCAGAAAACCTGAATATCTGATGAAGTAGAAGCAGTAATCAGAAAATTCTCAGCAAACAAAAGCTCAGGTCAGGAGGACTTCACAGGGAAGTTTTACCAAATATTCAAAGAACTAACACCTATTCTCTTCAAACTATTTCAGAAAATCCAAGAGGAAGGAACACTTCCAAACTCTTTTCATGAGGCCAGCATTATCTTAATTCCAAAACCAGATGAAGACACTAAAAAGAGAGAGAATTACAAGCCAATATCCCTGATGAACATAGATGTTAAAATCCTCAAGAAAATATTAGCAAATTAGATCCAGCAATATATTAAAAAAAGTCATAGACCATGACCAAGAGGAATTTAATCTAGGGATACAAGGCTGGTACAATATTCACAAATCAATAAACATGATCATCACATAAACAAATTAAATGACATAAATCACATGCTCAAATCAACAGATGCAGAAGCCTGACCAGCATGGCTCAGTAGTTGAACATCGACCTCTGATCCAGGAGGTTATGGTTCAGTTCTCCATCAGGGCATATGCTTGGGTTGCAGGCTTGATCCCCAGTGTGGGGTGTGCAGGAGGCAGCCCATCAATGATTCTCTCTCATCATTGATGCTTCTCTCTCTCTCTCTCTCTCTCTCTCTCTCTCTCTCTCTCTCTCTCTCTCTCCTTTCCCTTCCTCTCTGAAATAAAAAAAAAATAGATGCAGAAAAAGCATTCGACAAAATCCAGCACCCATTTTTGATAAAAACTCTCAACAAAGTGGGAAGAGAAGGACCATACCTCAACATAATAAAGGCCATATATGACAAACCTACAGCCAACATCATACTCAATGAACAAAAACAAAAACCATTTCCCCTAAAAACAGGAACAAGACAGGGATGTCCACTTTCACCACTCTTATTCAACTTAGTACTCAAAGTCCTAGCCACAGCACTTAGACAAGAGAAAAACATAAATGGCATCAAAATTGGAAAGGAGGAAGTCAAACTCTCATTATTCACAGATGACATGACATTGTACATAGAAAACTCTAAAAGACTCCATCAAAAACTACTAGATTTAATAAATGAATTTGGCAATGTAGCAGGACACAATATTAACACTCAGAAATTCCTGTCATTTTTATACACCAATAATGAATTCTCAGAAAGAGAAACTAAACAAACAAAAAAATCCAATTTACCACTGTAACAAAAAATTAAGATACTTAGAAATAAACTTAACCAAGGAGGTAAAAGACTTGTACTTGGAAAACTACAGGACATTGAAAAAAGAGATAAAGATATAAAGAAGTGGAAGAATATACCGTGTTTATGGCTTGGTAAAATTAACATTAAAATGTCTATTCTACCCAAAGCAATCTATAGATTCAATTCAATCCCTATTAAAATACCAGCAGCACATTTCAAAGATCTAGAACAAATACTGCAAAAATTATATTTAACAAAAAATGCCCCCTAATAGCCACAGCAATCTTGATAAAGAAGAAGAAAGTTGGAGGGATCACAATACTGGATATCAAGTTATAGCACAAAGCCACTCTACTCAAAACAGCCTGATACTAGCCCAAGAATAGGCATATACCAGCAGATCAATGGAATGAACAGAGAACCCAGAAATGGACCCAAGCCATTATGCTCTATTAATATTTGACAAAAGAGGTAAGAACATACAACGGAGTTAAGAGAGTCTCTTCAATAAATGGTGTTGGGAAAATTGGACAAATACATGCAAAAAAATGAAAGTAGACAATGAACTTACACCATATACAAGAATAAACAAAATGGATAAGAGACTTAAATGTAAGTCATGAAACCACAAAAATCCTATATGAAACCATAGGCAGCAAAATCTGAGACATCTCTCATAGCAATCTGTTTACTGATGCATCTGCTAGGGTGAAGGAAACTAAGGAGAATATAAACAAATAGGACTAAATCAAAATAAAAAGCTTCTGCATAGCAAAAGAAACCATCAACAAAACAAAAAGGAGGTCACTGCATGGGAGAACATATTTGGCAATGATACATCTGTTAAAGGGTTAATATCCAAAATACATAAGGAACTCATAGAACTTAACAAAAGGAAAACAAACAATCCAATTAAAAATGAGCAAAGGACCTAAATAGACACTTCTCCAAAGTGGACATACAAATAGCCAAGAGACACATGAAAAAATGCTCAAAGTCACTAATCATTAGAGAGATGCAAATCAAAAAGAGGTATCACCTCACACCTGTCAAAATGGCTCCCATCAACAAATCAATAAATAACAAGTACTGGCAAGGATTTGAGAAAAGGGAACCCTAGTACAATGCGAGCGGGAATGCAGACTGGTGCAACCATTATGGAAAATAGTATGGAGTTTCCTCAAAAAATTAAAAATGGAACTGCCTTATGACTTAATATTTCCACTTCTGGGAATATATCCGAAGAAGACCAAAATACTAATTTGGAAGAATATATGCATCCCCATGTTCTTAACAGTCCAATTTATAATAGCTAAGGTCTGGAAACAGCCCAAGTGCCCATACGTGGATGTGTGGAGAAAATAGCTGTGGTACATTTACACCATAGAATACTATGCATCAGTAAAAAAGAAGGATCTCTTACCCTTTGAGACATCATGGAGACACCTGGAGAGTATCATGCTAAGTAAAATAAGTCTGTCATAGAAATACAAGTATCACATGATCTCACTCATATGTGGAATCTAATGAACAAAATAAACTGATGGAGAAAATAGATCCAGATACATATAAGCATAGAAAATATTGTGGAATATCAGAGGGAAGATGGGGGAGGGTGGGTGGGAGGGAAGGGATCAATTGAAGAACTTGTATGCATACCAGTTTATGCATAACCCGTGGACACAGACAATATGGTGGTGAAGGTCTGGGGTGGGTGGCAGAGGTGGGCAATATACAGTCAAAGGGGGGAAACGGGGGACATATTTAATACTTTCAACAATAAAGATTTAATTTAAAAATATAAAATAAAATATGGTGCCAACAACCCCCTTCCCCCCAAAAAAACACAAAAAAATCCACCCTAAATGTACAATTATCATATGACTCAACAATTGCATTTCTCAGCATTTTATTTCCAGAGAAATAAAAACTATGGCTGGACAGAAATCTATGCACCACCATTTACACATAGCACTCATTTATTTTATATAATATTTCATGTATTAATAACCACTAATCCAATTCGTTATACCAATGATGGGAATTTGGCTTATTTCATTTTCAACATTTAAAATAATGCTGTTATGAATATCCTTGTAGCTTTCTTCTTGAACACATGCATGATAATTTTCCAAGATGCACAACTAGAAATGAAATTTTAGGGTCATAAGTTGATATACATTTTCAAATTTACTAGTTACCAAAAATTACTCTTGAAAATTGAACCACATATGTCTCCTTTTTTTTCTCCCCTTGACCTTCCCCTAGCCTCCCGTACCCCCCAGTGTCTTGTGTCCATTGGTTATGCTTATATGCATGCATACAAGTCCTTCAGTTGATCTCTTACCCACCCCTGCAACCCTCCCCGGCCTTCCTGCTGTGGTTTGACAGTCTGTTCGATGTTGCTCTGCCTCTGTATCTATTTTTGCTCATCAGTTTATAATGGTCTTAATTATCCATAAATGAGTGAGATCATGTGGTATTTTTCTTTCATTGACTGGCTTATTTCACTTAGCATAATGCTCTCCAGTTCCATCCATGCTGTTGCAAAAGGAGACATATATAATACTCTTTGTAATACTTTAAGCAATAAAACAATTAAAAAATGGAGCCAATTTATGTTTCCTCCAACATTGTATAAAAGTTTCAGCTTTTTTTGTCTTTGCCTATATTTGGTATGCCATACTTAAAAATTTCTATCAACGTAATGTTTGTGAAATATGTGATTTCTGGGATTACTTCGATTTCCCTAGTTAAGTGTGAGGTTGAGTGTATTTTCACATGTTTATTGGCCAATTGAGTTTCCTCTTCTATGAACAACATGGACATATTATATGCTCATTTTTCCTATTGGAGTTTTGCGTTTTTCTTATTGATATGGTATAACTTTATATATGTATCAAGACTTTAATCCTTTATCAGTTATATAAGATGCAAATATATTTCCTCAGTCTACTACTTATCTTTGAATGTTTTGATGCTATCTTTTGTCTTCAGAGGCTTTAAATTCTCCTGTAATCAAATTTACCATTTTCCTATGTAATAAAAGGCTAATATGCAAATTGTCACCTTGACCAGGAGTTCGACCAGGGGGTGGGGCCGGCTGGTCAACAGCTCAAAGTCCCTCCCCCCAGCCGGCCCCATCCCCGATCGCTCCCACCCCCCCCCCCCCCAAATCAGGGCAGGCCAGACCCCACCCATGCACGAATTCATGCACCAGGCCTCTAGTTTTTCTATAAGATTTCTGCCTTTTGACTCTTGGTGAAAGTCTTTTTTTATCACAAGAATTTAAAGAGAGTCTCCTAGATCTTCTTCTAATAATTTTAAAGTTCTGTTCTTTATAATCAAGTCTTTAAAATGTCTGGAGTTTATTATTATATAATATGTGAGGTGATCTAATTTAATTTTTCCCATATGAAAGTTAATCCCAATCTCATCTGTTGAATATTCCATGCTTTCCTTACTTTATCCAGTTAAACAAATATCTATACCAATTTTCTAAACATTGTTCCAGTCACTTTGAATACAGTATTAAGACAAAATGATTGCTAATCATTAATTATATTTCATTAAATCTCTTGCCCTTGTTGAGTTTCTATTCTACTTTGGGGAGATATATAGTAAACACAATAAATAGGTATATTATGTAGTATGTTGGAAGATGACAAGTGTTATGGAAAGAAACTGAGCAGTATAAGGGAAATTGGGAGTGCTGGATTGGGAGGAATGATTGTAATTTTAAATAGGGTCATCTAGTTTTGTCACATTAAGAAGTTATTTGAAGAAAGACTTGAGAGAAGTGAGGAAGTTGGCATGTGAATATTTGGGGGATAATAAAGCTAATACTTATGCATACTGTTTACTAAACAAGTAAAATATTACATATATTTACTAATTTAATAATCATAATAACAGATGTTTCACAATAACTAATATTTGTTAATTTCACAAAATTTCTCCTTTTTTAAAAAAAAATTTGACAGTATTACAGATGTCCTTCAATTTATGTTGGGGTTTTTAATTAGAATTTCTTTATATACATTACTAGGGATGATATCTTTACAATATTGCATCTTGCCATCCATGAGTATGTTCTGGCTCTACATTTATTTACAGCTTCTGTTATGTTTTTCAATAATTTTTATTTTCTCAATAAAGTTCCTACAGATATTTGTTGGATTTTTTCCTATGGACTTTATAGTTTTATGATCACCATAAATAATTTGGATATATTTCCAACCTTATTTCTTGTTTATTTACCCCACCCCAGATCCTATTCTTTTTTTTTTTTCATGGGTAATATAAACTAATGATTCTCTGTGTGTGTGTATGTGTATGTCTATATGATGGATGGTCTTATGTCCTGACCCTGATCTTTAAACTGAGTTTGAGTAACCCAGACCACAGCATATCAAGAAAGATCTAATTCCTTCTCCTTCATGATTTTATAAAGATTCATATTCTTGTCCTGTCTCCTCAATGAATATTCAAGCCCCTCAGGAGCAGTGACTGATGTCTCCTACTGTGCATCTTATCTGTGGTACTGGTCACATGGTAATTACTCAAAAAGTCTTACTGCTGCATTTCTCACAGTGGGGTTTTTATACTTTTCCTTTAATCATTGAACCCTTGACCATAATGCTTCCTTGATCATCAACGTTGACTTCCATACACAAAGAAGTACTTTCCCCCTGAACTCATGCCTGATACCTCTCTTCTGCCAGTGATCCTTCTCTAAAGATGGGAGAGAAAATGTCTTAGTGAGTAGATGAGAGTTCTTTGAGAAAAATATATGTTTGTGAGATTAAAACCAGGCACAATAGGTCTGAGGCCGCCAGTCACTACTTGAGCCAAATTAACCAGAGACGGGGTTGAATCATATATGAGCGTTTATTCCAATGATTCCAGCAGTATGGGGAAAGCAGTAAGCCACCCTGGAAAGTCTGCTCTGATTCCCCTCACAAATTGGCTGATTATATATGCACATGAAGTAGATTAGCTGCAAGGGTACTGTAACAGGGAAGGGGGAGAGTACGGTCTGCAGTCCGGCCTTCAGGAGCTCAACAACAAGGTGGTTAATCTTCTATGATGTTACAAACAGCTCAGCCTGTTCCTGGAACCGGAGAATGGTCAGCATTCCTGAGAAAAACTCCTGGAGGGGGTCAGGGTCCAGGTAGAGCAATCAAAGTGTGTCCTATCCTTGGTCTGTTCTCAAAATATATTTCTTTCTGAGTAATAGACCCATTGGAGGCATCTTATCTTTTTAAAGGCTTGTTTCATCCTCCAGTTTCCCAGGATCTGTAAGAAAACTTCTCACCAGTAGTTAGTAAGGTGATTAATTGTTAAGCAACTATGGCTCTATTCTTATTTCATGCCCTTCCCCAGTATCAAGATGATCTAGTCCAGGTTTTACAAAAGTTTTTTCCACAGAACATTAGTCCATGAGATACTTGGGGCTAAAGGTGGGTGGGTTCTGAGCTTAAAAAAAGCCAGGTAAACTCTTTATACTAAGTTGTCTTTTTGGAGACTTGTGTCATATTTTAAGAATCTTAAAGGCCCTGAGAAATTTCATGATAAAAAAAAATAACCTAATTTTGTGTAGCCCATCACCTTTGAAAGGCTTTTGAACACAGAACCTTTTTCCTTGGAGCTCAGACAACAAAGAACACCTATTAACATCCACATACCTCACACTTGGAAACTGAGTTTGTTCACCCCCCTGCTCTCTGGTATGTGTAAAACAAACAAAGCCATCTATTCTAGATTGTCTTTTAGAAACAGTTTGCAGCTTCCACTGTAGTGTTGCAAATCTTATACCATGAGAATATTTTCTCTAGTATCTATTCTAAATTCCCCCTTTTTAAGTTTTAAAAATATATCTATTCTTATATCCTCACTGGAAATAAAATTATTTTTTCTTTTGATGCAAAATGAATTGCTTATATTTACAGAATGCTTATTATGTGAGAAAAAATATTGAGATATTGGCCTTGCTGGACAAGAATGTTGCAATCATTGATTAGAATTTCCATATTTCTCTACTCCCATTCCCTGATATTTCTGTGCACCTGACCTGAATAACCCTGGTTTTTCAAGAGGTGACTACAATTTAAGGCAGAAACAAATGAAAAAGACACATGCAGTTCCCTCAGGAACTTATTTAGAAACCAGGAGTGAAGCAGCAAGGGGGACTTGGCTATACTGGTTACGCACTTGAGGCTGACCACCCAGCTAACATAGATAATTTAGGCTTTGCTAAGCCAACACCTTCCAGAGAAGAAAAATCATATTTTTATCCAACTTTGAGGTAGCTTACAGTAAAACACATACACATAAAGTGCTTAACTGTGAACCCTCAATATATATATATATAATTGAGAAAAATTCCTGGTGTGTGTGTGTGTGTGTGTGTGTGTGTGTGTGTGTGTGAAAAGGGTTACTTATACTTGGAATTAGATATAAGATAATTACTGAGTATACTAATGTCTCTGAGCTTCCTGGAAGCCAAGTAAAACTGGAACCATGATAGTTCAAGACTGTTAAATATTAATACATGAAACCTCAGTTGTGAAAATGGTAGCCCACCCGTCTTTAGTCTCTCATCTTTCTCTTCTTTTATCTTACAGTTTGGCTAGATTTAATAAATTCAATTTGGACTCTTCCTTGCTCTTTATAATATATATGATATAAATAAGCCAATTAGTAACAAATAGGACATTCGAGGAGAAAGCTGTTAATATTTATCTTGTAGCCATCAGACTCAGTTCACATAGAAAGGTCTCTGGGTTGGATTTTAAGTTTCAAACTCTCGGTAAATTTCGCAGATCCCATTAACGAAAGCTAAAAGGTCTTTGGGGTCTTTCAACTCTATCCTCTATGAAATCTGGAACTCTTTTCCCTTGTCTTGTCTGTTTCCTACTCCCTTTCAGTCTGTTCCATTGTCCTCATTTAAAAAAATACCCAGTTGTTGGATGTACAGACTAAAATTCCTTAAATAACTTGCCGATTTAATTGTTTTCTCTCAAGAAGGTGAAAGGAAGATATTGACAATTTCTAAGAAGCCTGCTTTGACTGTGTCCAGCCCCCCAGGCAGATTAAGTCAAGATTTTGGCCAAGTGAAATTACCAATTCGTTAAAAGAAAAGGCTAGCACAATGCTCATTAGAGCATTCTAAACTTGCCTGTGCAATCTTTTTGCTACCCTGCAATTTCCTGTTGGTTATAAATGAAACCTTTCTAGTTGTTAATGCAGGCTGAAAATTGAAAAAAACACCATGCAATTAATCATAGGAGGTTGGGGGATTCACTAAGCCTGAGTATAGGGGAGATGCTGGGCAAGGCACTAGGACCTAGAAGGCATCTATCCACCCTGGCAGGAATTTCTTGCTTGGAGCTCAGACAACAAAGGCACAGAGAGATTGGTTTTCTTTCTCTCAGCATCTCCACCCAACCAGCAGAAAACCGGTGAGTGGGGCTTTCAAGTTATTTTCAGGAAGAATGTAACAGATGTCAAACGGGAAAAGCACAAGGCAAAGTTCTCTCTTTCTCTCTCTTTTTCTCCACCCCTCTGTCTCTCTCTCTGTCTCTTTTTGCCTCCTGCCTTATTCCTGGATTTGTTTCCTAAGCCTCTACCTGGAATTTGCCTTTGAAAAAGTGAGTTTGATGTTCCTTTGTTTTCACTGTGATGTCGATTTAGAATAATACCACCCTGACACTAGAGCCAAGCATTGCTAGCACGCCTGGGGAAATGCCTGCTACTTGTCTTGAGGAGGTGGGGTCTCTACCACTGCAGGTTGTCTGACAGACAATGCTGAGCTCAGCACAGGTCATGGTGACACTGGAAGAAAAAGGGGACTGAGCCTGGAAAACCTACTAGGCAGCAGTCCTCCTTTATCTCATATCCTTCTGGTCCCTTGCAAATATCTCAATGTGGCAGTGTGTAGCAGCTGAGCTCTGCTTGCTTTGTGAGTCCTTTTATCCCCATCTGTGAGATGCATGCTAATAGTTTGTTTCCTAAGCTGTCACTACCTTTGCTAGCTTTTGAGACTTCTGTTGAATTTGGTTTCATGTTTTGATTTTTTGTTGTTGTTGTTCAACAGAAGGGGAAAGCAAATCTGACAGATGACCATCTTGTAACACACCTGGGCAATAGACACGTTTGGGGTGAATTGCCTGCTGTGAAGGCAAAATGCCCCTTCAGTCAGGTTAGAACTACAGAACAATGAAAGGTGTGCTTGCTTCTAAAGACCCCATATGCTGTTCAGAGATTCATTTGGGAATCTTTTAAACAATTAAATTATTCTGTTAAGAGGTGGGGCTGCATTGGTGGGAAGGGGGATAAAGCATCTAAAAAAAAAATAGAAGAGGATTTTGTTACTAAATGGAACCAGAGGGAAGTAAAGCTAATAAACTGTTAAGTAACTGAATTTTCTAATCCTTTTTTCCCCCAGCTTATTTCTTATGAATGTTGTATAGCTGTACCAGCTTGGTGGGGAAAGGGTTTGATGAATAGCACAAAGACACTGGCTATTCCCTGGAGGCTGCCCCTTTAGAGGAGACTCTTACTCAAGGCTTATTCTGGGGGGAGAGTATGCACACATTAGAATAGGAAAGAGAGTTTGGAATAAAATTAAAACACTCCCCTTCATAGTCATTTTACTGAGATGCAAAAATTGTTTCCTAAGCTAGAGATGCTAACGTTGGCTAGCTCCTTCTATTCTCTTCAAGGGGAATTTTGTTAGGCTATGGATTCATATTCAACTGTTAGTCATGTGAGCATGTGTGAGGAAACAGATGCCGGTTTTAATGTATTTAGCCCGAAGTTACAATTTGATAGGAGCCAGTGTCAGTAGGTCCCAGGATTTCAAGCTATTTCAAAATCCCTCCCACTTCTCTGTTTGGAACAGTGCCAAAAGTGCCTCTCTCTATCTCTCATCCCAACCCCCACAACCACCAGCACCCCCTTAGCCCCTCCTTCTTCTCTATTAAGATCAATATTCCTGCAGCTCAGGGGCAAGCAGCAGATGGGTCACTGGCTTTTTTCAACCAGCTCTTTTCACAAGCAGCAGATTGCAGATTTGGATCTGGCTAATATTTGATTTTTTTTTCTCCCTACTGTTTTTTTTTCCCTCTTTTCACCCTGACCCTTTTCTCCAATACTCAGGTATTTGAGGTTCCACTAAAATATGGAACTTGATTTTGGACATTTTGACGAAAGAGATAAGGCATCCAGGAACATGCGAGGCTCACGGATGAATGGGCTGCCTAGCCCCACTCACAGCGCCCATTGTAGCTTCTACAGAACCAGAACCTTGCAGGCACTGAGCAATGAAAAGAAAGCCAAGAAGGTACGTTTCTACCGCAATGGGGACCGCTACTTCAAGGGGATTGTGTACGCTGTGTCCTCTGACCGTTTTCGCAGCTTTGATGCATTGCTGGCTGACCTGACTCGGTCTCTGTCTGACAACATCAACCTGCCTCAGGGAGTGCGTTACATTTACACCATTGATGGATCCAGGAAAATCGGAAGCATGGATGAACTTGAGGAAGGTAATTCAAGGAGTGGGTGGTGGCCTTTGGTGGGAGGTGGCATCATTGGTAATGGTTACATTTTTTGGATTTCATTGAAAGAAATTAGGAAATATATTTGTCAAACAGCACGTTGATGCTCAGGCTTCTGATTCTATAGGCATCAACAGAGCCATTAGCGATTACCCTTCATGGCCTTCAGTCTCTGCTGGGGTTCAAGTGTAGATTGCGGTGATAATACATTGTGCGTATCCATGAGGGTTTACAAAGGAAAACCTGAACTGTGTGTCATTTACTGTAGATCTTAAAATTTAACTCTAAGTAGTACTATCAAGGCAGACAATGAAATCATTAAGGGTGTTAAGTGATGACATAGGTTTGATTGGGTTAACAGAAAGAAAATATACTCAAATGTCCTTTGAACTGCTAAGAGACTATTTGTGAATTGCAACTCTGGAAATATGCATCTTAAAAGTAGGACTTCTTGAATATGTTCACAAAGGATTATGCTTTTAGGTAAGTGGTCATTGCTCAGCTGTTGCTTCTAAAAAGCCCATTTCAGGGTGTGTCTCTAAGGCTGAGGTCATTGAGAGAAATATAAAAGAAAGCTGTAGGTATTCCTGGTATTTTAATAAGGACTATTCCTACTAGAATAGGACTAACTAACTGTACCTAGACCCTTTCAAATCCTCTTTTTTTTTGCAATTGAATTTTGGTTTTGCAATTGAATTTTATGACTAGATTGCTGAAAATCCTGACAACCTGTGTACACACCCAAAAACAGGGGCTGAGCTATTATCAAAACTTGCTCATTCATCAAGTATTTTTTGGTAGTCATTTAGAAAATAGATCTTGAGATGCATTCTACTTTACTTTATCAAATAAATTATATTGAGGATGCCTTCCTACCCCCACTTTTAATCTTATATGACATATGTGATCAGTTTAACCTGAACACAATGCTTTCAAGGACAGCCTCAAGAAGTGGTGATAATGAAAATGCCCCTGCACAACCTCTCCCCCCTCTCCAGCCATCACTCCTCACTCCCTCCATTCCCTGAGCAAAGGTGTGTTTAGAGCAGGCAGATCCCTAGGGAAATCAATTATGAAACAGCCAACAAGGAAGCAGAAACAGCACATTCAATGACTTGGTGTGAGAGTGCTCCGCCTCCGCTTCACTGCTTCTAGGTTTCTTGTGTTCCCAGACAAAGGAGCATGAGGGCTTCCCTTGTATGAGATCACATTCTTGCAAGTAGCTGCTTTTTCCAAATTAAGGTCAAGTAATTTAGGACCAGTTACTTATAAGATACAGTGTCTATATGGCTACTAGATTTAGGTCTTATGGTTCAAGTCCAAGGTTTTTCTACATAACTAACTGACCTTGGAAAACAATGCTGAGGAGGCTTAGGTTATTTGATCATGTGCTAAATGGCCAGGTAGAGGTTAATCTTAGGCTTTTTCTGAGCATTGAAGGATTAGCCATCCTAGTGTATATCTTAAAATAAAGGAGAATCAGGGCAAACTGGAAGAAGGGCTTCAAGCTAGATTGAGGGAGCTGTCCAACAGAATAATCAATAAAATGTTTGTCTTTTGTCACTGTAAAATACACATTTGAGTCAAATTGGAGGGTTTTATTCTGTAATAATTTTCACAAAGCAACCCACATCACCAATATGTCCTCATTTTCACTAGCTGTGATCTTCAAAGACCATAATTGACACTACCACAGACTTCTGAGCCAAGTGACATTGCATTTAAAGCAAGAATTAGAATGGTCTTGTGTTTGATAAAAGAATGTTGTCATGCACAGATCCTCCCCCCCTCCCAATCTATTTTTAACATGTCTTACTCAAGTATAAGATGTTGGTCTTTGATTCCCCACCCCAAAATGTGTGTGTGTGTGTGTGTGTGTGTGTGTGTGTTATAATCTCAGTTCAGTATAAGTAATGCATGTAATTTTGGAGCTTCATTTTCTTTTGATCCTCTTAAATCTTGCTAGATTGGACTCCTCTCATTTACCACTCCTGGGTGCAGTGATAACACTTCCTGGTGAATTACTGGGCTATGTAGAGTATGAATACGTCTCAATTGCATTTATTCATGTCATCTACAACCACAAGCTGCAGTGGCCCTCACTGCTGCCACCCCCCTCCCCTGAGTACTGCCCACTTAGACAAGGAAATTATGGGGTATCTCTCGGATAATGTTGGTAAATGTGACTGGTTTTTCCACTACCAGAGCGAGAAAAAAAGGGGCATTGCCATAAGGAGGGTAAATAAAAGGGGTATTTTTCTTCCCTTTTTGTCCTTTGTAAGTCCCCATATAGGAACACAGGGCAGAAGTCTCTCATTTTGGTAACTTTTGGAAGAAGTTGAATGAAAGCTTTAAAAAATCATATACATGGCTTCCTATGAGATTTCAAATTGAAAATGTTTAGAAAGATCCCTGGGTGAAGAATCAGGGGCATTGGATTATAGTCTTAGAGGCAGAAGATAATAATGGCAACAGAAATATTTAGATTCAGATTTGTTTCAAATCCAATATCTGTTAACTGTTAGCTTGTGACTTTGGGGAAACTATTTTGATGTCCTGAGCCTCAGTTACTCATCTGCAAAGTGGGAATAACTGCTTTGACAATTAAATAAGACAATGGCTATCAAGAGTTTAGTATTCTGCCTGGCACACAGTAGCACTGAATAAAGGGTAGCAATTGCTGTTTGAGTCATCCTACTTTATGGCTGGTTAGCTACATGACTATACGTTTGTCCTCATTATCACTATGACTAATGTTCTCTTTAAAATAACTTATCTTAAAAAAACAACTTTGCTAAGGTACAATTTCCATACCATAAATTTCACCCATTTATGTGTGCAATTCAATGATTTTTTGAAAATTTACCAAGTGGTGCAACCATCATGATAATCTAATTTTGATCACCCTGAAAAGAAACCATGTAAAAGGGGGAGAGGGAAACGGGAGATATCTGTAATATTATCAACAATAAAATATATATTTTAAAAAAGAAGCTGTGTAGCAATTAGCTGCCACTATTTCCCCTGTTCTCTCCAGACCTAAGCAACAATGAATCTACTTTATGTCTCTATAGATTTTCCGGTTCTGGACATTTTATATAAATTGAATCATACACGATGTACTTTTTGATGACTGGCTTCTTTCACTTGGAAAACTGTTGACAAGGCTTACCCATACTATACCATCTTTCAACACTTAAATTTTTTATTGAGGAATATTCCATATATATATAGAGCACATTTTATAGTATACTTACTATAATATACTTATTGTAATAAGTATACATGCAATTTTGAAGGCTGTAGCTTCCTTTTCTTTTGATCCTTTTGAGTCTTGCTATATTGAACTCCTCTCATTTACCACTCCTAGGTGCAGTGGTAATACTCCCTGGTGAATTACAGGACTATGTAGAGTGTGAATATCTTATATAATAAAAGTGAAATATGCAAATTGACCCTAATGGTGGAACAACTGGTCACTATGACACACAATGACCACCAGGGGGCAGATGCTCAACACAGGAGCTGCCCCCTGGTGGTCAATGTGCTTCCACAGGGGGAGCGCCACTCAGCCAGAAACTGGCTCATGGCTGGTCGGCACAGCGGCGGTGGCGAGAGCCTCTCCCACTCTGCAGCAGCGTTAAGGATGTCTGACTAATGGCTTAGGCCTACTCCCCAGTCGCACATCCTCCAGGGGGTCCTGGACTATGAGAAGATGCAGGCTGGGCTGAGGGACTCACTCCCCCCCAGTGCAAGAATTTTCATGCACCGGGCCTCTAGTATAATATACTTATCTATAAAATGAAACTAGTAACATCTAACTTCTATATCTATTATAGTGGTTATGAGAATAAAAACAGATAATGGGTATGGAAACACAATGACAAAGTAAAACTATAGCTATAAGGTACCATTATTGTTAATGATGTAAAAATAGTAATGATGATGAATATGCTAGTGAGGGTTTGGAATGGCTAGTGGTTCCCATACCTGGCTGTCTTTAAGAATCTTTTAGAGCAGTGGTTCTCAACCTTCTGGCCCTTTAAATACAGTTCCTCATGTTGTGACCCAACCATAAAATTATTTTCATTGCTACTTCATAACTGTAATGTTGCTACTGTTATGAATCATATTGTAAATATCTGATATGCAGGATGGTCTTAGGTGACCCCTGTGAAAGGGTTGTTCGACCGCCAAAGGGGTCGCAACCCACAGGTTGAGAACCTCTGTTTTAGAGCTTTAGAAAAATATAAATTCCTGGCCCACACCCTAGAATGATCTATTGTGTTAGAAGCCCCAGGGCTAGGGCTCCAGAGTGTATGTGCTGCTTACAAATCTCCCCAGGTGATTCTTATGAGCACTTAGACTTGGGAAATACTGGATTAGGTTATCCTGATGGTCCCCTACAGCTAATTACAGTGGTGGGAGTTCATAGGAATGCAGAACTCCTTGTTTTAGTTTTTTGCTTTGTAGATAAAAGGAATAATGGAGCATAGAACATGCTATGTTTTTAAATTGCCACATTATTAAATATATAGCTAAAATTAAATAAAAAAGCAATCATTTAATAATCACTCTGGCCTTGTGGCACTCCTTTGTCTAATGTCTCTAGTCTACTGTCTGCTTCTACATACTGAAAGTAGCAAGGGGAAAATTTGGGACCAAAGTTAGGTTATTGATGTCAGCTTTCCCACGTATCCTTGGTTACACTAAGGGTCTTAGCAAAGTCATATAGAAACTGGCCTTTATTAGCTGTATTCCCAACAAAGGAAGTCCATGAATGACATTTTCTTTTGTCTTGCTCAGTGTTCATTGTTGAATCTTTCTCCTTCCCTCTTATCTTGCCCAGATCTTTCCTCAATTTCTTGTATGTGAGTGTCCAGAACAATTTTAGGGGTATACATTTTGAGCATTATTATGCAGAACAGGGGACAAAATATTTATAATTGAGACAGTCTTTTTAGAAAATCTGAGCTGTATGGTGACCTTAGCTATGATTCAGTTTCTTTGCCATAGTTCATTTATTCCAATGAGAGGAGACCATCTTCTCGCTAATTTATCCTCTGACTACTAAAGCAAGCACATTGCCAAAGAGGAGGATCTTAGGATAACTGGGAGAGATGCATCATTAGTAGGTATGATAATACCATGAAGTATCATTTAATATGTTTCTTCTTGAGTAATGAAGCCCCAGAAAAAAGGAGAAAGCCCAGGCAGAAGTATTTCACACTGAAAAAATGTTTAATATTTTTGAAAATGGAGCCATCCTGAAAGTGAAGGGAGGTAGACATTAGATCATCTTGAACCCACATCTTATTCCCTTCTTGCCTTTTCAGCTGTACTTCCATGACTTCATTTCCTTAATCCCTCATACTAAAGCACTTTGTCAACTCCAGCAAATTGTTACCTTGCATGCTCTCTAAAGCCAGCTTTCCTTTTGGTTCCCAATGGGCGGGAAATGGCCCTTGGAAGCTGTGGCAGAATGGGAACCCAGCTGTGTAAAGGTACAACACACCTCACCCAGCTCCAAGTGCCAGGCAACTGGATATACAGGAAATACAGAACTCTGGCAGCAGATGTTGCAGACATTTGCAAAATCAGAACAAGGAAACCTGGGTCTAGAGAAATAGCACATTTGATGTCTTTCCAGTAGTAGAATTAGAGAGTCCTCAGTGGTGGGCACCTATTTCTTTAACATTTAATTACCATAACAGGTTTGTTATGGTAAAGCTTATTTGGGATGGAAAAAAGAAAAAGAAATTTCTTATAGACCTTTAGAAGGAACTCAGATGTCACTAGTATAGCTAGAATTTATCAAGTGCTTACTATGTACCAGGCTCTGAGCTCAGCACTTTACATACGTCATCTGACTTGTGCCTCTGAACAACCTTAGGAGATAAGGATTGTTATTATCATCCCCAGTTTGCAGAGAAGTAATTGAAGCCAAGGGAGGTTAGGTAACTTGCCCAACAATACACAAGTAGGAAGTACTGGGGATCTCATGCTGATTGACATCAAAACAGCTGCTCTTTTTCCATTACTCCATATTGGGGCCAAAGGAGAGAGAGTGGAGAGACTGAAATGTACTTTTGGAAGGTGCTTAACGTAGATTTGGCTGAGAGCCGGACCCTTTGGAAAGTTCTTGGGTGCCATATGATACCATAGCTCTCTACCATCATGTTCATTTGCATCTCGGGGTGCTTAATCATACTCATAGTTCAGAGGCTTAAGAGGTTTAAGAGATGGGAGCAAAAAAAAGTACAGAGTCCTAATAGGGCTACACAGCTGACTGTCCAGAAGAGACTGTAGATGAGTGAAATCATAAATATATAGCTTCACACATTTCTACACCACCAGTTGTCTAACAGAGTTTTAAAGTGTATGACAAGTTATGGAAAACATCTGACATAATGACCATGGCCTCTTGGAATGTGCCAGTGAAACTGTTAAGGCAATAGGCTGTTTCTAAGATGTAGGGGATATTGGCTGTAAATATATGAGGGAATTGAAAAGCACACCTTTCATCCTTTTAAATCACAAATTAAAGACCCTAGAGTCTAGTAGTTGAACTGGGTTTGGTTAGGATTAGTCAACAAGGGAGCCAGAGAAATTAGGGTTTCTTTTGGCTGTGGTCTTTGAACACCCTATCGTGTGTGCGTGTGTGCAACAGGGTGCCTGTGCTTGCATACAAAGCAGGAGTGAACACTAGCAGCTTCTGGGATTTGGAGATGTGTTGGAGGCCACTGTGCATACGTTGGAAGCCACTTATTCTCCCCTTCCACACACCCTCATAAATGTCCTCAAATGTGCCCTAGAGATTCTTACTCAATCTTCTCTCAGCATTAACTGAGTAATTTATTAATTAACGTGGCTTAAAGAATTTGATGGTACAGCAAAGTGATCAATATTTGCAAAGGGAGTGAATTATCAGCCTGGTGTTTTTGAATGTCTCTGCATGCTTGTCCTGCTGAAACCAAAGGAAGAAGAGCCATCAGACTATAATTGTGTTTAATGCTTCCCTTGCACTGGCTAGAGTTGGTAGGTTTATTTATTTATTTATTTATTTATTTATTTATTTATTTACCTAATTACTTATTTATTTAGAGTTATTACTGACAGGTTAAGCCTGATCAAATGCCAATGATTTTCTGCGGCTTGACCTCTGGATGAACTTCTGTATACCTTGAGGCAAATGTATTTTACTCAACAAATTCACCAGTTTCCAATACTCTTTCCCCCAGGCTGAGTCTACCTCTCTTCAGAAATTCCAGTTTCTAGTCCCAAGTGACTAATCCCTCCTTTTGCCTCTGACCCCTGTGTTTCTTCCGCTGTATTAGTCATTTCCTCTAGCCTCAGGTACATGTGAAATTTACACTAGATCCCTCCAATCCATAAATCAGGCAGTATAATATATTCTCACATCTTCACCTCATTACTTGCAGCAGCCAAGGGTGAGCACTGGTGAAGACAGCCCTGACTACACAGTGCAGCATTTGGGAAAATAGAAAGATGAGGTGTGGGTGGTGAAAACAAGGAAGAGTATTTCTCAAGCAAAAGCTATGACTTGCAGACACAAGGAATATTCTGTGTGTGTGTGTGTGTGTGTGTGTAATAAAAATGTATTAACTTTGAAAGTTATCCTAGGTTTATAATACAACAATGGAGCAGGTCTATGAGTCCAGAAATAGTACAGGAACATTAAATAAGATGTACATGTGAGAAACACTGTGGTAATGCCCCTAGATGTTAAAAACATCTTAGAAATAAACATTTCAATTCTAATAAAACTGTATCAAGCTTAAGAACCCTACTTGTTAGATTATGCTTAGGTGTGTTCCTTGTCCTGGGGAAAATCATTTTATAGGATTTTCCAAAAAGGTATGCCATTATAATGAATAATGTGTTTCTGATTACTCGCTCTTGAATTTGAATGAGCCAAGTTGTTAGAAAGCCCTGTTAGGAATTGTACCTAAGGTTGGTTATTATTACCACTTCTCCAAAAGTCCTACTCCAAGATTAGTGTGTATTAGTTTGGTTAGAATAGTCCATATACCTACTATTAAACTAATCACCACTTATTTCTTCCCTTAGGGGAAAGCTATGTTTGTTCCTCAGACAACTTCTTTAAAAAGGTGGAGTACACCAAGAATGTCAATCCCAACTGGTCTGTCAATGTGAAGACATCTGCCAACATGAAAGCCCCCCAATCCTTGGCTAGCAGCAACAGTGCCCAGGCCAGGGAGAACAAAGACTTTGTGCGCCCCAAGCTGGTGACCATCATCCGCAGTGGGGTGAAACCTCGGAAGGCTGTGCGTGTGCTTCTGAACAAGAAGACAGCCCACTCTTTTGAGCAAGTCCTCACTGATATCACTGAAGCCATCAAACTAGAGACTGGGGTTGTCAAAAAACTCTACACTCTGGATGGAAAACAGGTAGGGTTTTTTTTTTTTTCAGACTACTTTTCTTCTCATTTGTTCTAAATCCTTGGATGATCATCTTATACCTCAGGCATAATTTCTGGTTAGGGGACTCTTCCTCCACCTCTCATAATTACTATCTGATATTTTATGTCTCATTTTGGAAGAAAGTCTTTTCAGCAGACAAATCAATGGACCTGGAATCTGAGGCTTTGAAATTAAATCTGATTATTTCTTACTAAGTAAAATGGTTACGTAGCCTCAGCTTTCTTATCTTCTAAGAGAAGATTCGTTATAACCTAGGTCAGTGATGGCAAACCTATGACACGCATGTCAGAGGTGGCACACAAACTCATTTTTTTTAAATGTATTTTTATTGATTTCAGAGAGGAAGGGAGAAGGAGAGAGAGAGAGAAACATCAATAATGAGAGAGAATCATTGATCAGCTGCCTCCTGCATGCCCCCTACTGGGGATTGAACCCACAACTTGGGCATGTGCCCTTGACCAGAATCGAACCTGGGATCCTTCAGTTTGCAGGCCGACGCTCTATCCACTGAGCAAAACCAGCTAGGGCGCAAACTCATTTTTTTGGTTGATTTTTCTTTGTTCAATGGCATTTAAATATATAAAATAAATATCAAAAATATAAATCTTTGTTTTACTATGGTTGCAAAGATAAAAAAAAATTTCTATATGTGACACGGCACCAGAGTTAAGTTAGGGTTTTTCAAAATGCTGACACGCCGAGCTCAAAGGGTTTGCCATCACTGACCTAGGTCCTACATTCTTATGTATATGAATTTATTTATTACATGATGCAACCTTAGTTGTTCAATGCATGTGACTGGAAATGACCTTTCCTGACTCATTTCTTCTGAGATATCCTCACATTGGTATTCAGCATCAGTTTGTTGAAAAGAAGTTGAAGTGACCCTTGTATTCTATGAAAAGAGTGAGATCTGGGGGAGGCATGGAAATCTCTGTTTCATTGTCCTTGCCTCACACTACACATTTTTTTCTCTCTTCCTTATCCATGTGACATAGCTATTTTATTTAGGTTCCAGTGATGGTTTGTGTGAGAAAAGAACTGTTTCAGTATCCTAAAATTAGCCCAAGAAAGATGCTGCCATCTGCTCTCTTCCAAATCAGGTTCTTCATGTCATTGGTTATGCTACTAAAGTACCACCTATATTAATATCTGGGAAAGAATGCAGTCAGGCGTCTCCTTCAGACAGATGCACCATTCTCTTGAGCACAGAGAGCTGTAAATATATAACAAAAAATGTTCTAAAGGAATTGGAACAGTGGCTGGATCTGTTGGCTCTAAAGAGAATGCGTGTCCCCCATAAGAGAAGACAAGTGTGGATTACTTTCTAACTTATAAAATACCATTAGCGTTTGAACAAAGGGGCTAATCATAACTGCCCTACCCATGCTCACAGGATTCTCATAAGGATTAAAGGAAATCATGAATATGAAAGTACTTCTTAAAATAAGACATATGATATAAATATGTATGCATAAATTCATCATTAAATGAGATAAATGTGTAAATTGCCAGACATTTTCATATATATATATATATATATATATATATATATATATATATATCCTATATAATAAAAGAGAAACATTTAAATTGGCCATCCCTCTGCAATGCTCACCAGCCAATCAGGAGTGAGTATGCAAATTAACCTGACAAAGATGGTGGATCAATTTGCATACACAGGCACTGAGTGGACTGGGTCCCAGGAACATTTTGGGGACTCAGACCGCTCCTAGCCTGTAGGCCCATGTGTAGGCCCTGAGCGGCCAGGGTCCAAGAATGCCCCTGGCCACTCCGGGCCTACGGAAGCAGGCACCAAGCAGATGTTCCCGCCCTGTGGCTGCTTGCACATGCACCAGCACCAAGCAGCGGCCTGGGTCCACGTCCCCCAGCCTGGCGCCCACAATGTGTGGGGCTGGCTGCCAGCCTTGAGAGCATGTGGAGACCCGGCGGCCGCCACGCACGTGGCCTGGGGTCTCTGTACACCCCCAAGCCCGGAGCCCACAATGCGCGAGGATGGCTGCCGGCCTTAGGGGCATGGGTCACCCCCCCCCGCCCGGCCAGTGGGGACATGCCCCTAGCCCAGTGGACACAACACAGGGGGTGCTCTGCTCATGAGCTGCAGAGGAAACACTTTTTCTTTTCCGTTTTTTTTCATAATTTTTTCCCCTTTATTAAATAAAATATTTAAAATGTGTCCTTATCCCCCCAATGTGCCCTCATGTTTTTTTTAAAATATATTTTATTGATTTTTTTACAGAGAAGTGGGGAGAGGGATAGACAGTTGGAAACATCAATGAGAGAGAAACATCGATCAGCTGCCTCCTGCACACTCTCCAACCAAGGTACATGCCCTTAACAGGAATCAAACCTGGGACCCTTCAGTCTGCAGGCTGATGCTCTATCCACTGATCCAAACCAGTTCAAGCATAAACACCTTTTCTGACTGCTCATTGGCTAAGCTCCCTGTATGCCGCCACTTGCAGTGTTCTTGGTAACTTGGATTATAAGAATCCAAGAAGGTGATCTAGGGTTTTTCCACCACACTCCTGGAGGAAAAAACGAAGGTCTGCTGCTGGAGGGGCTAAGAAATGTCATATCCTCCCTAGCTGGTTTGGCTCAGTGGATAGAGCTTCGGCCTGCAGACCGCAGGGTCTGGGTTCAATTATGATCAAGGGCATGTACCTAGATTGCAGGCTCCTCCCTGGCCGGGGCTCAGGTCAGGGCTCATGCAGGAGGCAACCAATCAAAGTGTCCCTCTCACATTGATGTTTCTCTCTGTCTCTCCCTCTCTCTTCCACACTCTCTAAAAATCAATGGAAACATATCCTCATTAATATAGGTGGTTCTTTAGTAGCATAACCAATGACATTTCCTAAATTTGTTTTAAAGTTTTATCCAAAACTTTTTTTGGATAAAAAAGAAAGAAAGAAAGAAATGTCATATCCTATGAAAGACACATCTGGAAAATGCCTAAAGAAAGTTATTTTTTCATGGTGAAGGGACTGGAATCTGTGTTGATGAAAACACCTTGGCAGCTGTGGTGGCTGGCAGTGGCTGCAGCAGCGGGGCGATGGGTCTGGCGCCTTCCCCTGACCAGCCCTGTCACCTCCTGCAGAGGGAGGCCAGACTGTGGCTTAGGCCCCCTCCCCATGGGGACGTCCCCTAAGGGCTCCCAGTCTGTGAGAGTGGGCAAGCTGGGCTGAGAGACCCCCCCCCCAGTGCACAAATGTCATGCACTGGGCCCCTAATATATATAATAGATAAAGTTCTCTCCCCTTTACTTTATCTCCATCATTCTTAGATTGAATTTCCAACATTTTTTGTGGAGATATACCATACCTTGGCATTCTGTGACTACTCCTAATAATAAATAAAGAGACACTTTCACCTCCTAGGTAAGCAAGCTACAGTCTAGTGATGGGTGGATTTTTATCCTACAGCAGTCTACACAGAGTGACAATCCCTCTCCAACTACTTCAAACATTGGCTCCCATTTCTTTCGGAAACAAGTTACACAATGCCAGTGTATGATATGGTGTGTGTACAAAAATGCTAAAGAGCAGTGCTCAAGGGAGCAGAACAATGCCTTGTCAGGCATCAGTGCCACTGTTGATACTTTCCTTCTCTTTAAAATGTCTCTCACTATCTACTCCAACCCCTGGGAGTTATATTTTAACACCTGGTTCATGTTATGTTATCTCTGAAAACTGTCTCCACTATGCAAAGTTAAAGCAATCTTAACTTTTTTTAATGCTCAGCTCCTGATACATTGTGGATGATCTACTAGTAAAATGTTTGTTGATTCAATGAACTGACATAAAGAGATTCTTAGATGGTCAAGGTAGATTTTCTGAGATGTTCTGAGAGGCCCTCTGCTTTCAATAGCCCAGACACGTTCCTTTTGTCTATCTGAAGAGATAGGGACCTTCCAAAGGAGTGGATATTCTACCCAGATGATTTCTATCCTTGACTTACTTGGAAGTCACTGAAGGGAGACTTTTCAAGCAATATTTCCCAAAGTATATTCTAAGAACTGTCTCTACCTTCCTGACCCTAGAAGCTCCTCATAAAGGGTTCTGTGGTCAAATAAGGTTGTAAAATGCTGCAAAATATATGCCTTTCTTAGAGATTCATGGTGCTTTTTGGCACATTAAGTGTTCTGCGAAGTCCTGCAGAAAGGAAGCACATTTAATTTACTTCCAGAATTATTTAACCACAAACACCTTTTGTGAAATATATATATATATGAATATATATGTATATATAATGGAATATATACATTATGGGATATATATATATATATATATATATATATATATATATATATATATGATGGACTATATATACACATATATTCTGCAGAGCACACTAGGAAATGCTGTTAACACAAGATGATGAATGATTGAGATATAACTACCCAAACCTCACAGGTAAGATTGGTATGTATGGGATACCCCACAAATTAAACATTGTTGTGTGGTTACAACAAGGACATTAAATAACTATATTTGGGGGTGCAGGGACAAACCTAATTACAAAATAGATTCTGAGTATACTGAACATTGGTGCCAAGCTCAAAATTTTGGATCCCAGCCCATTTTCCAATTTTAGTGATGACAACTCTAATGTTAACATCTGTCAGTCACTTTGATTACTGGTGGGTATTTTTACTACTTAGGAATATGGTCTTTCTCTATGCAGGCTGAAGGCACATGTGTTGCAATGGCTTGGACTTGCTCAAATCAGATTTGGTTTAGCCTGTCTTTGGCTAAATGAGGCACCAGACAGAAAGGAGAAAGTAAGGCCAAGACTATTTGTTATTAAATGTTTTAACATGAAATCTAGGCCATCACTTGGTTTCTGTCTTGCATCTTGCTCTAACTGGATACCAGATAAACCAGAACAAGTGGTTTTCTCCTTCTCTGTTTAAAACAGCCCGGTTGATTATATCAGATTTATTGTTGCTTCTGTTCTCATGTGTACCATTTGACTGATTGGCTTACATTTATTGACAAACAATCTGCAGACAAGGCTCTCATCTCTTTCTGTTCCTATTTTGTTAAGATGTGCTTTGGAGCCCTTGGTCTTTTCAGGGCTTATGTTTTGTCATATAGAAGACTGGTTTCCTGATTTCTTGCCTCTGAGATATTGTGGTTTGTGTAGTCAGGAAGCTAACCATCACCAGTAGGAAGGAGTCCTAATTTGTTTCTCAACTCAATAAGAAGTTGCTAATGTAATTAGGAGTAGTTTGTAGGGTCCTAATACTCCCACAGGCTACAATGGATTTCTAGGAGGTCAGGGAAAACAGGATTGTATTAGGATGTATGCTCACACTCAGCTGAGGTTTTTTTTTTGATTTCTTGGCAGCTGCAGTAGTTGTGGTATGTTGACAAAATTACAAAACTATCAATTTCTATAATCAAGTCACACATTGATCTTTATGCTTAAAGATCATAAATGCATAAACGCTTGAATTCAAATTTCTGGTTCACTTGCTGACTCAGATAAATGGTCTAGCCTTAAAATCATTTCTGTAAAGCACAGAGTATGGTGCTTCTCTTGGTGATGCAGAGCTTTAACAATAGACTTCCAGCTTTTTGTTATCTTACACAGGCATACAGCTGGTCCTTACACCATCTATTTTCATGCTTCACTTATTGGCACCTCTAGTCTCAGTTTTGTCCACATCCAGGATCTGTGCCGTCAAAGACTCTCTATTGCCTCAAGATAAATACCTAAGGGATAACTGTAGCCTTTAGTATTATTTGTGTTAGCTTTGTTAGGCCAATTTTTAATTGGATGAATTTATTTTGTGTTTCTGTCTATATCCTTCTATTACTAACTACTTGCACCAGGAATTTTAGGTCTCAGAATAACAAAACAAAACAAGAAAACCCCAAAAACAAACCAACCAAAAAAAAAAAGAGGTTTGAGCTGATTTCAAAAATACCTATAGCCTTGAAAGCTAGAACAGGAGATTTAAGAAATGTTTTCAACCATAGATGGTGGAATAGGAAAATGAGAACACAAAGAATATTTGAACCACTGCTAAGTATTCCAGGAAAGACTTGTCCCTTCTATCTTGTTATACTAAATAACTGGGTGCTGCAAGCACAAAAGCAATTGCAGGAAACACAGGAAGACAAGTTGGATTTAACCTTGGAAATGTTGAATGCTTTTCCCAAGGTCTTTACTGGGCCTATGTAGCCATTTTATCTTTCCCTCCATCATCTCTGCCCCCTCAAGTCACATCTGGCCTTACTTATATTCTCTGGCCTTCAGCTCTCCAAGAGCCAACCTCTATCTCCTCCTAGTGTTATGACCCTGTCAGTCAAGGTTGAGTTCAATAGAAAATGCCACGTGGCTATAAATTATGCCCCAAGAGGGCGGTCATTTACCATTGACCTTCCCTTGAGAAAATCAAGGCTGGAAAGGTGATGTTTGTTTTACCAAAAGTTCCACTATCTCCCCACCCCCTGCAACCTTCCATAGATTTGATTCCAGGAGACAGGCTTTAAGATGATTGGCTTAGGCATGAAATTTGGAAAAAGTAAAGATGGGAAGCCAGGCTGGGCACGGTGAACGGAGACAGTTTGCAAGCTGCCTTGCCATATGTAGAGTATACCAAGGTTTCTCACACTGAGGTAGATTTTATATTTTAGAAGAGGGCTTTTGGAATGCATCAAATATATTATCTTTCAGAAAAGAAAAGACCAAGTATAGCCTGGTTGTTGGATATTTCTTAAGTAAATTATCCTCTTAAGAGTTTTATTTATTTTTATTTTTTGTCAATCTTCACCAGAGGATATTTTCCCCAATGATTTCTTTTTTTAGAGAGAGTGGAAGGGAGGGGGAGAAACACACAGAGAGAAACATACATGTGAGAGAGACATATCAATTGGTTACTTCCCATAAGTGCCCCTTCTGGGCCGGGGGTCAACCCTGCAACCAAGGTATGTACCCTTGACTGGAATCATACCCACGACCCTTCAGTCAGAGGGCCGACGCTTTTACCACTGAGAAACTGGCTAGGGAAAAAGTACTATTGTTGATGAAACACTCCTGGTTCTGAGTAGTGATAGAGGTGGGGTTTGGCCATTTCAATCAAAAGTTTTGGCATAGTATTCCAGTCTTTCACATTGATGAGTCTGCTGAAATATGGAGAGAGCTAGATTGGGATTTAAAGACCTGAGTTCCAGTTTTCACTCTTCTCCACTCTTCTCCAATCACATCTCTTCTCCAGGCCTTAGTTTTGTAGAAGTGAATGACCTTTAAGAGTATTATGTTAAGTGAAATAAGGCAGTCAGAGAAAGGCAAATATCACATGATCTCACTTATATGTGGAAATTATATTATAGAACAAAATAAATTCACTAACAAAATAGGTTTAGAGGCATGGGTGCATGGAACAAACTGATGAATCTTAGAGGGAAAAGGTGTGGGGGACCAGAAGAGATTAACCAAAGAACTTATATACATATATGCACAGCTCATGGACAGAGACAATAGTGTGATAAGGGCCTGAGGTGGGACCGTGACTGTGTGGAGGGGTGCAACGTTGAGGAAAATGGGGGACATCTATAATACTGTCAACAATATCTATCTATCTATCTATCTATCTATCTATCTATCTATTCAAAAAATAGTACTTCTAGCTCTGTGATAACTGAGTATTTATATCACAGTATTGCTTCTGTCTAGATATTTTTAACCAAGCCACTACTTTTCTCAATACCCTCCACCTCTCTATGTTGCTAGAATCTCCAGTGTGATGTACTTCACACCATAGTGGATACATTGTATTCTAAGTGGTATTTGCACAGTCCATATATTAAGTTCTTTCTTGCCACCTGTGTTGACGTGACCAAAGAATATTTTTAAACTTATAATTTTGATTTGACCTCCTTTTCTTTCCAATGTGGATAATATGAGTAGAGTGTGGAGGAATAATTTTTAAAAAAGCAATATAAAAGCCAGCCTGCTAAAATTGTGACAAGTACTTGACAGTGCCATTATTAAGGCATCTCCACCACAGTGGTGCTATTTTAGGTGCTGAGAATTGTTGCCAAAGGAGGAGGTTAGCATCAGAGTTATTTCTTTTTTTTTTCTTTTTTTTTAAATTAAATCTTTATTGTTCAGATTATTACAGTTGTTCCTCTTTTTTCCCCCCAAAGATCCCCTCCACCCGGTTCCCACCCCACCCTCTGCCCTTACCCCCCCCATTGTCCTCATCCACAGGTGTACGATTTTTGTCCAGTCTCTTCCCGCACCCCCCCCCCCCGAGAATAGTCAGTCCACTCCCTTTCTATGCCCCTGATTCTATTATATTCACCAGTTTATTCTGTTCATCAGATTATTTATTCACTTGATTTTTAGATTCACTTGTTGATAGATGTGTATTTCTTGTTCATAATTTGTATCTTTACCTTTTTCTTCTTCTTCCTCTTAAAGGATACCTTTCAGCATTTCATATAATACTGGATTGATGGTGATGAACTCCTTTAGCTTTTTCTTTGCAGTGAAGCTCTTTATTTGACCTTCAATTCTGAATGAGAGCTTTGCTGGGTAAAGTAATCTTGGTTGTAGGTTCTTGCTATTCATCCCTTTGAATATTTCTTGACACTCCCTTCTGGCCTGCATAGTTTCTGTTGAGAAATCAGCTGACAGTCGTATGGGAACTCCCTTGTAGGTAACTGACTGTCTTTCTCTTGCTGCTTTTAAGATTCTCTCTTTGTCTTTTGCTCTTGGCATTTTAATGATGATGTGTCTTGGTGTGGTCCTCTTTGGATTCCTTTTGTTTGGGGCTCTCTGCGCTTCCTGGACTTGTAAGTCTATTTCTTTCACCAGGTAGGGAAAGTTTTCTGTCATTATTTCTTCAAATAGGTTTTCAATATCTTGCTCTCTTTCTTCTTCTGGCACCCCCATAATTCAGATGTTGGTGACTTGAAGTTGTCCCAGAGGCTCCTTACAATATCTTCATATATTTGGATACGTTTTTCTTTTTGTTTTTCCAGTTGGGTGTTTTTTGCTTCTTCGTATTTCAAATCTTTGACTTGATTCTTGTGATCCTCTAGTCTGCTGTTGGAACTCTGTATAATATTCTTTATTTCAGTCAGTGTACGCTTAATTTCTAGTTGGTCCTTTTTCATAACCTCAAGGGTCTCATTAGATTTCTTGAGGATCTCACTAAATTTATCGGCGGTGTCTAGAAAATTCTTGAAAAACCTTAGAAGTGTGGTTGTGAACTCTATATCCAGTAGTTTGCTTTCCTCCATTTCTGTCATTTGTGACCTGTTTCTTTGTCTCCGCATTTTTTATGATTCCCTGTGTTGATAGAGTGGCTTTCTGTGCTAGGTGTCCTATAGGGCCCAGTGGCTCAGCCTCCCCAATTACCTGAGGTGGACACTCTTGGTGTACCCTTTTGTGGGCTTTGTGCACAGTTTTGTTGTAGTTAAGCCTTGATTGTTGTAGATATCACTGGGAGGAATTGACCTCCAGGTCAATTGGCTGTGAGAATCAGCTGTGTCTGCAGTGGGAGAACTTCTGTGCTGGAGACACCCTTCTGGGGCAAGACTTGCTTCAGTGGGGCTTTAGTGCTCACTGAGTCTGCCCCCTGAGTGTGCCCTTATGGATCTGAGGAGTTGTAATCTGGATGGTCCCACTCTGACCACTGGGTACACTGGCTCTAGGATCTCTAAGGAGATGCTAATTTAGCCTCTTCCTGAGGCTACCCAGCAGGAGCTATGGAGAGATCTGAAGATTCCTCTTCTTTGTTTGGGATTTAGAGGTTCCCAGATGAGGCCCAGCTGTAAAGCAATGCAAGCTGCTGTGGGGCCTTGGGCCTTCTTTTGGAAGTTCTGGGTCTCTCTGACCCATCTGCAGTTTGTTAGGTAATTTTCAGATTGCAAAGGGTCAGGCCTTTCATATGCAAAAGCCTCTCCGCACAGCTTGGGTGGAGCGGGGTCTCAGGGAATGAACAGGGTGGAGCAAGCAGCTATGGCTGCTCCTCAGTCCTACCCTAAGAGACCCCGCATCTCAGGGTCCTGGTAATCGCTGCAAGCACCTCTGAGAGAAAGCCACCCTTGAGTTTCGACTGATGTCAGACAGTTCAGTTTCTCCCCGTATGAGTCTGGGTCCCTAGAGACTCACCTGGAACTGGAGTTCAGAGCAGTGGGGAGACTCCCTCCTGATTGAAAAAGACAACTGTGTCCTCAGTTGCCAGCCCTTTCCACATGCGCCTCCATACCTCTGCACTTTACTTCCGCACCTCCTCTGAGTCTCAGTGTGCTTTTCTCTTTCCTTCTAGTTGTAGAATTTCTACTCAGTCAGCCTTCCTGTGGTTCTGGATGATGTCCGTTTTATCTTTTAGTTGTATTTTTGAAGTGGTTGTGTGAGGCAGCAATTTCTGGTGTTTACCTATGCCGCCATCTTGGTTTTTCTCCAGAGTTATTTCTTGATTTTATTAAAGATAATTAAGTAGGGATTTATCCAGAGATGCAGACTGTTCCATTACCAACCTCTGAAGTAACTAGTTTCTTGTTCTTATTTTTTAATTTTAATCTTTGTCATTATTGTCATTCCCTCAAAGTCGCAGACAAAGCATTGTCTCCAAATACAGTTTTTTAAGAAATCTTTATTGTTGACAGTATTACAGATGTCCACCTCCCCACCATTACTTCCATCCACCTGGTTCCCACCCTGCCCCTTCACCACTCTACTGTCTGCGTCCATAAGAAGATCTTTGGTCAATCCCCCACCCCTGTCTTCTCTCTGAGATTCATCAGTCTGTTCCATGCTTCCATGACTAATTCTATTTTTTCACCAGTGTATTTTGTTCATTAGACTTCTTGTTTGTTTACTTTGTTTTTTAGATTCAAAATAGCTTTATTGAGATACTAGTGGCTCAGTGCACGAATTCATGCACATTCAAAGGAAATTAATTAGAAGAAATATTTTAATATCGCTATTCACCCTTTTTCTATAATAAAAGTGTCAACCAAATTCATGATTGACAATGACAGATGGAAACACATGCGTGTGATTGGTGTCAGCGATAGCTTTACCTGTATCACGCATGAGCAAGTCAACTTAGCCTTATATATATAGAATAAACTTGCTTAATTAGACTTGCTTTCTGATTTAGCTAAACTTTTTCCAGCCCGGTGAAGCACCCCAACTTCTGTTCCAGGTAATTGTTAGTAACACAGCAGTAAATATCAACATGAAGCAGATTATTATTGTAGATCACTCAGGGAGAGCAAAGGGTAAAATACTTAACTGCAGTAGTGTTTAACTATATTCTGTGCAGTGAGAAAACCTGAAGTCATTCAGGTCCACCATTTCTTACTTCTTTTCAACAGGGTCAACTTTCTAAACTTTCTAAATCTCTATTTTCTGGCTAATGAAAAGAAAATAGGACTCTACCAAGACTCCTATCTACCTAATCCAGGATTTCTGTGAGGTTCAAATTAGATGAGGCATAGAAAAACACTTCACAGACATTTGGATAAAATGTGAAATGTTTCCACCTGGCTATAAAGCAAGTTGTGTTAATGGGCTAAAGAAACTGCAAGGAGGCTTGTCATTGCTAGAGAGAGGAAGCTGGGTGTTGTTACCCTTTGCCCACAGAGACCTTTTCCAAGCTGGGCTGGGCTGGGCTGTGGACCACATTTTGTGTCATGGTAGTGTCAGCTGCGATTTGGTGGGCTGTCACTCTGGGGTGATGGTGAGTGTTGGGGGAAACTGAGTGTTGCTGTGTCAGCTGCCCTTTCTCTGTAAATGGCTAGTGTGCATCATGGCAGCTCCTGTGTTGAGCGTCTGCCCCCTGGTGGTCAGTGTGCATCATAGCCACCAGTCAGACGGTGAAGGGACACTTAGCATATTAGCCTTTTATATATATAGATGCTCCCTGTATCATACAATTGACACATTTTAAGTGTACTATCATTGGATTTAATATATACAGAGTTGCCCATCAATCATCACAACCAATTTTATATTTTCATCACCACAAAAATAAACTCTATACCCTTTAGACATCATGTTCCAATCCCATCAATGACTAGGCAATTATTTATCTATTTTCTGCCTCTACAGATTTGCCCATTCTGGACATTAAAAAGTAATTCAGATGGAATCAACAATATGTGATCCATGCTGGCTGGCTTCTTAACTTAGTATGTTTTCAGGGTTCATCATGTTGTAGCATAGTAATATTTTATTTCTTTTTGTGGCTTAATAATATTCTATTGTACAGATATTCCGCATTTTATTTATTCATTCATCAGTTGATGGAAATTTGGGTTGTTTTTACCTTTTTGCTATTATGAATAATGCTGCAATGAACATTCATGATTTGATTTTTAAGTGGACTTATGCCTTCAAATACCCAGGAATGGTATTTACCAATGGTATTCACTGAGTTTTAAAGTATGTGTATATTTAAAAATTTAAGAAACAGCTGAACTGTTTTCTAAACTGGCTGCTACATATTATATCTCTATCAGCAGTATATGAGGGATTCCACTTCCTCCACATCCTCATCAACACTTGTTATTATTTATCTTTTTATTTAGTAACTAGTGGCCCCGTGCACGAAATTTGTGCACGCGGGAGGGTGTGTTCCTCAGCCTGGCCTGCACCCTCTCCAATTTGGGACCCCTCGAAAAATGTCCTGCCAGTTTACAGGGATTGGGCCTAAACCAGTAGTCGGACATCCCTCTCGTAATCCGGGACTGCTCTGCCCACACTGCAGCCACCGCTACTGCCTCAGCCACTGCCTGCCCAAGATCCACGGCTGTGGGGAGAGGGCCCGCGCCCACGCCCCGCAGAGAATCAGCTGGGTGGGAGTGCTGTACGCTGGCAGTGGGGCCAAGGACCGGTCCCTGGACCCCGCCAAGTGGGCCCAGCTGCAGAGGAGCCTGGATAAGAAGCTGGGTGAGCTAAGCAGTCAGAGGAGGAGCAAAAGGAGGGAGGAGGAGATGTGAGCGGCCCTCACACCCTCCGGCCTTGTCTTAGCAAATGCAAGTGGGGGCAAGCGGCTGTCCCTGGTGCTGTCTGTGCCTTATAGCTGCTCCGGTGATGTGACCAGGGCTGCATGAGCAAGCCAGGGGCCTCTGGGAGGGGGTGGGTCCTCGGGCCCAGCGTGCCATGCCTTGCGCTGGGGTGGGGGCGGGCTGCAGTGGCTGTTCTCTGGACCTTCTGAGGAGAGCCGCCCCAGGTCTCAGTTTTGCTGGCACCAGGGCCCCCTGGGGCTCTCCGAGGTCCCTCGGCAACTGCCTTAAGAGGACCTTTAAGAGAGGTTCCAGGAGTCCGGGTTGCAGCCTGGCCTGCACCCTGCCCTCCCGCCCTTCGATTGCCATGGTGGGGGTCCGTGGCTGCTTCTTGGCCTACAACTCGGCCCTCCCGCCCTCCGATCGCCATGGCGGGGGTCCGGTGTTGTGGCCTGGCCTGCGCTCCAGCCCTATCGCCCTTCGATCGCCATGGTGGGGGTCTGCGGCTGCTGCCTGGCCTGCGCTCCGGCCCTCCCGCCCTTCAATTGCCATGGCGGGGGTCCGGGGTTGATGCCTGGTGTGTGCTCTGGCCCTCCCGCCCTCCCATCGCCATGGCGATCAGGGCCGCAGGCTAGCCGGCAACCCCAGCTTTCCCATGGCGATCACCCGCTGGGGGGTGGGGAAAGGCAGCCGTTGCCCACCCCCCAACTCTTGCCTGCCGCCTGGGTTGCCATCACCATTCTTCAGTCCTTCCCCTTTCGCCTCTCATCATTGCGAGTATGCAAATTAACCGCCATCTTTGTTGGGGGTTGTCGCCATCCTGGCTGTCACTTAATTTGCATATCTCGCTGATTAGCCAATGGGAAGGGTAGCGGTAGTAAGCCAATTAACCATGTTTCTGTTTTATTAAATAGGATCCTAGTGGGTGTGAATTGGGATCACATTGTGGTTTGACTGGCATTTCCCTAATGACTAATGATATAGAATACATATTCAGATACTTATTGGAATTTGTATATTCTTATTGGGGAAAAAAGTGTATTTAAATCCTTTACCCATTTTTAAATTTTTTTTATTTTTTTAAATAATTTTTATTTTCAAAAACAGTTGACATACATTATGTTAGTTGCAGGTGTACACACTAGTGATTAGACATTACATAACTTACTAAGTGCTCATTTTAATAAGTCTCACACTTATCTGGCACTATACAGTTATTACAATATTATTGACTATATTTCTTATGCTGTATTTTACATCTTCATGACTATTTTGTAACTACCAATTTGTACTACTTAATCCCTTTATACTTTTCAACCATCCCCCTAACCCTCTCCCATCTGGCAACTATCAAAATGTTCTATCTGTGAGTTCATTTCTCAATGTTTGTTTATTTTGTTTTTTTATATTCCACATGAAAGCAAAACTATCTGGTACAGTGGAGCCTTGACTTACGAGTTTAATTCATTCCATGACGGAGCTCGTAACTCAAATTACTCGTATGTCAAATCATAAAGTGAACGAGTGAGGCACGTGATGCTGGGCTGATGTTGTGGCTTTCACTGTGACGTTCGCTGCGCCAACTAGTGGTGGGGTATCTGAAGCTGGCTCGTAACCCGAATTTTAGCTCTCAACTCAAAGGAAAAAATCGGCGAGAGACGGCTTGTATCTTGAAAAACTCGTTAGTCGGGACACTCGTAAGTCAAGGCCCCTCTGTATTTGTCTTCTCTCTGCCTGACTTATTTTACTCAGCACAATACCCTCTAGGTACAACCATGTTTTTCCAGATGGCAAGATTTAATTTATCTTTTATGGCTGAGTCATATTCCATTGCATGTATGTACCACTTTTGTTGTTGTTGTTGTTAATTCTCACCCAGGGTTATTTTTTCCATTGATTTTCTTACAGACAGTGGAAGGGAGGGAAGAGGGGGAGGGGAAGAGAGAGAGAAAAAAATCAATATGAGAGAGACACATCAATTGATTGTCTCCCACATGCGCCCTGACTGGAGGCAGGGATCAAATCACAATCCAGATATGTGCTCTTTACCAGGAAGCAAACCCACGTCCACTCGATGAATGGGCCGATACTCTAACCACTGAGAAAACCAGCCAGGTCACACCACTTCTTTGTTATCCATTCATGTATTGATGGACACTGAGTTTGCTTCTATATCTGGCTATTGTAAATAATGCTGCAATGACCATAAGGATGCTTTTGTCTTTTCAAATTAGTGTTTTGGGTTCTTTCAGCTAAATACCCCAAAGTGGAATTTATGGGTTATTCTTTTTCTCTTGATATAAACTTTGATTTAAATCTATTTTGTCTGGTATAAGTATTGCTACCCCAGCTTTTGTTGTATCAATTTTTGTGAAATATATTTTCCATCTTTTTACTTTCAGTCAGTGGGTGTCTTTAGATCTTAAGGGAGTCTCCTGTAGACAACGTATGAAAGGGTCTTGTTTTCTATCCAGTCAGTCACCCTGTATCTTTTGATTCAAACTTTTAATAAATTTCCATCTAAATTTATCATTGATAGCTATGTAGTTATTGCCATTGTATTATTCATACTTTTATTTGTTTTTTTTTCTTCTTAAAGAAGTCCCTTTAACACTTCTTGTAATACTGGTTTGGTGGTGATAAACTCCTTTAGTTTTGTCTTGTCTGGGAAGCTCTTTAACTTTGATTCTAAATGTTGGCTTTGCTGGGTAGAGTAATCTTGGTTGTAGGTCCTTGCTTTTCATCCCTTTATTTTGTGTCAATCTCTTATGACTTGCAAAGTTTTAGTTGAGAAATCAGCTGACACTCTGATGGGAGTTCCCTTGTAGGTAGGTAACTACTTTCTCTTTATACTTTTAAGATCCTCTCTTTGTTTTTAACATTTGGCATTTTATTTATGATGTGTCTTGGTGTGGGTCTCTTTAGGTTCATCTTGTTTGGGACTCTCTGTACTTCCTTTGCCAGGTTAGAGAATATTTTCATTATTATTTCTTCAAATAGGTTTTCAATTTTTTTGCTCTTTCTCTTCTCCTTTTTGTACCCTTATGATGTGAATCTTGGAGTACTTGGTGTTTTCCCAGAGGGCCCTTAAACTATCCTAATTTTTTTAATATATATATTTTTTATTTTTGCTATTGATTGTCTGTTTTCTGCTACTTTATCTTCCAAATTGCTGATTTTATTCTCTGCTTCATTTAATCAACTGTTGGTTCCCTCTAATGTATTCTTCATTTCAGTTAATGTATTCTTCATTTCTGACTGGTTCATTTTTATGTGATGTATCTCCATTTTTATGTTTGCTATTCTGTTGAAGTTCTCACTGATCATTGAGCATCCTTATAACCAGTGTTTTGAATTCTGCTTCGGGTAGATTGCTTGTCTCTATTTAATTGGATTCTTTTTTCTGAAGTTTTGTTCCTTTATTTGGAACACCTCTCTTTGTCTCCTCATTTTGACTTCCTTCCTGTGTTTGTTTGTTGTATTAAGCAGAGCTGCTATGTCTCCCAGTCTTGATAGGATGGCCTGATGTAATAGGTATCCTGTAGGGCCCAGTGTCATAGTTTCTTTGGTCATCTGAGCCGGGTTTTCCATATGTGTCCCTTATGTAATTTGTGTGTGCCTTCCTGTTGTAGTTGAGTCTTGATTGCTGTTAGCACATCAGAGGGATGGATTGATCCTCAGCCTGATTTGTTGTGAGGACTAGCTGTGACTACGCCAGAGGAATTGATGTGCAGAGGCTGACCCTACGTAGCAGGATTCACTTTAGCAGGGCTCTGGTGCCTCCCCAGTCTGCCCTTTAAGTATGTCATTTATAGAGGTGACTGGTTATGCTCTGGTGTGGTCTGAAGCTGGCCACCAGGTACTTCATTCCTGAGTCCTCTTGGGAGGTGCAGGCCAAGGTCAGCCACTGCCTGTGCCCTGCTTGAGGCCACATTGTATGAGCTACAAAGTGATCTTCAGATGGTAGCCACTTGTGCTTGGCTTGTAGGTGGCTGGGAGAAGTTCAGCTTTGAAATGAGGCTGGCTGCCACTAATGCAGGACTTGTGGTTGCTTAACAAGAGGTATGGGCAGGCCAAGGCCAGATGCTGCTTGTTTGTGGTTTGTGAACCTTTGAGAGATTTTAGGAAAGTCCACAGCACGACCCCTGTCAGACCCTTTGTATGGAAAATCCATTGGAAGCATCTTGGATGAGCCTGCAAGTTTGGTGAGGTGGGTTCTCAGGGAATCATCAGGGCGGAGCAAAGAGTGTTGGCCAGGTTGATGGAGACTCAGGTTGATGGATATGATGCCCACCTGCACATGCAGAGGGAGGGTTCAGCAAAGAAACAATGACTTCTGCCAGAGAAATCTGCCCTCAGCCATTGCCCTGAAGCCAGGGAATTCATTTATTTCCTGTATGATCCTGGTGCCTTTTGAACAGTTGCCCTAGTGCTGGAGCTCAGAGTAAGTGAGTCTGTTAATAAGAAAGTTCATGTGCGGGCCCTTTAAATGGACTGCCTGGGACTGCAGTAGCTCTTATCTCATCAGGACAGAATCTGCACTGGTTTTCACAACCAGAAATTATTGGGACTTCTATTCTCTTGGGCTGGGCAGTCTTGTGTGGGTCTGGGACTTCTCACTCCTCAAGGGTACCTCTGCAGCTGAGATATCACTCCTTATTTTAGACTGCCACATGTGTGTGTGGGACCAACTCCTTTTGAATCTCTGCCCCTCCTTTGTCTTCTTATTATTGAGTTATAACAGTTGTTTATATATTATGGATACAAGCCTTTGATCACATAGTCTCCCAATCTACAGCATGTCTTTTCATTTTCTGTAGCTGTATTAACTTTTTAAGAGGAATTTTCTTTTATTTTGATAAAGTCCAATTTATTATTTTTCTTATATACATTATGCATTGGTATCAGAAGTTTCTTCTATATAGATGCTTGGGAACAGTTATCCACTCCAAGGCTAAAACAATGAGGTAGGCTAAGCCTCATTAAGTAGGAAAAATCAAGAGGGCTTGATAAGAGAATTTAAAAGGAATTAGTGTACCTTGGCAGTGTCCCCACCCCTGTGCTCTAGAATCTGAATGTCTCACCCTAGACCTATCCAAACTGGCTTGTCCCAGGTTCTATCCCTTCAAGCTGGTGCCAAGAAGGATGCGTGCAGGGCAGTAGGGAGATGCACAGATGCTGGGGTCCAACCCCAGCAGGTCCAGGGGTTCCCCATAGGTGTGGATGGAGTCGGCGAAGAAGGAATGACACGGAGACAGCATTCACTTGATCAGCAGCCTAGCCAGGATCTCTAGCCAGGATCTCCAGCCAAGTTCTGGTCTGGATCTCCAGCCAGGTTCTGTGTCCATGTTCTCTTGCTAGGTTCTCCAGCCAGGTTCTGTAGCCATGTTCCCTCACTAGGTTCTCCAGCCAGGTTCTTCCAGATTCTCCAGCCAGGTTCAGTCACCAGGTTCTAGTCAGGTTCTCTTGCCATGTTCTATCCAGGTTCTGTAGCCAGGTTCTGTCTCTAGGTTCTTCAGCCAGGTTCTCTCGCTAGGTTCTGTCTCTAGGTTCTGTTGCCAGTTTCTGTCCAGGATCTTTTGCCAGGTTCTCTCCAGTGAAGTTCTTCTGTCTCTAGGTTCTGTGTAGGTTCTGTCTTCTAAGTTCTGTGTAGTTACATCTGTATTTATAGCAGTTGATTCCAATCCTATCAATCTCTATTCCAAAGGTTAGGGCGTTTCTTATCTCCATTCCAGGGAGTAAAGATTATGTAGCTTAAGCATGATTGTTTGTAAAGTGATTAATTACCCGCCTGGCACTTAGTTAAGAGGTTTTATTCCCTCCCTAACTTCAGGGGAAAATCCCTACCTGGGGAAACAACCTTTCTCAGAGACCTTGGTTAAAACACATAGTGCCAAGAAGGTGAGCAAACATATTAAGAACAGTATGCCATATATGCCAGGTCCCTTGAAACAGCAAGCATGGACCGGCTCCTGGCACACAGAACTACTTACATAACTTATTTTTTTTAGTAATAGCTTAATTGGGATATAAGTCACACCATATACTTCATCCATTCAAAGTATACAATTCAATGATTATTATTGCTGGGAGCCGGTCCATGCTTGCTGTATCAAGGGACCTGGCATATATGGCATACTGTTCTTAATATGTTTGCTCACCTTCTTGGCACTATGTGTTTTAACCAAGGTCTCTGAGAAAGGTTGTTTCCCCAGGTAGGGATTTTCCCCTGAAGTTAGGGAGGGAATAAAACCTCTTAACTAAGTGCCAGGCGAGTAATTAATCACTTTAACTATGAACAATCATGCTTAAGCTACATAATCTTTACTCCCTGGAATGGAGATAAGAAATGCCCTAACCTTTGTAATAGAGATTGATAGGATTGAATCAACTGGTATAAATACAGATGTAACAAGACAGCAAGAGACAGATAGAAGACAGAACCTAGGCACAGAACCTACACAGAACGTTCTCTAGAGACAGAAGAACTTCGCTGGAGAGAACATGGCAAAAGATCCTGGACAGAAACTGGCCTCAGAACCTAGCAAGAGAACATGGCAAAAGATCCTGGACTGAACCTGACTACAGAAATTGGCAAGAGACCCTGACTAGAACCTGGTGACTGAACCTGGCTGGAGAACCTGGACAGAACCTGGCTGGAGAACCTAGTGAGGGAACATGGCTACAGAACCTGGTTGGAGAACCTGGAGAACCTAGCAAGAGAACATGGACACAGAACCTGGCTGGAGATCCTAGCCAGAACTTCGCTGGAGATCCAGACCAGAACTTGGCTGGAGATCCTGGCTAGAGATCCTGGCTAGGCTGCTGATCAACTGAATGCTGTCTCCGTGTCATTCCTTCTTCGCCGACTCCGTCCACGCCTTTGGGGACCCCTGGACCCGCTGGGGTTGGACCCCGGCATATTATTATATTTATAGATTTATTCATTCATCACCACAGTGAATTGTAAAACATTTTCTTCACCTCAAAAAGAAATCCTGACCATTTAGTTACCATACTCCCTTCCCATCCCCCCTAGCCCTAAGCAACCATTAATCTACTTTCTGTACCTATATATTTGCCTTTTCTGGAAATTTCATATTGATGAATCATACAATATGTAGTATTTTTTTGACTGGCTTCTTTCACTTAGCATAATGTTTCCAAGGCTAATCCATGTTGTAGTATATATTTGGTCTTCATTCCTTTTTGTGAATGAATAATATTCCATTGTATGGATATGCCATATTTTATTTATCCATTCATTGGTTTATGGACATTTGAGTTGTTTCTATCTTTTGGCTATTATTAATAATTCCATTATGAACATTAATATATAAATTTTTAGGTGGATGTATATTTTCATTTATCTTGAGTATATACCTAGTAACAGAATTGTTGGGTGATGGGGTTTCTGCTGTCCCCTAACAAACTCATGTATCCCAACAGATGTTCCAGACAAACAATTTCACACTTTTTTTCTGTATAGAGGTTTGGCCCAGAGTTCTTACCTAAACAACATAGAAGGAAACATGAAGGTACTTTTAACAACTTTTCTTAAAGCTAGAACAAATACAAAGAAGCAATCTCTTTTTAAATCTTAGTCCTACCCTGACCCTTTGAACTCTCCAGAATCAAAGAAGTTTTCTAAACAGAAGCAACTTCTAGTACAAAGAGTCACAGATTTCCCCAATCACCAATGTTCCTTAATTTTAAAAAAGGTGACAGGAGAAGATTTGACTTTGGGTGGTGGACACATGGTGAAATATACAGATTTTGTAATATAGAAACCCACATATGAAACCTATATAATCATGTTGACCAATGTCACCCCAATAAATTAAAATAATAAATAAATAAATAAATAAATAAATAAATAAATAAATAAGGTATACACCTGCCAGGCCAGTGTGGCTTAGTGGATGAGTATCAACTTATGAACCAGGAGGTCATGGTTCAGTTTCTGGTCAGAGAAAACGCTCAGGTTGTGGCTCAACACCTAATAGGGGGCATGTAGGAGGCAGCCAATCAATGATTCTTTTTCACCAGTGATGTTTCTATCTCTCTCTCTCCCTGCCTCTCTGAAATCAATAAAAAATATATTTTTTAAAAAAGCCATACATCTGTCAGAATGGCTAACATCACTATACCAACAAACAAGTTTTGGCGAGCATGTGGAGAAAATGGAACACACTGTTGGTGGGAATGCACATTGGTGCAGCCACTGTGGAAAGCAGTGTAGGGTTACCTCAAAAAATTAAAAATGAAACTGCCTGATGACTCAGCAATTCCACTTCTTGGAATCCTAATATATAAAAAGCCAGGGGCCATCACAACCAAAACAACCGGATAGATGAGCGAAACGCAGGCTGCGTGGGGAGACCAGGCAGGCAGGGGGGTTAGTAAGGGATGACCAAACGACTGAACAACAGGCTGCGTGGGGTGACCAGGCCAGTGTGGGGGGGAGTTGGGGGTGACCAGCCTGGAATGGGGGCAGTTGGGGGTGACCAGGCCAGCAGGGGAAGTAGTTATGGGTGATCAGGCTGGCAGGCAGGGGCAGTTGGGGGTGACCAGGCCAGCAGGGGAAGTAGTTATGGGTGATCAGGCTGGCAGGCAGGGGCAGTTAAGGGTGATCAGGCTGGCAGGGGGGCAGTTAGGGGAAATCAGGCAGGCAGGCAGGTGAGAAGTTTGGAGGCAGCGGTCCCGGATTGTGAGAGGGATGTCCGACTGCTGGTTTAGGCCCGATCCCCAGGATCTTGGATTGGAGAGGTTGCAGACTGGGCTGAGGGGAGCCACCCCCTCGTACACGAATTTCATGCACCAGGCCTCTAGTATATTCATAAAAACCCAAACCACTAATTTGAAATATATACCCCTATGTTCATTGCAGCACTATTTACAATAACCAGGATTTGAAAGCAGCCCACGTGCCCATCAGTAGATGAATGGATAAAAAAAGCTGTTGTACATTCACACAATGGAATACTACTTTACCATAAAAAAGAAGGAAATCTTGCCTTTCGCAACAGCATGGATGGACCTGAAGAGTACTATGCTAAGTGAAATAAGCCGGCCAGAGAAATACAAGTACCATATGATTTCACTTATATGTGGAATCTAATGAAAAAAATATTGTAACAAACAAAATAGAAACAGACTCATAGATATAAAGAACAATATGACAGCTGTCAGAGGGGAGGAGGTTTGAGGGGCTGGGTGAAAAAGGTGAAGGGATTAAGCAAAACAAAAACAAAAACAAAACACCCAAAAAAACAAAAAACAACCCTTATAGACACAGACAACAGTATGGTGATTACCAGAGGGAAAGAGGTATAGTGGGAGGTAGAAAAGGGTAAAGTGGGTTAAATGGTGATGGAAGGAGA
This sequence comes from Myotis nattereri, assembly GCF_964212035.1. NCBI lineage: Eukaryota > Metazoa > Chordata > Mammalia > Chiroptera > Vespertilionidae > Myotis > Myotis nattereri. The sequence continues at coordinate 102,214,858 of NC_138078.1, read as the reverse complement.
CTTCACTTGGGGTGGTGAACAGAAATACAATATACAGATGATGTATTATAGAATTGTATAGCTGAAACCTATATAATTTTATTAACCAATGTCACCCCAATAAATTCAATTAAAAAAGGGTATGCTAAAAAGATTCCAGATTTCCAGTCCATTTATTTTTCTTAAGATTTTAGAATACTTTTATTCTTGGTGCCACAGACTCTACCCTCTCCAGGTATTATGATATTACCTCCTGAGGAAAAAAAAACAGCTTGGGTTTAGGGAGCCACAGCAGTTCTGTATTGTTATCCCAGTGGCCTACAACCATGGCAATTCCCACCCTCACTCCAAGAGATTTTGCAATGTAACAGTTTTGGTTGTCATGGATGGGGGTGAGGAGCAATTGACATTTAGCTGGTAAAGGACAGGGATCCTGCTAAGCATCATACAATGCACAGAACATCCCCTCCAAATAAAGATTTACTTGACCCAAAATGTCAATAGTGCTATGGTTAAAATACTCTGCATTACAGGATAAAGCACAAGGTAGGCATTGCAGTAAAAGAAGCTGAGAGGAAGTAGAAGACAAGATCCAGGGACAACTTTGTAAAAGCTGTTAAGGAGCTTGGATGTTATTCTATAGGGATAGAAGCCACTGAAGGTTTTTAAGCCAAAAAATAGTACAATCATATTTGCAGTTTGAGTAGTTCACTCTGTTGTTTTGGATTTGAATAGGACAAAAACAGTAGGGTGACCAGATAGAAGGCTGTGTGATAGTCCAAGAAAGAACATAGAAAGATCTAAACTCTAGCAATGGTACTGGACATAGAAAAGGACAAAACAGATTCAAGAAATATTTGGGAGGTAGGAATTGGAGAGCTTAGGGCTTAATTGAATTTGGGGCTGTATTAGTTTTCTACTGCTGTGTATAAATTACTACTAACATAGCAGCTTAGAACAACATCCATTTATTATCTCATAGCTCTATAGGTCAGAAGAGCAGACTTGACTGGGTTTTCTGCTTAGGGTCTCACAAAGTTGAAGTTAAGGTGTCAGATGGGATAGACTTATCTGGAGGCTCTGGGAATGAATCCACTTTCAGCCTCATTCAGGATTATTGGCAGAATTTAGCTCCTTGGACCTGTAGGTCTGAAGTTACCATTGCCTCCCTGATTATCAGCTGGGAGCCATTTGCAGCTTTTAGAGGCTACACACATCCTTCTCACATAGTTCTCTCCATCTTCAATCCAACAAGTATACATTAAATTTTCCTTATGCTTAGAATTTCTTCATATATATATATATCAATATATATCAATGTACATATTAATATATCTATATATCTATATATTTATATCTATATATATGTATATATTTCAGAGAGTAAGGGAGAGGGAAAGAGATAGAAACATCAATGATGAAAGAAAATCATCTATTGACTACTTCCTGCATGCCCCCTATTGGGGAACAAGCCTGCAACCTGGGAATGTGCCCTGACCAGGAATCGAACCATGACCTCCTGGCTCATAGGCTGATACTCAACCACTGAGCACACCAGTTTGGGCTCATGCTTAGAATCTATTTAACTCCCCCTTCTGCCACAAGTCAGAGCAAAATTTCTGCTTTCAAAAGGCTCCTGTGATTAAATTGCTCCCACCTGGATACTAATTTTCCTTTGATTATCTCCACGTCAACTGATAATTAACCTTAATCACATCTGAAAAGTCATCTTTTGCCATGTTACATAAATAATCATAGGAATTACACATTTTCATAGGTACCTATCACACTCAGAGGAGGAGATGATACAAGGGCAAGGGCTAGTCTTAGAATTCTAACTACCACAGGCGATGGAGGGGGAGGAATCAGATGACTCTGAGGTTTATGGCTGAGGTATATGAATGGATGGTAGGGCCATTTATTGAGATAGGAAAATCCAGAGCAAGTAGAGTTTAGGTATATTGAGCTTGGGATGCCTTGTTACATTTAAGTGGAATCTCCAGAAGGTAGGGGTATATATAGGTCTAGAACTCATAAAAGAAGTCTGGGCTGGAAGTACAGATTTTGATACTTCAACAATGGTAATTAAAATTAGGCAGGGAGATGAGTTCACCAAAGGTTTATGTGATAAGTTGCTCCAGGAAAAGACCATTAAAGGAATATTTGCATTAAAGGGATAGGTAGGAGGAAGAGTCCAGGAATTGTTAGAGAGAATAATGAAGAACTAGATGAAAATGTGTCCAGAGAGTCTAAGAGAATAGTTTTGAGGTGGGAGTGTGCAGCTATGTCAAATGTGGCATATAAGGTCTGTTTCATATGAGGATTTAGAATATTTAATCAAATTCAAATTATTTGAATAATCATTCTTTCTGGGAACAGGAGGCCAAATTCTCTGGTAGATGTGAGGTCAGGGGCTTGCTTAAGAAGACCTTCAGAGACAACTAGGCAGATGGAGTCATTACTGGGTCAGTCTCTGGGATGTAATGCTTCTTGGCAGCTCCTCATTCTTCATTTTCTTATGGCCTTGGTCTCCTCTAGCTCTTGTGTTATACATGGTTGCTAAATTTTTCTTCTGATATAATTTATGTCATGTGTGCATTTTAATATGCAGAGCTAGCCCTTAGTCCAGTTGTGCTCTGTCCTACCTTATAACTTAAAGCTCAATCCCCAGATAAGTTAATCCTTTTTAGATCTGATTTTTCTCAGAGCCTCATCTCAGTTCATGGATTTAGTTGGGAAGGCTCTAACGAATCAATCCTTACTCTAATGTTAGCTCCTATCAGTTTATAACACATTTCCCAAATTATGTTATATTTAATACTACTTTAAACAAATGTTCTTTGGTCAAATAAGTTTAGTAACATCACATAGAAGCAAGACTTACTGGGAAAAAAGTCTAATAAACTCTCTGTAAACTTCTTGACTTGATTTAGTCCAGTGTTCCTTCCCTAAACTTGAACATCAAACCTTAAAAAAAACAAACCCACACCTAACTATGACTATATGGTAGAAGGTACTTTGGGAATCATTGGCTTCTACCTCAGGTATTTATTTTCATTTTATTATTTATTTATTTATTTTTAAAATATTGTTGAAAGTATTACATATGTCCTCTTTTTTCTCCCATTGACCCTTTATAACCTTTCCCTGACCCCCGACCCAGGCCTCCACCACTCTATTGTCTGTGTCCATGGGTTATACATATATGCATACAAATTCTTTGGTTGATCTCTTCCCCCCCACCGACTCACCACTGCCTTCCTTCTGAGATTTGATAATTTGTTCCATGCTTCTATGTTTCTGGATCTATTTTGTTGCATTTTAATAAGAGAATCTTGAAAAGAAAGAAAAACCTTCAAGGCCAAAGGAATGATTAAAGGAAACAGACACCATTACATTTTGACAGGGTTGATAAACTGGGGCAAGAGGGCATTTGTAGATAAAGTAGCACCTATTCTCTTGTGGTCAGGCTAAGGCTTGAGAACATTAGTCTCTGATATAGACTCTAGAGCAGCAGTTCTCAACATGTGGGTCGCTACCCCTTTGGGGGTCGACCAACCCTTTCACAGGGGTCGCCTAAGACCACCGGAAAACACATATATAATTACATATTGTTTTTGTGATTAATCACTATGCTTTAATTATGTTCAATTTGTAACAATGAAAATACATCCTGCATATCAGATATTTACATCACGATTCATAACAGTAGCAAAATTACAGTTATGAAGTAGCAACGAAAATAATTTTATGGTTGTGGATCACCACAACATGAGGAACTGTATTAAAGGGTCGTGGCATTAGGAAGGTTGAGAACCACTGCTCTAGAGGGAAAAGGAGAAATTGCTCAAAAGCTGAGATTTGTCAAGAGTCCCCCCAAATTGACTTTTGGTCATAAGCATTACAGTTTGGCTTCTCTAACACAGTGGTAAAGAGGCAGCAATACCAATTCCATTGCTGGGTTTAGAGCCTTCACAATAGATTTAGTCATATAAGTCAGCCCTCCTTCCATATTGGAGAGTCTCACTGCAGGAACCGGAGACAGATTTACTAATTAGTCGTAACCGCCATAACTAGTGCTTGCCATTTATGTAGACTGCACACTTTTTTAGTGTAGATTGCACCAACTCCATGGTTCTCTATCTGGGAACAATTTGGCAGAACCTTGGGGTCGGAATGTCTCACCCAGCATGATAAAATCCCTTAAAAGAGGTTTTAGGCCAGAGACTAATACCTTCTGAAGTCTCTTTGTGTCTGCCTATGTGTATCTGTGCCCATTTCTTTTAAGTATTGGCAGTCTCATCTGATGAAGTCGTATATAAATATTTATATGTCAAGGTATTTCTGGTCTTACTCACCAGAGACTTCACAGCCATGGTAAAAAGCTTCCCTCTGTCAGTCTTGCCTCCACAATTTATTTAATAAGGCAGTTGATAGGTGAACTTCCTCTTGTTGTTTGCAAAGAGGATGGAGCCTTATTTGCTTGGAGTGTCAAGTGTTTGGCTTGTCTCCTGGTGTGAATTGATGTTTGTGGTTTCTCAGGGACTCCTCTGATTAAAAGAAGTGGAGATTCTCTAGTGGGCCATCCTACCCTTTAGATTTTGGATCTTCAGGAATAGTTGATACACATACAGTTGCATTATAACTTTTCTGGGTCCTAGGCACTTTTGCCTTTGTAGACCCTTTCCTCCACTAAAATTAATAATTATCACTGTGTTGCTATGAAGATGAATATATTAATATTATATACATAAGCATTTTCTTCAATCTAAAATTATTTTTTTCTGATTTTAAAATTAGTTAAATCATTACTTAATTTTTGTGTATGGGTACATAAATGTATGGTGGGCCCTAGGCACTCTGCCTACTGTACCTGATGAATAATCAGCCCTGGATATACTGGGTTATCTGTTTTCTAGGTTGGTATTGTGAGCTCACTTCGGCCAAGCAGAGAATAAGAATGCTGTGACTGAGAAATTAGTCCAAGAGAGTGGTAGCTTCTTAGACTTCCCAACTAATAATTGAACCCTTCTTCTGGTTTACTTCTAACGTGTTTTACCAACTGTACAAAGCATGATAAAATGCTGTCAATAGTCACCATTTTTCCTAGCTTGGCAGACTCAGAGTTGGGAATGATGAATCCTCAACATCTTCAAGGAGAGACTTCTGGGATTGATAAATGGCATCATTTATTTCCAGGCTGTAACTGCTTCTGTGATTTAGCCTGCAGCCCTGCAGAGGGCAGCTGAGTGAAAGGGGGTGTGGAAGTTGATTAGCAATGAGAGAGATTACTGCCAGGAAAATCCAGAGAAAACAGGATTGGGGCAGGTTTTAATACATGTCTATTCTTAGTGGTATTTAATATAGACACCTCTATCTCAACCCTTCCATAATCTTCCTTAGCAAAAGCTACTCCACACTGGAATGTGGTTCTGAATGGTAATAGTGGTAGCACTGCTATTATGTTGGAAGCTGAAGAATTTGTTGACTAAAGGTCTACCGATAAGCCCTATCTAGAAGTTGGTAGAGACTGGAATTGGGGATAAATTAATGTAGAAAGTGAACATTTAAAAGGGTCTCCTTCTTGGAGTTTACTTCATATAGCCACGCTTGCTTTCAGATTTTCCTGGGACTAGGACTATGACTCAGACTCCAGAGTAAATAACTGTTAATGAGTAGGCTAACAAATTCTCAGCCCCCCTACTCAGCTTAACAGTCCTGCCTCTGGCTCCAAGAATATTTCCTTTGGAATACAAAGGAAAACTTGATTTTTCATTACAATACAATAGATTAGGGTTGGCAAATGATAGGTTTAAAATAAAGGAATGCAGGATTTCAAAATGTCAGTGGAGTAAGTGGAAGCTACACTGATATACTCGCAAGATCAAACTGAAATCAAAACTAAAATGCAGAAAAACCATCCTGAATAATTAACTGAAGACTAGCCCGAGAGAACCCTGATAATCAAGGATGGAAAGTGGAGATTGCATAGGGACTGGTAGGAAGTGCAGAAGTGTGAAGGGCTGGCCAGGATCCCACAGACAGCAGCTTAAGTGCCAGGGGGGTATTTCAGCTGTGAGGGGTTCCTACTGAGAACTCTGGGGTCCAAACTCCAAGCTTGGCTCCCCAGCTCAGAGCACCAGAACTGAGAAAGGTCCCCACAGAACATCTGGCTGTGAAAAACGGCAGAGTTGCTGTCTGCCAGGGAAAGATAGCTGGAAATGCAGGCAACCTTTTAAAGGAACAATGCATAAAATATTGTGTGCAGACACTCACTTTGCACTCTGGAAGAGGGTGGGCAGAGTGGACTGGAGCTGTGTGAGCAGAAGCCAGGGTTGGGGGCTCTGGGGTTGGAGATTGGAGGGCAGACACTGAGGTTTCCTGTGCTGAGTCATTCCCTCACACTATGGAGAACATTGTTCTCCTGCAGACCTTTACCATCCAGGCAGCTTTTGCCTGGGAAGGAAGCAATAGCCCCATGCTCTTAGAAGGCCCCTTGCCCCACCCTGTGGAGTTTCTGAGGTCCATTAAAAGACTGAGAATAACAGTCAGCCTGCAAACTGAAGCAATTGCCTCACCCTGTTGGAAAACCTTTCACCCTACCCTGTGATCGATAGCCTGAGGCTAATCAAGACTGAATTAACAATTTACTACAGGCAGAGGCAGGTTTCTAGAGCAGCGGCTCTCAACCTGTGGGTCACGACTCCTTTGGCGGTCGAATGACCCTTTCACAGGGGTGGCCTAAGACCATCCTGCAGATCAGATATTTACATTAAGATTCATAACAGTAGCAACATTACAGTTATGAAGTAGCAACAAAAATAATTTTATGGTTGGATCACTACATGAGGAACTGTATTTAAAGGGCCAGAAGGTTGAGAACCACTGTTCTATAGGCTTTGAGTTGGCCTGATCTAATTTGGGGCCTGGGGCTAAGAAATACAGATCTTGGTCCTTTCGAAAGGCACCCAGCCTGAGCAGAGCGAGCCACAAGCTGTGGATTGCTGATAGCTCTAAACAGGGTTCTCAGGGCCAGTTACAAACAGTGTCTGACATTGTACTGCACTAGAGATTGGGAGTTGTACCAAATCTATTTAACATACAGCCAAAATGGGGAGATAAGAAAGCAAGCCCCAAATGAAAGAACAAGACAATTTTCCAGAAGAAAAGCTAAATGTAATGGAGATAAGAAATGTATCAGACATAGAACTCAGAATAATGATTACATGAATGCTCAACAGTATGAGAAAAAATAGAGTAACTATGAAGAATGACATAGTACTAATAAAGATCACATCAGAAGGAATACCAAGCATATTAGGGAAAGCTGAGGATTAGATCAGTGAATTAGAAGATAGGGTAGAAAAAAAATCACTCAATCAGAGAACCAAAAAGAAAAAAACAAAAACAAGAGGAAAGCTTAAGGGAGCTTCAGGGCACCATGAAACATAACAATATTCCCATTATAGGGGGATGATAAGGTGAAGAAAGTGAGCAAGGGATAGAGAATGTGTTTGAAGAAATAATGGCAGAAAACTGCCCTAACCTGGTGAAAGAAACAGTCACAAAGTTCAGGAGGCACAGAGAGTCCCAAGCAAGAAGAACCCAAATAGACCCACGCCCAGACACATCATAATTAAAATGCCAAAAGTTAAAGACAAAGAGAGAATCCTAAGTCAGCAAGAGAAAATCAATTTACATACAAAGGAGCTCCGATAAGGCTGTCAGCTGATTTTTCATCAGAAACGCTACCAGCCAGAAAGAAATGGCATGAAGTGTTCAAAGTAAATGAAAAGCAAGGATCTGAAGCCAAGATTACTATATCCAGCAAGGCTATCATTCAAAATAGATGGTGAAATAAAGAGCTTCCAAGACCAAAAAAAGGCTAAAAGAGTTTATCACCACCAAACCTGTACCGCAAGAAATGCTAAAGAGACTGCTGTAATGAGAAGAAAGAAAAGGAGAGAAACATGGACATAAAGAATTGAAATGGCAATACATAAATACCTATCACAGGGGAACTTTAACACCCAACTGACTTTAACACTTCACTGGATAGATCTTCCAGACAAAAACTTAACAAAGAAACAGTGAATCTAAATGGTACACCGGATCAGATGGATTTAATTGACATTTATAGAACATTACACCTGAAAGCTGAAGAATATACATTATTCTCAAGTGCACATGCGTCATCCTCAAAGATAGACCACATGTTAGGACACAAAACAAGTCTCTACAAGCTCAAGAAGATTGAAATCATATCAAGTATCTTCTCAGATCACAGTCGAATGAAATTAGAAATCAATTACAGTAAAAACACTCAAAATATTCCAACACATGGAGGTTAAATAGCATGTTAGTAAACAATGAATGGGTTACCAATGAGATCAAGAAATAAAAAAATTCCTGGAAACAAAGAAAAATGAACACATACCACCACCAAATCTCTGGGACACAGCAAAAGCAGTCCTAAGAGGGAAGTTCATAATACTACAGGCCTACCTCAAAAATAAGAGAAAACATAATAAAAAACTATTTAACCATTCAACTTAAAGAATTAGAAAAGAACAGGAAAAGCCTAGAGCAGTGGTCAGCAAACTCATTAGTCAACAGAGCCAAATATCAACAGTACAATGATTGAAATTTCTTTTGAGAGCCAAATTTTTTAAACTTAAACTATATATGTAGGTACATTGTTATTAACTTAATTAGGGTACTCCTAAGGCTTAGGAAGAGCCACACTCAAGGGGCCAAAGAGCCGCATGTGGCTCGCGAGCTGCAGTTTGCTGACCACGGGCCTAGAGTAAGTAGAAGGAAGGAAATAAAAAAAATTAGAGCAGAAATAAATGACATAGAGACTAAAAAACAATACAAAAGATTAATGAAACCAAGAGCTGGTTCTTGGAAAAGGTAAGCAAGGTTGATTAACCATTAGCCAGACTCATCAAGAAACAAAGGTAGAGGACCCAAAGAATTAAAATTAGAAGTGAATGCAGTGAACTAATAATGCAGTGGCACCACAGAAATACAAAGAACTGCGAGAAAATACTATAAGCAACTATATGCCAACAAGCTGGACAATGTGATGAAAATTACAAATTCATAGAAAAATACAACCTTTGAAAACTGAATCAGGAAGAATCAGAAAATATGAATATGCCAATAATCATTGACAAAATTGAAGCAATAATCAGAAAACTTCCAGTAAACAACAGCCTTAGTCTGGACAGCTTCACATGGGAGTTTTGTCAAACATTCAAAGAACTAACACATATCCTCAAACTATTCTAAAAAATCCAAGAGGAAGGAACACTTCCAAGCTCTTTTTATGAGACCAGCATTATCCTAATTCCAAAACCAGGTAAAGATACTACAAAGAAAGATAATTATAGGCCAATATATCTGATGAGCATAAATGCTAAAATCCTCAACCAAATATTAGCAAATTGTATCCAGCAATATATTAAAAAGATCATACACCATGACCAAGTGGGATTTATTGCATAGATGCAAGGCTGGTACAACATTCATAAATCAATAAACGTGATACATCACATAAACAAATTGAAAGACAAAAACCACATGATCATATCAATAGATGCAGAAAAAGAATTCAACAAAATCCAACACCCATTTTTGACAAAAACTCTCAGGAAAATGAGAATATAGGGATCATATCTCAATATAATAAAGGCCAAGTATGACAAACCTACAGCCAACATCGTATTCAATGGGCATAACCCATGGACACAGACAATAGGGTGGTGAAGGACTGGGGTGGGGAGCAGGGACAAGCTAGAAGGGGTCAGTGGGGGAAAAAGTGGGCCATATGTAATACTTTCAACAGTAAAGATCTAAAAAAATTAACAAGGAAGAAAACATGTAACAGAAACCATGGGGGGAGGGTCACAAAGCCAAACATAATTATTATATAGCCTGTGTTATCCCACCTTCTTCAGAGAATCAGAACCAATAGCATGTGTATAGTTATAACGAAATTTGTTTTAAGGACCTGGCTCAGGTGATTGTGGGTCCTGGTTTGCAGGCAGGAAACCCAGAAAAGAGTTAATGTTTCAATTCTGAGTCTGCAGACATGAACCTATCAAAACACATTTGCCAATTACTGCAGTAGAGGGAGGAATAGTGAAAAGGTGCCCTGGGCAAGAGACCCAGATATTCTTTCTCTGACACTAAAGAGCTGGATAATCAAGAGTAAATTGCCACCCCTTGCTGGATCTTAGTTTCTAATTTGTAGGATAGATTATCCCAAAAGTTACTTTTACAATGCAAACATTCTATGTACTTCAGTCATTTCTATCATGCTATAACTCAAATCTGGAAGATCCCAAATAGACAAGCTTAAGCTGCTTCTTGTTATGTCTAGAAATGACTCCATACTGGCAATAATCTCAGACATCGGTAAATGTTAATTATATATAATATACAGAATAAACAATATGCCAAATACTTCCAATTTATTAGTGTCCTTCTTTTTGAATTTTCTTAAATTAGTTTGGGTGACATTGGTTAATAAAATTATATAGGTTTCAAGTATACAATTCTATAGTACATAATCTGTATATAGCATTGTGTGTTCACTACCCAAAGTCAAGTCATATATATTTGCTCCCCTTCAGTATATATTTGACCCCTTTTACCCTTTTCTACCTCCCTGCCACACTATTTTCCTCTGGTAACTGCCATATTGTTGTTTGTGTCTAAGAGTTTTTATTTGCTTGTTTGTTCATTTGTTGCTTTCAGTTTTATAATTCCCACGAGGGACATCCTATGGTTCTTGAGATTTTTCCATCTGACTTACTTTGCTTAGCATGATATTCTCAAGATCCATCCATGTTGTCACAAATGACAGCATTTATTTTCTTTCTTAAAAAATGTATTTACAATATATATGGAGGAAACTCCAAATAAAACATATTTTTTAAAAAAACAAAATAAGAAATGCTGTCATTTGTGACAACGTGGATGGATCTTGAGACTATCATGCTAAGCAAAGTAAGTCAGATGGAAAAAAGTCAAGAACCATATGATGTCACTCGTGGGAAATAACTGAAAGCAACAAATGAACAAACAAGCAAATAAAAACTCTTAGACACAGACAACAATATGGCAGTTTTATTGATTTCAGAGAGGAAGAGTGAGGGAGACAGAAACATCCTATCTAATAAAAGATAAACATGGTAATTAGCATACGTCCGCTACCCTTCCCATTGGCTAATCAGCAAGATATGCAAATTAACTGCTAGCTAAGATGGCGGCCGGCAGCCAGGCAGCTTGAAACTAACATGAGGCTTGCTTGCTTCAGTGACGGAGGAAACCAACATTCCCCGCCTGCTTTGCCGGCCTCTGAGCTTGCAGTTTGAGACATTGTTACAAAAATAGAAGCTAAACAAAGCCCTAGAAACCTGCTTTCAGCCCGACAGGATCTCAGAGTTGGAGTTGATACAGTTTCGATTATAGAACCCAAACAAACCAGATACCTGCTTTCAGCAACAGAGGCCTCAGAGCTGGAGCCAGAGCTAAAGCTGGCCCAGAATAAAAAAAGAAAAGAAAAAAAGGAGCAGTTGGGAGCTTCAGTCACCCGCCAGCCTGAAAACAGCCCTCAGCCCCTCACCCAGGCTGGCCAGGCACCCCAGTGGGGACCCCCACCCTGATCCAGGACACCCTTCAGGGCAAACCAGCCGGCCCCCACCCGTGCACCAGGCCTCTATCCTATATAGTAAAAGGGTAACATGCCTCCCAGCACCGGGATCAGCGGAGCTGAGAGGCCTCCTGGCACTGGGATCAGTGTGACAGGGGGCAGTGCCCAAACCCCCTGATTGCCCTGCAGCTCTGTGTGTGACAGGGGATGGGGCCACAACCTCCCTATCCACCCTGCTCTGTTCGTGACAGGGGAAGGTGCCCCAACCCCCTGATCAGCCCTGCTCTGTGCCTGATAGGGGGGAGTTCCCCGACCCCCTGATTGCCCTGCGGCTCTGTGTGTGACAGGGTGCAGCGCCCCAACCCTCCTCCCCCGCGGGCCCTGCTCTGTGTGTGAGAGGGTAGAGCGATAACTTCCCCATCGGCCCTGCCCTGAGTGTGAGAGTGGCGGCACCCCAACCCCCTGATCGGCCCTGCTCTGTGGGTGATAGAGGGCGGTGCCCCAACCCCCTGATCCTCCCTGCTCTGTGCGTGACAGGGGGAAGCTCCCCAACCCCCTGATGGGCCCTGCTCTGTGCGTGAGAGGGTATGGAGCCCCAACCCCCCTAATGGGCCCTGCTCTGTGAGTGACAGGGGCAGCGCCCCAACCCCCTAATTGGCCCTGCTTTGTTCGTGACAGGGGGTGGCATCGCAACCTCCCAATCTGCCCTGCTCTGTGCAGGACAGGGGGTGGTGCCCCAACTCCCCATCGGCCCTGCTCTGAGCCTGACTAGGGGCTGCACCTAGGGATTGGGCCTGCCCTCTGCCACCAGGGAGCAGGCCTAAGCCAGGAGGTCGTTATCTCCCAAGGGGTCCCAGACTGCAAGAGGGCACAGGCCGGGCTGAGGGACCCCCCTCCCCTCCCAGTGCACAAATTTTTGTGCATTGGGCCTCTAGTCTATTATAATAAAAGCATAATATGCTAATTAGACCAGAAATTTTTCTGGTCAATCTTCCGGATGAAGCCGAGGCTGTGAGAGAAGCCTGGGTCTCAGGTGCCTGCTGGTGGCTGGAAGGAAGCCTGGGTCCCGGGTGCCAGAGGGAAGCCAGTGCTGGCAGCTGGGGGAATGAAGGGCTACTCTTGCATGAATTTCATGCATCGGGCCTCTAGTCAATGATAAGAGAGAACTATTGATCGGCTGCCTCTTGCATGCCCCACACCAGGGACTGAGCCCGTAACCCAGGCATGTGCCCTTACCTGGAATCAAACCATGACCTCCTGGTTCATGGGTTGACACTCAATTACTGAGCCATACCGGCTGGGCATTTCTTCTTTTCTTATGGCTGAGTAGTAACACACACACACACACACACACACACACACACTCACATCTTCTTTATCCAGTCATCTATTGAAGGACACTTTGGTTTTTATGTCTTGGCCATTGTGGATAATGCTGCAATGAACATAGAGGTGCATATATCTTTATGAATAACTTCAAATTTTTCAGATAGATACCCAGAAGCAGGATTGCTGGGTCATATGATAACACTATTCTTATTTTTTTGAGGCGCCTCCATACTGTTTTCATAATGGATGTACCAATTTACATTCCCACCAGAATACCAACCATATTCTCTGACCACAATGCTTTGAAATTGGTAAAAGCAAAAAAATCAGGAAAAAAACAAAGTATGTGGAGATTAAATGACATGCTACTAAAGAAATAAAATGAGAGATCAAAATATACATAGAGACAAATGAGAATGACAATACAACATATTAAAATTTTTGGGATACAGCAAAAGTGGTAATAAGAGGGAAGTTTATGTCATTACAGACCTACATTAAGAAACAAGAAAAAATCCCAAATAAACAACCTGTCATTACTCCTTAAAGAACTAGAAAAAGAAGAACAAATGAAGCTCAAAATCAACAGAAGGGATGAAAGAATAAAAATTAGAGCAACCTTAGCTGGTTTGACTCAGTGGATAAAGCATCAGCCCATGGACTGAAAGTTCACGGGTTTGATTCAGGTCAAGGGCATGTACCTCTCTGCAGGCTAGATCCCTGGCCTGGATTGGGGTGCATGTGGGAGACAACCCTTCAATATATCTCTCTAACATTGATGTTTTTCTCTCTGTCTCTTCCCCACCCTTCCACTCTCTGTAAAAATCAATGGAAAAATATCCTTGGGTGCGGATTAACAAAAAAATAAAATAAAATTAGGGCAGAATTAAATAAAATAGAGAACAAAAATACAATAGAAAAATAAATGCAACAAAGAATTGGTTCTTTGTAAAGATTAATAAAACTGACAAACCTCTGGCTAGATTCACTAAGTAAAAAAGCAAAAAAGGCCCAAATAAACAAAATCATAAGTGAAAGTGGAGAAATTTCATTGAACGGACACCACAGAAATATTAGTGTGTTTTTTTTAAAGAGTAACTGTCTGTGACAGTTCTCTATAATCATTAAATAAAAGACTTACCTGTTATTTGAAGAGTATTGTATAAGGCACTTTGGGGTACTCTATGTAAATACCAGAAAACAGTATCTATTCTTGAGATGCTAATTAGGAAGACATGCTCCATATCTAGACTAAAGCTTTAATCTTGTAGAGTAACATACAAATAAATGTTCATAGAAAAGGTATTGTCTCATTCATGTAAGTATCCTCAGGACCTAGAACAGTGTTTAGAACATGATATATGCTCACTATATATTGGATGACTGAGTGGAGGATGTCTTAGTAGTAAGTACTAAAGGAATGCATGCATGCTTAGATAAGGACCAGGTGGGAGCTAATTTGGGAAGGCCTTCAAATGGAGGAGAGGGTACAGTGAACTGAACAGAGGAAGACCAAGTGTGATGTTTCTTGAAATGTTCAATTTCTATACATAAAAGTACCCAGGGCAAAGTATGGTTAAGAGCCATATCAGATTTGGATATTAGGTAAGCCAAAGGCAGCCTGAAACAGAGGTCTAAGCTTTGAAATAGAATAAAATAGATTCTATCTTCCACTTTAGAATTGACTTAGTTTTTAACCATCGTCGGTTATTTAACCTCTCCATGTCTCAGTTCCCTCATCCATACAATGAAAATGACATCTAAATTCAGAATGTCAGAGATGGAAGAAACCTTAGACTTCATCTAGTCCAATTGGTTTCTATCCTGGCTGCACATTAGAAACATTAGGAGGCCCATTGCTCAGGCCTTGTGGGGAGCAGCTATAGGGTTAAGCTCAGACTGACCTGTTGGCAAAGTCACAAAAAAGTCCCAGCTTAGAGGGCACAGTCCCCTTAAGCATAAGTAGGCTTGACCTTATGATGCTCCCTAGATCTTATCTGGGAAGCTAATGGGCTGAGGGAAGTGCAGCAAGAACAAGAACAAAAACAAGTGAAACTCACAAGAACAGTGTAACTATGGTCAAAACAAGTGAAACTCACAAGAACAGTGTAACTGTGGAAACCACTACCTTGTTTACCTCTGACTATAAAATAAAGACTCAGCTTGCCTCGGGATCTTTCTCTGTGGCCTCAGCCAGGCACAGGATGATCCACGGAGACTGAAGAGAGCTAGAGAGTTCTGAACACTGTCTCCGTGTAAAACATTCTTCGTCAACTCCGTCCACACCTTTGGGAACCCCTGGACCCCTGGGGTTGGACCCCCGCAAGGCCTGGCCCCACAACAATTACATAAGAATCTTTGGAAGTGGACCCAGACATCAGTATCAGTATTTTTTAAAATCTACCTAGGCAAGCCAATGTCCAACCAAGATTGCAAACCATTGTTCTAGTCCAACTCTTATTTTATACACAAATAAACTGAGGCCAGAGCAGATTAAGGAAACTTTTCAACCTATTTTATAGAGCTATTAGAAGGGTAATATTAGATCACGAAGATGATTTGACTTTGTGTGTTGGGCACACAATGAAATATATAGATTATATATCATAGAAATGTATACTTGAAACCTGTGACACCCTATTAACCAATGTCACCCTATTAAATAAACATTTTGAGAGCTAAAAGGGACCTTAGATATCAAAATATCTATGAAAGTGCTCTGAATAATAAAATGTTATTCATTTGTAAGAGATTATACCAACAGAACTAGAACATTAACAAATATACCCTCCATCATTAAATTATACTAGAAAGATAATCAATGAAACTTGTGAATTTTTTTTTCATTTTCCAGGTCTCCCTGAGTTAACAAATATGTAAATTTTCCATTCCAAAAGCTAGAATATGGATTATTAGAAAATACTTGATAAATAAAGTTGGCATACATTGTCCTGAAAAATTCACATTTTTTCAACTAGAAACATAAGCATATTGTAAATGTAGGAGGACATGGATCCATAGCAGGGGGTGCTGTTAAGCTTAGTTCTAGCATATTTCTAACCTACATCATCGGTTAGGGGCATGCTCATACCTGGAGGTGAAGGAATGAGGTTTGAAAAATGTCATGTGGCATCAGGTATTGTTACTTAGAAGGGCCTTTACTTGCTCCTGGCTTGAGATACTTTCGCTTTGTATTGAACTTAAAGATGCTTCACATTACAGAGGATGAAAAGTTAGAGTAATTTCCAGCAAGATACATTTCCCCATTCTTACCTGTTCTTTATTTAATCAGATCCACTCTTTATAATTATAATTTGTCTTTTTTATGTAAGAGTTTGACATTGGGTATTAATTGCATAATTCCCCTGCTATGCTCCTGTTGTTTAGTTATATATTTTTTTGTCTGATAGTCAATTTGTTGAATGATTTTATAGCGGAAAGGGAATACAAATGTAAGGTAATTTTTAATGTAGGCCCACTGTTCACCTCTTTTGTGCAGCTTTGTGAATTACTCCAATTCACTTATCTTGTTTCTATATCAATCATACTGATAATGCCAGAGTTTATAATTCATTGTTTTGTAATTATTTTTAATGTGTAGTAGGTCTATCTCCTCTACAGAACCTGTCTTATACTCCCTTTATCTCCCATTATTTAAAATATTGTTTCAGGGTTTTTTTGGTTTGTTTGGTTGGTCTTTGGCCAACTGTTTTTTTAATGTTTTATTATTTTTTTTTAATGTTAACACTATTTCAGATGTCCTCATCCCCCCTTCCTTTGTCTCCCTGAACCCAGGCCCTGGACTCCCTTCCCGCAGGCCATCACCTCACTGTTGTCTGTGTCCATGGGCTATGTTTATATGTTCTTTGGCTAATCTTTCACCCTTTTTCATCCAGTACCTTTAACCCCCTCCCCTCTTACAGCAGTCAATTTGTTCCATGTATCCATGACTCTGATTCTATTTTGTTCATTAGATTTCACATATAAGTGAGATCATATGGTATTTGTTTTTCTCTGACTTGCTTATTTCACTTAGTGTAATATGCTCCAGGTCCTTCCATGCTGTCTCAAAAGGTAAGATTTCCTTCTTTTTGTTACATATGCATAGTATTCCACAGATTTTTTTATCTACTCATCTGCTGATGGGCACTTGGTTTTTCTACTAACAAACCTGTGAGATAGTTTAGGTGGATATGATTATCTCTCTTTGGCAGATGCAGAGTCTGATTTTCAATGAAGAGTTTCATCCAAGGTCACAGAACTTATCAATGGCAGAGCCATAAATAGAATCCAGATCTCTTAACTCCTAAGTCAGTCCTTTTCCCCCATACCATTTTGATTGATCTAGTAAAACTCATTTCAGATATTCACTACATGCTAATTAGGTTGCTGTAAGCACAGAAGTAAAGCAAGCTGAAGCCTTCTTTGAAAATATTTTATTTATTTATTTTAAATTGTTGACAGTATTACAGATGTCCTCCATTTCCTCCTCTTTGTTCCACTACCCTGCACCCGCCCCACAACAGGGCTTCATCACACTATTGTCTGTGTCATGGCTATGCATATATGCATATGTTTTTTTGTTAACCTCTTCCCAACCCCACTCCTAAACCTTCCCCTCTGATATCTGTCAGACTGTTCCATGCATCCAAGCCTGTGAACCTATTTTCCTGTTCAGCTTTTACTTATCTGCTTGAATTAAAGCTTACATCATCTGTCAGAGAAACATAGCTAAACTCCTGTTTTGAATTTCTATGCATCAGAAGACATCAACTGTTGGCAGGCAGTTAGATTACATGTACATTTCAAGAATCAAAGGCTTGCCTTAGATAACTACATTAGAAAACCAGAATAATATTCTTGCACCATCGAAAGCCCTTTAGAAAAGATTATAAATAAAAACATATCTTTCAATACAAGCTGAAACTTGAGGCCTCCTCTTCTCCTTTGAGTTTTGGGTTTTTGACACATAGCCTAGTTTTCAGAGTAAGTGGAAACTGAAGAGTTTCAACTCTGGACAGCCACAGTTACTGGGATTTACACCTTAATGCAGACATTACTTATTTGCAAGTAAATGCTACAGAATGAAATATTTTGCTTGAACAGGCAAAACTGAAGGATACATTTCTTGTTTTTAAAAGAGGATGTTTTTGAAATAGGTTCTGGACAGAGTTGTCTTCTTCATATAATAGGCAGAACACATGGCTTCCTGCTTGAATCTTGAGGGCAATTCTGCATTTTCCCATTCCAGCTCTCCCCCCAATAAAAAGCTTACACCCATACCACTATACACAGATAATTCCCCTTCACCAAAAACTATGTTTGAAGTTCCGTTAGCTACATGTCCTTTGAGATTCCCTGTGTTATGGACTGTGCTTCACTGGCACTTTCATTCAATATTGTGCACTGTCCAACAGTTTACACTATGTTTTAGATTCTCCAAATATCTTTTGATCCAGGAGACAAATGCTACACAAATATTTTTAACCTGAAAAATTCAGGTATACTAAATATGGAGTTGAAAACATAAGGACATGAAATTTACCCAGTAAAAATTTCTTATCATTAATACAGAATTCGGACAAGGGGATAGAGGAAAAAATGAATTATGTTCCCAGCAGAAACCTAATGAATTCTTTCAACAACAACATAAAAAATGTCATTTAAAATTTTTAAGAAACAAAGGAAGAAAGCGTGGTCTGGTGAAAACATCTTTTAGAAAGGATCTAAATAGACACTTTTCGGAGTTGGGAGTTAAAAGACTTGGGTTTCAGTTACAGCTCTATTAGTTTGCTGTTCAAGCTATAAGCCAGCCACTTAATCTCTCAGGGTGCCAGTTTTAACATCTATGAAATGAGGAGAAATATTCTTGTTTTAACTAAATGAGATAATTTCAAAAAAGGGTAAAGCCAGGACTCTTGTAATCTTGAAAAAGAACAAAGTGGGTGGACTCACACTTCCCAATTTCAAAACATACCTAACAAGGTTATAGGGATAAAAATACTAGTGGTGTGGTATTGGCATAAAGAAAGAAATATAGATGAATGGAGTAAAATTGAGAGTCCAAAAATAAGCCCTCACGTTTATAGTCAATTGTTTACAAAAAAAAAGTGCCAAGCAAATTCAACGATGAAAGAATAGTCATTTCAACAAATCATGCTAGGACAACTGGATATCCACATGTAAAAAATTTAATAAATATAAAAAGTTAGACTCCTACCTCACACTATATATAAAAATTAACTCAACATGATCAAAGGTATAAATGTAAGAGCAAAAACTATACAACCTTTAGAAGGAAACATATGTGTAAATTTTGGATTTAGATCCAGGGGTGGCAAACTTTTTGACTCGAGGGCCACAATGGGTTCTTAAACTGGAGCAGAGGGCCGGAACAAAAGCATGGATGGAGTGTTTGTATGAACTAATATAAATTCAAAGTAAACATCATTACATAAAAGGGTACGGTCTTTTGTTTTTTTTAGTTTTATTCATTTCAAACGGGCTGGATCCGGCCCGCGGGCTGTAGTTTGCCCACAGCTGGATTAGGCAATAGTTTTTTAGCTAGACCACCAAAAGTACCAACAATGAAAGAAAAAAACAGACAAATTGGAATTCATTAAAATTAAAAACTTTTGCCCTGGTCAGGTGGATGGGGTAGTTGGAGCATCATCCCATACACCACAAGATCTGGGGTTTGTTTCTCAGTCAGGGCGTATACCTGGGTTGCAGGTTCCATACCTGGTCAGGACACATACGGGAGACAACCAATCAATGTTTCTCTCTCACATCGATGTTTCCCTCTCTCATTCTCTCTCTCTCTCTCTCTCTCTCTCTCTCTCTCTCTCTCTCTCTCTCTCATTGCTCTTCCCTTAAAATCAAGGAAAAAAACATATCCTTGGATGAGGACTTAAAAAAAAAAAAGAAAATTTAGAACTTTTGTGCTTCTTTTTTTTTATTGTCTAAAGTTTTACATATGTCTCCTTTTCCCACAATTGACTGCCCCCACAGCCACTCCCACCCTGGGCAAGCCTCCACCGCCCCAGTGTTTGTGTCTGTTGGTTATGCTAATGTGCATGCTTACAAATCCTTTGGTTGCTCTCTAATCACCCCCTCCCCTACCATTTGTCTCTGGATCTATTCTTGTTCATCAAATTATGTTGATCATTATATCCCACATATGAGTGAGATCATGTGATATTCATCTTTCTCCGATTGGCTTATTTTTCTTAGCATAATGCTCTCCAATTCCATCCATGCTGTTGTAAATGGTAAAAGGTCCTTCGTTTTTATAGCGGCATAGTATTCCATTGTTTAGATGTGCCACGGTTTTTCAATTCACTCATCTGCTGATGGGCATTTAGGCTGTTTTCAAATCTTAGCTATGGTGAATTGTGCTGCTGTGAACATAGGGGTCCATATATCCTTTCTGATGGTGTTTCTGGTTTCTTGGGATATAGTCCTAGAAGTAGGATTACTGGGTCAAATGGGAGTTCCACTTTTAACATTTTGAGGAAATTCCATACTGTCTTCCACAGTGGCTGCACCAGTCTGCATTCCCACCAGCAGTGCAGGAGGGTTCCTTTTTCTCCACATCCTCGCCAGCTTTTGTCGTTTGTTTATTTGTTGATGGCGGCCATTCTGACAAGTGTGAGATGGTATCTCATTGTTGTTTTGATTTGCATCTATTGGATGATTAGTGACTTTGAGCATGTGTCTCTTGGCCTTCTGTATGTCTTCTTTCGAAAAGTGTCTATTTAGATCCTTTGCCCATTTTTTGATTGGATCTTTATCTTCCTTTTGTTTAGTTGTATACGTTCTGTGTAAATTTTGGAGATTAAACCCTTATCAAATATATCATTAGCCAATATGTTTTCCCATGCAATGGAATTTCTTGTTGTTTTATTGATGGTTTCTTTTGCTGTGCAGAAGCTTTTTATTTTGATGTAGCCCCATTGTTTATTTTCTCCTTAGTCTCCATTGCCCCAGGAGCTGTTCTGTAAAGATATTGCTACAACATATGTCTGCTATTTTGCTGCCTATGGAGTCTTGTAGGATTTTTATGGTTCCCGTCTTACATTTAAGTCCTTTAGCTATGTTGAGATTGTTTTTGTGTATGGTGTAAGTTGGTGATCTAGTTTCATTTTTTTTTTTTTGCATGTCTGTGACCAAATTTCCCAGCACCATTTATTGAGGAGACTGTCTTGACTCCATTGCATGCTTTTGCCTCCTTTGTCAAATATTACTTGAGCATAATAGCTTGGGTCAATTTCTGGGTTCTCCATTCTGTTCCATGGTCTGTAGGTTCTTGTGCCAGTACCAGGCAGTTTTGAGGACCGTGGCTTGGTAATATAGCTTGATATCTGGTATTGTGATCCCTCCAACTTTATTCCTCTTTCTCAGGATTGCTGTGGCTATTCGCCGTCTTTTTTATTCCAGATGAATTTTTGGAGAGTTTGTTCTAGATCTTTGAAATATGCCAGTGGTGTGTTAATGGGGATTGCATTGAATCTGTAGATTGTTTTGGGTAGTATGGACATTTTAATGATGTTGATTCTACCAATCCATGAACATGGTATGTTCTTCCATTTCTTTATGTCTTCATCTATCTCTTTTTTCAATGCCCTATAGTTTTCTGAGTACAGGTCTTTTAACTCCTTAGTTAAGTTTATTCCTAGATATCTTAATTTTTTTTTTTTGGTGCAATGGTAAATGAGATTGTTTTTTCTGTTTCTCTTTCTGTGAGTTCATTATTGGTGTATAAAAAGGTCATAGATTTCTGGGTGTTAACTTTGTATCCTGCTACATTGCCAAATTCATTTATTAGGTCTAGCCATTTTTTCTGATGGAGTCTTTGGGGTTTTCTATGTATAGTGTCATGTCATCTGCGGTGACCCGCACCTTGGAGAGGGTCCGACGGGTAGAGGTGGAGTGGGATGAAATACAAGAGTCCGGGGTTGGGAGGACTGGCACAAGGCACCAGCACCAGCACCAGTACCAGCAACTTTATTCTTTACACACACTGCTTTATATCTAAGTTGTGGCTGGTCATGCTTCATAGATCACTGCTAGGACTTGGCCTGTCATAGGGAAGTAACAGATCGTTACAGGCTGGGCAAGACTGGGCAAGCTTTGTCTAGATCCATCTATGTTTGACAGTTACTATGACAATCAGGTTATGTTTTAGTAACTGCACTTTTAGCCACCGAGGTCGTGCCTCGGTCAAGCCTTGTCTAATTCCACTTTGCTGCAAACTCTAATAAAGCCTTAAACCTTTCCTGAGCTTTGACCTTAAAACCTTCCAGGATCGACATAGGGTAGAGTCCAGGGCTTTGCCATGTCCTCTGGTCAGCTTAGACTTTGCCAGCAGCATGACGGTCCCCAACAGTCATCTGTAAATAAAGACAGTTTTACTTCTTCTTTTCCAATTTGGATGCCTTTTATTTCTTCTTCTTGTCTGATTGCTATGGCTAGCATTTCCAGTACTATACCGAATAGGAGTGGTGAAAGTGGACATCCCCATCTTGTTCCTGTTCTTAGGAGAACTGAGTTTAGTTTTTGCCCGTTGATTATGATGTTGGCTGTAGATTTGTCATATAAGGCTTTTATTATGTTAAGGTATCATCCCTCTATTCCCACTTTGCTGAGAGTTTTTATCCAGAAAGGGTGTTGGATTTTGTCAAATGCTTTTTCTGCATCGATTGATATGATTACGTGTTTTTTGTCTCTCAGTTTGTTTATGTGATGTATCACATTTACTGATTTGCAGATATTGTACCATCCTTCCATCCCCAGAATAAATCCCACTTGATCATGGTGTATGATCTTTCTAATGTAATGCTGAATCTGATTTGCTAGAATTTCGTTGAGGTTATGAGCATCTATGTTCATCAAGGATATTGGCCTGTAGTTCTCTTTTTTGTGATGTCTTTATCTGGTTTTGGAATTAGGGTAATGCATGCTTCATAGAAAGCGCTTGTAAGTGTGCCTTCCTCCTGAATTTTTTGGAATTGTGTGAGGAGGATAGGTTTTAGTTCTTCTTTGAATGCTTCGTAGTACTTCCGAATATATCTGTCCAGACCAGGGCTTTTGGTTGCTGGAAGATTTTTGATTGCTGCTTCAATTTCTGTGGTAGTTATTGACCTCTTCGGGTTTTTTTATTCTTCTTGGTTGAGTTTTGGGAGCTTGTATTTTTCTTAGAATATTTCCATTTTTTCTAGGTGGTCCATTTTGTTGGAATAGACTTGTTCATAGTATTTTTTCATAATCCTTTGTATTTCTGTGGGATTGGTTGTTATATGACCTCTTCCACTTCTAATGTTGTTTATTTGGGTCCTTACTCTTTGCTTCTTGGTGAGCCTAGCTAGAGGTTCATCAATCTTGTTTATCCTTTCAAAGAACCAGCTCTTGGTTTCATTGATTTTATGTATTGTTTTTTTGGTCTCTATGTAATTTATTTCTGCTCTAATCTTTATTTATTTATTTATTTATTTATTTATTTATTTATTTATTTATTTATTTATTTATTTTTTTACTCTTCATCAGATTATTTATTCACTTGATTTTTAGATTCACTTGTTGATAGATGTGTATTTCTTGTTCATAATTTGTATCTTTACCTTTTTCTTCGTCTTCCTCTTCTTAAAGGATACCTTTCAGCATTTCATATAATACTGGTTTGGTGGTGATGAACTCCTTTAGCTTTTTCTTATCTGTGAAGCTCTTTATCTGGCCTTCACTTCTGAATGATAGCTTTGCTGGATAAAGTAGTCTTGGTTGTAGGTTCTTGGTATTCATCACTTTGAATATTTATTGCCACTCCCTTCTGGCCTGCAAAGTTTCTGTTGAGAAATCAGCTGACAGTCGTATGGGAACTCCCTTGTAGGTAACTGACTTTCTTTCTCTTGCTGCTTTTAGGATTCTCTCTTTGTCTTTTGCTCTTGGCATTTTAATTGTGATGTGTCTTGGTGTGGTCCTCTTTGGATTCCTTTTGTTTGGGGTTCTGTGTGTTTCCTGGACTTGGAAGTCTATTTCTTTCACCAGGTAGGGGAAGTTTTCTGTGATTATTTCTTCAAATAGGTTTTCAATATCTTGCTTTCTCTCATCTTCTGGCACCCCTATAATTCAGATGTTGGTACACTTGAAGCTGTCCCAGAGGCTCCTTACACTATTTTCGTATTGTTGGATTCTTTTTTCATTTTGCTTTTATGGGTGGGTGTTTTTTGCTTCTTCGTATTTCAAATCTTTGACTTGATTCTTGTGCTCCTCTGGTCTGCTGTTGGGAGTCTATATAATATTCTTTATTTCAGTCAGTGTATGCTTAATTTCTAGTTGGTTCTTTATCACAACATCGAGGGTCTCATTAGATTTCTTGAGGATCTCACTACATTTATCGGCGGTCTCACCAGTGTTTTCGAGGGCCTTATTAAATTTATTGGCGGCTTCTAGACAGTTCTTTAAAGACCTTAAAAGTGTGGTTTTGAACTCTATATCCAACTGTTTGCTTTCCTCCAATTCTGTTGTTTGTGTCCTGTTTCTTTGTCTCGGCATTTTTTATGCTTGCTGTGTCGATAGAGTGCCTTTCTGTGCTAAGTGTCCCAATTACCTGAGGTAGACACTCTTGATGCACCCCCTTGTTGGCTTTGTGCACAGTCTTGTTGTAGTTAAGCCATGATTGTTGTAGTTATCACTGTGAGGAATTGACCTCCAGGCCAGTTGGCTGTGAGAATCAGCTGTGTCTGCAGTGGGAGAACTTCTGTGCTGGAGACACCTCTCTGGGGCTAGACTTGTTTCGATGGGGCTTTGGTGCTCACTGAGTCTTCCCCCTGAGTGTGTCTTTTATGGTTCCATGGAGCTGCAAACTCTGCTCTAATCTTTATTATCTCCTTCCTTCTGCTCACTCTGGGCTTTTCTTGTTGCTCTCTTTCTAATTCTTTGAGATGTAGATTTAGGTGATTTACTACCATTTTTTCTTGTTTTTTGAGATAGGCCTGTAGAGCTATAAACTTCCCTCTCAGGACTGCTTTCATTGTGTCCCATACGTTTTGGATTGTTGTGTTTTCATTGACATTTGTTGCCATGATGCATTTTATTTCTTCTTTGATCTTTTGGTAACCCAATCATCTACAGTAATAAAAGACAAAGATGCTAATTGATCGTACCTTCCCTACACCCAAGCTACACCCACCAGCCAATTAGAGTGACTATATTCAAATTAAACCAACCCAGATTGTGGCTGGCAGCCAAGGAGCTGGAGCAAGCAGGAGGCTTGGTTGCCCCAGGGATGGAGGAAGCCAAGCTTCCCGCCTGCCTTGGCTGGCTGTGGCCTCCACAAAAGGCAACAAAGTTTCAATTATGGAAGATAAATAAATCCCAGATACCTGCTTCCAGCCAGCCTCCACTGGGAGATTGGGTGGCTAGGGGCTGTGGCCAGCCAGCAAACAGCCATCAGCCCCTCACCCAGGATGGCCACACCCTCATGGGGTGAGGGTCCCTGCTGGGGGGCTTGGCCAACCTGAAAACAGCCCTCAGCCCCCCACCCGGGCTGTCCAGGCACCCCAGCGGGGACCCCACCCTGAAGGGGCTGTGGCCAACCTGCAAACAGCCACCAGCCCCTCACCCAGGCTGGCCAGGAACCCCAGTGGGGACTCCCACCCTGAAGGCGCTAGGGAAGCCTACAAACAGCCATCAGCCCCTCACCCAGGCTGCTACACCCTCATGGGGTGAGGGTCCTTGGTGGGGGGCTTGGCCAGCCTGCAAACAGCCATCAGCCCCTCACCCAGGCTGGCCAGGCACCCCATTGGGGACCCCCACCCTGAAGGGGCTGTGGCCAGCCTGCAAACATCCATCAGCCACTCACCCAGGCTGGCCAGGCACTGCAGCAGTACCTCCCTCCCTCAGAGAGGTGTGGCCAGCCTGAAAACGGCCCTCAGCCCCTTGCCCAGGCTGGCCAGGCACCCCAGTGGGACCCCCACCCTGATCCGAGACACCCTTCAGGGCAAACCAGCCAGCCCCCACCCATGCACCAGGCCTCTATCCTATACAGTAAAATGGTAATATACAAATGGACCCTAACAGCAGAAGGACTGGGAATCACTGGTCACTATGACACACGTTGACCACCAGGGGGCAGATGCTCAATGCAGGAGCTGCCCCCTGGTGGTCATTGTGCTCCCACAGGAGGAGATCTGCTCAGCCACAAGCCAGGCTGATGGCTGCCAGTACAGCGGTGGTGGTGGGAGCCTCTCCTGCCTCCTCAGCAGCGCTAAGGATGTCCTACTGCAGCTTAGGCCTGCTCCCTGCTGGCAAGTGGACATCTTTTGAGGGCTCCCGGGCTGCCAGAAGGATGTCTGACTGCCAGCTTAGACACGATCCCCTGGGTAGCGGGCCTAAGCTAGCAGGTGGACATCCCCCAAGGGGTCCCAGACTGTGAGAGGGCACTGGCTGGGCTGAGGGACGCCCCCCCCCCCGGAGTGCACAAATTTTTGTGCACCGGGCCTCTAGTTATTTAATAGCATGCTATTTAGCCTCCAGGTGTTTGATTTTTTTTATTGTTTTATTGTAGTTGATTTCTAATTTTATGCCATTGTGATCTGAGAAGATGCTTGATATGATTTCTATCTTTTTTAATTTGAAGAGACTTCACCTGGGTCCCAATATGTGGTCTATCTTTGAAAATGACTCATGTGCACTTGAGAAGAATGTATATTCTCTGGTCTTGGGGTGAACTGTTCTGATGATGTCAATTAATTACATCTGATCTAGCAAGTCATTTAGGATTGATGTTTATTTGCTGATTTTTTTTTTTGTTTAGAGGATTTGTCTAGTGGTGTTAGTGGGGTATTAAAGTCCCTTACTATGACTGTATTGCTGTCAATCTCTCCCTTGATATCCTCCAGAATGTTTTTTTTTTTTATGTATTTGGTTGCTCCTGTAATGGGTGCATATATGTTTACCAGAGTTATATCTTCTTGTTTAATTGCTCTCTTTTGTATTATGAAGTGGCCTTCCTTATTTCTTGTTATGGCCTTCACTTTGAGTTCTATTTTGTCAGATATAAGTATTGCTACCCCAGCTTTTCCCTTCATTTCCATTCACCTGAAAAACCCTTTTCCATCCCTTCACCATCAGTCTGTGTGAGTCCCTTGTTCTGAGGTGGGTCTCCTGTAGACAGCAGATATATGGGTCATGCTAACTTTTGTGCTTCTTAGTCCCTTCACTTTTTTTCACCCAGCCCCTGAACCCCCCTCCTCTCTGGCAACCATCAGTTTGTTCTCTGTATCTGTGAGTCTGTTTCTGTTTTGTTACTTTATTTTGTTCTTTAGATTCCACATATAAGTGAAATCATATGGTACTTGTCTTAAGAAGTACAATTTGGTGTTTCTTTGTAACAAAATAGTCATAGGGATGTAAAGAAAAGCATAGGGAATATAGTCAATAATCTATATATATATATATATGAAAGCCAAATGACCAGAATGACGGAACGATCAGAACAACCGGAATGACCACAATAACCAGTGGCTATGATGGGCACTGCAGTGACCAACCAGTCTGATCGGGGCATGATCGGCCCCCACACCCTGATCAGGGCCAGGGCCAGGCAGCCAACCACCCGCAGCCCCTCCCCCTAGCCAGCCTGGTCCTGATCAGCACCCATTGGGGTGGGCCAGCCAGACCCCACCCATGCACAAATTCATGCACTGGGCCTCTAGTCCTATATAATAAAAGGGTAATATGCAAATTGACCCCAACAGGAGAATGACTGGGAATGACTGGTCACTATGACACACATTGACCACCAGGGGGCAGACGCTCAATGCAGGAGCTGCCCCCTGGTGGTCATTGTGCTCCCACAGGGGGAGATCTGCTCAGCCACAAGCCAGGCTGCTGCCAGCACAGCTGCCAGCACAGCCTCTCCTGCCTCCTCAGCAGTGCTAAGGATGTCTGACTGCAGCTTAGGCCTGCTCCCTGCTGGCAAGTGGACATCCCCTGAGGGCTCCCGGGCTGCCAGAGGGATGTCTGACTGCCAGCTTAGACCCGATCCACCGGGGAGCGGGCCTAAGCTAGCAGGTGGACATCCCCTGAGGGGTCCCAGACTGCAAGAGGGCACAGGCTGGGCTGAGAGACCCCCCCGAGTGCACAAATTTTTGTGCACTGGGCCTCTAGTATTATAATAAGTATGTATGGTGCCAAGTGGGTATTTGAAATATCAGGGGAATCACTTTGTAAATTATATGATTGTCTAAGAACTATGCTGCACACCTGAAACTAATATAAAATAATATTGAATGTCAAGTGTAGTTTAAAAATAAAATTTATAATAAATAAATCAATGAATCTAGAAGACTAAAAAATACTTTTATGCTATAAATGATACCATTAAGAAAGTAGAAAGACAACTCATAGAATGGGGAAAATATTTGGAAATTATATCTGACTAGGGACTTGCATCTAGAATAAATATAAAGAATTCTTGCAATGCAAAAATAAAGAAAATGGTTCGATTAAAAATGTGCAAAGGCATGGCCAATATGGTTCAATTGGTTAAGCATAGTCCCGTGCACCGAAAGGTTGCCAGTTGGATTCCAGGTTAAGGCACATGCCCATGTTTCCACCTTGATCCCCAGTAGGGGGCATGCAGGAGTCAGCCTATTAATGTTTCTCTCATCCATGTTTCTCTCTCTCCCTCTCCCTTCCTCTCTTTAAAATTAATAAAAACATTTGTTAAAATGTGCCAACAATGTGAATAGACATTTCTCCAAAGAAAAATAGAAATGACCAAGGAACCTATGAAAAGATGCCCAACATTTTAGCCATCAGGGAAATACAAATTTAAACCATAATAGGATGGTGTTACACTCATTAGGATGGCAGTAATAAAAATAAAAGAATCAACATACTACTTCAGATTGGGCAATGTTTTTCCAAATTGTATTGCATTTTTTGAGAAGCTAATTGACTTTAAAGAAAACAGTTGTTGCAAAAAATACAAAGATTGGAAAATTTTACCACACTGAAGCAAAAGATGAAAAGGTATCAATATCCTAATTGTGTTATTTTACAGATAATGAAATAAAAGCTGTATCTCATCACCCAAAGCTCTGTGCAATAAAAACTTCTAGGAATGTAGGTATTGGGGTTCAATGGAGTATGTCAGTCAGTAGTCAAACTGTGAATTTATACTGGTTTCTCCACAGGAAAATGGTTATATTAAGGTAGGAGCGAAAACAATGTTTTTTAAAGTTAAGATTGAAAATTCATACCTGACATCAGTCAACAGAAATTGCTTTCTCACCACTACCATCATGTCTACTGTCTGTCTTTGACCTTCCACATGACAATACTTCACAATTCTTTTCATTATTTTTTAAATATTTTTTTACTGACTGTGGGTTGTGATGTATACAGAAGTTGTACATTAAACATATTGTCATTTTTTTCTTTTCTTTTTTTTTAGTACAAAAATGTTTAGTTTCTTTTTTCATGATGTGGTAACTACAAAGTGATGGTAGATTTTAAATATTTTTTTCATTTATATTTTTATATTTTTTTCATTCAGGCTATATCTCCAAAAAAGAAAAAAATACAAACAAAAAAAGAGGGTAATGTACAAGTTTCTGTATGTATATTAGTAAAGTCATGCTCTATTTTGGGAGAGCAGCTGATCACAATTTGCTTCATGAATCAAGGTGTGGAAATAGTTGCACATGATTTAGAAAATGGTTACCAGTACAGACAAAAAAGAAAAAAATTCAACTATAAGAAAGAAACACAACTTCAAAGATTTTTCAGTGATAAGAATTCACATTTGTATTTCAAGATAATGTAGTTTCTTAAAAAAGAAAAAATATTGAGCTAAATGCCTCCTTTTTTTCTGGCTTATGAATATCATTTATTCAGTATAAAATCTTCATATGTTCCACATGTTAAAGATAAATGTACATTAAATCTTGTTAAGCATAGTGATGGGTGTTTTTAAATACTGTTCTCGTTTCTTTAAAGTGGTTTCATAGTAATCAAATTATTTACAAGATATAGGGGAAATACAGTCGTGTACTAACATAGTCCCTCGTTACAAAACCGTGAGGTCCAGAGGAAACTTTAGGGGTTATCTACCTTAGAGTTGGGAGCAACAGTTTGACTTTCTCAAAATACTTATCTAATTAGCCTTTGTTTGAAGCAATCAACTCCAATGACATGGAGGTATGAGGATTTTCAGTATATATGGGAGGTGGCTGCTAGCCCATGAAGTAACACCTCAAGAGCTCACCATCCTGACAGTGTGAGACTGCCTTTTACTCACTTGTCTTAATTTTAATCAGAGTTCAACCTATTCCATGTTTCTTCTGTGTGCCTCACAGTTATTTTACACCATGTATATATTTATATTGTGCAGTAAATAATATGTTATATTATATGTGGTGTACATAGTGCTAAGTGGTTATTTCTATTTCAGGGCATATTAATATTCTCATATTCCTTCATACCTGGTGCATAGTAGTTTTTTAATACTAGTCATTTCTTATTTAATACTAGAGCCCAGTGAATGAAATTCGTGTACTTGGGAAGGTCCCTCAGCCCGGCCTGCACCCTCTCGCAGTCTAGGAGCCCTTGGGGGATGTCCGACTGATGGCTTAGGCCTGCTCCCCGCAGTCGGACATCCTTAGTGCTGTTGCGGAGGCAGAAGAGGCTCCCGCAAAAGCCGTTGTGCTTGCCAGCCATGAGCCCGGCTTCTGGCTGAGTGGTGCTCCCCCTGTGGGAGCACATTGAGCACCAGGGGGCAGCTCCTGCATTGAACATCTGCTGGCCTCTGGTGGTCAGTGCATGTCATAGTGACCAGTCGTTCCACTGTTTGGTCAATTTGCATATTATCCTTTTATTATATAGGATTTTTCTGCCTCAATAAAAAATCAAATAATAAAAAAGATAGATGTTAAGTGTTGGCAAGGATATGGAGAAATTAGAAGCTCACAAACTGCTTGTGGGAATGTAAAATGGTGCATCCACTTTGGAAACAATCTGGAAATATAGAAGAATTACCTTATAACCCAGCAACTCTACTTCTTGGTGTATATACTCCAGAGAAAGGAAAATGTATGTCCACAAGAAACCTTGTACGTAAATATCCATAGCAGCATTATTTCTAATAGACAAAAGTTGGAAGCAATCTAACACCTGTCAATGGACAAATGGATAAACAAAATGTGCTATATCCATGCAATGAACTATTGTTCAGTCATAAAAAGTAATCAAGTATTAATACATACTACAATGCTAATGAACTGTTAAAACATGGTAAATAAAGGAAGCCAGGCACAAAACTGTTCGATTCCATGTAATATCCAGAACAGGCTAATCCTTAGTGACAGAAAGTAGATAGTGGTTGCCTGGGTTAGAGATTTGGGTAGAAATGGAGAGTTACTCCTAACATGTTTGGGGTTTCTTTGGGGAGTTAAAAAAAATGTTCTAAAATTGATGTGGTGACAATTGCACAACTCTGTGAATATACTAAAAATCATTGAATTGTACACTTTGAATGGGTGAATTCTATGATATGTGAATTATATCTCAATAAATCTGTTATTTTAAAAATAAGTTTTTATTTTAAAGCTATTCAAATTCAGTAATATAGTTCATGTATAAATAACAATTTACAATAACTAAATATATATCACAGTTTGCAATGCTTTACTCTTTAAAATTTTAAACACAAAATCTGCAAGTGATCACATAGAATGACAGGATTGAAGTAAAAATATTGAAGAGGACCTTCAGAAGTCAGAAAGTTTCTCTCCTGCTGTGAAGAAGTTAACTACTGTATTGTCACATGAGAGTGCCTGTGCGTGGGTGGCTTCTAAATGCTGAAACAGGCTCCTGGCTGACAGTCAGTAAGAAAGGAAGGACCTCAGTCTTATAATTGCAAGAAAGTGAATTCTGTTGACAACTTGAGTGAGCTTGGAAGAGAACTCAGAACCCAGGTGAGAACTACAACACAGTTTATACCTTGACTGCAGCCTTTTGAAATTCTGAGCAGAAGACACAGTTAAGCTGTGCAGGGACTCTGGATTACTGAAAACTGTGAGATAATGAATGGACATTGTTTTTAGCTGCTAAATTTGTTACATATAATAGAAAACTACTACACAAAGTTTCTATGAGCTGAGATGAAGTTAAGGGGTGGGCTTTATGTTGTGCATCTGAATTTGTATATTTGCTCTTTCTACAAGGCTGTGAGCAAAGTAGCACAATAAAAATGTAACCAACATGAAGTCTCTAAAAGGGCAGGCATTCCAGTCAATTCCAACCTTGTGTTCAAATCAGTGGAGTTGGAGACAGAGACAAAATGGATGCCTAGTAGACAGACAACTGTGGGTATAGTAGTAGGACAAGCTAGTAATGCCCCCTAAAGTGTCTCTTCATGCCCAGTAACAGAAACGTGGCCTTTACCCATTAGCCATATGAAGTTGAAAAATGGTTATCTGTTAGGGAATATTAGTGGAGTGGTGTGAAGAATGCAATTTAATTACATAAAAATTCTAAAAAACTTCTATGTCAAAAGATACCATAAACCACTGTTTTTCAGTGTTGTGCATAGACTCTATTTGTGTGAGGAGTTTGTTAAAAATGCAAATTTCCTTGACACCAACTCAAACCTACTAAATCAGATTTTCTAGAGGGTGGGACTCAGGACTCTTCATTTTAAGGAGCTGGCAAGGTGATTCATATAAGTGCTAATGTTTAAAATTCACTGAGCTAATCCTTCACCTTCTGCAGTATTGGGAAGTTCTCAACATCTGGGGAGCTTTAAAAAATACAGATGGTGGTCCCTTTCATCTGCAGTGGGGGGGGGAATTGAAGAAAGAAGAAGATGATAATGATGATAATGATGAAGAGGAGGAAGAGGAAGAGGAGGTTGAAATAAATGCTCAATTATTAAATACTAGAAGCCTAGTGCACGAAATTCATGTGGGGGGGGGCATCCCTCAGCCCGACCTACACCATCTCCAATCTGGGAGCCCTCAGGGGATGTCCTACTGACAGCTTAGGCCCGCCCCCATGGTTCTCTGCTCTCTGTGAACCTGCCTGCTTGACGCCACCACAGACCCTGGTGTCTGCTCTCTGTGGGAGCCTGCTTGCCCCTCGCTGCCTTGGTCAGGGGCAAGCAGGGACCTGCTATCTGCTTGCTGCAGGGGCTCTGTTGTCTGCTCTCTGCAGGGGCCTGCATGCCCCTCAGTGCCGCAACGAGGGGCAAGCAGCACCCTGCTGTCTGCTCACCATGGGGGACTGGGGCGCTGCTTGCCCCTCGCCCCCGTGGTGAGGGCTTAAAGGACTGGGGGACTCCAGTGGTACTGAGGGGACTGGGCTCTGCTATCTTGTGGCTATGGGCACCGCCATATTTGTCATGAAGTGACAGTCAATTTGAATATTCTGTCTTTATTTGATAGGATGTGTATTAAAGATTGGAGAGGTGTCCCACTGTCAAATGAAAAAAAATCCACATGTACCAAACAGAATATTTGACATCTCCTGGAAGCATTGTTATTCCCACTCCTCCCTCAATGGTCCCATTTTTACACCCAGGAGTGACTGCTTAGAGCAGGTTGCTGAGCCCAAGCAGCCTGATTTTTTAATTGAATCACAACAGGAAGGGGCTTCAACTCCTTCTTATATTTTCTTACTGGAATATAGTATTAGACCCCAAGACAAAGCTCAGATTGATGCAGATCCACCCCACCCTTATTCTCCTGGTTTCTTTTCTGTAAGTCATGCTTTCAGTGTTGGGAGTCTGGCAGCTGCAAGGCCTGGTTGCTAGGTAACAATTTCCCAGCACAAAGAACCCTCAGCTTGGAAAGTCAGGTCTGTCAGTGTGAAACAGCTGTATCAAATTTTTATTTATCTTCCTCTTGTTTTGGTTAATCACAGGGCATGAAACCAGAATCAAATTTTTCATAGAAATGAGAAATGCTAGAGGATACTAGTTCAGCTGCTGCTGCTTTATTTTCTGCTCTTTAAATCACAGTCTTTCTATTCTTCTTGAATAGAGCCCCAACAAGCCCAGCAGGCTTCAGATGGAGCAGGAAGGTTGAGTGGTCAGATGCCCCTTAGCTTCTTTAGAATCTGGGATGGAGTATAGGAGCATAGCTGAGCCATAAGATAAGAAGTTAACTCCTTTTCTTCAAATTGACCAGCAGTTTTC
The DNA here is from genome assembly GCF_964212035.1 of Myotis nattereri. Lineage (NCBI taxonomy): Eukaryota > Metazoa > Chordata > Mammalia > Chiroptera > Vespertilionidae > Myotis > Myotis nattereri. The sequence goes on along the minus strand of NC_138078.1, from coordinate 102,180,689 downwards.
TAGGATTAGGGTTACCAGATTACCACATACCAATACAGAATACCAAGCTAAATTTCAGTTTCAGATAAACAATGAGAAATTAAAATTTAACTGGGCATTTTGTATTTTTATTTGCTAAATCTGTCAACCCTACCTAGTATGCAAACAATTTGGCATGAAATTTTTGTGGGATTGATACCAAAAGAGTAATAGAAATAGGAATGGACCTGATTATGATGCTGTCATGGAGGGTTAAGCCTCTGCTTGGGCAGTGCTTTGACCAGTATGCTGAAGTCATTTTGTATAGAGTCACACAAAGAAAAGGCTGAATCCATTTCTATTGCCATCATCTGGTTATCCATCAAATGCTAGTCTAGTCACTAAACCTGAGTGTGATGCTCTGGGATAAAAAATATATATGATTGGAAATCAAGAGACCTGGGTTGTAGAGCTCAATGGATGGACTATTAACCAGTTGTGTGATCTTGGAAAAGCCATTGCTCTTTTAGGCCTCAGGTGCCTTTCCTATGCCCTAAAGAACTTGGACTAGAGCATGATTTTCAAAGTGTGCCCCCTGCTCCATTAGCAGAATCAACATCACTGTGAATTTGTTAGAAATGCAGATTAACTGGCTCTATGCCACACCCTGTGAACCAGAAACTCTGGGTGTGGGACCTTGCTAACTGTTTTAACAAGACCTCCTGGTGATTTTAATACAAGCCCACATTTGAGAACCATTGAGCTAGAGCATCTTTAAGGACCTTTTCAGCTCTACTTTCACAGGTTCTATTTACTGCTTGGCAAGCACCAGGAGTTAGCTGATTATTTGAAATGGCATGTTCTCCTCAGTCCCATTCACTCTCCTTAGGGATTTATTATAAATTAGTTTTTGGAGCTCTATTTCATAGCACAAAGGTCTATCTTATATTTTCACCTTTATTTGTCCTTGTAGCCTCTCTTGTTTTCATACATTCCCTCTCCTCTTTTGACAAATTTGGCAAGGACTTCTAGGGTCCATTTTCCCTGGAAGCCAGTGTCAAGATGAAGGTTTCTCCAAGGATCAGCAAGGCTCCCAACTTCTGTATCCCTGATCCAACTCAGCACTAGACAAGGGACTCTGTCAATGGGAATATTGTTATGCAGGAATAACTGGCTAAGGGAACATTTCCATCTACTCAAGTTGTTTTGAACCATAGCTGCCTTCCATTCTGATTTTTCCTTAAAACTCTATTTTTCAAAAGCTCCCTCTCCCCACTTCATTCCTCGTTCTCCCTATTGATCAGTATAGAACTCCACCACACAGTCTTAATAAATATCTTATTACTAAGTGAGGGAAGCAAAATCAAGAGGAGAAACTCGGGGACTAGGTAGTGTGCCCCCTATTTCTCCCAGTAACTGGCATCCAGTGGTGGTGTCCATGGTGCTGAATATGGTTGTTTATCCTAACGTTGGAAATCTTTCTGGAAATGTAGGCAAAGGAGGGGAAAGCTGGATTGTTGTAATAGTCTGTCCTTTGTTTCATTTCCCACTGGAGATAACCTAATGAATTTGATAATCACATCATGCCACTTGGTCAAGATGATCAAGGTAATTATATGTTTATTTTATAGGCCAATGCCTTTCTCTGGTGCTTTTCTAGTGGAGTGGCAGAGAAAGGTACACCTAGCTTGGGTAACTATAGTTTATTCTGACCGATAGTATTCTATATAAAGTGTGTGTTTACTTAAGAGGAATGGATAATTTCCCAAGTGCTTCACTGTAAATATAAATGAGCATGGAGAACAATAAGATATGAAGTTAGCAATCAAGTTAGAGTAGGACTCACAAATAATCTGAACCATCAAAGCAGCTTTGAATGTAATGGAACTGAAGAATGTTGCATTGGCTACTCATAGAAAGGTTTTTAAAGCTACTCTGGGTTATGCTTCAGTGGGTGGAGAGTAGGACCAAGATAATTAGAAGGGTTTAGTGGTGGGCAAACTGCGGCTCGGCAAACTGCGGCTCGCGAGCCACATGCGGCTCTTTGGCCCCTTGAGTGTGGCTCTTCCACAAAATACCACATGCGGGCGCTCACATACAGTGCAATTGAAACTTCATGGCCCATGCACAGAAGTTGGTATTTTGTGGAAGAGCCACACTCAAGGGGCCAAAGAGCCGCATGTGGCTCATGAGCCGCAGTTTGCCAACCACGGGTTTAGCCTAAACCTAAGATTTCTTCCAATTCTACCCATTAGGCCTTGGCTTTCTTGGCCTCCTTCAGGGTTCTTATTATGGCATGGGCTGTACTTTAATAACTTTTGGAGCACACTCCTATGTGTCCATAGTAGTTTTGTACCCCACATGGGCACCTAATCTCATATTCAGTGTAATTTTATGAACTCTATAAACATTTGGGGGTCAAAGTAGAATAAAGACAGATGCAGGAAGCCTATAGGTGTTACTCTAAGGAGGCTAGGTTTGTCTAGGAGAGAACAAGGCAGTGTGTACCCATTTACAAATCTCTTTAAAGTACTGCCACAGTCAATTATAGATTGTGACCTAAGTAAGTTACTAAACCTCTTGCAGTTTCGATTTTATCATTTGTAAAATGGGTTTAATGATACTTAACAGGCCCTATATATTGAGTAGTTACTATATTTGAGACACTATCCCTACTTCACAAGTCTCTTGTGATAATTCAATATAACTGTTTTAAAGTGCCTGGTGCATAGTAGGTATTCAAAAATTGCATCTACTAATGTTATTATTATTTTTAAAAAATATTTTACTCTACATTTCAGGGGACCTAGATTTATTTGGGCTATGCACGGTAGATCAGACTCTCTTGTTGGCCAGGACTTGATGCTGCCTAATGTTAGCATGTCTGACAGATGTTTCCCAGGAGCCACAATTATTCCTAGAAATGAGAGTAAATAAAACCAATTATTCCCATTTTCTTGGCTCAGCAAACACTAGTTTTGTGTACTAACTCTGAATGAGGACCAGAGGAATCCCTAAGATATGTTATTCCTTAGCTGAGAGTCAAAGTATCCACACAGGAAAAATTTCCTAAAGGACTGTGGAATCAAGAACCAGGGAAGGGATGTTTTATGGTTTAACCTAGTCCCGCTGTTCCTACAGTTATGCACCTTAATGGAATGCTCAGCCCCTCTGGGGCTAGAAGGATAATGATAGAAAGGCCACTCTTATTGTGTTTTGGCCACAAGTCCAGTAGCTGATAGCATCAAATAACAGCAGTGATTACTCTGGGGACATTAACTCCAATGGTGGTGTGATAATGGAACCCTGACCTTTCTAACAGAAAACTTCATTTCATTGCATTGTGTTATCAGAGTTCCTCTATTGGAAAGGATCCATTGATTGCTGACTTCATCATAACCCCAGGCACTCGTTTAGCTAAATTGCTAGCTATTTCCATCCCTGGCAGAAGGGTCCCTATTAGCCTTTACATGATTAAGAGAAGTCTGGCAGTCTGAGATTGCAAAGGAGCCACTGAGCTTAAAGGCTCACACTTCTCCCCATGTTTTCCCTACTCTTTTTGCTACCTGCCTGCTGAACTTAACCTCTAGAATTTTGAAATTGATTTACCAGACTTTTCTGTTTCCAGTTGTCACCAGGCTTCCTCTTAAGTCTCAGCTACAGAGATTACTATTAGACATCCATCTGCTGTCTTGCCCAGAGTGTGCCACTCCCTTCCCTTTGCCAACCACTAGTGTCATCTAGCCTGTGAGGCAGGCTGTTAGAAATGAGTGGCTCAATAAGGGAGACTGAGGGGTAAGATGGCTTTGTGTGATGTTGCCTTACTTGGGAAGAAAATGGACACTGATGTACATAAATGGACACCTAGAATGGGGTGTGGAAAATTGTCCACTTTAATGGGATTTTCATTAGGGGAAAGAGCAACATAATGTAGCTTGAGTGAGCCCTGCCCTTTCTCTAGTTCTGTGGAGATGTTAATCAAGCTGCTCTTGGCAAGTCTGTCAGAGATGAAGTGGGTGATGTAACTGATTTTCCAGCCATTCCTTTGTCTGAGTGACTGCAGCACAGCTGCAGAACAGAGCACCAGGGAGCTGGATGTGTTAATGGGAAAAAAGTGCTTCCCTTAGTTCTTTCTTTCAGGGGCGATGTTGTCACTGGGAGCTTTGTGTGTTGGTTGGCAATGTGTCTAGTCTTATTGTTGGTGTTTCTCAAAGTCAGGATGGAAAAGGCTTTGTTACGAACACAATGGATACAGATGATCATGCCAAGGTGTGGATCAGTAACACTGGGCTGCTGAGATTTCTAAGCTTTTTATGTTTGGGGGTCAAAGGTTTCATGCTTTCATTTGGACTCTGTAATTGAATAAATAATAGAAATGATAGGCATACATATACACATATATATCTATAATGCAATGTGCATATAATAAATACATAACATTTTCCGGGCTTTTACTATGTGTGTCAAGCATGAAGAAGGAAGTATATTGGTTAATAGTGTGCGAATGTGGTTCTTAGAATCAAACCAATTTATTCTAGCTCTCTAAGTTATTAGATATGTGATTTTGGGCAAGGTACCCTTTCTAAGCTTCTTTTCCTATCTGTCATGGGGATCATAACAGTAGGGGGGATTAGATGATGTAATTGACACAATTAGTGTAGTGCCTAGCAAATTGTAAGCAGTTAATAAATATTAATTTATTACTAATTTATTAATGCTATATCATTTAAGTCTTCTAAACAACCTGGTGTGGTAGGTATTATTATGATCCTTATTTTATATGTAAGAAAACTGAGGTTCACAGTAGATGTTAACTTGGCCAGAATTTCACAAATAGCAACTGGTTGAGCTGGACTTGGCTATCTGAAGCTATCTGACTCCAGAGCTTTTAAACAACAAGCTCTACTTCCTCAGTTATAAAGGGGTGGGAGCTGGAATTTGTCTGTTTCTCTTTAAGAAGTTTGCATCCCTGGCTCCAATTTGGAATTGCCTGGGGGGAAAAATCAGAACAGAACAGTGATTGCCTCTCAGAAGTGGGAGTGAGTATTTATTGGGAAGGTGCACGAGATGATATTTTTATATCTTGATAGGTGTTTGGATTATATATGTGTATGCATTTGTCAAAAGTCAAGAAATGGTACTTTTACAATTTATGCATTTCACTATATGTTAATGTTATGTAATAACAGTTAACTTCAAACAAATATTGAACTCTAATTAATTATACGCCTGCAGAATTATTCAAGGGTGAAGTATACTGGTATCTACAATGAATTTTGAAGTGTATAAAAAATAAGATTGGTTGATAGATGGCTGGATAGAGGGGTAGATAAGTGATAAGGCACCATAGAAAATGCTAATTATAGAATGTAGGTGATACAGACCTTAGTATATGTTTGAAAATGTTCATAACAAAATGTTGGAGTACAAATTTAGAATCACTTGGGTAGCTTTTTAACAATACCGATGCCTGGAATTACCTCAGAGTTTCAGAAATAAATTAGTCTGGAGTAAGGCTCAGGTATGTTTAAAAATAAAAACCACAACTCTCAAGGTGATTCTAAAGAGTCTTTACAATTTTGAAAATAAAAGCAAGCAAACAAACACAATGTTAACTGGGTCCTCAAAGCCATTTCACAAGAAATGTCCCTAGGTCCCAAACTGAAAGTGTCCTGATGACGTGTCAGCCAGTGATAGCTTATCCCTCCTTCTCTCTTGTATATCTTCACTGCCTGCACTCTGCATCTAGTTTCAAACATTTTCTCTAGCTAAAAATAGCACTGGGAAGAACACAATGAACAGTATCAGCTAAATTATAGACGGCAGCCACCTTCCTCTCCCAGCTACCAGACCATTGCTTGAGGTTCTGCCCCACCTATGCCCCCACTATGCAGTTCCTGGAGAAGCAGACACTCATCGCTTTGCTAAGAGGTTGGCTAGATAGCTCAGCTGAACACAAGGCTCAAAGTTGCCTGGATTTTAGCATCTGTGTTCTTGTGTCTGAGCTGGTCTGGGATTGTGTTCTCAAACAAGCACTATTTAGGGTCTCTGAAGGGAGAAGAATCCCCAGGATCCCAGAGTTTCAGCCTGGGAGCTCTCTTAAGAGCACTTACCGTATATTTTCTGCAAACCCATATATTCAGGATCACTCTCTCTCAGAATCAATCTCTCTCTCTCTCTCTCTCTCTCTCTCTCTCTCTCTCTCTCTCTCTCTCCTGCTAGGGTGCTATGAATCTGTAATGGTTCATATGTGGGAAAGGAGTCATGTTTTAAGTGACTCATAAGCTAAATTCACATAGGAATAGTTCTTTCTGTAATCAATGTGCCAGGGATCACAAGCTGCTGATTCAGCTAAGAAGCAGTGAACTGGGTCTTTTTATCACTGCTTTAACTTATACAGGGGATTGTTTATCCCTTGCATATGGAAGGCAACTTTGCCAAGAGAAGCTGGGACTGACATATGGCCAAAGAAGGGTTATATGAAATTTGTGTCAGACTATAGTGGAATCATTTGGGGAACTAGTGCAATCACCAATAGTTCAGAGTGAGGGAAATGAAATTAGAACCATATGCTAGCTTAAGTCAAGATGGCTTCTCATGGAGTCTCCAAACTATAGGTAGGTGTAATGTTCTAATACAGTGATGCCGAACTTATGACACGCATGTCAGAGTTGACACACGAACTCATTTTTTTGGTTGATTTTTCTTTGTTAAATGGCATTTAATATATAAAATAAATATCAAAAATATAAATCTTTGTTTTACTATGGTTGCAAATACCACAAAATTTCTATATGTGACATGGCACCAGAATTAAGTTAGGATTTTTCAAAACACTGACACGCCAAGCTCAAAAGGTTCGTCATCACTGTTCTAATATCTAAACCTACTAACTTGACAGGGCCAGAAACAAAGTTAACTAGAAAAATATTTTTTTTTATGAAATAACTATAATTTTCAAAATAATTTTTAATTGTGTGAATTATGGCATTGTTTTATATATATACTAGAGTCCTGATGCATGAGATTTGTGCATTGGTAGGGGGGTCCCTCAGCCCAGCCTGTGTCTTCTTACAGTCCAGGACACCTCGAGGGATGTCTGCCTGCCGGCTTAGGCCTGCTCCCCTGGGGATCAGGCCTAAGCTGGCAGTCAGACATCCCTCTCACACTCCTGGGCCCTGGCAGTCTGGGACCCCTCATTCCTTACTGTCCACCTGCAGTGGAGGTGGGAGAGGCTCCCACCACCGCTGCTGCGCTTGCCAGCCATAAGCCAGGTTTTTGGCTGAGTGGTGCTCACCCTGTGAGGGCACACTGACCACCAGGGGGCATCTCCTGCATTGAGCATCTGCCCCTTGGTGGTCAGTACACATCATAGAGACCAGTTGTTCCACTGTTTGGTCGATTTGCATATTATGCTTTTATTACATAGGATATTTTTAATCATTTAAAGTATTACATATGTCTCCTTTTCCCCTAATTGAACCTCCTGCCCCCCCTCCTGCACTTTGCTTTTAATGGCTCCAGTCTATCTCCCAAGCATCATGCATCTTTTAAAAAAATCCTCACCCAAGGATATTTTTCATTGAGTTTTTGGAGAGAGTGGAAGAGAGGGAGGAAGGAGAGAGAGAGAGAGAGAGAGAGAGAGAGAGAGAGAGAGAGAGAGAGAGATTGAGGTGAAAGAGACACATAGATTGGTTGCCTCCCACTCACACTGACAAGGGCTTGGAATTGAATGTGCAACTGAGGTACGTGCCCTTAAACCGGAATCAAACCCGAGACCCTTCAGTCATCAGGCCAACATTCTAACCACTAAACAAAACTGGCCAGGGAGCATTATGAACCTTGTTAACATTTCTGGCAGCCTAGATTTTTCCAGAGTCTTGGGCCTGCCCTACACCAGAACTCTACTCTGGGCCTGGTTTTTCCAAAAGGTGGTAGACATTCCATCTATGGTACATGATATTGTTTTATTGGCTTCCTAGATGAACATTTCAAATTCTAAGAGTTGTGGAGTTTTTTAGACATATTAGAAAAAATTACACATCAATCATTATTTTATCAATGTTACTGATTAGGATGAGGCTAATTTCTGTAGGTAAAAAAGAATAATTTAAAAAAGGGCATACAGGTGAAAAGATGTTCAAAGTCACTAATCATCAAGGAAATGCAAAGTAAATCTCAATGAGATGTTACCTCCGACCTGTCAGAATGGCTATCATCAATAAATCAACAAATAAGTATGGTTGAAGATGTGGAGAAAAGGGAACTCTTGTGCACTGGGATCACAAATTGGTTCAGTCACTATGGAAAACAGTAGGAAGATTCCTCAAAAAATTAAAAATAAATCTGCCTTATGACTCAGCAATTTCATTTCTGGGTATATATCCAAAAAAACCCAAAAAACTAATTTGAAAATAATATATGCACCCCTATATTCATTGCAGCATTATTTACAATAGCAAAGATATGGAAGCAACCCAAATGTCTATCAATATACCAACTGATATTGAAGAAGCAGCATATATATATATGAACTAGAGGCCCAGTACACGGATTCATGCAGATTGAAAGGAAATTAATTAGAAGAAATATTTTAGAGGCCAGGGAAGGACCACTGGAGATTGGCCAGCGGGGGAGGGACCACGGGATGGCTCCAGGGTGTGTCCTGCCCATCTTGCCCAGTTCTGATTGGCCAGGTCCTAACAGCAAGTTAACCTACTTGTCAGTGCATCTGACCCCTGGTGGTCAGTGCACATCATAGCAACTGGTCTAACAGTCAAACAAACGGTCTGACACAGCATATTAGGCTTTTATTTTTTTAAAATATATTTTTATTGATTTCAGAGAGGAAGGAAGAAGGAAGAGAGAGAAACATCAATGATGTGAGAGAATCATTGATTGGCTGCCTCCTGCATGTCCCCTACTGGGGGTCAAGTCCACAACCCGGGCAGATGCCCTTGACCAGAATTGAACCCAGGACCCTTCAGTCCACAGGTGGACACTCTATCAAATGAGCCAAAACAGCTAGGGCAGGCTTTTATTATATAGGATATTACTTGGCCAAAAGAAGGAATGAAATCAACATCTGTAATAGCATGGAGGGACCTGGAGGGTATTATGCTAAGTGAGATAAATCAGATAGAGGAAAACAAATACCATATGATTTCACTTATATGTGGAATCAAAGAACAACATAAACAACAAACAAAGCAGAAACAGAATCATAGATGCAGAGAACAAACTGAGGATTGCCAGATGGAAGAGGGGTGGGAGGGCTGGGTAAAAAAGGTGAAGGGGCCGAAACTGGTTTGGCTCAGTGGATAGAGCGTCGGCCTGCGGACTGAGAGGTCCCAGGTTCGATTCCGGTCAAGGGCATGTACCTGGGTTACGGGCATATCCCCAGTGGGGGATGTGCAGGAGGCAGCTGATCGATGATTCTCTCTCATCGATGTTTCTAACTCTCTATCTCTTTCCCTTCCTCTCTGTAAAAAATCAATAAAAAAATATTTAAAAAAAGGTGAAGGGATTAAGTACTACAAATTGATAGTTATAAAATAGTCACAGGATATAAAGTACAGCATAGGGAATATAGTCAATAATATTTTAATAGCTATGTGTGGTGCCAGGTAGGTACTGGATTAATTGGGGGATCACTTCATAAATTATAAAATTGTCTAATCACTGTGCTGTAAACCTGAAACCTATCTGTCCTATATAATAAAAGAGAAACATGCAAATGAACTGCCCCTCGGCTATGCTCAAGCCACGCCCACAAGCCAATCCAAGTGACTATGCAAATTAACCCAACAAAGATGGCAGTTAATTTGCATATGCAGGTTTCAGGTGCCCCAGGAGGAGATGGCAGCCATGGCTGTGAGCTCCCGGGACCATTGTCAGCCTGGGAGGTGAGGCCTGCAGTGCCAAGCCACGCCTGCGGGCTCTCAGGACCTTCCCCGGCTCTGGGAGGCGAGGCTGTAGCCATGCCCACAGGCTCCCAGGACTTTCGCCGGTCGGGGAGGAGAGGCTGCCCGCTCATAGCCATGCCCGCGGGCTCCCAGGACCTTGCCAGAGGAGAGTGGGAGATTTGGAGGACTTGGCAGAGCAGGAGACCACTGGACATAGAGCAGAGCAAGAGAGGGGGCAGCTTGAAGGGTGTGGCTCCCTCTGTCACCCCAGCTTCCTCATCACAGCTGTGGAAACTGACAGCAGGGAGGAGGAAGTCCCACCCCCACAGAATCAACCAGAATCAGCCATTGGTCAGACAGCTCTCAGTGGCCTGACAGCCAGGACTCTCATTCACCTGCATCTCAGACCGTGACAGTAGACAGGTGGGACTATGTCCAAAGAATAATTGTTGACACAATGTAGCTCTGCAGCCGAAAGATGCCGGCATCATCGACAGAAAGTGTCTGCAGAGCAGCATGCATCTGATCTTGAAAGAAGGCAGTGCCTGCGACAGGATGTACTGAACACCAGCTACTGGAAAAACGTCACTCTGATGCCGAAAAACACCGGCGTTATCCACAGAAAATGTCTAGACCAATGTGCCTTTGAAGTTGAAAGAAGGTGGTGGCGACGACAGAATATGTCTAGAGAACAGTCATCAACAAGCACTACCAATACCGGTAGGAACTGCCTTCTCAGCGAAAATGGAGTACATGAGGATGCAATCCTCGAACATAGTTGTGGTGGAATGACTGTTCGATGTGAATTTTGCCTATCCCTAAATTTCTCTGATGAAAAACCATCCGATGGGAAATTTACTAGATGTTGTAGCAAAGGGAAAGTCTGTCCAAATGATATACATTTTCAGGATTACCCGGCATATTTAAAAAGATTAATGAAACAAATGAAGATTCTGACAATAACAATTTCATGGAAAATATTCGTTCCATAAATAGTTCTTTTGCTTTTGCTTCCATGGGTGCAAATATTGCATCACCATCAGGATATGGGCCATACTCTTTTAGAATACACGGACAAGTTTATCACCATACTGAAACTTTACATCCTTCGGATGGTGTTTCTCAGAAGTTTGCTCAACTCTATATTTTGGATACAGCTGAAGCCACAGTAAGATTGGCAATGCCAGAAAACCAGGGCTGCTCAGAAAGACTCATGATCAACATCAACGACCCCATGCATGACATAAATGAATTAACAAAATCGTACAAGATGCTACATGAGGTAGAAAAGGAAACCCAATCTGGAGCAGCAGCAACAGTTATTGCTCCCACAGAAGTAACAATGGCAATTAAATACGATGGTAACAGTGATCCAGGTAGATATAATTCTCCCCGTGTAACCGAGGTTGCTGTCATATTCAGAAACGAAGATGGAGAACCTCCTTTTGAAAGGGACTTGCTCATTCATTGTAAACCAGATCCCAATAATCCAAATGCCACTAAAATGAAACAAATCAATATCCTGTTTCCTACATTAGATGCAATGACATATCCTATTCTTTTTCCACATGGTGAAAAAGGCTGGGGAACAGATATTGCATTAAGACTCAGAGACAACAGTGTAATAGACAATAATACTAGACAAAATGTAAAGACACAAGTCACACAAATGCAGTGTTATGGATTTCATCTCTCTGTGCGGGACACGTTCAATTCTATTTTAAATGCAGGAAAATTAACTCAACAGTTTATCATGGATTCATATTAAAAAAATGGAAGCCAATCGGATAAATTTCATCAAAGCAAACCAATCTAAGCTGAGAGTTGAAAATATAGTGGTTTGATGGATTATCTCAAATCTAGATCTGAAAAGGACAATGTGCCTATTGGTAAAATGATAATACTTCCATCATCTTCTGAGGGTAGTCCCCGAAATATGCAGCAGTGATATCAGGATGCTATGGCAATTGTAATGAGGTATGGCAAGCCCAATTTATTCATAACCATGACATGCAACCCCAAGTGGGCAGATATTGCAAACAATTTACAATGCTGGCAAAAAATTGAAAACAGACCTGACTTGGTAGCCAGAATTTTTAATATTAAGCTGAATGCTCTTTTAAATGATATCTGTAAATTCCATTTATTTGGCAAAGTAACAGCTAAAATTCACGTCATTGAATTTCAGAAACGTGGACTGCCTCATGCTCACATATTATTGATATTAGATAGTGAGTCCAAATTACATTCCTCTAATTAATTCCCTTTCACTGTGCATGAATTTCATGCACCGGGCTACTAGTATATGTATATACTAGTACTACGTGTATATATATATATGCGCCTAAGCATATGAATGACCGAACACACAAGTCATACCATTTCAAACATAGTAAAGAGCTCTTCTCCCACCCTCCAACTTGTGGCTCAGGAAGAAAAATACCTCACTTAGCTATTACAAATGTTTATATCTTGCTGTGAATAAAAGCTCTAAGGAGTGGAGCAGGACGGTTTTGCCAACTTTGGAAAGAATGGCCCACTACTGGGGGAAGGGGATGCTAAGTGGAAGGTTGGGGGCTAACAAAACAAACTGGTCCTCTTCTTAATTTTGTCCTAGGTTCCCCCTCTCTGTGAATATGACCAGAAATTCCTGGACTTGGAAATATATATGTAAATTGAGACAGGGCTATCACTGGGACCAGAATTGTGAATCTGTCCCAAAGGGCCACTGTGTACCCCTACCACAGAGTGCATCACTTCTCATTTGTCACTTCCTTAAGCCCTATTAATACCAGAGAAACACAGGACAAAGGAAAGACTACAAGAAGACAAAGGGAGTAGGCATTCAGTAAAGTTATTAAATATGCATTTCAGAGCAAATAATTATTTCTATTGGATGGCAATTGAATAGTCCAGTATTTGGCCAGTGACTGAACTTGGGTGCATTCAATCCCTAATTTTCAAGCAAGCACTATGGAGTCTTCTCTAATTGAACTCATTTCATTCTTCAGACGATGGTGAATTATTTACAAGGCATAATGATATTCTGCAATGCTCCCTTTCCTGATAAGAAGTGATTTTATCATCTCTCCAGATTTCATACCAGGGTCAGTCTCACTTGGCTCTGTTTTCCTTGTGTCTGCAGATCTCAAATTGTCAGAGAGCATCTTGTCAGTAAAAGGCCAGATGGGCATGCAGGGCAGTGATCTAGCACCTGAGGAAATAATGTCTTCAACCTATCTCCACTCCTTCAAGGCACTGAGGAATGAGGGGCCAGACAGACAATGACACAAGAAGCGTTATCTCCAATTTAGCTTAGGGCTGCAGAAACCTGGGCCAGATGAGCATTTTTTGGAGTTTAGGGAGCAGGAAATTCAATTTTCATGTTGTAAGCTCACATGATGAAATCTGATACCACCCTCCCTATGCTCTGGAAATGAACTCAGTCCTCTGCTTAAATCAGGGTCTTGAAGCCACAGAGTCTCACAATGCAATTTTCACTTCCATTTCCCTGTGGGAGGCAAAGTGAAATACTGAAGTCATAGGCATGGATAGTGATACATGGTCTAATTAAGTGCTCAAAATGAGGGATGTTCTCACTGGTTTTACATTTTTATTCTCGAGAGATGTTTTTCTTAGGCAATTATGTAGTAAATAGATTTTAGACTAAATCATTCTGGAGTCATCTTGGCATCCTCAGCACCTAACACAGTTATGTGGTGTTCAGTAAATGTTTCTTTAAAGGGTAAGCCTGAAACCTGGCATTAACTTCTCCTTATCTCTTTGGAATATAAGCTTTGGGGTCTCTGTCTCTTGACCTCATCAGGCAGATGCCATCTCTTCTATGGCCTATTTCTACCCTCTGGATTGATGCCCTGGGAGCCTGGACAATGTCTACATAAAGCAGACAGGGAATAGGGAAGCATTGTTAGCCAAGCAACCATGTTTTTGATTGTTCTAAGAGCTGTTCCTGGGATGAGATCTAGTTGGCTTCTGCTTCTCAGCTTTGGCCCTTAGCCCCGTGGCTTTGACCTACAGCTGTGTCTCTGGACTGATTATTTTCTACAATCTTATTGGATTTCCTGATTGCTATCCTTGTTCCATGACCCATGATCTGAACATTAGTCCACAGATGTCAGAGGGAAAGGCTTGGCTTTATTGTCTAATTGCTTTAGTGGTGGTAAGTCAGAGTACAGTTCTGTTTTGAGGAATTCCAAACCAACTTATTCTATACCTAGAAAAAGAGCAGTAAGAAGCAAGGACAATTTATCAAGGTTAAGGCTGAGATCCACAGGCCAGGAGTGTAAAATAGAGACAACACATTGGCATTAAATTTGGAAGTATGGGATAGGTTATGAAAATTTATTTCATAACATTATGCTAATTATGTGATGGTTCTAGACTAGGGGCAATTTTGCCAGGGGATATCTAACAATGCCCAGAGATATTTTCTTAATTTTATTTTTCAATTACAGTGTACATTCAGCATTATTTTGTTTTAGTTTCAGGTGTACAGAATAGTGGTTAGACAATCATCTACTTTACAAAGTGTTCCTCCCTAAATTTCAGGTACACACCTGGCAGCATACATAGTTATTACAATATTATTGATTATATTCACTATGCTATACTTTACATCTCCATGACCGTTCTGTAACAATGAATTTGTACTTCTTCATCCCTTCACCTTTTTCACCTAGCCCCAACACCTTTCCCATCTACCATCCATCAGTCTGTTCTCTGTATCTATAAATTTGTTTCTGTTTTCTTTGTTAGTTTATTTTTTTCTTTAGATTCCATATATAAGTGAAGTCATATGGTGTTTGTTTTTCTCTCCAGAGATATTTTTGAGTGTCATAATTGTGAGGGTGCTACTGTCATCTAGTGGGTAGTGGCCTGGGATGCTTCTAAACATAAAAATATGCAAGGATAACCCCCATAAAAAAGAATTATTCAATTCAAAATGTCAATGGTGCCACCATAGCCAGTATAGCTCTGTGGTTAGAGTGATGGCCCTCCTACCAAAGGGTCACAGGTTTGATTCTCTGTCAAGGGCACGTACCTGGGTTTCTAATATAATTTTTAAATTAAATTTTAATTATATAAATAATATATTAACACATTCTGCTTGTAAAATATGGTACTAAAGATAACACCGGCCTAGCTGGTGTTGCTCAGTGGTTGAGCATCAACCTAGGAAGCAAGAGGTCAGGGTTCAATTCCAGGTCAAGGCACATGCCTGGGTTGTGCGCTCGATCCCCAGTAGGGAGCATGCAGAAGGCAGCTGGTCAATGATGTTTCTCCCTGTCCCTTCCCTTCTCTCTAAAAATCAATAAAAACATTTTTTAAAAAGGATATGACCAGCCCGGCTGTTGTGGGTAAGTGGTTGAGCATCGACCTATGAACCAGGAGGTACGGTTCGATTCCCTGTCAGGGCACATGCCTGGGTTGAGGGTTTGATCCCCAGTGTGGGGCGTGCAGGAGGCAGCCAATCAATGATTCTCTCTCATCACTGATGTTTCTATCTCTCCTTCCTTCTCCCTTCATCTCTGAAAAGAAAAGACCAAAGACCTCTTTGAAAACCTGTCTTTCCCACCTTAGTCCCCTTCCTAAAGGTAACCAGTTTTGTGGGTGTCAACTTTCAGAGCTTTATCTATACATTTACACATATAGCAGTCCCCCTCACCCACAGTTTCACTTTCTGTTGTTTGCTACCCACAGTCAACTGGGGCCTGAAAACATTAAGTAGATTGCCCCATAAAAATTATGTTTTTAATTTCTGCTGCTCTGAGTATTGTGATGAAATCTCATGCCATCCCGCTCTGTCCTGCCTGAGATGTGAATCCTCACTACCCCACTTGATAGTCATGTAGTATTCTTGGTTATCAGAGGACTGTTGTAATGTAGCAAGGCTTCTGTTAGAGTAATCCTTATTTTACTTAATCGTGGCTCTGAGTGCAAGAATAGTGGTGCTGGCAATTCAGCTATGGAAAAGAGAATTGGTAACGTGCTTCCTTTAAGTGAAAAAGTGAAAGTTATTTTTTATATGTTTATTACCATAACCAACACAAAGAGAAATATATTTCTTTCTTTTTTAATTGTTGAAAGTATTACAGATGTCCCCCATTTTCCCCTTTTGTCCCCCTCCACCCAGCCACGGCCCTCCCTGGACTTCCCTACACTATTATCTATGTTCATGAAGGTGAAAGTTTTTGATTTAATAAGGAAAGAAAAAAATATGCTGATGCTTCTAAGATCTATGGTATAAACAAATCTATCTGTGAAGTTGTCTAATTTATAAATTAAAGTGTATCATAGGTATGTATGTATAGGAATAACATAGTATACATGGGGTTGAGTACTATCTGTGGTTTCAGGCATCCACTGGTTTTCTATGAACATATCCACTGTGGATAAGCAGGAACTACTATATATTATGTGCAGCTATAGAAAATATAAACTATCTCATTATTTTTTTACAGCTTAATTGTATTCTGTAGTTTATCTATTTCCCTACTAATGAACATTTTGGTTGCTTCTGGTCTGGACCTGTTATTACAAATGTTGCATTGTATATGCCTCCTTGAACATGCTTGCCAGGATTTCCTAAAGTGAGCATAGGAATGAAAATTGCCAGGTTATGGAAAAACGTCCATTTAAAATTTTATCAGCTACTACCAATGGCCTTCTAAAGAGCCCACAAATTTAATTCCCTGACAGTCTCACCAACAGTTGATACTTATCTTTTTCATATTTGCCAACCAAATGATTAGAAAACAGTAACTTTCCTTTGTTTTAATTTTCATTTCCCTTGTTACTGATGAATTTGAGCACTTCTTTATATTTTTGTTGAACCTGTCATATATTCTGTTCTTTGGCCAGTGTTCACATCCCTTGCTCACTTTTGTATTATAAGACATTTCCAATATTTTTTTAAGAACTAAAGAGAGCAGGATCAGATTTGTTTAAAAACACAGATGTCAGACTACCCAGCGTCTTAACTGTCCTTCCTACCTAAGACAGATCCTGAGTCCCAAACAGACCAAAAGGACCCTTTCTTGTCAATACTGAGACTCAATAAAGCAATTATATTAGGAAATAAATTAGCCAGACCATTCTTGCCACTGCTCCACGTTTCCCTGGACTGTAAGCCTTTGCTATGCCAGCGTCTTAACACTGAGTAGCCAGCAGGTACTGCCAGTCAGATTCGCTCCAGTCAAATACAAATATGATATGTGGTGAGGAATAAAGGACCATGAAAGGCAGCGTGTGAACTGAATGGTATCTGCGGCCCGTGCAAATGGCAATTAGAACCATTAAATTTAAGTTAATCTTCATTAAGAACATCTGTTGTCTAGCCCACATGAGAAAACCAAAGATGAGGTTGGGTTTTTGAATCTACATTACAAATACTAGTAAGTAGTTGTATTAACTAGTTTTCCTCCCCCTTATCCATAAGCTGGAAAAGATGTGGCAATGAA
This sequence comes from Myotis nattereri, assembly GCF_964212035.1. Classification (NCBI taxonomy): domain Eukaryota; kingdom Metazoa; phylum Chordata; class Mammalia; order Chiroptera; family Vespertilionidae; genus Myotis; species Myotis nattereri. The sequence continues at coordinate 102,163,345 of NC_138078.1, read as the reverse complement.
ATTGTATAATATGTGATATGTAGTGACTAAGGAATAAAACTAGATAGTTTTTTCAAGACTCTTGGGCATTTTAAACAAAACAAAACTAGGATGCTTATAAGTCATGCCCCTTTGTGGTGAATTAGATGATTGATTTAGTTCTAGTGAATTTTAGGATAAGAATAAATTATTCCAAAGACCCAAGCAGAACTGGCCCTTGGCCAAATTGGATATAGTCAAACTGAATTGTACCCAATCTGGGCTTTCTGGTCCACTCTAGCCTTTTGGTTGCTTCATCTCATACACCATCCTACTCTGTTTTCTTGGGGCCCTGCTCTCTGTTGGAGAACAATGGATATAGAACAGACTGTCAAACTACAGTGGGAAGGCCAGGGAGCGTTGTGGGGAGGGGGGTAAGAGATCAACCGAAGGACTTGTATGCATGCATATAAGCATAACCAATGGACACAAGACACTGGGGGTAGGGGAGGCCGGGGGAAGGTCAAGGGGAAACAAAAGGAGACATATGTACTACTCTTTGTAATATTTTAAGCAATAAAACAAAATTTAAAAAAATTTTTTAAGTCCTTGATACCAACATGTTGCTTGACTGTCATCCTTCTGCCTCACAAGTGGAGGACATTGCTGCCTTATCACTCTTTCATTTGGTTTGTATCTGTGGTGGAGCAGACTATTCTCACAAGTTCCGGAAGAGGTGTTAGGGGAAGGACAGAAACTTCTGCACCTTTGAGTTTAGGCAGGTTAATTTCTTCCTGACCATCAACTATTACAGTGATGGTCTTTTTTTGGTAAGTAAGTGTGGCATTAGGTACGGATGTACATAGGTAGGTTACTAGTCTAGCTTGTGTTTCCTTTGTATGTGCACCATATACCTCACCTTGATAACTTTATCAGTGTTGCAATTTTACATTTGTTTCAGTGACTGTTTGGTCAATATCAGTCTCCCCTACTAGTCTGTGACAAACATGGGAGCAAGAGCCATGTCTGTTTTTGTTCATTAGTGTATTCTCAGCACCTAGCACAGTGTCTGCCCCACATGTGCTGAATATAATTTCTTGATTAAAAAACAAATAGTTGTGATTCTGATGTTCTTATAATGAAGGAAAGTCTGGTATTCAGGCAAGAGGGTGGGGAGAAGGATTTGTGAAAGGTAGGGCATCTCATCATTTCTCTAACTCTCACTCTAAGGCAGTGGTTCCCAACATGCGACACACGCCCCACAGGGGGGAAATTTGACTTTTAAGGAGGGCAATTAGATAATGAGTTAACAGTGGATTTTTGTATTTCTTATGGTTCTAGGGGCCTCATATACAGTATATAAATATATATATTGTGACATATCTATGCATTTCAATTCTCTATTATATGTTTTGAATCTTTATTTGCTATGTTTTCATATCATTTCATATTATTATTATTATTATTATCATTATTATTATTAACAACTTCTTAGTGATTTCTTCCTCAGTAGTTCAATTGTCCTTTCGTTCTTTATTTTTCTCTTTCATGGACACCATGTTCTTTGGAAGCTTGTTTAGACCAAGTTAATGGCCTTTTAGGCTCCCTCTACATGAATAGGAGTTCAATTTTAAATAATAAGAATTATATGTCATAGAGGAGCCATCAGGATTTTATTTTATTTTTTAAATTCTTTATTGTTTAAAGTATTACATATAGTATTACATATGTCTCCTTTTCCCCCCATTGAGGGCATCAGGATTTTAGAGATGCTTCGGTGGGGCATGGCCAAAAAAAGGTTGGGAACCACTGCTCCAGGGAGACATCTCACACTGAGTCCACAATCCACCTTTGTATAAGCTGTCCCCAGCCATAGCCATCCCCTGAATCTGCCAACAGTATTTTTATCTAGGAAGGTTGGGGTTGATTGAGAATGAAGCCTGTGTTTGATAGTTCACTATTTTCCTGTTTTCTGAAAGCCAGTCCTCTCCAGAGCAGAGGCACATTCCTTGGGCCAAGGAGTAAAACAGTGCCAGTAAGGTGTAGAGCTGTGATGGTGAGGGAACTGAATAGCTTGGATACTGTATTTCCATTACATTTAAAACAAGGCTATACTAGTGTATTTCTTGCATCATAGTTGCTCCAGGAATCTGCCAATATATCACTCACTTGCATCTCAGAGAGAATTGACATGGAAGGAGGAGAGGATAAAGGGTATTACAAATATGCTAGAAATGAAATATAGTGTTTTAATAAACTTTGACTCAACTTTGATTCAAGACAATTCTTTTTTAAAATATATATTTTATTGATTTTACAGAAGAAGGGAGAGGGAGAGAGAGATAGAAACATCAATTATGAGAGAGAATCATTGATTGGGTGCCTCGTACACACCCCCCACTGGCGATCCAGCCCACAACCCTGGCATGTGCCCTGACCAGAATAAAACTGACTTCCTGGTTCATAGGTCGATGCTCAATCACTGAGCCACGCCGACCAGGGAACAATTCTTTTTAAAAAAATATTTATTGTTGCAGGTATTACACATGTCCCCCTTTCCTTGCCATTGACCTCTTCTAGTCAGCCCCCGCCCCCATCCCTAGCCTTCACCATCCCATTGTCTAAAGTAGTGATGCTTTCTCCACTTCTTTTCAAACATCCCATTTTACCTCTTTTCAAACCCAGCTCTTTTCTCAGAATCCTGTTCTTTTCCCACAATCTTTCTCTTGACCTCTTATCTATCACCCTGAATTCTTACAAGGACTTATACCCCTATCAATACCAAATATAAGATTCTAACTGCCTCTCCCATGTGACACAAGACACTGATACAGAAATGAGGAGTAAGCTGAAAGCATGAATGCTTTTACCACATCAGTTCAACAATTACTACTAACTGGAATAGCTCTTATTCATAAAATCTAGATATTTCCAGGGAGACCATTGCTAATCCCATAAATTCAAGGCTTCGCTAAAGCAGTTGGCTTGGGTATCACTAATTTCATCTTTATGCTTATGTTTACCATCGTTCACAGAAGGACAAGAACAAGTCAACCATGATAAGGGTAAACCCTGGATTAGCATTATATATTATAGCTTTAAATTTTACTGTAAATGAAAAGTGCATATGATGTAAAGTCAGTTATAGAGTCAACAAGAAGTTGCAAATGAGCCTTTAATGGAAAATGGTTATTTGCTTACTTGGGTATTTGGGATTGGTTTATTTTTCACATTTTATAATAGTTTCCAATAGGTTCAAACATTTGATTTATATGAACAGCTTAGCAGCTTTGGTAAAGTTAATAAAACCAAACTTCAAAATGTGTTGAAATGGAAGTAAGAGTTTAAAGTCTAGCTATTTTAAAGATACTGACAATTTCTCCTCTTAGAAGCATGAAACTTTTTAAAGCCAAAGAATCAACCTAATAAGGTCACCCCGTCTCATTTCCCATGCAAAATAAAAGCTCCCCTTACCAGTTTAAACCCTAAACATTTCCAGAGACAGGAAGCTCATTGCTTTTTTATTGTTTTTAAAAAACACACATAATATATTAGTCTATTATAATTTTTAGGTGATTCAAGCAATCCAGAAGTATATAGAGAATATGAAAGTCTTCTCCTCTCCTCCACTTACTTTTTCTCCCTCCAGAGGTAACCATTTTTAACTGTTCAATATGTATCCTTCTAACCCTTCTTTAAAAATATATTTATATCAATGGTTCTTCACCTGAGCAATTTTGTCTCCCAGAGGACATTTGGAAATGTGTGGAGACATGTTTGGTTGTCATAGCAGAGGGTGGGATGTTACTGGCACCTAATAGGTAGAAGCCCGGGATGCTGTTAAATATCCCATAGTACAAAAGATAGCTCTTCAGAAAAAAAAAAAAGAATTATCTGCCCCCAAATGTCAATAATGACAAAGCTGAGAAGCCCTGATTTTTTTATACATAGAGGTGGAGATGGAGATAAACATATCTTTCCTTCTTAAATAATGTCATGTAATCTCCATTTTTGTGTGTGTGTATGATCTACATTTTCACCACATGGAGTTATTTTTATTTGAGTACATATATTTCCAGTGCATTCTTTTTAATAGCTGCATGGTATTTTCTAGTATGAATATATTGTACTTTATTAAACAGTCTTCTATCAGTAGATATTTAGGTTAGTTTCAATTGTTGAAATTTACATAGAAGAAAGCAATAAGCATCTATGTCCACATATTATATGTTATATAGATTCCTAGGAGGAGAAATACTGGATCAAAAATTACACACACACACACACACACAAACACACACACACACACACACACACACTAGAGGCCTAGTGCATGGATTCATGCACTGGAGGGGTCCCTTGGCCTGGCCTGCCTCCTCTCGCAATCTGGGACCGCTCGGGGGATGTTGAAGAGCTGGTTTCGGCCTAATTCCCACAGGCCAGGCTGAGGGACCCCACTGGTGCACAAATCCGTGGACCGGGCCTCTAATATGCATATAAGATCTTTGGTTAATCTCTTCCCACTTTTTTCCCTCCCCACTTCCCTCTGAAATTCATCAGTTTCTTCCATGCTTCCATGCCTGTGGTTTCCACTCCTGCGTTGAGCATCTTCCCCCTGGTGGTAAGTGTGTGTAATAGCTACTGGCCAGTCTGCAGGTCAGCAGGTCTGCTGGTCAGTTAGGCTTTTATATATATACTAGAGGCCCGGTACACAAAAATTTGTGCACTCGGTGGGGAGGGCAGTATCTCAGCCCGGCCTGTGCCCTCTCGTAGTCTGGGACCCCTCGGGAGATAACGACCTGCTGGCTTAGGCCTGCTCCCGGATGGCAGAGGGCAGGCCCAATCCCTAGGTGCAGCCCCTGGTCAGGCTCAGAGCAGGGCCAATTGGGGAGTTGGGGCGCCGCCCCCTGTCATGCACAGAGCAGGGCCCATCAGGGGGGTGGAGAGCTCCCCCCTGTCACTCACAAAGTAGGGCCAATAGGGGAGTTGGGGCACCGCCTCCTGTCACACACAGAGCAGGGTGGATCAGGGGGTTGGGGCACCGCACCCTGCCACACTCAGGGCAGGGCCGATGGGGAGGTTATGGCTCTACCCCGTCACACACAGAGCAGGGCTGATCAGGGGGTTGGGGTGCCGCACCCTGACACACACAGAGCCACAGAGCGATCAGGGAGTTGGGGAGCTCCCCCCTATCAGGCACAGAGCAGGGCTGATCAGGGGGTTGGGGCTCCTTCCCCTGTCATGAACAGAGCAGGGCGGATAGGGAGGTTGTGGCCCTGCCTTCTGTCACACACAGAGCCGCAGGGCAATCATGGGGTTTGAGCACTACCCCCTGTCACGCTGATCCTGGTGCCGGGAGGCCTCGCGACTCCGCTGATCCCAGTGCTGGGAGGCATATTACCCTTTTACTATATAGGATAGAGGCCTGGTGCATGTGTGGGGGCCGGCTGGTTTGCCCTGAAGGGTGTCTTGGATCAGGGTGGGGGTCCTGCTTGGGTACCTGGCCAGCCTGGGTGAGGGGCTGATGGCTGTTTGCAGCTGGTCACACACCCTTCAGGGTTCAGGGTGGGGGTCCCCACTGGGGTGCCTGGCTAAGGGCTGTTTTCAGGCTGGCGGGTGACTGAAGCTCCCAACCGCTCCTTTTTTCTTTTGTTTTTATTCTGGGCCAACTTTAGCTCTGAGGCTTGGCTCCAGCTCTTAGGCCTTGGCTGCTGAAAGCAGGTATCTGGTTTGTTTGGGTTCTATAATCGAAACACTGTTTCAACTCCATTTCTGAGATTATAGTGGGCTGAAAGCAGGTTTCTGGGGTTTTGTTTAGTTTCTATATTTGTAACAATGTTTCAAACTGCAAGCTCAGAGGCCGGCAGCAGCAGGCAGGGAACGTTGGAGTCCTCCGTCACTGAAGCCAGCAAGCCTCATGTTCATTTCAAGCTGCCTGGCTGCAGGCCGCCATCTTGGCTGGCAGTTAATTTGCATATTGCCCTGATTAGCCAATGGGAAGGGTAGCAGAGGTATGGCTAATTACCATGTTTCTCTTTTATTAGATAGGATAGATATATGCCAAAAGTAAAACTATTTTTTCTTTTTCTCAATTTTTAAAAAATCTTTTTCATTTAAATTATTACATATAGTGTTTCATATGTCTCCTTTTCCCTCCATTGACTTCTCCCCAGCCACTCCCCGCCAGCATATGCCCTCACCCCCCTAGTTTCTGTGTCCATTGGTTATGCTTATATGCGTGCATACAAGTCCTTTGGTTGATCTCTTACCTCCCTGCTCCCTGACTTCTCTCTGAAGTTTGACAGTCTGTTCGATGCTTCTCTGTCTCTAGATCTATTTTTGTTCATTAGTTTATGTTGTTCATTATATTCCACAAATGAGTGAGATCATGTGATATTTATCTTTTTCTGACTGGCTTATCTTGCTTAGCATAATGCTCTCCAGTTCCATCCATGCTGTTGTGAATGGTAAGAGTTCTTTCTTTTTTAAGCAGTGTAGTATTCCATTGTGTAGATTTACCACCATTTTTTTATCCACTCATCTACTGATGGGCACTTAGGCTGTTTCCAAATCTTAGCTATTGTAAATTGTGCTGCTATGGACATAGTAGTGCATATGTCCTTTCTAATTTGTGTTTCTGATTTCTTGGGATATATTCCTAGAAGTGGGATTACTAGATCAAATAGGAGTTCCATTTTTAACTTTTTGAGGAAACTCCATACTGTTCTCCACAGTGGCTGCACCAGTCTGCATTCCCACCAGCAGTGCACAAGGGTTCCCTTTTCTCCACATCCTCACCAGCACTTGTTGTTTGTCAATTTGTTGATGATAGCCATTCTGACAGGTGTGAGATGGTATATCATTGTCATTTTGATTTGCATCTCTCAGATAATTAGTGACTTTGAGCATGTTTTCATATGTCTCTTGACCTTCTTTATATCCACTTTCGAAAAGTGTCTATTTAAGTCATTTGCCCATTTTTTGATTGGATTGTTTTAAGAGATTATATATATTTTACCAGAGGCCCAGTGCAGGAAATTCGTGTGTGGGTGTAGGCCTGGCCCGTGATTGAAGCACCAGCATCTGGCATGAAAGGGCAGGTCCCAGCTGGCCTCTGGGCCCTGTATAGCACCTGGATCCTTGGGCCCCCACACACCCCCCTCTGCCTGAGTCATGGCGCCTGAGTCCCCACATGGAGAGACAGTGAGCAAGGCCGGACACTGTGGTCCAGGGTGCAACGTGGGCCTCTGGGCTGCCCAGGAGTGCCACACTGAAGCTGGGTGGGCAGCGTGCTCTCTCCCAGCTGGCATTGCAGACCAACTCCTGCATGAACCCATGGGGAGCCCGACTGGCCCCTGCAGTCCCAGCAGCTGTGGCCCGGCTCTCCCAGAAGATTCCATGCAGGTGTGGGTCGGGCTCCTCATGGGCACACGGCACCTGAGCATGGGGGCATCTCTGGCATGCGAGCCCTTGTATCCAGGGGCAGGGTAGCAGGGGGAGTGAGAGTGAGCTTGGCAGATACCCTGCATTTTCACTGCACCTCCATCCCTGTCACCCCCACTCCGAGGTAGCTGGCGAGAGGTTGCAGCATGTCACCGACGCCTGCCATATTCTGCACCACCTCCTGATGTTCAGCACACGTCAACAAGTGGTCAAATTCCCTGTCGAGGGGACAATTTGCATATTAGTCTTTTATTATATAGAACGTTTTGTTAAATTCTGCCAAATTTCCTTCTCAAAAAGCTTTATAAAAGTATAATGCTATCCACAGTGTTTAAAAGTGCTGTTTTCTCATACATTCAACAATACTTTTATTAAAGTTTTAGATTCTTACCAGTCTGATGGGTAAAAAATAATATGTAATTGCTGCTTTAATTTGCACTGCCCTGATACTATCAAAATTGAATGAGCATGACCTTTGTCCATTTTAAATTAGTAGTTAATTAATTGCCTATTTATTTACTTTGTCCATGTTTCTATTGTATTACAAGCTAATTCTTTGTTGAATATGTTGCTTATAGCTTGTATATTAGATTTATTTACCACATTTTTTTTTAACTTTAAATTGAAAGTTTTAATTTTGGCATAATCAAGTTTATTATTTTATTTTATAGCTTCTGTATTTTGGGTCTTGCTGAATAAAGACCTTCCTTACCCAAAGATGATAAAAATAATAATTATCTATTTTTTTCAAACATTATTGTGATTTTTTTAAATGTCCATCTCTGCTTTGTGTGTGTATGTGTGTGCATGTTTGGTGTGAACTGGGGTAGGGGTCCTACCTTTTTTCCAAATACATAGGCAAGGTTTTAATCCAATTTATAAAATAATTAATTCTTACTTATAAGAAATAGATACATCTATTCATCTATAATCTCTGTTACATCTACAAATTCTTGGTCTAATATAACCCTATCCTATATATTAAAAGAGAAACATGGTAATTAGCATACATCCGCTACCCTTCCCATTGGCTAATCAAGGCGATATGCAAATTAACTGCCAGCCAAGATGGCAGCCGGCAGCCAGGCAGCTTGAAACTAACATGAGGCTTGCTTGCTTCAGTGGCGGAGGAAACCAACGTTCCCCGCCTGCCTTGCCGGCCTCTGAGCTTGCAGTTTGAAACATTGTTACAAATATAGAAGCTAAACAAAACCCCAGAAACCTGCTTTCAGCCTGCCGCAATCTTAGAGCTGGAGTTGATACAGTGCTTCGATTATAGAACCCAAACAAACCAGATACCTGCTTTCAGCAGCAGAGGCCTCAGAGCTGGACCCAGAGCTAAAGCTGGCCCAGAATAAAAAAAGGAAAAAAAGGAGCGGTTGGGAGCTTCAGTCACCCGCCAGCCTGAAAACAGCCCTCAGCCCCTCATCCAGACTGGCCAGGCACCCCAGTAGGGACCCCCACCCTGAAGGGTGTGTGACCAGCTGCAAACAGCCATAATCCCCTCACCCAGACTGGCCAGGCACCCCAGTGGGGACCCCCACCCTGAAGGGTGTGTGACCAGCTGCAAACAGCCATCATCCCCTCATCCAGGCTAGCCAGGCACCCCAGTGGGGACCCCCACCCTTATCCAGGACACCCTTCAGGGCAAACCAGCTGGCCCCCACCCGTGCCCCAGGCCTCTATCCTATATAGTAAAAGGGTAATATGCCTCCCAACACCAGGAGGCTTCCCGGCACTGGGATCAGCATGATGGGGGCAGTGCCCAAACCCCCTGATCGCCCTGCTGCTCTGTGTGTGACAGGGGGCGGGGCCACAACCTCCCTAGCCTCCTTGCTCTGTTTGTGACAGGGGAAGGCGCCCCAACCCCCTGATCAGCCCTTCTCTGTGCCTGATAGGGGGGAGCTCCCCAACCCCCTGATCGCCCTGCAGCTCTGTGTGTGACAGGGTGCGGCGCCCCAACCCCCTGATTGGCCCTGCTCTGTGTGTGACAGGGTGAGGCGCTCCAACCCCCGTTGCCCCCACGGGCCCTGCTCTGTGTGTGATGGGGTCGAACCATAACCTCCCCATCGGCCCTGCCCTGAGTGTGAGAGTCAATGTGCCCCAAACCCCTGATTGGCCCTGCTCTGTGGGTGATAGAGGGCGGCCCCCCAACCCCCTGATACTTCCTGCTCTGTGTGTGACAGGGGGCAGTTCCCCAACTCCCCTATTGGCCCTACTCTGTGAGTGACAGGGGGGAGCTCCCCAACCTGATGATTGACCCTGCTCTGTGAGTGACAGGGGGCAGCACCCCACCCCCTGATTGGCCCTGCTCTGTGCGTGTCAGGGGTTGATGCCACAACCTCCCCATCGACCCTGCCTTGAGTGTGACAGGGGGCGGTGCCCCAACCCCCCAATCGGCCCTACCCAGAGCGTGACTGAGGGTGGCATCACAACCTCCCAATCCGCCCTGCTCTGTGCATGACAGGGGGCAGTGCCCCAACTCCCCAATTGGCCCTGCTCTGAGCCTGACCAGGGGCTGCACCTAGGAATTGGGCCTGCCCTCTGCCACCCGGGAGCAGGCCTAAGCCAGCAGGTCGTTATCTCCTGAGGGCTCCCAGACTGCGAGAGGACACAGGCCGGGCTGAGGGACCCCCCCGCCCCTCCAAGTGCACAAATTTTTGTGCACCGGGCCTCTCGTCTTACCTAATAATAGACAAACATGTAAATTGACCATCCCCCGCTTTGCTCACTAGCCAATCAGAGTTTGCAAATTAACCCAACAAAGATGGAGGTTATAATTTGCATATGTAGGTGCAAAGTGGCAGAGTGGGAGCAGTGAAGACTGAAGGCTCCAGCCTGAGCGAAGGCCTGGGTCCCAGGTGCCAAAGGAAAACCGGTGCCGGCAGCCAGGGGAAGGGAAGGCCTATTGCATGAATCTCTTCATGCAACGGGCCTCTAGAATTACATAATATAGTCTGTTTTGATGTCTGATGTTCTAAGACCTCAGTTCTTGAGATCCCCCCCTTTCACAAAATACCATTTTCTATTCTTGTACATTTTTTTTCATGTGAACTTTAGAATCAGATGGTCAATTTCATACAGTTTCTAATGAGACTTTTATTTGAATTTCTTTGAATTTTATATCTAAGTTTAGGGAGAATTCACATCTTTAAAATATTTTAAATATCTTGCATTCAAATATCTTTAATAAAGACTTGTATAGTTTTGACCAAGTATGTCAAATATATTTCTTATAGATTTATTCCTAGATACCTTATCTGTTAATAAAATATTTGTTTTAGAACTTTTTTATAATTGACTGTTGCTGTAGGATAGGAAAACTATTATTTTTGTATGTGGCCACCTTGCTGAACTATCTTACTGGAACAAATCTTTTAGTTCATTTTTCTGGCACTTTCTTAATAGACAGTCATACAGGATGAAAATAGTTGTAATTTCTCTTTGATATTGCACAATTTATACATTTTTGTTTTTAAAGATTTTTATTGAATTTATTGGGATAGCATTGTTTAACAAAATTATATAGGTTTCAAGTGTACAATTTTATAATTTTATAAAATTTTATATCATCTGTATGTTGTATTGTGTACTCACCACCCAAAGTCAAGTCTCTTTCTGTCACCATCTATCCCCCATTTACCCTCCTCCACCTCCCCCACCCCAGTACCTCATTTTTTGTTCTAATTACAAGCTCATTATTTTGTAAAGCTACATGCTGAAAAGTTGCTTCTTGAGTCAAAATCTGTTCTAAAATTTTTCCATCCACTAGTTCTAGCTCAGTTTTGTAGAGCTAAACAGAATAAGGCAAACCCTTCTACAGGATAACCTTTCGGGTATTTGATCTCCCCACATCTTCTGTTTTCAAGGATAAGCAACTCTAATATCATCTATATGTATATATCTTTTGTACCTTGACTCATCTTTCCCTAAATGAATTCCATCTATTTTGTCAATGTCCCTCTCAAAACATGTTCAGAGTGGAAGTGTTCAGGTATTTTTTGACCATTGCAGAGTATAGAGAGACTAATTTTATTAATTTGCACACAATTCTCCTATCAGTGTTCTCCAAGGTTACAAAGTTAGAGCTAAATGGGTTTAAAATATTTTTTACAATGGAATAATTTCATAAATGAAATCTTAGCCAGTACCTTAATTCTTAAAACAGATAAAGTGGAGTTTCTCTTATTGAAGTGAAAGGAAGGCGAGAGGGTACAGAACCTTAATGATTTGAACTTCCTTTTTGTTCCCCAAAGTAGCCCACGAAGAATCCAGAGGATCTAAAAACTACAAATTTAATCCATCTTCTTTAGAAGACAATGTGGCTTAGAGAGGAGAAATGACTTACTGAGGTCACACATTTACTTTACAGGATAGAACTAAACTTGGGTCTCCTGTCTCCCATCCCATAGATCTTTCACCATGTCACTATTAACCTTGAAATAAACTGAAATCTTAGGGCTGCTGTTAATATCCATCTGCTTCAGTTATACAGTTGAATTTTGGAAATCTAAATGTGGGACTTTACATTTATTAAATGTATTAACTATAATCTCTACTAGAATTCAAGGAAACAGACTTTTTGTTTGTTTGTTTTGGCCCATCAATTGTGCCTTTTAAAAACTTTCTAAGTCTTGATTCTGTCATCCAACTTTAATTTCTTTTGGCAAGGCTGTTCAAGTAATACTATAATTAATTATATTGACACTGAACCCCCAGTTCTTCAATTTGCCAACAAATGTATAAGCAGGACCTAACTTCAAAAACTTCAGACTCACATTTTATGGCATGTATCCTCCTTTAGATGGAAAACTACTTATATATTGAGACACATTTCACATACCATCTCCTCTTAAAGTGGTACTATATCCCTATTCTTTATCCTTGAGGCAGAATTGATAGGAGCCATTCTATACTAAAATATAATTTCCATAACTAAACAAACTTTCTCTGCTATTTTATGAATTCTGTAATGGTCTTACTTATTCTGTGCATTCCCATACCCTGAGTCTAGGATGGCAGGTGACTATAGTGACTGCCTACTGAGAAGGATTGTGAGGTCAGGTAGTGGCAAAGAGTGTTGTGAAGGGTTAATGATTTCTGCCATGGGCTCAGGAAGGAAGTATTTTGCAAACCCTAAGACATTCCCAATACTCAAAAATGCTTCAAAATATAGTTTATACCCCCCAGATGTATAGTAACTTTATTTTAAAAAGTTAGTTGGGCATGGCTTGTGTCATCCCTTCTTTTTGTCTACTGATCATAATTTTTCTTAAGTGCTCACAAACAATATTCTAATAACCTTTTTAAAGATATTTTTGGGTTTCAGCATAAAGTTAATTATTGGTTTATATTTTTGAGATATGCTTCTTCCTCTTTTCAAAAATAAGACAACATTTCCTTGTCTTAAGCCTTCTGGCAACTCTTTCATTTTCCAAGAACTTTCCAGGTGGTGGTGACTCATTTGGAGAAAAAGGCCCCTTTCACTCGGACCTTTCAACATCATTGTTTGTAATGGTTAGGGGCCATAACTAGGAGAGCTGTTTCTTGGAAAAAGTATATTTGAATTGGGCAAATCAGAGGTTGAAGTCAGGATGGCCAAAAAATGTGTTATTGACAGAGGTCTGGCCTAGAAAGACAGCCAATTCTAGTGAGGCCGTTTTCTCTGAAACATGGCCCAACAAGCATTTCAGATGACTCTCCCTATCTTTCTTCCCTTCCCCTTCTCTTGGCTTCGTGTTCTCCTCTTGCTGTAGTTTTTCACCTCTGAGCTGAATTTGGATGGCTAAAGTGTAACCTCAGCACAAAAATGGCCAGAAGAATGCACATCTGTCCTTGAGTTCCGGATGAGAGTCTAGGTCAATGACTGCTAGTGACAGAGATAATAAGCAAAACAGGAAACAATTTCAAGAAACTGAAGATAGTAAGGTAATAATAGATGCAACTCAGACTGTATACATATGAAAAAGAGAGGATATCAACTGTGTAGACACACAAAAATGCAGTAAAATGGTGATTCATTAGAACACTAAAAGCCACAGATTTTTTTGTGTGTGTGTGAACATACTTTTTGCTCAGTCTTGAGCTAGACACTGTGAGAATACAAAGACATGATCCTAAAGATGTTACAGTAATTTGAAATTTTTTCTACCTTATTATGCTAATGAGAAATAGCCAGAATCTGGTGTTTAGTTGTATTTTTTTAAAAAGCCTTTTCTTTAACAAGTTTTGGAACCAAAATATAGTGACTTTTTAAAAAGGCTAACCTTCAATGATTGCAAAATGAAATCCATGCAAACTCTCTGTTCCAACTATATGTTAGTTAAATGACCATTGATCTATTGTAAATGCAAAGAAAACAAAATTGAAATCAATTGCAACTTGTCTCCCCACTCAGTGTTGTGGGTTCCTTTGTAGAAGCTGCAACAAACCTGGTTTATTTAGACTGGGAAATCTCATCATGCAGGCTCAGTCCAGCTAAGGATCTTGTCACTTCAATGTGGATCTTACCACTTATTTGGGTAAGAGGTACAGTGAGAATGGGGCCTTTGGCCCTACAAATGGTTGTTCTGTTGCTATAAACCGTTGCAAGCCCATGCAAGGGACAAATGTAAACAGGGGCTGCTTTGCTCTCAGTGGAAAGGTTTGAGTTGAATGCCTTCCAGGCAATCACACTGGTTGCCATTTTATACAGTCTATTTCTGTCTTCCTGTACACATCCCTTAATTTGCATTTCTGCTTAAACTTGCCACTAGTCTTGCCTCTCTGTGTGGGAGGTGGAATGGATTTGAAGAGGGAAAAAAGAAAGGCCTTTTTTGTGAGGAGGGGGAGAATATAAGACCTTCACTAGCTGTTCCTTTTGGATGTCTTCAGAGAAGAATTTTGTCTCCTGGCCTCCTTGTGGGGTGTCACAGAAGCTCTCTTTTAGCAAAGACATCAGCTTTACTTTTTTGTGTATTTGACTTTTAGCTGAGTTTGAACCAATTTGGCTTATTAAAAAGTGGTAACGGGCATAATGGGAATATCAACTAAAAGAAGGTGGAGACAGATGGTTTACATGAAGAGCATGATTTGAAGGGGCCACTAAAGGCCCTTAAATATATTTCACCAAATTTTAAGGGACATGATATGTATACTATTAGAGCATTATTCCTTAGATTCAGTTATGGTCCTGTCTAGGTATTACCTCCAATTCTGGGCAGGATGCAGATTAAGCTATAAACACTCTAGTATGCATCTGCTCATTAGAAATTTCCAGCCAACTCGTCCTTTCTCAGTAACCAGTTGTTGTTCCTTGGCAATATATTGGACTTGGATTACTTTCACCAATCTTAAGGGAAATTAATTTAATTGTGTAAATCCACAATCTTAACAGGCCTCAAAAAGCGATTTGTATGAGTCAAAACTTGGAATGGCTAAGCAGTTTAGATGATTGTATAAACAAGTTCCAAGTCAATTTTTCAGAAAATTATATGTAGGTCAGACTCAAGGAGATAATTAAATTATGACAGAAGATATATAACCAAGAAGTTTCCATCAGACTAGCAGCTCCTTGAGGACAGGAGGAATGTCTTATTCTTTTTGTATCCCTAACAGTTACTGTGGTGATTGAATTCTCATGAGCACTCAGTGAATGTTATTCAATAAGTGAACAAATTCAGAAAAATATATTGACTTAAAAATTGATTCTGGAGTGAATTACCAAGTAATGTTGGTGAGTTTTATTGTAGAGATTTTATAAAAGAAGATAGGTACAGTAATACTATGCTCAGGACATGAAAGTAAAACGCTCTGTAGAGGAAGACAAAGACAGTGCATGTCCCTTCTAGTTTGTGGATGCTATGAAACATGATGAAGGTAGTTCATACAAGGTTCTCTCTCTCTCATTCTCTCTCATTCTGATTCCCCCTTCTTTCTTTTCCAAAACCAATTTATTTTATCAGATTTCCTGGGTATCACCATATTCAGCTTCATTTCCTCCTCATAGAGCACATATCTTTTGCAAAATAATGATAATAATTTGCATTCATATACCACTAATACTTTTCAAGGCACTGTTATATGGACTATCTCTTTTTGTTTCAAATTGCAAAACACCCCACTATGAGCATGAAAAATAGTATTAGTTGCAGTTTTCAAATAAAGAACCTTAGATATAGAGTGTTTAAATGATTTGTGCATGATCATGTAGCAATGTGTGACTGAATTAGGACTAGAAGTCACCTGGAGTCTCAAAATTTGTGAATGAAGGTTTGTTAGGAAAAGAAGAGTTAGTCCTACTGCCTTCAAGGTTATAATCTTCATACGTTTTGTTGTTTCAAATTCCTTATTTAGATTCCTTTCTAGGCATATGAGACTGATACTTGAAAAATGGCCAAATCAGGCATTCTCCCAACTGTGAGGTCTCAATTTTTCTCAGGTTTTTTCTTCTGCAAACATGAAGTGCATACTTAACTAGATTTAAAACAATATTGTGCAGGACATCTTTATGTCTCTTTAAGCCAGCTGACATAGAAGTCTTCTGGATTGTGCTGCCCCAGAATGCATTTTCTCTTTCTCTGTCTTACAGTTTTCTTTGACAATCACAGGAGGAGGACGTCTTGCACTAGATGACATTTTGTTGAGTCCTTCCCTTCTTGGGGTGACAACTTTTTCACACAGATTCAAGAGGTAGCAGGTCTCCGTAATTACCAGCCCAAACCCTATTTGGTGTCCCAGAATAGAATGAGTAAGGCAGTGTTGTACTGAAACCATGGATGAAGTTGGACCTCAGAGCCTGGGAAGGATGCCAGGACTAAAAGAGCCAAGGACTTTGCAAAAACCGGAGGTCTAGGCAGGCTGTGAGTCATTAACCAGACAAGCAGTTACAAAGTAGGAAATAGGCTTCTTATTGGGGTTAAAGCAAGGCCAAGGGTCAGAAACTAAATAGCAATGAACAATAGTAATAACAACAGTACTACCCTGGAGAATGATATAAATTTGCCTTAGCCTGGAAGATAGTTGAAGTGGCGCTGATTCTAGGGAGTGGCCAGTCTGAGATCTGTAGGTTGGAGCAAGGAATGGAGAATGTGGTGGTTGTAGCAAAGGTATTATCTTGATAGTCAAGAAATGCCTTAGAGCAGGGTTTCTCAACCCTGGCCAGATAGTTCTTTGTTGAGGGGCTCCATTCTGTTCATTGCAGGTCATTTAGCAGCATCTCTGGCCTCTACCCACTAGATGTCAGTAGCATACCCCCCCAAGTTGTGACAACCAAAAAATGTCTCCAGATATTGTCCAATATCTCTTGAGGATTTAGGAGGAGGAAAAATAGCCTGGGTTGAAAACCACTTAAAGTTATAGATTGTGAAAATATTGATTTTGAAGCTTGTAGGATTTACTGGTCTCTAAATTATCCTCAGAGCAGGGAATCTAATGTAGCAGGTATAGGCATCTGCAATCCAATCATTCTCAAATGTCTTTTTCACATCTAGTGCCTGGATCATCTCTTCCATTAAGCACTATTGCCATCCCTAGGAACACTGAACCTCAATTCCCTTAATTGCAACATCAAGGGTAAATCAGCTCATGGTATTTATTCTTGGTTTACATGCAAATTGTGACAAATATGAAAATACATTTTACTTTTAGAAATTGTGTTCTAAAAGACATGTTCAATTTCTGTTTTCTTGTTATTTACCTTGAGTTATTTATTTATTTATTTATTTATTTATTTATTTATTTATTTCCATTTCTTTCCTATTTTCATGCAGCCATATCCGTCACAATGGAAGTGTGTAGATAATGAGGTGGGACACCCAGAGGCCAAAAATGAAGAGGAAGGAGAGAGCTAGAGAATGTAGACTAGGGCCACTTGACAAGAACTGCTTTGGAAAATAATTGCAAAGAATATTTTACCCAATTATCTATCTTCTAACTCAGTCTCTTTTCTTATCATGCATTATACTGACCCTTTCTTAATTAGGTGAAGATGTCTATGCAATTTTTTTCTTTATTGTTGCCCTTGTGGTAGATTGTAATACCCGTCAGAAGTAGAAATCCTCTAAAGACCATTCCAAACAACATCATGGAGTGAAACGTGACATAGAAGAGACAGTAATATATAGTGGAAATGGCCCTAGACCAGGAGTCCAAACCCAAGTTCTATTTTCTGTTTTCCTCACTACAGACATTTGATCTTGCAAATCACCTTATGTTGGCTGAACCTCAGTTTTCTCATGTGCTGAATAGATCTACCTGTTTGCCTACATAATAAACTATATGATTCAGATGAAACGATAGGGTGAAAGCATCATGAAACATGTAAAAGCATTTATAAATGCAAAATATTATTGATTAATTGCAGACTATACCTCTTCAATTTTTTTGCCCAAATATCACAGTGTCCATTGGCTAGATGTCATATTCAAGGCTATAACAATAGTTTCTTTCTCTTGCTTGCAGTGATAGACCAACTCTCCAGGCCTTCCTCTACAGATCTGCTTTCTACCCTATTCCACCCTGCTCTGCCCTAGAAGGCTGACCCATTATCAACAGGCTCTCTTATCTTTTGGATTCCAGTTGTGTTTGGCCACTGGGGAGCACTGGCAGGGAGAAGAATGTGATTAGTCTATTTATCCCCTGGCACCCTGCCTGAGAGGTTGCTTCTATCAGGGAGCTCTCTTCATGCAGTATTCATGCTCTCTTCCCCCTCTGGGTTTTGGTAACAGCTATTTCCCCTCTCTCTTTCAGGCGTAAGGGTGGTAATGGACCCCACTATTACTAGTCTTGGGATACTTCAGAATCCCCTGTGGTTTTATTATACTCTATCCATATTTTTGTAATCAATTATCTTTATTAAACTCTACTCAATTTATCTACTCTGAGTGTGTCATGTGTTTCTTACTTGGACCATGACTGATATACCCACCAAATCTCTGTCTTTTCTGCTCTCCCAATCTTTATTGTAGTAAAATAAACTGTTTTAAATAAGGGGACATTATATAAGGAAATGCAGTAGGTTCATGGCTATCAGTATTCTGTCCAGTTATGTTAAGAATTAGCTCCTTAAGTCATTATCTCAGAACATCTTACAAATTGGGTAGTCCATGCTCTTTTTTTATCCTCAACCATTGAAGGGCATTTAAAGGCCATGAATCTAGTGCCTACTCTCTACCACAAAGTTCATATCCTTACTAAATTCAAGCAACCTGGGAGGCAATTCTCCGATGCACACTCCAGTCTCTGGTTCGCTGTAAATCAGTTTGCACTCCTTTGCTTCCCTTGGACTCAGTTTGCAGAGAATGAGCTTACATCCGTTTGATTCCCTTGGACTGGAGTCTCAGGAAGCCTGGGAAAGGGGTACAGTTAAGCCTCTGGGATTCCATGACAGCTGCCAACATTCTGGCCCTGGTGTCTCTGCTCATTAACCGTGTCTAACCTGGAATGCTTCATAAACGGTCAGAGCTAGAAGAGGTCTCAGAAATGAACTAGTTCAGATGTTCTTTACTTAGGATCTATAGATGGGCTTCAGGGAAATCCTCAAGTCTCCTAAATTATATGAAAAATTAGCTATGTACACATGGGCATTTTTCTGGGGAGAAGGTCCATAGTTTTTATAAAATACTCATAAGGGCTTTTGACACAAAAAATACACAGCCCTTAAAAGGCTCTAGATCAATACTTTTATCTTACAACAGAGGAAACTGAGGCCCAGAGATAAAGCAACTTATCCAAGATTCTGCAGCAAGTGAATGGCAGGATTTAATCTAGAATCTATGTAGACGTTCACTTCCTTTTTAAAACAAACTTTCCTTCCTCACCACCCTTCCTCTACTGAATTCCAAAGTCATATTCCCACTATACTTCTTGCATATCAGACACCAGCTAACTGTTAACTGCAACTGATAACTGTAATGGGCCCTACAAGCACACCGTCTTATTTTAATTGACTCTGCTAAACAGAATTTGGAGTTGTGTGGGGCTCAGGGCCAACCTTAGAGCTTAGTGGTGCCAAGGGATCAAGCAGGGTTTTTCCACCCCAGTTCTCTCTGATGAATGAAGTTCTGTCTCATCCCCATTTCTCTGAGCCAACTTGTCCCCGGGGCCCCGTGGAGGGGCAGGTGTTGGTCCTGGGCATGGACTCAGCAGCCCAACTCCAGTGCCTCTGCAGCTGTTCTCATCCCTGTGAGGCCCCCAATGGGAGCTGAAACAGAGAATCTTGGAAAATGGCAAAAAAAAAAAAAAAAAAGCTAAGAAAAAAACACCCTTGAGCCAGGCTTCCAAAGGAGCTGGCACTGCCCAGCTCAGGTTATTAAATCATAACTAGCTCCTGGTAAAATAGGGTAGAAAGTCTTATTTTTCCCACCTCTCCTTCTGTGCCCCACTTTCCCAAGTCACAGGTATTTTCATTCTATCTAGAGTCCTCTACTGTATTTCTTTACCCATGTCTCCCTGTCTAGGAAATAAGTGCCTTTGTTATATGACTTAGGCACCCAATATGTCAGAGTGAAAGAAGCAGTCTTGACTTCTAGTATCAGCTCTGTAACTAACTAGCAATGGGGTCTTATTCAACTCTCTTAATCTTGATGAGATTTCATGCTTCATCCATTAGAAAATGGGGTTAACGAACCAAATGAGGTAATAGAGGTGAGATCGCTTGACAAATGCCAAACAACAAAAGCTATGTGGGTTCATTTTGGCCTTTCATCGCTCAAAGATAAATTATTTTAAAGGTTGAAAAGACTAACCTTGAGGGCCTATAGTCCAGCTGAGATCTGGATGCCTATATTTCAGTTTAACTGGGTTTTCTGGGGAAAATTCTAGAATGGAGTAGGAAGGAGAGTAACCACTGGCTGTAAGTTTAAGAAAAAAAATCAGTGTAAGAAATCACTTGACAGAAGTACAATCTATTCCTGGAGTCATGCATGGTATTTTACATCCTAAATACCTATGAAAAGAACATATAAGGACCAGTGACACTTCGCCAGGCAAGAAAGAAGAAATGCCCATCATATCTAGTGCTCAAGGATCAGGAGTCAGACTTAATATGACTTTCCATAGGAATAAGTAGACTAGCTTGCAGAGGGTCAGAAAATTCCCAAGGATGGCACAAGGTAGTGGAAACAGAATATCAATCCCTCTCTTCACAATAAACCAATAAATACTGGTTCTTAAGGCCCTGGGAAGGATCACACGATAGCTAAGCACCATGATGCAAGAAAAAAGAAATCAGACTCATTAAGAAATGGATGCTTAGCTCTTGGCAAAGTGGAAATAGAGGCAACATACCTCAACATAATAAAGGCCATATATGAAAAGCCCACATCTGACATCATACTCAATGGGGAAAAACTGAAAGCATTTCCCTTAAGATCTGGAACAAGACAGGGATGTCTGCTTTCACCACTCATTCAACATAGTACTGGAAGTGCTAGCCATAACGATCAGACAAGAAAAGAAGAAATAAAAGGTATCAAAATTGGAATGGAAACTGTCATTATTTACAGATGGCATGATACTGTATATAGATAACCCTAAAGATTCTACCAGAAACTATAAGAACTTATAAATGAATTCAGTAAGTAGCAGGATACAAAATAAATACCAAAAATCAGTTGCATTTTTATACATCAATAATGAGCTAGCAGAAAAGGACACTAAAAAATAATCCCATTTACAATTACATCAAAAGATAACTAGGAATAAATTTAACCAAGGATGTAAAAGACCTGTACTTAGAAAATTATAAAATACTGAAGAAAGAAACTGAAGAAGATACAAATAAGTAGAAGCAT
Organism: Myotis nattereri; assembly: GCF_964212035.1. Lineage (NCBI taxonomy): Eukaryota > Metazoa > Chordata > Mammalia > Chiroptera > Vespertilionidae > Myotis > Myotis nattereri. The sequence goes on along the minus strand of NC_138078.1, from coordinate 102,142,172 downwards.
ATACTGTGTTCATGGATAGGAATAATAACATTAAAATGCCCATACTACCCAAAGCAATTTAGAGATTCGATGCAATCCCTATAGAGATACCAAAGGCATATTTCACAGAACTAGAAAAAAACATTCCAAAAATGTATAAGGAAAGACAAAAGACCCCAAATATCCACAGCAATCTTGAGAAAGAAGAACAAAGTTGGAAGACTCATGCTGCCTGATATCAAACTATACTATAAGGCCATAACAATCAAAACAGCATGATACTGGCATAAAAACAGTTAGATTAATGGAACGGAATAGAGAGAGAGAGAGCCCAGAAATAAACCTACACCTTTCTAGTCAATTAACATTTGACAAAGGAGGCAAGGACATACAATGGGGTAGACAGTCTATTTAATAAATGAGGTTGGGCAAATTGGACAGATACATGCAAAAAAAATGAAATTACACCACCTTCTTACAATATACAAAAGAATAAGCTCAAAATAGATTAAAGATTTAAATGTAAGACTTGAAAACATAAAACTCCTAGAAGAAAACATAGGCAGTAAAATAGGCATTTCTGGTAACAATATTTTTTCTGATATATCTCCTTGGGCAAGGGAAACAGAAGAAAAAATAAACAAATGGAACTATATCAAACTAAAAACAGTTTTTGCACAGCTAAGTAAACCATCAACAATGAAAAGATAACCCACTATATGGAAGAACATATTTTCCATTGTTACATCTGATAAGGGGTTAATATTGAAAATCTATAAAGAACTTATATAAATCAACACCAAAAAACAAACAAACAATGCAATTAAAAATGAGCAAAGGACCTGAATAAAAACTTCTCTAAAGAGAACATAAAAATGTCCAATAGACATATGAAAAGATGCTCAATGTCACAAATCATCAGAGAAATACAAATTATAACTGTAATGAGATATCACCTAACACCTGTCAGAATGGCTATCATCAATAAACCAACAAGCAATAAGTGTTGGCAAGGATGAGAAGGAAAGGAAACCCTTGTTAAGTGTTGCTAGGAAACCAGATTGCTGTGACCACTGTGGAGTCAGCTCAAAAAATAAAAATAGAACTACCTTATGACCCAGCAATTCTATTTCTGGGAATATACCCAAAGAAACTCGAAATACTAATTCAAAAGAGTATAGGCACTCCTCTGTTCATTGCAGTATTATTTACAATAGCTAAGATTTGGAAGCAGCCCAAGTGCTTGTGAGTAGATCAGTGGATAAAAATGCAGTGTTGGTGAGGGCCTGGGGAAGGGGCATGAGCAGGGTGGAGAGGGTCAGTGGGGGGGGGTGGGAAACGGGGACATCTGTGATACTTTGAATAATAAAGATAAATTTTTAAAAATGTAGTGGTACATTTACACAATGGAATAATACTAGGCAATAAAAAAGAGGGAAATCTTAGCTTTTTTTGTTTTGGTTAAATTGTATGAATACAATGAATACATGAATACAATGTGACTCCATTGCATGTTTATACCATAATTTGTTTATCCATTCAGCTGTTGATAGACACTTGGATTGTTTCTATCTTTTGGCTTTTGTGAATAATGTTGTAACAAACATTACGTACAAGTATCTATTTGAGTCTCTGGTTTCAATTCTTTTGTGTATATACCTAGAAGTAAAATTGGTGGGTGTTATGGTGTGATATATATGATAACAAAAAATACATACATGCACCGCATAACAATGTTTTTGTCAATGACAGATCACATGTCTGATGCTGGTCCCATGAGCTTATAATGGAGCTTAAAAATTCCTATCACCTAATGATGTAGTTGTTGTAACATTGTAACACATTACTTATGTTTGTGGTGATGCTGGTGAAAACAAGCCAGTCATAAAAATATAGTACATACATTTATGTATGTACATATATTGACATTAATAATAAACCACTGTGTTATTGGTTTATATATTTACTATTAGAGGCCCAGTGCACGAAATTCATGCATGGGGGGTGTCCCTCAGCCCGGCTTGCACCCTCTCACAATCCGGGACCCCTTGTGGTCTCGGGCCTAAACCAGCAGTCAGACATCCCTCTCACAATCTGGGGCCGCTGACTCCTAACCACTCACCTGCCTGCCTGCTTGATCTCCCCTAACCACACTACTTGCCTGCCTTATCGCCCCTAACCACTCACCTGCCTGCCTCATTGCCCCTAACCACTCTGCCAACCTGCCCGATGCCTCTAATTGCTCACTTGCCTGCCTGACCACCCCTAACCACTCTGCCTGCCTGCCTGATCACCCCTAACCACTCTGCCTGCCTGCCTGATTGCCCCTAACCACCTCTGCCTCGGCCCCATCCCTCTGAGATTCATCAGTCTGTTCCATATTTCCATGCCTGTGTATTGAGCATCTGCCCCCTGGTGGTCATTGCTCATCATAGCTATGGTCGGTCAGCTGATCTCTTAGGCTTTTATATATATTAATCCCCTTTTAATCTTTTAATTTATATACATTAATCATATATATATATATATATATATATATATATATATATATATATATTTTAGTGGCCCAGTGCATGAAATTCATGCACATGAAAAGGGGATTAATTAGAGGAAATATTTTAATATTGCTATTTGCCTTTTATAATAGAAGTGTCAGAGATGAAAGAAAATTAGTAAAATGTATATGAAAATCTTCCTCCTGTCAGAGTCTGGGGCATGCTGTGGGACCCAGAGTTGTCCCCACCCACCTGCAGTGCCTCAAAATTGTACAAGACCCAGACCCAGCCAGCCCCACCCCCATTGGGGGGGATCCAGACCCAGCCAGCCCCAACCCATCAAGCCCTGCAGGGCGGGGGGCACAGCCTCAGGTCCTCTGACAAGCCCCACCAGGTGGGGGCTGCAGCCTAAGGTCCCCCGGCCCAGGGTGGGAGGAGCAGTCTAAGGCCCAGCAGTGGGGCAGGGGGCGCTTCTTAAGGTCCCCCGTCAAGCTCTGCTGGGCAGGGGGCATGGCCTGAGATCCCCTGTCAATCCCTGCCAGGCGGGGGGGGGGGGGCGGGCATGGCCTCAGGTCCCCTGGCCCGATGCAGAGGAGGGGGCGTGGCGTGTGGTCCCCTGGCCCAGTGCTGGGGTGGGGAGTAGGGCCTGAGGTCCCTTGTCAAGCCTCACCAGGTGGGGCATGCAGGCTCAGGTCCCCCGTCATGGCCCAGCGCCACGCAGCCTCAGGTCCCTGCTAATTGCTGCTTAAGGCTCATTACGGGAACTCAGCCTCCATTGTGGGTGCAGCCATCTTGTGTTACGGAAACCCTGCCTCTGCTGTGGGCACCGCCATCTTTGTGACAGTGTGATGGTCAATTTGTATATTCCCTCTTTATTAGAGAGGATAAGTGGTGAGTCTGTTGGTGATATGAAAGCAGCTGAAGAATATTTGGAAACTTTAGATAAGCTGATTGCCGAGGAAAATTTTATGCCAGAGCAAGGATTGAATATGAATGAAACCTCCCTATTCTGAAAACAGATGTCTGAAAGGACTTTCATCCATAAGGAGGTCAAGTCAATGCCAGACTTTTAAGGACAGGGTAACAGTCTTGCTTGGGGACAATGTTGCCGGTTACAAATTGAAATCCTTTGTAATCTGGCACAGTGAAGACCCCAGAGCCTTCAAACATATCAGTGGCACACACTGCCAGTAGCCTACAGAAGCATTAAAAAGTCATGGATGACGCATCTCCTTTTCCAAGATGCCCTCCTGAATTGCTATGCCAGCAAAATGGAAAAATACTCTTTGCATAATAACGCACATTTCAAAATTTTGCTTATTGTTGATAATACACCCAGATGTCCTCCTTTCATTGGTCATCTTCATCTTAATAGCAAAGTGATGTTTCTCTCTTTGAACACCAGATCTTTGATCCAACCAATGAATCAAGGAGTTATAGCAGCTTTTCAGGCCTACTACCTGAGGAGAACCTGTGTCCAGGCTATTGCTGCAACTGAAAAAGACCCTGAGAAGATGCTGATGCAATTCTGGAAGGATTATAAGATCTATGACTACATCAAAAACCTTTCTTGGGCTTCGAGGGATGTCACTGAGAAATGCTTAAATGGCAAGAGGAAGAAGACATCATCTAGAGGTTCATTGATGACTTCAAAGAATTTGCCACTGATGAGGAGGTTGCAAAAATCCACAAGGCTGTGGTTGAGATGGCAAACAATTTTAACCTGGCTGTGGATGAGGATGACACTGAGTATTTCCTAGAGGTGGTTCCTGATGGATTCACTAATGAGGAGTTGTTGAAACTGAAACAAGAACACATAGCTGAAGAAGAGGCAAGAGAAAAGGAAACTGCAGGAAAAGAAAAAAATAGATAAAAATGCTCAAGAAAATTCACAATGAAGGGTTTAAAAAAAACTTTTTCAGACCTCAACGAGCTACTTAAAATGAAAAGATGGACCCTAATCAAAAAGTTTTTAGTAATAAAGAAGAAAATTCATGGCGCCTTATCTGCTTACAAGTGTATATAAGATGAAAAAGGAAATAAACCAAGCAAACCACCACAGACCTGTTTCTGGAAAGAGTGACACCTCCTTAAGAAGAGCCTCAGGCAGGTACTTCTGGAGCTTTTATAGAAGAAGGCATGGTTATTAAAGGAGAAGACAGCCCCTGAAGACCTTCCAGTGGGACAAGATGTGGAGGTGGAAGATGGTGATATTGATTATCCTGACACTGTGTAGGCCTAGGCTAATGTGTGTTTGTGTCTTAGTTTTTAACAAAAACATTTAAAAAGAAAAAAAAAAGCTTTTAAAAATAGAAAAAAAAAGACTCATGGAATTAAGGATGTAAAGAACGAAAATATCTTTGTGAAGCTGTACTATGTATGTTTTAAAGCTGTATTATTACAAAAGAGTCAAAAAGTTAAAATGTAAAAAAATATCTCCAAGGTAAAGCCTTGGGATGGGATATGGTCACCTAGTAAATAAATGTAAATAAAGAAGTTCTGAGAACTGAATGCTGGGGCTTTCAAATATTGAACAGTCTGGAAGAGGAAGAGAATCTAGCTAAGGAGATTGAGGTAGGAGGAAATCCAGAATTCTGCAGTGTCCCAGAAGTCAAGAGCGGAAAGTGTTTAAGAAGGACTAGCTCAATTTACATCTAATGTTGCTGAGGTGTTTATTTATTAAGACAAAGCCAGAAAAGTGACCATGGGATTTGACAACAGGGAAGTTATTGCTGACCTTGATGAGAGCAGCCTTGGTGGAGTGGTGGGGAAGGAAGCCTGATTGGATTGGGTTGAGAGAAGAATTGGAAGTGTGGAAGAAAACATAAGATCCTATAAATGTGGAAGTGTTTTGAGAACAGTAAAAATATCTTACCAATGCAAGTAAAATTGTTATCATTTTACCAGAGATTTTAGGAAAGTTTAAAGTGTTGAATAAATACATCTGTGTCAATAGAGGCACTGCAGAACCAAGGAGCTGTTTGCCCAGGCAAACATGTTGACAAGAAAAACCCACAAGTAAGACCTCAAGATAACTTCATAAAAACAAGTTTGATAAGAACACCAGGGCTGTCTCAGAAACAAGCTCTTCAAGCCAGCCCTATGTCAACCTCTGGCTGGAGCCCATACAGGGTTGGCAAGCAGGAAATGTTCCAGAATGAGAGTAGAAAATGCCTCATCCATGATGTTTACTGAATCTCTCATTAACTTATTTTATGAAGCTTGCTAGCTACTCATTATGGGCAGGGCACACTGTTGCCAAGACTGGGAAATCAGTGTGGTTTGTCTGCCTTGCCACAAGGTTCCTTCTTTTTCACCACTGGGGCCACTCCTCTCCCCATAGACACTCTCTGTCCTCTTCACCCTGAATTTCACGAGTAGGCAACTGTATGTTTTGTCTGTGCAGAAGGCTGGCAGGTGGGTCTGGGCAATTGTGTGTGTTTGGAGGGTTAGAATCTCTGTGACTATACTGGACTTTTTTTCCCCAGTACTGTTAAGAAAAAGGCATGTTCCTGCTTTTGTGCCTTTATTTATGCAGTTACCCAAAATACACTTTACTCCTATCTCCATCACTTATATCTTACATATCTTTCAAGACTCAGGTTTTGTCATCTCTGAAACCTTCCCCAGTGTTCATGATTAGACTTGTTCTCTTTCTTTTGGGTTCCCATTGCTCTTTGTGTCTCTGTAACAGTGCTAACAGCAGTATTCCCTGCGTTCCATTTTTTATCTAGTGCTAACTTGCTTATTATGGTGTCACCTGTGAAGACAGAGGCCTTTTATTGTATATTTCTGAATCTCTCACATAGTTGTTCTTTTGCCATAATGTTTAATGAGTGAATATTAGTGGGATTGACCTTTCAATGAAAATATTTTGCATGTTGAAAGTGAGTATAATACATAGAGAAGCAAGATCTTTTTTTTTACTTCCTGAGATAATTTCATTCTGAACAATTAGATAGTGAAATCTAGAATCTACCAACAGTAGGCACCTATGAGAACTAAGTGTCAGTATCTGGATGGAGAATTATTCCAGGTTAAATCAAGTCAGAGTGAGCTTGCCATTTGCAGCTAATAGAATAAAACTACTCTCACACAGTGATCTATTGTCTTCATCACTCCATTTTTTTACTTTGGCCTTTAAGTCAGTGGATGGTCTATATATAATCTATTGTTCACACTAATGTGCAATGAAGCTAGCTTCCTTTCCCCCAGTAGTTGCTGATTTTTTTTTAAAAAAAGGAAGAACATTGATTTAATGGTTCACTGTTAAAGTTGATTTTATTGATTTTGAACTGGCAGTTGGTTAATTACAAACACAGGTGTCATGTTTTTGTGTTCTTGTCCCTGACTTGAATACTCAAATGTGACTCATACAAAAGCTGATGTCAACAAGACTCTTTTTCTCTGAGGATGCTGTGAGTAGTATCATAATGATTATTATTTTTATCACTTCTGTTTCCACCTCATGATGGGCATTTTATCTCAAATAACTAATGTCAAAATTATACATTTGCAACATAAACTAAGGTGGACTTTGTGTTGCATTGCTTCCATAGAATTTCAAAAACCATGTTTGTAGTGTGAGTTTCATTTGGGAATAATTTCTTACACTCCATTCTTTAAAAAAACATATTTTTATTGAATTAATAGAGGAAGGGAGAGGAAGAGGGAGATAGAAGCATCAATGATGGTAAAGAATCACTGATAGGCCTCCTGCATGTCCCCTACTGGGGATCAAGCCCAGAAACCCAGGCATGTGCCCTGACCGGGAATTGAACCATGATGTCCTGGTTCATAGGTCAATGCTCAACCACTGAGCAACTCTGACAGGGCTACACTCCATTCTTGTCCTCCTTCTTCCTTCTTTGTTCCTCTTTATTTTCCTTCTCACCCTCTTTCTCTTTGTCCTCCTTCTCCATTGCATACTTAGTTGCCAATTAGAGTAATAAATAGGAGTTTTCTTGTTCATAGATAAAAAATAAGATCCGTAAAGGTGCTTTTGTTTTCAATACAGTAAAATGTTCTAATGAGTATCAGATACTGGTTAGGACAAATGGGGACTCTCCTGTCTAGGCTATATACATGCCTTTCAGGGCTCTAAGAAGGCATTTTTTATCAGGAAATTTAATTGTTTTGTCCTGAATTCAATCAGGACACCTAAGTGCTACTCTCAACTCTTCCGTGAGCCACCTGTGTATCCTTGGGCCACTTTAACTCTGTATTTTGTGTTCCTGATATTTTTCCAGCTCTGTAACAAAGTAGAGGAGGGCTGTTGTGTTTCAGTATCCAAATCAATTGGGAGAGCTGGGTATCCACATGCACAATGTGAATTGGTCTACATTTTGGAGCCAGTAAAATGTGGGGTGGGATCACACAAGAAACCTGATGCTGAACAGCTGGATTGCAAAATGAATGTGTTTGAAGCCAGCCCCCACCGTTGTGAGTGTGTCATAAGCATAGGGGGCTTTGCCTTTCTTAGAAGCTCCCCAAAGGAGGGGTTATCCAAAGACTTTCCCAAAGCCTGGGTGAGGCAGAGAGGCTTGGGGTTGGAGGAGAGTAAGTCATTGTAACAGCAATCACCAGAACAATATGAGAAGGCTTTGTTGTCCTACAATAGGATATCATGGTGTGTCACTGCAATGGTTGCTTTTGAGCTTTCGGTTTTTCTTCTTGGGAAGAAATTTCTACAAATACCTCCAAAATTAATGTTCTTGTGCCTTTTGGTGAAGTGTTGCTGTTTGAAGTATTTACTAAATTATTTTTATGGCTAGTAGTTGGTTTGAGGTTTTCTATTACTTTTTGAGCTAATTTCATTATTTAAGTTTTCTTTTAAGCAACATCTGTCTCATCTAAGTTTTCAAACTAGTTGGCATAATCATGTAAAGAATAACTTCTGACTTCATAGTTATTGTTCCTTTCTTATTCCTAAATGTGTGTATTTGTTACCTTTCAAAACCTTTGGATGCTGGTTTCTACTTTGTGCCGCACTGATTTCTTCTTTCTTGTTTCTACTTTTCTGCCTTTGCATGCCCTTACAAAGCTGCCCCTCCCCCTCATTTTTTGTACATTTGAGGCAAAAACAGTCCTGGTTACATTCTCACTATGTGATAAGCCCTCTACCAGGAACCATTGATAGATACAGAGGGATGGATAGACTTGGTCTTTACATTCAGGAAACCTGTGATCTAATGGGAATGACTAGGAGAGTACTCATGAAAATACAGGCAGGTCTTGAAACAAAGTGCTAAATCCTAGAGACTACTAGTGGAAAGACACTCAAGTATGAGGCTTTCCTCATTCATGATAAACACTAAAGGCAGCCAGTCAGGGTCAGGGGCGGCCCCGTAAGGTCAAGGAGGTGTCATGGAGTAAACAATTCAGAGACACACAATGTATCCAAGTTAGGGGTTCCAGATTTTATTAAGCTAAAGTCCAAGATATCAGTGGGAGTGTGCAGCAGAGTTTAAAGCCATGTAGCCTCTGTCATTGGATCTGCTTCCAGGACAATATGCATGGTACTTATTGAATTAACAGTGCCAGCCAGTGACTGGTTCACTTGCTACTAAATAGCTCCCATGGCACCTACATATTCTTCTATCTTACCACTCATTTACAGCCTCTGTTTCAATGTCTCTCACACTATCAGATTGTGAGCTCCATGAAGTCATCGCCTGAGTGTTATTAATCTTTGTCTCCCCATTGCATGGACAATCCCTAAGTGCTTTGTTTTACCAAGTGGCCAAAAACACCGGCTTTGGAGTCATATCTGCATTTGTTTGGCTTCATCCCTTTCCACCTGAGTAACTTACTTATTGTCTCTGTGCCTCAGTTTTCTCATCTGAGAAATAGTGAAGATAATAATACTTACTTCTAAGATTTGTTGTGACAGTAAAATGAGGTGACAAATTTAGAAGTACTTAACAGAGTGCCTGTCACAGAGTAAGCATTCAATTAGTGGTAGTTCTGATTAGCATTACATGCTTGTGGAATGAATGAATGAGTGAGAGACAAAGGACTAAAGAAGGATGTTATATTATTTGATGAGGTCAGAATTTAGGGTTAGAAGAAGCTTGATAGGAGCAACCCTGACAATTCTCCAAGTCTCCTTCTTTTCTCTTAACATCTCTTGGATTATTGGCAGGCTGAGAAAATGGGGACAATCTTTATGCATCTTTTGCTTTGTGTAAGGCTTGCAATCATATTGGCTGAGGGAACAGAAGTTGAATAGGCCAGGGATGGAGAATAATATTATTATTATAAACATTTTTCAAATGTAACATAGTGTACCCAACAAGCCATTGTTAGTTTGTGAGCACTGTGCCTTTGGATAGTCATTACTGGTAGCTTAATTGGGTAGTTTAGAACAATTAGAAGCTTTGAACACTTTCAAACTAAAGATTGAGATAAGAATGTTTTGACTTCATGGTTTCTCCTGGGTTTTACCTGGTGTGCTGAACTAATTATCAGATGTAATTAGGAAAGCTGAGAATTGGGGAGACTGCAAGGAGCACCATACTTTCCCAGGGACCCTTGTTGCTTTATGCAGCAAAGGGGTTGGGAAGAAAGTCTCTTTATTTTGGACAAGCAGCAATGCACAGGGGACTAGAGGGTGGGAAAGATCCTGGGAATATGTCTTTACCAGCAGAACCTCAAGCCTATGGGGATCCATTGCTCTTGATTAGATTTTAAGTGGTCAGGGCAGTTTCCCCCTTCTTGTTCTTCAGGAAGGAATGGTATTCTGGGCTTTGATCAGGTTCTGGGTCCATTTTCAACAAAAGTTCAATTTGGGGAGTGGGCAAAGAAGTTAAGAATTGATGTCCTTGTTTAAAGACTAATGAAGATGGTGAAGAGAGGCACCTTCCCCTCTCAGTCAGTCACAGCCTCTCCACCACATGCTTACGAAGATCTTTCTTACCTGCCTTGGTCTAGAGTCCAGTGGTCAGCAAACTGCGGCTCACGAGCCACATGCGGCTCTTTGGCCCCTTGAGTGTGGCTCTTCCACAAAATACCGACTTCTGTGCATGGGCCACGAAGTTTCAATCACACTGTACGTGTGCGCCCGCACGTGGTATTTTGAGGAAGAGCCACACTCAAGGGGCCAAAGAGCCGCATGTGGCTTGTGAGCCGCAGTTTGCCGACCACTGGTCTAGACACTTGACCCAGACCACTGGCCCCAGAGTTGGGCTAGGATTACTGTCATCTCTGTGTCTCTAAGGAAAGGTAACATTTGTAAGGCCATATGCTTGTTGACTTTTGTAAAGACGGGGGTATTCCATTTGGACATGGTTCCAAAGTTACCCTTGATACAAGGCTACCATGAAAAATGGAAAGGCAATGACACTCAGTATATCTTTACCCGTTAGGGGCTGTGTACAGACTCTGAGCCTAGTGTTTTGAGACAAAGAAGATCCCTGGGGCTAGAAATAATGGCTCAGATATGATTTTTCCCCCTCTGCCAACATGGTATAAATTTAATTGCCATAAGGCCATCAAATAACAATCCAATGATTCTGCTTTCTCCATAGGTAACTTGTCTCCATGATTTCTTTGGTGATGACGATGTATTTATTGCCTGTGGTCCTGAAAAATTTCGCTATGCTCAGGATGACTTTTCTCTGGATGAAAATGGTAAGCACAATCACAGGATTTTGTTGCTCTGTTGTTCTCTCTCATTATATCCCTTAGGGTTTCCATGGGTTCATATGGCCTGGAGCACATCCATTCATGCTCTCTAAAGGGAAAATATTGTTAGTCTTTCTCTGGTATTTTTGGAAACATGAGTCACTAAATGAAAGGTTAATTGGATGTCCCAGATACCCACCATTCAAACTCAATAAGACTCACTCTCTACCCCAACAGTGAACATATTTCTTAAACCACATATTGTGTCACATGGGCTGGCAGGTACAAGCAGACCATGGTAAGGAACATTTGGAGTCAACTTGGATAGTCTATTCATGCATTTTTTTTTTCAAATCAACACCTCTAGCTATTTGGCCCATGTTGGTGATTCTATCTTAGATTTCCCTCTGTTTTCTTACTATAAAAACTTTCTCCTTTAATCACATTGGTTGCTGCCCCATTCCCTCTGCATTTTGACTCAAGAGTCCAGAGGGTTGTTAATCTCAGGAAGGAGGTGAAACATCTGCCCATCTCCCTTTTCTGTGTCTAAGCTCCAGATGTAAATTAATGTAATTTAACTCACACAACATCAGGTTTAGGATATGATCCTAATGGAAAGACACATTCAAAAGAGATACTTCCCACTTATAAGGAGTAAGGTGTGAGAAAAACAAACTGAGTTGTACTAATGCAGACTTTACAAACAACTTAAATGACAAGGACCCTGAAAGAGGTGGCATTTCTACTTTGTTTCCTTTGAAAAGAGGCAAATGACCATAAAATAGCTAAACAAATTCCAGGCTATGTCCATTTTCCTATACCTTCTGTATCTTCAGCTCTGGACAGTGATAATTGAAGTTCATCAACCAAAACAAGAATGAGCTTTCTGCTTAATTGAGTTTCCTAAAATAATCTTAATTTACCAGAAAAGATCCACTATTCTTTCTGGGTAAATGATATTTCAATGTATCTTTAAGTAGAAGGTGATGAGGAGGTATTCAAAGAAAAATCTAACCTTTGCCAAGCTGTTCATTTCTACTCTGATCAGCACAAGGTTGGAAAATCTATAAAATAGAGTGGGAAGAATTCTAGACTGGGACTCAAAAGACTTGGCTGCTAGTGCTTGTTCTGCTATTTTCTTGCTTTGTGGTCCTAAGCAAGAGGCTTAAGCTTTTTGTATTCTTATCGGTAAAATTAGTGTAATACTCCTTCTAATACATTAGCACAATAAGTGTCCCAAATTGCCATAATAGAGGTGCTGAGTGACCTAAATAGAAAGGGAGCTCCAAACATGTAAAACTGGGGTTGGTGCAGTAGCAGGGACATTTGGCAGACTCTCCCACACACCCACTAGCTTTCTGCAAGTTCCTAATGGCAGTCACTGCTGGCCCGTTTATTCATTAAATCAGCAGAGGGAGTTATGATAACGTACATGCATTTAAACTAAAAAAAAAAAAACAACTCTGCAAGGTGGTGGTGGTAGTAGTGCTTATTTATAAAATCACATGACATCCTAAATATGCCTACCACAATACATGACATGTAAGAAACAATAAAGTTTAAATTACTCGTAAATGTTTCATCTGTGTGATTACAACCTTTAAGCTGGCAATCTCTTCTCCAAGGATATTAATTATGTGAACAGTTGCTATTCTGAGACATGAATGGCTTGTCCACAAATGATTGGGTTAATTAATGACCTATCCAATCTGCTTCTTAACTCTTTCCCTTGTTTCCATAATCCAGGGATGTAAACATCTGGTTTAGCCCGGGTGACTTTTGAGAGTTTATCCACTGCCTCCCTCTCCAGAGACATCATTTTTTTTCAAAAAACTGAGGATCACCTTTTGGACCTAAGCCATTTGGTGCTTCGACCTGTGCTGGTTATTCTAGCTTCCAGAGGTTGTTAATATGCTCAGCCTCGGTCCTCCCCTAGCTCCAGTAAGCTGTCTGTGTCTTTTTCCACCAGAATGCCGAGTCATGAAGGGAAACCCTTCAGCCACAGCTGGTCCAAAGGCATCCCCAACACCTCAGAAGAGTTCAGCTAAGAGCCCTGGCCCCATGCGCCGGAGCAAGTCTCCAGCTGACTCAGGTAACGACCAAGACGGTGAGTGTTCTTCTCTTAACTGTGTATAATGACTTCATTTACAGAGGCCAGTACCCCTGCATGAAGAGGAATGAGTCCCTCATGAACACCATTGTGTCTCCATGATACCAATTGTATGAATTCAGAGTCTAAATAATTCAATTTGTTTGGAATCATGGAGGCACACACATGGCCCTGATTCTACTCAAGTGGATGCAAACCAGAAATCTGGCCTATTTCCATGCTTACTGTAATGCTTATTGTTGTGGTTGTCTTCATTGTCATCATCTTTGACATCATCCAGCAAAAGCATAGTAATGAAATAACCGTCACACATAAATTTGAAATAAAAAATCAGAAAAAACCAAGAATTTAAAAAATGTTACCTAAAAGTGTCAACGTAATGGATGCATTTGAGCTTCAAATTTGACTTTAAACTTTATAGAATTCAAAACAAAAAGAGAAACAAGATAAATTGCATTATTCTCAAAATTAGAAAAGAAAATATAAGCCAGGTTCTGAAATGAAACAAAGAGATTTGTCATATAGGATTTTATCTAGTGGATAGTAAGTGATCAAAAAAAATGTGGTCTATGGATCCCTGACAACCCATGAACAATTTATCACTCTATGATGAGTTTAGGAGCTTGTGCCAAATGTAAATCATGCCATTGAGCAGCCCATTTACTTCAGCTGACTCTTTTTTTCATAGCATGATTTTACTGATGAAGGCAGGAATATGTTGGTTTATGTTCTGGTACGAAGTCTTATACCGACAGTTTGAGTGACACTGATCTAAAAGGCAAAAGGCCACAAAAGTCTGAGTTTGGAAGCTTAATAGACTCATGTACAGACAATTTGAGTTGTTCATGGTAAGGAAAACATATGGTCCTGAGGAACTCACACAATTATCCTCCCAAGGCTCAGGGATTACCAGGAGAATTCTAACTTGAGAACCTTGGAGCAGAAAGCACAAGCACCTTTTCTCTTTCCTTCAATTTGCTTGAGCAGCCTTTTGGCTTGAAATGCATGTAGTCTAGAAAACCGGCCTGTCACGCTGGCCTCACAATGCTAGAAATATGCATGTCACTAGTCATCTCTTTGTTTGCAGGAAGAAGGAATTAAACTGTGAAGAGGCATTTTAGGCTTTCCATACTTCCATATGTTTGCACATGTTGTTCCCCTGCACCTGGAATGCCACCCCTCTAGTAAACCACTCTTCTTTGCTTGAAAATGCCTAGTCATCCTTCAATACCTCACAAAGATAGTTGTTCTGTTCTCTGAATTATCATAGCATGCATAAAGTATGTATTTACCTGTTTACTTCCCCAACTAAATACTGGGCCCCTCAAGAACCAGGTGTCATTTTCCTTTTTGTATCTTCAGTGCCTAGCACAGTGCCTGGCCCCTAGTAGATGCTCAGGTAATGCTTATGAGTGATTAGACGCATAAGAGCACCTCTTTCACCTGGCATGTTGCTAGAGATGCAGTAAGCATTTAGGTAATGTTTGCTGAAGGAATAAAAATGCATGTGTTTGGTGATATTTTGGTTAAGTTTACAGAATAGCACATGAATCCATTTAAACAAATTCATATTGTTCAAACTACAAGGACCTAGATTTTAACACTTGGATTGAAAATGAAATTGTTTGTACATATTCTAAGCAAAGTCTTGCAAAAATGATTTCAAACACTTTATCAAGATTATAAAGTCTTGCAATAATCACTTAACCAATCATTTTTTTTTTTAAATAACACTGGTTATTTCTGAGCCTTCTAACCTGTATTATTACTTATTTCTTGCTATGAAACAAATTGCCCCAAATCTGAGTGGCTTAAAAAATATGCATTTTTATCTCAGTTTCTGTGGGTCATGAATTTTGTGTGGCTTATCTAGGTGGTCCTATCTGGCCCAGGATCTCTCCTGTAGTTGTAGTTAAGGTGTACGTTGGGATTATAGTCATCTGAAGGTTCAACTGGGACTGTAGGATCCACTTCCAAGATGGCTCTTGCAAGATCTTCACCCAGACTGAGTGATTCAAGATAATGAACAAAGCCCCAAAATGTCACATCTTTTGTAATCTATTCATTAGAAGCAATAGCTAAGTCCAGCCTACATTCAAGGAGAGGGGAATCAGGTTCCAACTCTTGCAGGGAGGAGTAGCAAATAATTGATGAACCTATTTTTAAACTAGCACACAACTCATGAGTTAGAAATGCTGAGGAAGCAGCAGCTTGAAGTAAAAGGGTTTTCTTCGAAGACTGTATCCAATTGTGTTACACGGCACACATGAACACAACCACTTTTAATTAAACACAATTTAAGGATGTCAAATCACTGATCATCAGCATGCTACCTACAGAATTTCCCTTCTATAAAAAATGCATGCCACTGATTCCAAGATATTAGAGACAGAACAGGAATGCATAAGGACTCTGAATATTTGTCAAACTGAAAGGAGTAATACTAAATCCCAACCCAAGCTTTGTTCGCAAGATATGTTCTTGCTCCTTCAGAACTCACTTGCTAAAGGGAAGGAATGAGGATATAGTCACACATACAAAATAAACAGAGTAACGAATTTGAGGAGGGAAAGGGGGACTTTACTTGGCAGATTTCAGAATTACAAGCAGCCCCTATTCTCTTTCCCTACAAATATAAAATCTAAAGTGATGTTCTTAGTAGTGAAAATTTAAATTTTCATTTCAGATAGTTCATGAACATAAGTGAAGCTTAACTCCAGTCTAGTCAGCATCCTTGGAAATTTCCAGAACACTTGGCTTCATCTCAAATGATGGTCTAGGGCAGTGGTTCTCAACCTGTGGGTCGCGACCCCTTTGGTGGTCAAACGACCCTTTCACAGGGGTCGTCTAAGGCCATCCTGCATATCAGATATTTACATTATGATTCATAACAGTAGCAACATTACAGTTATGAAGTAGCAACGAAAATAATTTTATGGTTGGGTCACAACATGAGGAACTGTATTTAAAGGGCCAGAAGGTTGAGAACCACTGGTTTAGGGCCTTCACATGATTTCAGCCCCAAGGAGTAAAATGATCTATGTTATATAACCTTGCCCATTACATTGCAGTTTGTTTGGAGCCAAGTTCAGAGAATCCAGTCAGTGAACATTCCATGGGGCAAAATGACCTCAGGCAAAACAGTATTTTAGATAAGGTTTGGATTTTACATAGTTGTACAATAGCTTCCATTGAATCAGAATTATAGAACCAGAAGGATGAGGTATAGCCAGCACAATTTTGCATTAGTGTAAATTTACCCTTACAGGCATTAAGAAGAAATAATTATTTCATAGTGTCAAGAATTTTCTGAGCTGATAGTAAGGGACATATGTAGATTAATATACATTTAACCAAAGAACATTACCATTGGATAAGTCTGATATGCTTTGTTTTTTTTCTAGAATATGTAGTACCACCCTGTTTCCACTCTATGTTAGTCTGTCTTGAATCTGGGACTTGTGGATGGATTCACATTCCTTCATTTAACCTGAATAACTAAAAGTTGTGGAAGATAAGCCACTTCCAAGGAATTTTAACTACCTTCCTTTGATGGCAAATGAAAGCAAAAAATGTTCCTCTTTAACAGGGACTCAAACCAAATGAAACATTGGCTCAGTTCAGTTTCAGTTAAAGGAATGTTTTGATGTTCTAGTTCATTAGAAAATATATAGGTTTGATTCTGGTTTGAACAAGTTTGATTGATTTTTCAAATATATATATTTGGTCCAATTCATGGTTCAGTTAATATCTAGGTTCAGTTTGACTTGAGGTTTAGTAAATTGATGCTATTTGGTCTGTAATT
Source organism: Myotis nattereri (assembly GCF_964212035.1). Lineage (NCBI taxonomy): Eukaryota > Metazoa > Chordata > Mammalia > Chiroptera > Vespertilionidae > Myotis > Myotis nattereri. Next base: position 102,125,158 of record NC_138078.1, on the reverse strand, counting down.
TGCGTCATAATTTGAATCCTTATTCCTTACTACTTAATTGTCTCTTTCCTGTTCTGCCTCTGAATAAATCAAAATCCTTCCACTTTATTCCCTTTGAGTTCAATCCCTATCTACTTATGCCAATACTGAGTTTGCCCCACATGGAATGTCTGTTGTTAAGTCCTGAATTGGAGTTTAGGAAAGATTTACTATTATATTCCTATAAGGAGCTCATTCTCACTGGGCATAGATGATGGACGCAGACTCCAAGTCCTGTTAGCCATGTCTGTATTTAAAGTAAGCCAAAGGACTGTGGTCAGCAGAGAATATCTGAGCCCAGGAGGCTCGCTTCTATGGGATTTCTAAAGAAAACTTGTGTAGTGCCAGCCACATTTGCCATTTTAATCCAAGACTTGCTATTTTGATGGCGGAGAGGTGAGCCTGGCTTCAGAACTAAAGGAAGACATTTCTAGTGTGTCTATTTCCATTTCTGCCATTAATGTGCTAATTTTTCCCTTCATGCAACTAGCTCCAATTGAATTAAATTAAAAGGACAAAGTTGCTGGGAAGGAATCTTTACTCTCCCTTCCTTCCTTCCTTCCTTCCTTCCTTCCTTCCTTCCTTCCTTCCTTCCTTCCTTCCTTCCTTCCTCCCTTTTCCTTTCCCTCCTACCATCCCTCTCTCCTTTCTTTCTTCTCTTCTGTTCTCTTCTGTTCTCTTCTCTTCTCTTCTCTTCTCTTCTCTTCTCTTCTTTTTCTCCTTCTCCTTCTCCTTCTCCTTCTCCTTCTCCTTCTCCTTCTCCTTCTCCTTCTCCTTCTCCTTCTCCTTCTCCTTCTCCTTCTCCTTCTCCTTCTCCTTCTCCTTCTCCTTCTCCTTCTCCTTCTCCTTCTCCTTCTCCTTCTCCTTCTCCTTCTCCTTCTCCTTCTCCTTCTCCTTCTCCTTCTCCTTCTCCTTCTCCTTCTCCTTCTCCTTCTTCTTCTTCTTCTTCTTCTTCTTCTTCTTCTTCTTCTTCTTCCTCCCTCTCTCTCTCTCCCTCTAAGGAAGCTAATTACCTTCCCTGATAGGATGAGTGAATTATAATGTCATAATTAGTTTACTATTCTTCAACAGTAAGTCATGATCATTATCATAGCTACAATGGTCCCAACCCCCTTCCCCCAATCTATATGCACCAATTCCTGAGAGTCAACTTTTTTCTGTATGAGAAAGAATGGCTTCTCTGCTGAAATATACAGACTTTGAAAGGGGCAGTCAAGGGACACAAAACAATGTGGGGTGGGGGAGCTGGAAGGGGTCCATGGGAGAATTGTATTTGCGAGTCTTTATCTTCTGCACTGAACAGACTGCTTTGAGTTCTTAAAATGGAAGGTCATTGTTCTTCTGACCTTCCTGGATATGACTCTCGACCAGTCTGTCCAATAGGAATATGATACAAACCACAAATGCAAGCCTTGTATCTTATTTTCCATTTTCTAGTAGCCGCAGTTAGAAAGTTCAAAGAAGAAACAGGGGGAATTAGTTTTGATAATATATTTATTTTACTCAGTTTGTCCAAAATATTAAAATTTCAACATTTAATCAATGTAAGAAATTATTAACAAAATATTTTACATTCTTTGAAATTGTGTTGTATATTACACTCATTGCATATCTCAGTTCAAACTAGCCACACTTCAAATGTTCAATAGCCACATGTGACTAACGGATACTATATTAGACAACAGAATCCTATGCTTTTCTTCTTCATCTAAGAGAGGTCCAAAATAATGATCTCCTACATGAATTAAATGCTTTGTGCTTTGCAAAATATTTCCAAATCTGTCACCTCATTTGTCACTCATGATAACACCATGAGTTAGATTGGGTAAGGATAATTCATCCATTTCTTTATATAGGGAAACTAAAATATAAAGGGATTTATTATCTGTGATCTTCCTAATGTCACAAAACTATTTAGTACTTAAGAGCCAAGGTCTGGAAGGCAATCCTTGCAGTGTACCTGAGGCAGGGTGTGGAAGTTCCAGAATGGTGAAAAGAAACTTCTTTGTTGGGTGTTTCTTGCTTCTCTGCTTTGTTCCATCTTCTCTAAACTCCAGGCATAGGATGTGGGGAGTAGAGGGTGGGACATTCCATCATTTCCCCTACTATCACACCAAAGGGAAGTGGTACCCTTGGCAAAGCTATGTGAAGAGAACAACTTCCCCTCTCCCCTCCCCATTATTATTCTTTCTAAAACCACAGCTTATGTCTAGCTTAAATGGAAGAACTGCTCTATATCTATGGCAACTTTCCCGTTGTCACTTAATAGCCACTAATGAAATGGTTGAATGAAGCAGTATAATGGGGGACACTTAGTACCCCACATGGCATAGGATGTAATCATATTGACCTATCCCCTTGTAGCAACCTGCCACATCCTGGGATTTTGGTTTAGATATAATTGAATCTCTGAAATTTGGATAGTGTACCTAGTAGTACTAGGTGCTGTGAAGAAAAGAAATGATAAAACAAATTCCCTGTCACTAAGCAATTTATAATTTATTTACGGATCCAATAGTCATATAAATTTAATATTTTTTTCTACAAATAACCTATACTAATAAAAGGGTAATATGCTAATTAGACCAGACATATCCCAGAGTCCCTCCAGACAAAGCCACAGTGGTCGGGCCAAGGCAGAGGCAGTTAGGGGCGATCAGGCTGGCAGGGGAGAGCAGTTAGGAGGATCAGGCTAGCAGTTAGGGGTATCAGGCCAGCAGGGGAGAGCAGTTTCTTTTTTTGGTTATTTATTTTTTTAGATTCCACATATAAATGAAATCATATGGCATTTGTCTTTATTTGACTTATTTCACTTGGTACAATATTCTCTAGGTCCATCCATGTTGCTGCAGATGGCAAGATTTTATTCTTTATTATGACTCAGTCATATTCCATTGTATATATGCACCACTACTTCTTTATCCATTCACATAGTGATGGACACTTAGCTTGCTTCCATATATTGGCTATTTATACTAATAAAAGGGTAATATGCTAATTAGACTGGGAGACCTTCCAGGAGACCTTCCAGACATCCTTCCGGACAAAGCCATGGTGGCAGGGCTGAGGCAGAGGTGGTTAGGGGTGATCAGGCAAGGAGGAGAGGGCAGTTGGGGGTGATCAGGCTGGCAAGGGGGCGCAGTGGGGCCAAGAAGGCCAGCAGGGGGGCAGTTGGGGGTGAGTAGGCTGGCAGTGGGGGGCAGTTGGGGGCAATTAGGCTGGCAAGGGGGGCAGTTGGGGGTGAGAAGGCCAGCGGGGGGGGGGCAGTTGGGGGCAAGCAGACCGGCAGGCAGAGTGATTAAGGGCAATCAGGCAGGCAGGCAGGTGAGCGGTTAGGAGCCAGTGGTCCCGGATTGCAAGAGGGATGTCCTACAGGGATCAGGCCTAAACTGGCAGTTGGACATCCCCCAGGGGTCCCAGATTGGAGAGAGTGCAGGCCAGGCTGAGGGACACCCCCCCATGCCCGAATTTAGTGCACTGAGCCACTAGTTGTAAATAATGCTATAATGAATATATGGATGTAGAGTGGGGACTTGACTTACGAGTTTAATTCGTTCCATGATGGAGCTGGTAACTCAAATTACTTGTATGTCAAATTAAAAGTGAACAAGTGAGACACGTGATGCTGGGCTGATGTTGTGGCGTTCACTGTGACGTTCGCTGCGCCAACTAGCGATGGGGTATCTGAAGCTGGCTCATAACCCAAATTTTAGCTTGCCACTCAAAGCAAAAAATCGGCCCAGAGACAGCTCATATCTCAAAAAACTCGTTAGTTGGGACACTAGTAAGTCAAGACCCCACTGTATATGTCTTCTCAAATTAATGTTTTGGGTTTCTTTGTATAAATACCCAGAAGTGGAATTACTGTATGCTTCTTAGTCTCTTGTTATGGAATTTGTTTTTAAAGTCTATTTTGTATGGTGTAACTACTGCTACCCTAGTTTTTTTTTTTTAATTTCATTTCCATTTTTGTGAAATATCATTCTTCATGCCGTTTCTCTTAGCCTTTGTGTTTCTTTTGATTAGAAGTGAGTCTCTTATAGACAACATATTTAAGGGTCATTTTTTTATCCATTCAGTCACCCTATATTTTTTATTAGAGCATTTAATCTATTTATATTTAAAGTATTTGTTAATAGATCTATAGTTATTGCTATATATATATATATATATATATATATATATATGAATTTTTTTCTTCTTAAATAAGCTCCTAATACTGGTTTGGTGGTGATGAAATCCTTTAGCTTTGTCTTGTCTGGAAAGCTCTTTACCTTTCCTTCCATTATAAATGATAGCTTTGCTGGGTAAAGTAATCTTGGTTGTAGGTCCTTGCTTTTCATCACTTTGAATATTTCTTGACAATCCCTCTTGCAAAAAGTTTCTGTTGAGAAATCAGCTGTAATATGGGAGCTCCCTTGTAGGTAAATAACTACTTTTCTTTTGCTGGTTTTAATATTTTCTCTTTGTTTTTAACCTTTGGAATTTTATGTATCTTTTTTTTATGATGTATTTTTTTATGATGCCTCTTTGGGTTCATCATATTTGGGACTCTTTTCACTTCCTGAACCTATATGTCTATTTTCTTGGCCAGTTTAAGAAAGTTTTCCATAATATTTCTTTAATTAGGTTTACAATTCCTTGTGCTCTCTCTTCTCTTTCTGGTACCCCTGTGATGCAAATGTTGATATTCTTGATGTTGTCCCAGAGGCCCCTTAAACTTTCTCCATTTATAGGGGGTTCCTTTTTTTTTTTTCTTTTTGCTGTTTTGATTTGGTGTTTTCTGCTTCCTTCTCATCCAAATTGCTGATTTTATCCTCTGCTTTTTCTTCTCTACTGGTGATTACCTGTAATGCATTCTTCATTTCAGTTTGTGTATTCTTCATTTCTGACTGGTTCTATTTTATGTTTTCTATCTCCATTTTATGTTTCTTATCTCTTTATAGAAGTTCTCACTGAGATTATTTAGCACCCTTATAACCATTGTTTTGAACTCTTCATCTGGTAGATTGCTTATCTCCATTTTATTTAGTTCTTTTTTGGTAGTTTTGTTTTGTTCTTTTATTTGGAACATGTCTTTGTCTCCTCATTTTTACTGCCTTTAATTAGGTTTTCAATTAGGCTTCTTCTGTGTTTGGTTTTATGTATTAAAGCTTCTTTGTCTCCCAGTTTCGATAGAATGGTCTTATGTATTAGGTATCCTGCGGGGCCCACTGGCACAACCTCATTGGTCACCTTTGCTGGGTGCATCAGGTGTGTCTTTTGTGTGGATTGTTTGTACCCTCCTGTTGTAGTTGAGCCTTGGTTGCTGTTGGCACATCAATGGGAAGGATTGAGCCTCAGGCTGATTTGATGTGAGGACTGGCCATGACTATACTGGAGAAGCTGATGTGCAAAGGCTGACCCTACAGAGCAGGATTCACTTTAGCAGGGCTCTGGTGGTCTTTGAGTGTGGCATTTGTGGAGATGGTTGAGTGGTACTCTGGTGTGGTCTAAAGCTGACCAGTGGGTATGTCAGTCTGGGGCCTCTTGGAAGGTGCAGACCAAAGTCAGTCACTACCAGTGCCCTGAATGAGATCACCTGAGATAAGCTACAAAGTGATCTGCAGATGGTTGCCACTTGTGCTGGGTTTGGAGGTACCTGGGAGTGGTAACCTATTAATTGAGGCCAGCTGCCTTTAATGCCCAGCTTTGGGCTGCTTAGGAGAGATACCGGCATGTTGAGTCCAGACACTGCTTGTTTAGGGTTTGTGAACCTCTGAGAGATTTTGGGAAAGTCGACAGCATGAGCCAAGACAGGCCATTTGTGTGGAAAAACCAGTAGCAGCAGCTTGGGTGCATCCACACAGTGGGTGGGGCAAGTTCTCAGGGAATCACCAGGAAGTCTGTTAGCCAAGTTTATGGAGACTCAGATATGTTACTTGCCTGAACTTGCAGGGGGTTGGGGAACTCAGCAAAAAAACAAAAACACAACAACAACAACAAAAACAATACCCAAAACCAAACCAAAACAAACAAACAAACCAATGGCTTCTGCCAGCACTTCTTTCTGGGAGAAAGCTGCCCCTCCGGCACTCGCCCTGAATTCAACTAGATATTTAGTTCCTTCCTGTATGTCCCTGGTGCCTTTTGAGATGTCATTCTAGCACTGAAGCTCAGAACAAGTAAATCTCAGTAGGTCTGTGCCTTTTAAGAGGAACACCTGGGATTCCAGAAGCCCTTCATCTCACTCAGCCACAATTTCTGATGGTTTTTACATCCATAAGTATGGGAACTTCTCTTCCCAGCTCTAGAATCCTGAGCTGGGAAAGCTGGCGTGGGCCTGAGACCCCTCACTTCTCAGGGGGCCTCTGCAGCAGAGATATCCTTCCTGATTTTTAACTGCCACATATGGGTGTAGGATCAGCCTGTTCAGCATCTCTGCTTCTTCTACCAGTCTCCTCATGGCTTCTTCTGTGTGTCCTTAGTTGTAGAATTTCTGTTCAGCTAGACTTCAGGTGGTATTGAATGATGGTTGTTGTGTAGCTTACTTGTAATTTTGATGTAGTTGTGGGAGGAGACTAGTACAACATTTACATACTCCACCATCTTGACTGGAACTCTGGGGAGTTATATTTCAATTTGTAAGGAAATAAATATTTCAGGCATGGTGGGGAAATCAGAACATAGAACAGAGTTGGTGTGAATATAACATAGGGCATAGGGAGTTGGCTGTTAAACCTACGTCTCTGGCCCCTATTTTCCTTCTAGATATCTTTGTTATTAATGCTTAGCCAACAATCCTGCTTATAGGAGCCAAATACAATGTGTCTTAAAATTAAACAGATTTCTTCTCCTCAGCTCCCTGTCTCACAATAGATTCAATTCTATTTTATTCTCCAGGCCCAGCACCTTTGATTCTTCCCCCTCTTTAATTCCTCATGTCCACCATATATTGCTGCCTTTGTTGTTGTTGAACCTTTGAAACATCTCCACATTACTCACACAAAAGTTCCTTCCTTTCCCTAATCATCTGATATGTGGATTATTTCATAGACTCCTAAGTAGTATCTCTGTTCAAACATCTGTTCTGGTGCCACCACATTTCTTGTCCTAAAACTCCATTTCCATTGTGTTACTTATCTGCTATAAAATCTTCAGTGGTTCCACACTGCACTTATTGACACCCTTTCCCACCATGGTATTGCTGAGAGTAAAAAGAGAGACAAACAGAGGGCCAAGGGCTGTGTTTGAGGGAGGACAGCAATAAAATGCAAAAACCAGAAGTAATAGTCTTCACTGAGAAAAATGTCAGTCCTCTAATGCCTGTCTGCTAGCTAATGAGTTAGTCTTCAGCCAGTATAGGTTGATATATCTTCTATTGTGGAAGGGGATTTTTTAACTCAGTGCTGATATTTTGTACAGTTACTCAATTCCTTCCATTTCTAGTAGTCGCCTTAGTAATATCAATTGAAGGTGTCATTATTGAAACTTTCCTTTGCACTAATACACTTGGCCAAGCATTATGGTCAGTCATGTAATTCTCAAAAAAAAAAAACAATAATAGAGATCACATTATTTTTTATTCAGATGTTACAGATGTGGAAACAGACTCTCAGGAGTTAGGTTATACTCAAGGACACACGTCTAGTAAATGGTTAAGCCAGGATTTAAAATATTGACTGATTCCAAAGCATGTGATCTTTCCACAAATTAAGAGCAGTGCAGTTTATTCTGGTTCCTGCTCCATAAAACTGGTAGTGAGAAGGCTTGCTTCACCTGAAACATGTTCTCAGCAGAACCACCTTCAAAAGGAAATAAATTTGAGCATTTATTTTGAGAAAACAACTTTTCTCCCTCCTTCCTACCCCTATCAGAAAGATGTTGTGAGAAAGCAATCCTGGACTTTGCCCAGCCTTCTTACAGTGGCTCTCTTCTTGAGGGAAAATGATATATGTTAAATTGCTGGAATGGGTACACATCTTAGTTTTGCAACAGGGAAGACTCTGACTTTTCTCCCTTATTTAAAGAACTCATTCTATGCTCTCCAAAACTCTGTAGAGAATATATTTAACATTCAAGTTATAGTATCTCACAGGCTATGATTGAATTTGGCCTGAGAACCAGCCATATGATCAAATTAGTGAAGAACTGTCCCTGTGCCCTCAATTCTTGCTTCCTTAATTTATGGATATTTGGAGTTTTTCCACTGAGCAGAAACAATTAGCCAAACCAATATAAACATCACGCTCAACACCTCTTTGTATTGAATGTGTGAAAACCACAGGCTCTGTCTAAGCCTTGTTCTGAAATAAGTTGAAACCACCTTGGTTCTACTTGGTTGGTCTTCCATAAAAAAAAACCAAAACCCTCCTTGTGTATGTAGGGAAAGTACAGGGTATCTTTAGACTGGAATGAAGGAACACTGAGAGCATCTCAATATGAAAAAAAACTGAGGAAGTAGATGAACTATGTATTGAGATCTCCCTCTGAAAGGCATTAGGAAATTAGAGAAGACAAGACAGAGAACCAATCACTAAAAGGTCACAATGAGAGGTATGTGAGGTACTAACCTTAAGGCAGTGGTTCTTAACCTTGGCTGCACATTAGAATCACCTGGGAATCTTTTTAAAATCCTGATTTCTGGGCCTCATCCTCCGGAAATTCTGTTTCTTTGTTATGGGGTGGGGCCACAACATTAGTAACAAAGAAACAATTTCCGGAGGATGAGGCCCAGAAATCAGGATTTTAAAAAGATTCCCAGGTGATTCTCATGTGCAGCTAAGGCTGAGAACCACTGCCTTAAGGGAATTTTGAAATGAATCTGTGAGCAAATCCCTCAAATCACCATCCATTGAAAAGAAGTGGTTTATACTAGTTAAGCAAATCCTACTCTCTTTAAGCCTCTATACCAGTGGTTCTCAACCTTGGCTTCACATTAGAATGACCTGGGAATCTTTTTAAAATCCTGATTTCTGGGCCTCATCCTCCAGAAATTCTGTTTCTTTGTTACTAATGTTGTGGCCCCACCCCATAAGAAAGAAACAGAATTTCCAGAGGATGAGGCCCAGAAATCAGGATTTTTAAAAAGATTCCCAGGTGATTCTAATGTGCAGCCAAGGTTGAGAACCACTGATCTATGCCCTTATGATTAAATGGATACTAGTAATACTGGCCACTAGTTCTTGTATATGTGGTAAATGTTTTGAAAACAATTGTTAAAAAACAACTGTAATGATTAAGACAGCTCTGAAATTATTTTCATGGCTTTTCTTAGTAGACTGGACTTGCTTTCAGTGAGCAATATTTCAAAACAGACATAAAACCAAAACCAGTGTGCTTGATTTTGAGTTGAGCTCAAGTGTTAGGATTAAAATGGGAGGGAAAGCCAGAGCTAAGTGAATGGGCATTAAATCGCTTTGGTCTCCAGTCAACAATTGGATGTTAAGCAGATATTAAGCTGGCCCTTTCCTTCCTATGCCATTCTAGCCATGTGAATATGAAGCTGGAAAGTATAATGACCTTTCTAACTTGTTGCCCAGAGAGTTTTTTAATCACCACACCTGAGGCTACTTATATCCACTTTGTACGCAGTTCATCTTAATTTCTAGGGATCAGTCCAGCCTCCAGATAATGGAATTCATAGACTAGATTCTAGACTCTAGAAAATCAGTATCAACTCTGCCAGGCTGGTGACTACACTTTGTCCTTGGCCTCTCATGTAATAAACTGGACTCTGTCCTTGTTATGTGGAAACTGACTTCCCCCACCTATTCCTCACTTTTGGGAATCCATCTTCCCCATACATTTAAATCCCTATAAATTTAGGTAAATCAGACCAGTTACTTTACCATCTATCTTTTGCTATGCTTCTACTGTTCCATTCTGACGGAGCCAAGAATTTAAAGATGAGCACTGAGTCAAGGTCATACATAATCATTCAGAGAATCTAGTGAATCAAGACTGTGCTAGGCCAAGCTTGGCAACTGTGCTGCATAGCTGAGGGATGCAAGCTGAGGGGAGTGAGAGATATGGCACAGATACCATCCTCCCAGAGAGATCTGTGGCATAAGGGTAGTTACATGCCATGATGGTTGCTCTGTCTGCTATTGTTTCATGGTATTGTTTATGGCCCCCAGTCATTTTGGTGACTCACAGATCTTGCTGATCACTTTCTAACGTCAACTAAATCAAGCAGGACAAAAGCCAAAATGATATGTGTAAGTTATGGTGTCTACTTTCACATTTTCCTGTTCCTCTTTTCTCTGCCACAATTTTTCACCTTCCTTTCTTACCCCCAGTAGAAAGTTGTCATAGGAAGGAGTCCCAGAAGAAATTCATTTTAAAATGGAAGAGTAATGTAGAAAAAAAAACCTGAAAACAAACCCCAAAAACACGTAGGTGTTGGACTCAGAGAAACCCACCTTCAAATTCTGAATTTGCTACCTCTTAAACTGGAAGAAGCTTGTTTCCCCATCAAAAGTAAGACTTTGACTGGCTTCCAGTCAAGACAGCAGATAGGTAAACATGGTACTCACACCCACAATCACATCAAAATTTCAACAAAACTTCAGAACAACTATCATTTAAAACCACCTGGCTGAAACCGGTTTGGCTCAGTGGATGGAGCGTCGGCCTGCGGACTGAAAGGTCCCAGGTTCGATTCCGGTCAAGGGCATGTACCTGGGTTGCGGGCACATCCCCGGTGGGGGATGTGCAGGAGGCGGCTGGTCGATGTTTCTCTCTCATCGATGTTTCTGACTCTCTATCTCTCTCCCTTCCTCTCTGTAAAAAATCAATGAAATATATTAAAAAAAGAAAAAAAAATTAAAACCACCTGAAATGTATCTGAACAGAAGTCCTATAACTAAGGATATAAACAACCCATGATGAACCCAGTTCTTGTGGCTCAGCGGTTGAGGGTCAACCCAGGAATCAAGAGGTCACAGGTTTGATTCCCAATCAGGGCAAATGCCTGGGTTGGGCCCCTGCATAACAACAGCTCCTCTGCTGTGGGGCAGCCAGTTATCAAATCTGATGGGCCTGTGACTAAGTATCTCCTGTTTATGTGACAACAACAGTCAAGACTAAACTATAACAGGAGGGTGCACACAGACCACAAGGAGTTGTACTTAAAGCACCCAGATTGAGTGAATGGGGACACTCGGCCCTATAGGACTATTACATAAGGCCAATCTATAAAGACTAGGAGATGTAGCAACTCCACCTAATTAATTGAAATATGCAAAGGGAGGCAGCCAAAATGAGGAGACAAAGAAACATGTCCCAAATAAAAGAACTGAATAAAACTCCAGAAAAAGAATTAAACAAAGTGAAGACAAACAATCTACTAGATGCAAAATTCAAAACACTGCTTATAAGGATGCTCAATGATCTCAGTGAGAACTTCAGCAAAGAGGCAGGAAACATAAAAATTGAGATAGAAAACAGAAAAAAGAACTAGTCAGAAATGAAGAACACACTAACTGAAATGAAGAATGCATTACAGGTAATCACCAGTAGAGAAGATGAAGCAGAGGAAAACAATCAGCATTGGGAAGAGAAGGAAGCAGAAAGAGCCAAATAAAAAAGAATTTAAAAAATGAGGATAGTTTAAGGAGCCTCCAGAACAACCTCACAGTATACCAACATTAGAATTATGGAGGTGCCAGATGAGGAAGAAAGAGAGCAGAAATTGAAAACCTATTTAAAAAAAATAATACTGGAAAATTTCTTTAACCTGATATAGGAAATAGACATTGAAGTCCAGGAAGCACAGATGCACCCAAAGAGGTCACACTAAGACACATGATAATTAAAATGCCAAAGGATTAAGGCAATGATAGAGTCTTAAAAGCAGCAAGAGAAAATCAGTTAGTTACCTACAAGAGAGATCCCATAATACTGTCAGCTGATTTCTCAACAGAAACTTTGCAGGTCAGAAGGGAGTGGCAAGAAATACTCAAAGTGATGAAAAGTAAGGATCTGCAACCAAGATTACTCTTCCCAGCAAAGCTGTCATTTAGAATCGAAGGTCAGATAAAGAGCTTCATAGATAAGAAAATGTTAAAGCAGTTAATCACCACAAAACCAGTATTACAAGAAATGTTAAAGTGTCTTCCTTAAGAAGAAAAAGAAACAAAGGTCAAAATATGATTAATATTGTAATAAATTACATTTTATCCACAATTACTTTAAATACAAAAGGATTAAACGCTCCAGTCAAAACACATATGTACAAGAAATGTACAAGAAAACAGAACCCTTACATATGTGGTCTATAAGAGTCTGACTTCAGATAGAAGACACACATAGAATGAAAGTAAAGGGATGGAAAAAGATATTTCATGAAAATGTAGACAAGCAAACAAAAAGGCTGAGTAGCAATACTTATACCAGACAAAATAGACTTTAAAACAAATGCCATAACAAGAGACTAAGTAAATTCAGCAATTCCACTTCTGGGTATTTATTTAAATAAACCCAAAACATTAACTTGAAAAGACATAAGCATACATATATTCATTGCAGCATTATTTACCACTGGAGGCCCAATGCATGAAATTCGTGCAAGCGCCTCAGCCCTGGCACCCCTAGCTTCATCTGGAAGGTCATCTGGAAGGACATCCAGAAGGTCATTTGGCTGTCCAGTCTAATTAGCATATTATGTTTTTATTATTATAGATAGCCAAGGTATAGAAGCAACCTAAGTGTCCATCAAGAAATGAACGGATAAAGAAGTGCTGCATATATACAATGGGATATTAAATGGTTATTAAAAATAATAAAATCTTGCCATTTGTAACAACATGGATAGGCCTAGATGGTGTTATGTTAAGTGAAATAAGTCAAAGAAAGACAAATGCCAGATGATTTCACTTATATGTGGAATCTATAAAACAAAATAAATGAACAAGCAGAGTAGAAACAGTCCCATAGATACAGAGAACATTTTAAGGTTGCCAGATGGGAGGAAGGTTGGGGAACTAGGTGAAAAAAGTGAAGGGATTAAGAAGTGCAAATCTGGTAGTTACAGAATAGTTATGGGGATATAAAGTACAACATAGGGAGTATAATCAATAAGATTGTAATAAATGTTTATTATGTAAGGTGGGTGCTAGATTTATTGGAGCAATCACTTCATAAGTTATATAAATGTCTAATTGCTATGTTATACACCTGAAAGTAATATAGTATTATATGTCAACTATAATTGAAAAATAAAAAATATTAAAAAATTAAAAATGGTTGAACTATTTCTAAAAAAAATAAAACAACTAAATGTGGAGAGAGAGACAGAGAGAGGAAAATAGAGATAAAAACTGGTAAACAGGGAAAAAGACAGACACTCATATTATAGACATTCAGTAAACATTAATGATTATCCTGGCTTTTATTGGTAAGATTGATAAGATGGCTTAGGTCACAGTGGTTCTCAACCTTCTGGCCCTTTAAATACAGTTCCTCATGTTGTGACTCAACCATAAAATTATTTTCGTTGCTACTTCATAACTGTAATGTTGCTACTGTTATGAATCGTAATGTAAATATCTGATATGCAGGATGGTCTTAGGCGACCCCTGTGAAAGGGTCATTGGCTCACCAAAGGGGTCGCAACCCACAGGTTGAGAACCGCTGGCTTAGGATATTGAAAAGTTCCTGATGTTGTAGAGGGGGAGTTTTTTAAACAAAGTACCTTGCTGTAGAGGGGAAAAATTTTTAACAGTACAATGAGAAGAAAGGAGTGAAAGAATTTGGACTATAAGTAAATAAAAGGTGACAACAGTGAAACAATGCTGTGGTTCTAAGGAGAGAGAGACAACTAAAAGAGGGCAAAGACTTCCCAAATGCATTTCCAAATTGCAGTTGAGAAATAGAAGCTCAGAGACAAGAGTGAAGGATTTTAGTAAAAAATAATAAAAGAAAACGAGGGCTATCATACAGTTGTATTATTTTCAGCCACTCTCAAAATGAACTGTGACAGGCTTTCATTTGGATTTGCCCATTTAGGACCATGCACAGTTTTGTAGACCACATTTCTGTTTTTTCACTGCTAGTACTTTTACTTGACATTTATATGAACTGGCTTCAGAATCTATATCAAATGGCATTCTCCCAGGTTTTTCACGTGAAACCCATAGAAGAAATGCATATATGAATATATTTTACCTACTTTGTAAATGTAGGCATTCCTTCAACTGATGCATGTCTACATTTTCTCATTTCTCTAATGTCCATGTTTGGGTTTCATTCTGTCAGGAGATATGAGAAAGTATCTGCATTTTTCAGCAATGTAGTGAGTGGCAGTTAAATGATTAAAAACTGATTTCCAAAATGCTTGTTCAGTGTTGATGACAAAATGAAGTCCTCTATAGATAGCTTAAAATTGTCTAGCTTGGGTTGGTGGTGGCAGGGAGACATATATGAACATATAGATGGAATATGTATTAGCCCTAAAATTTTGGGGTGAGAGAGTTTCAGAAGATATTGAAAAAAAATAATTAGAAGTTGCAAAAGAACCTGTGTGTGCAGCACTCTGGCCAATAGGTGGAAAATGACTCACATGTAGATGTACTGTGGTTAATAATTTTCCACGTTTTGGTCAGATTGGTAAGCTCATTGTCAGCTAGATAAGAATGTAAGGGGTGGGGAGAGATAGTTTTCACTTCGTAGCATGACTGACAAATGCTGGGAAACTAGAATCTGTTGTTGCCAAAGGATACAGCAATCATGTGGAACAAAATGTCAGAACTTACCTAGGAATACCTACATCTGTTAGATTTCCTGGCTGATGTTTGGGCTTATTGGGGAGACTTTGATTATGTCTACTCAGATCTCCAAGATTGCTCTCCCTCTTGAATACTAGGGGACAGGTTCTGCTGGGGAGGTCCTCATGCAGTGTAGGTAGTCCAGTAACTCCTTCCTTTTCCCTAAGAGTAACTGATTACTTTGCCCCTCTGTGGCTCCACAGAGAATACTTTGCCCCTCTGTGGCTTCTTGAGAATATTATTCTAATAAGGTGGTCAGAAAAAGCCAAGAATCATATGATTTCATTCATATGTAGGATATAAAAATGAAACTCATGGACACAAACAACAATATGGTGATTACCAAAGGGAAGAGGGTAGAGGTGAGTGAAGGGTAAAGGAGGAAAACTATATGATGACTGAAGATGATTTGACTTTGGGAAGTGGGCACACAATGCAATATACAGATCATGTAATCATAGAAATGTACACTTGAAACTTATATGACCTTATTAACCAAGATCGCCTCAATAAATTTAATTTAAAAAATGAAAAAAAGGTTCATTAGATATTTATTGAGCATCTACTCTGTGCCAGGCATTATTCCAGTAACTGGGATGCAACATTAAACAAAATAGGGAAAACCCTTTGCTCTCTTGGCACGTACATTATTTTGGGAATCAAATATCCTCAATAGATCTTTGTACTTGTTATTCTGGTGACCATGTTAGGTGTATCTCATAGAGGATGATGATTGAAGTGCCTCCTTTATTCACCAGAAAGCCTAGTACCCTGACTAAGCTTAGCACCCCCAGTCTCCGTGCTGTTTGGCATGGGTCATGTTCTTCTTTGGGTGGCTTATATTGTATGTGAACATAATATTGTAAGCTTGCCTGGCCTATCTGTCTCTATCTTCCACCATGTCCTTTCTCTACCTCACTGGTGCTTTAATTTAAGCCATCACTGATTCTCACTTGGACTACTGCATTGTCTTCTAACCCATCTCTGCTTCTACCCTTTCCTTACCCTACCCCACCCCATCCAAGTCTTACCACAGCAACTGGAGTAATAGTTTTAAAATGCAAATGTGATGGTATCACTCCCAGATTTAGTTTACAAATCAAACTAAAAATGTAGCATCACAAAGAGCCCCCAGGCTTTGGCCTTTATCCTCCTCCCAGTCTTATTTCTTAGAACTCACTGCTGGCACCCTATGACTCAGTCATTTTGAGCTACTTGCTCTTCTGTAAACATTCTGTATTCTTTCACACCTGCATGTCTTTGGCCCTATTGGTGCAATTCTAAAGTCTAGAATACCATTTTTAGCCTCTCTGTCTAACTAGCTCCAATTCATCATTTTTATGACTTTATTGAGATACAATCACAGAGCAAACAATTCACTCATTTAAAATGTACAATTCAATGGTATTCGTTCAGCCACAGTGTTGTGCAACAATAATCACTATTTAATGTCAGAACATCTTTATCCCCCTAAAAGAAACTGCAACTATTAGCAGACACTCTCTATTTCCCCCCAGCTCCTCCTTCCCCCACCCATCCTAGCCAGCCCCTGGCAACCATTAATCTACTTTCTGTCTCTATAAATTTGTGTATTCCAGAGTAATTTTCAAGACTTTTTCTGGTGTTGCCTCCTCTTGCTTGCCTCCCAGTCCCCTGATTTCAAAGTCTCTCCTCTGGGCTCCAATAATACCTCTTACATGGCTTTGTCATAGCACTTAGCCTGCTGTATTCTTTCCTTTGTCCACACAGGAAATGACTTACTCATCTCTGAAACCCCAATGTATAGTGCTTGGTCTGGCTTAGAGAAAGTACCCTGTAACCACTGGCTAAATGAATGAATTATTTCCAGGAAGCTCAGACAGGGATAAAGGTCTCTCAGTGAGTGGGTGAGAGATGAGTGAATACACAGGCAAAGCCAGATAGTGGATATCTAAGTCCCTACTTTTCAGCCCACTTGCACTTGGACAAATGCAGCAACCACCACACTGATGCCTATTTCCTTTCTATAGTTGGTATTCAGGTTGCAGAATCTAGGGAAGCATTACCATAAATGGTGCAGAGGAAGTATATCCTTAGGAACTGTTTATGATACAACAGTTTATGCTTTACCTGTGTGACTAATAGCAACACTCTCAGGCCATTATCCTGCTTAACTTGTTGGATTTTTTTATTTTCCCTCTTCTCTCTCTCTCTCTCTCTCTCTCTCTCTCTCTCTATCTATCTATCTCTCTCTCTCTCTTCCCCCCCTCTCTTTCTCTCCCTCTCTCCCTTTCTCTCCCTCCCTCCCTTCCCCCATTCCTGCCTTCCCTTCTTCTTTCTTTCTCTCCTCCTCCATCCCTCTTATTCCACCCTCACACTATTGGAATATTTGCCTTTATATTTGTAAAGCACATTTCAGAATATCTCTGATTAATAACATAGTACTTAATTTAAAAAAAAAAAAAACAACAACATACCATAGCATGAGCTATCTGAATAGGAATCCACTTTGAAAGCTGTTTAATTGTTCTACTCAATGCACTACATTTCTTTTTACTTGATTGGATATTTGAAAAGCTTATTAGCAAAGGAATATAAAATAATTGCAAACACAATGGAATATGAAGATTTTAAATACTAAATAATCTCAATGTTAGCATTTTATTGACTAGAGACAGGTTGGGGTGCACTCTGACTTTGGCCACCATTGTCTGCCTTTCTCTATTTCTGTCTCTATTTCAAATTCCCCATTCTTCTCTTCTCCAAATATCTACCCTATTTCCCTTCTCCATTCCTTATCTCTTTCTACCACTCTTTTTTATTCTTTCCTCCACCCATCTTGCTGTATGAGCCCTTTGTATGCTTCATTCTGTGTTTTTCCTCCACTTTTTAATTCTCCTTCCTGACTAGTCCCTTTTTCTCTTTCTTTCCTTTTGTTCTTTTTGCTCAGGATGAGGTAGGGAAGAGACAGTGTGTGGGGAGGGTAGAGGGTAGGTTGAGCAGGAAAAGAGAGAGTGGAGAGAGATTGACAGTGGGGCTGTCCTGAACCCACCACATCATCTGCTACCAAAAGGGATGTGCCCTGGTTCGAACCACCCAT
Source organism: Myotis nattereri (assembly GCF_964212035.1). Taxonomy (NCBI): domain Eukaryota; kingdom Metazoa; phylum Chordata; class Mammalia; order Chiroptera; family Vespertilionidae; genus Myotis; species Myotis nattereri. Next base: position 102,107,314 of record NC_138078.1, on the reverse strand, counting down.
ATTTCCTCCCTTTAAGCTAAGGCACAAAATTCCTTTGTGACTCATTTTTTTATCACTTACAAAATTGAAGCAAAATAATATGTTTCCAGACTACCTCACAGAAATGTTGTTAGGGTCAAACTTGGTAATGAATATGAAAAAGGTTTGAAAAGAACCAGACCCTGTAATTGGAAGCACTCAAGGGAAAGGGTGGGAGGATTGCTGCCTTGCACTGCTCAGGGATCTGATTAACGTGAGGACTGCACTTCTTGTCTTTCTGAGGAATGTGTTTCTTTTCACCTTTGTCCTACTCATCAAATAACTTGTTTGTATGTGTGCCTTGTTTGAATGTCCTTAGTGTCTGCAGAGGGGAAGGATAACGTGTTCCTTTGTATGCTGTTGATTTTTATCCATTCCTTTTCTCTTGCCTTGGGCTAGCAAATGGAACCTCCAGCAGCCAGCTCTCTACCCCCAAGTCTAAGCAGTCTCCCATCTCTACACCTACCAGTCCTGGCAGCCTCCGGAAGCACAAGGTATTATGTCTCTTATACCTTACTAAACCCCTTTACACTTGGACTTTTTTTGTTAGCTTGGTTACAGTTTTCTCTTCCATCAGCTTCAATAGCACATCAAGGCTAGAATTTCTTTTCATCTGGTCTATTAGTGTGAAGCTCTGGGAATCCGCAGGGGCTGAGCTTCCATTCACTTTTATATATTCCTCTGACCCCTGGTTTATTTACTCCTAATTACATTTACCCAAAAGGTAGGGTCCCAAATATGCATTCTGAGCTAGTGGTGTCACCAAATACTTGACTCAGGGGGTGGGATGAGCACTTGTCTGTCCAATTCAGAGGCATGGTGAAGAGGGCCTTAAAGGCAACTTATGTCTCATAGGCACCAGTCAATAGAAGTGACATAAATGTAGCACTCAAAGAAAGTTAGCCCTGAGTTAGTTCCTTTAGATTTTCCAGACATCAAAATATGAACAGATCCTAGTTTCACTATGTATTTGCAGACAGATTCTGATGCAGCATAGGAAGAGAGGGCACATGTGTACTGCATTGGTCCTAGGCATCATGTGCACTTCTAAGTCATCTCAAATAAATATACCATTAAAATAATAGAAGTGTATAGATTCTTTAGCTCCACTTTTAAAATAGATTCATATCCAGGAATCTCTTCTGTATAGAAAATCTGGAGTGGTTACTGCCTTGTACCTCATCTCTGAGATGTTATAAATGTGGTTTCTGCTCTGATTACCACATTCTAGAGCAGTGTCCTCGAGGATTCTCTTGTATTTTGCCTGTTCATAAGACTCAGTGTGAGATGGGAAAGGCAAAATTCACCAATGTGGCCAACTGCATCACAGAACTATAGATGGCCAAAGCTGGAGATCTTAGATGGAAATAAACTAGTTTCATTTTATTCTTTCTGTGATCTTCTGAGGTTAATATTTTACTACTACAGAGGAGGAAATTGCAACTTAACAAGGTTAAGTTATTTAGTACAGTAACATAACTAGGTAGTAGCAGACAGAGGACTGGTACCCAGATTATTGCTAGTAATATGGCTGAAGTCAGTTTGTACAAGGTTATTCGACCTGACTGTACATTGCTTCCCAACTCTGTGCTCAGTGACATTGTGTTGGTAACTAGGACACAGCTGTTGTAGGAAGATTTACACCATGGAAATCAGCAAAGACTACAAATCAAAGTTGTTTTGTTCCTACATAAAGTCAGTGGTTAAAGATTTAACCGCACACCACTACCTGACATCCATTTTCATTTCCTTTTCTCTGCATTGGGGTTTTAATTTCCTGGTTAATCTGACCATTACCTGCTCCATCATTCCTAATGTCTGTTGTATTCCTTGAGTGACCCTTTTAACCTATGGTATTGACTCTGACCAGAACCTTCTAATTGTCTTGCTGAACTATTTGGTTTCTCCAAAGGAGGAGATGCTGAACTGTCTATGTAGCCAACATTACCCAGAGATTGTGAGGAGAATGAAAATTAATTTTGCAGTGAGCTTTCAGTTATTCTTTTTAGCAGCAAAGCTTATTTAATGTGGACATTCCAAGATGGGGAGTAGCCTAATTCTGCTTTTCCACTCTCCACACAGACCCTCCTATATGCTACATTACTTATTACTATATATTTGCCCTATGCATTTCTGCCCTTACATTTTCTCTGAGAAGTGTGACCTATCCCAGCACCTTCTATTAGTACCTACCCCAAATAGCTGGGAGAAGCATGGGAATATATTTGGTCTGCACTCGTGAGTCATTCAGCTTTTCATTTGACATGTTCAGTTCATTTAGGCTGAAGATCTATTATTCATAAGCCCATTGATGTGAGTGACGGGCTTGTTAAACCATTTCTCCTGGTTGGGTTTGCAGGCTTACTTATTTATTTATTTAGCAGTCAATTCTAAATCTAATTTAACTACTGAAAGACTAGAACAAGATATAGGTGGCAATATTGTCAGACCTTCACTGTTTTCTTAACTGTGGAATATTCAGTGTATCATTTTATTTTTTAAAATAACTCTTTTAATGACAGTTGAGCAAACAAACATTAAGTACTGAATTATATAATTTTTAGAGAAAACTTTTAAAAAATTATATTTTGGTTTAATTTTAAGTCATTTTTAAGCTTTTTATTTTGATATCCTTTCATATTTACAGAAGTTGCAAAATAATAAAGAACTTCTGTATAGTCTTTACATAGATTAACCAGTTGTTTACATTTTGCCCCATTGACTTTATTTTTTGTGTTCTCTCACTCTCTCCCTCTGTCTCTCTCTCTCTGTCTGTATCTCTTCTCTCTCTCTCTCTCTCCACACACACACACACACACACACACACACACACACACACACACACACACTTTACTATTTTTTAGCCATCAAAATTAGGAAATTTGCTCTGCTGTGATACTATCATCTACAGTCCATATTCAAATTTTATCAGTTGCCCTAGTAACATTCTTTTACTGGCCAGGATCCAATTCAGGATGACACAGTGCCTTCAGTTTTCATGTATCTTTAGTATTCTTTAATCTAGTGCTGTTCTTGAGTCTTTTTAAAATCTTTTAGGACACTGTATTGTACAAATGAAGAGTACAGGCCCATTATGTAGAAGAATGTTTTTAAATTTAGGTTTGTCTATTGTTTTCTTGTTATTAAATTCAGATTATGCATTGGGGGCAGAAGCATCATAGAAGTGATTCTATGCCTCTCTTGGTGCATCCTATCAGGAATCAACGATGGATAGTGAACTGGTTTTCCTAAATTAGATAAAGTGTCTTGTGACCTTGGCTTAGCCCCCCTGGGGCTCTAGTCTCAACTTATTGCTCCTCCTTTCACACAGCTACCTGAACCTTAGCACCATTAAGGTCCTTCGGCAGTGGACCTAAACAGATCTCATCTGAATGTCCATCCAAGTGGACCTGAAAGGTGTGAGTCATGGTGGAGACAGGAAGCAGGTGGCTAAGGCCATGACTTTCCTCCTGCGCAATTGGAAAGAAACTTGAAGTCCCAGCATCCCTTTGGTAATTTTTGATGGCTGTGGCAGGGCCCAAAGCTGTAATCAGCCTCTTGGCTTCCCCTCTTAAGCAGCTCATGGAGAATCCTCTTTTTAATGCAGCTGTGATGGGGTTAGCCAAAGTCCGCATACTCAAGTGCTACAATATGGACACAAAGTAAATCCTTGTATAGTTAATGAGAACAACATTTTGCATTTCTATACTGCTTAATCTTTTTGCATAGCCATTTTCTCATTTACCTTTGTGATAACCCTGTGAAAAAGATAGGGCAGGTAGCATTTCCATTTTATAGGTGATAAAAAGGAAGGGCTGAGGTTAAAGACAGCCCTAATATGATTCAACAATTGGGAGAAGGTGACATATTAAAGATGTACAAAAAGCTTAGAAACATAGGGAACATTTTTCATTTATTTTTATATTTTTCCAGATTAGTGACTGTACTCATGGCTTTACATTTGGAGGCATTTTGCTTGCAAAGTTGTCTCAAGAGTGGAGGAAAATATATTTGACATATTATCTGAAAATGTAACTAATATTACCTAAATATACATTTTTTTCTCTGCGTTTCCAGACTTTTTTGTTATCCTGTAAGTGCTTGGATAGATAGTTGGATGAATAAAGCAGGATCCTGACCCTTAAATCACAGATACTGCTCTAAGTGGATTTTGGTAGTATAATCAAGAGCAAACAAAAGGACTACAGGAGCACAAAAGAGGATGGGAGACAAGGAAGGCTTTACAGACTAGGTGACATTTAAGTGGGCCCTCGAAACCTGGGTAGGCTTTTGATCACTGATGAAGAGAACAGGGAGTTTCAGCTTTAAAAAGTTTACTCACATGTGGAATTTAATGAACAAACTGAACTACCAAGAAAATAGAGACAGACTCATAGATGGAGAGCAGGCAGACAGCATTGGTGGGGCAGCTAGGGGGGAGAAGGGGGAGGGTAGATTGAGCAAAAAAGAAAAAAAAAAGAGAGAACTCATGGACAACAGTGTGGTGATTGAAGGGGCAGTGATGGGGGAGGTGGAAGAGGGCAGAGAGGGGATAAATAGTGATGGAAAAAAAATAAAATAAAATTTTAAAAATCAGCAAAAACAAAGCCAAACCATAAGAAAAATGCAGAGCACATTTGGGGAAAAGCAAACTAGAAGCCAGTTTTCTCAAAACTCCTCTTTGACTTTCCTTGGACTATAAGCTTCTTGGATCAGAGACCAAGATTTTGTTTCCTCTAATGCAAAAATATCGCCAGCACAGCTGTATTTGTTACAAACATTTTGTTCTGTAGGGCTCCCAGGGACTAAGCAAATGAATTTCAGGTGCAAATTATTTGTATTGTTAAGCAATATGTGTATTTCTGTATTTTTACATATCAATCAACAAAAACAGAATATTGAGATAATTCTTTTTCCTGAACATTGTTTTACCCATACAAGGTAATATATTTTGAATATTAAATAAATTGATGGAGGACAGAAGTTCATACTTAGGCCTAGTCATATGGATTATTTCCATAGCCTGTATCTAACTGTACCCATTCCAAGACAGAGCAGCTGCTAGTGGAGTCTCCTCAGGTTTCTACCCTGAGGCCTGTTCCCCTGTCCTCTGAGATAAGAGTCTGGAACAATCTTCTCATAATTATTTCCACTAACCAACTAGCTACATTGAAGGATCTGTTACATGAACAATTAAGAGCAGGGGTGAATGCTGAAGCCCAGTGGTTCAGAGTGGTGGGACTCAATGATGGTGGTCTCCATAATGAAAAGGCCCTTTTATACTGCTTAAAAAATGTCCAGGGAGTTCACTAACTTGGCAGTGTCTAATTTTCTATGCTTTGGTATAAAGAAAAAATGCAATGATCTGAATTACATGTTATAGATTTTTATAACTAGAAGGAACTCTAAAGATTTTATAGCTCACATATTCCATGATTTTCAGATATAAGAACAAAGGCTCTGAAAGGGGGGAAGTTAAAAGGCAAAGCTAAGCCTAGAATTTAGAGCTCCTGATTCTTAATCCTGAGCTCCTTCTACTACAGTGGACTTGCATTCTGTGTAAATTTAACTTGTAGAATTCATCAATAGTCACAATTTAGTCAATAAAAAAACTACTACAAAACTGTTTCATATTTGTACACATGCTGAGTATTACTATCTGCATTATACATTGCATATTGCTGTATAGGGTTTCATACTTAAGAATCACATAAATAGTATTTAATTGTCAATGTGAGATTTTCAAAGGTACTATTTTTTTAAATAAGAGCTTATTGAGTTACTAGTGGCCCGGTGCACGAAATTCATGCAAGGGGCGGGGATTCTTGCATGGGGGGGGGGGCAGGTTCCCTCAGCCCAGCCTGCACCTTCTCCAATCGGGGACCCCTTGGAGGATGTCTGACTGCCAGTTTAGGCCCAATCTCTGTGGGATCGGGCCTAAACCAGCAGTTGGACATCCCTCTCGCAATCTGGGACTGCTGGCTCCTAACCACTCGCCTGCTTGCCTGCCTGATCACACCTAACTGCCTCTTCCTGCCTGCCTGATTGCTGCTAGACCAGGGGTGGACAAACTTTTTGACTCGAGGGCCACAATGGGTTCTTAAACTGGACCAGAGGGCCGGAACAAAAGCATGGATGGAGTGTTTGTGTGAACTAATATAAATTCAAAGTAAACATCATTACATAAAAGGGTACGGTCTTTTTTTTTTTTTTTTTTTTTTTTTTTTAGTTTTATTCATTTCAAACGGGCCCGGATCCCGCCCGAGGGCTGTAGTTTGCCCAGGGCTGCTAGACCCTCTGCCTGCTTGCCTGATCACCCCTAACTGCTCTCCCCTGCCAGCCTAATCTCGCCCCCAAATGCCTCTGCCTGTTTGATCATCCCTAACTGCCCTCCCCTGCCAGCTTGATCTTGCCCCCAACTGCCCTCCTCTGCCAGCTTGAGCTCGCCCAGTCTCTGTTTCTCTTTATTTTTCTCAGCAGTCCTCCAGACCTCCCTGCCTCCCTGTGTCCATCTTCCTCTTCACTGGCTGGGAAGGGGCGGGGCTAGGAGGGGGCCTCTCCACCCTCTGCCGGCCCTCCCTTCTATCCAGGCCTCTTCAGGCCCAGTCTGTTTTGTTTCCTCATTCTGAGAGAGGCTCTGAGAGCGAGCTGGGAGGGAGGAAAAGAAAGGGAGAAAAGCCTGTGAGCTGGTGGGCACTGTGTGTGTCTGTGCATGTGTGCAGTTGTGAGTGAGTGTGAGTGCCAGCCCTGCCTCCCCCATCCCTGACTCCACTGCCACAAGTCTCCACTCACCAGAGCCTGCAGCACATGCAGCCTGTGCATTAGGTTGAGTCTCCAGTCGTTGTGGATGTGATGGACTCAGGGTTTTTATTTATTAAGATAATTCACATAGTATAAGTTACACCTTTTAAAATTGTACAGTTTAATGTTTTTTTAGTAAATCCCACCATTGTGCAGGAATATGTTCATCACCCCCAAAAGAATCACTATGCCCATAAGTAGTTACAGGTCTTTTCTCCTCTACCCATGCCTTGGATGCCACTAATTTACTGCTCTCTGTTTTCTATGAGCTAGCATATACTGAACATCTCATATAAATTTTTCTCTGGGTACTGCTTTAGCTGGATCCCATAATTTTTGCTATATTATTTATTTCATTTTTATTAAGTATTTTGTAGTTTCCCTTATAATTTCTCCTTTGACTCATTAGCTATTTAGCAATGTGTTGTCTTCACATATTTGTGAATTTCCCAAATATCTTTATTTTCCTTTTTAATTTAGTTCTACTGTAGTCAAAGAACACATTTTACATGATTTTAGTACTTTTATATTTATTTAGACTTGTTTTATGACCTAACATATAATCTATACTGCAGAATGTTCCATGAGCACTTGAGGAGAATGTGTATTCTACGGTTGTTCGATGGAATATTCTAGAGATGTGTAATTGTTTGTAGTGTTGTTCAAGTCTTCTCTTTTCTTGTTGGTCTTTTGCCTAGTTATTCTGTCCATTATTGAAGGTCTGGGGTATTGAAGTCTTCAATTGAATTGTTTAGTTCTCCTTTCAATTCAGTCATTTTTTGCTTCATGTATTTGGGTGTTCTGCTGTTAAAGTGTATATATACAAGGGTATCTCAAAAATGTATACATATTTTAATAGCGGAGAACTTGATTGATGTTTCTTTCTTTTCAGATTTAATTCATTACCATTAGAATTAATAATGTCATTCAAGGTGTGTATACATTTTTTGGACACCCTGTATTTATAATTATGTTTTGGGATTTAGTGACCCTTTTACCATTATAAAATGTCCTTATTTGCCTCTAGTAACAATTTTTGTCTTAAAGTCTATTTTTTTCTGATATTAGCATAGCCACTCCAGCTCCCTTTTGTTTCCTAACTGCATGGTAAGTCCTTTTCCATCTTTGAACTTTCAACCTATTTGTGTCTCTGAATCTAAGTTGTGTCTCTTTCAAACAGCATAGATCTGGATCATGTGGGGTTTTTTCTGTTTTGTTTTTTTTAAAATATATTTTTATTTATTTCATAGAGGAGGAGAGAGAATCATTGATCGGTTGCCTCCTGCACGCCCCACACTAGGGATCAAGCCTGCAACCTGGGCATGTGCCCTGACCTGGAATTGAACCCAGGACCCTTCAGTCCACAGGCCGATGCTCTATCCACTAAGCCAAACTGGCTAGGGTGGATCATGTCTTTGTTTTTTTTCTCCTTCAATCCATTCTGCCAATCTCTGCCTTTTCATTTGAGTATTTAATCTATATTTAGTGCAGTTACTAAAAAGGTGAGAATTACGTATTCCTTTTTGCTATTTTGTATTTGTCTTATATATTTTTTGTTCCTTTATCCCTTTATTTCTGCCCTTTTGTATTAGATAAACATATTTACAGTGTACCATTTTAATTCCCCTTTTGTGTTTTTACTAATTTTATTTTGTATTATTTTCTTAGTGTTTGCCCTGGGGATTACAATCAACATCTTAATACAATCTACTTTGAATTAATATCAACTTAATTTCAATTGTATGTAAAAATTTTGCTCTAGTATAGCATTGTTCCTTTTGCCTTCTCTTTGTGCTCTTATTGACATACAGATTACATAATTATATATAGCTAGAGGCCTGATGCATGAAATTTTTCTCAGCCCCGTCTGCCTCGGCCCTCACAACCTTGGTTGCCTAGGCCCTTGTGGCCCCGTGGCCCCACAACACGCCCACTGGTCCTTCAGGAAGGTCCTATTGCCTTCTGGTATAATTGACATATTAGCTCTTGATTATATAGGATAAGTTCGCCAACGCATTATTATAATTGCTATTTTATGCAGTTGTCTTTTGAATTGAATAACAGAAGAAAAGAGTACAAAAATAAATTTTTAACATCTACTGTATTTATCTTTACCAGTATTCTTTATTTCTTATGTGGATTTAGATTACTGTCTTGTTATCCTTTCATTTCTCCCTGAAGGATTCTCTTTAGTATTTCTTGTAGGACATGTTTGCTAGTAACAAATAATCTGTCTTTATTTATCTGGGAACTGTCTTCATTTATCCTTCATTCTTGAAGGATAATTTTGCTAGATTTTCTTGATTACCTTTCTCTGATAAGTCTTTGCTGAAAGCTCTGTGGGTGTGTACTGGGGCATAATTTCAATACTCCGAAAGGCAGTTTAAAACTTTGTCTTAACCTTCAATTGCTGCTTGCACAGGGCCTCAAGGGCAAATAGAAGTGAGAGATTAGAGGCTTTTCAGGTCCTTTCTGAGAATACACACAGTCCTGAAGAGATTACTGGAAATATGCTGGTGTTTTTCAAAGTCCCCTATGGACATTAATTCTTCAGCTTTTCCTTTAAGATTTTAAGCAGCTTCATTTCCCCCAAATATTTCCCCCACCCAAGGAGGCTATGATTTAAGCAATTGCAGCTGATTAATACTTTCTGAAAAGGCTGTTCACAGGGAGTGTGCTCTGAGTTAGGTCAAATATAAAAAAAAGAGCCCTACAAATGCAGTTTCCAGACAGGTCAAAGAGTGACAATTCTCAGGGACTAGGGTATTTTGGGGGAGCTCCAAACTCATTCTGCATTGTCCAGAGGCTGTTAGGGTGTAGTTTTTTAAATACTGTAGTGGTGAGGCTATTTGTTTTCAAAGCTACCCTGCATCTGGAGAATGAGAGAATGAAATAAGGTGAGTTAAAGCACCATAAGTCTTGGTATTCTCACTGAGATTTATCCATTTTTCTTGAATGAACACTTATTGGATTTTTGCAAGCCTTTGCTTAATTTCTAGAGTTCTGAAAGAGTTGATTTTGACAATTATCCTAGTGTTACTACATTTATGTAAAAGCAGGTTTTCAGAGTCTTTCTTCACCATTATGGAAGTCTAGAGCTCAAAGATACCTTTGATTATGTTCAATTTTCACTATATTCAAGTACTGAAAAACTAAATATCTTCAGAGATGCAACTCCATTCTATGCCACTTCAATTCTATTTTCTAAGTTGTATTGCACTGTATTGTTTCTTCAGCCTTGTACTCCCTACCTATTTATCACTTTTCTAAGAAATCTCGTTTGGTAGTTTAAAACAAAACAAGGTTTTCAAATCCTACCGATGGCCTGCTTGTTTTTGGATGAATCCCCAATGTAAAGAAAAAAAAATGTTTCTTACATCTTTAAAGGGTTATAAATGAAACAAAACCCAAACAAACAAGACTGTGTGGCAGAGGCCACATACGACCAGCAAAGAGAGCCTAAAATATTTACTATCTAGCTATTTACAGAAAAAGTTTGCAAACCCTTGAGTTACAGAGAAGGGATGGTGGGGGTTGATGAGAGTTGAATCTATTCACAGTAGTTGCCTTTGTTGTGTTTTTTAATTATTTAATATTTCCTTGAGAGTTCCAAATAATAGCCTCCAAACTGGAAGAGACATTACAGATTGTCCATTCCAAAGTCTGCATTTTCTTGATGAAGAAGCCAATGCTAAAAAGACTTGTTCAATGCCATAGTACTAATTAGCCCGAATTAAAACCTAATGTTTCTGAATATAATTTTCTCCTCTTTCCATTCTATGATACCTACAACTTTTCCTGCCCCTCTTTTCCACAAAAAAGCAGTTTAATGTTAGATAAATAAGTCATTCTCCTTCCCATTCTTGTCCCTCTTCCTCATCATCACTTTTTCTTCTGCCTCAAAGAGAAACTGTATTTTCCAATTTTCTTGGACTTTCTCTGCTGAAGTTCTATGTCTCCATTTTAGCAAAATAGGTCTATTAAATATCCACAGAATTGTCCCTAAACTTTTCTAGTTACCATTAGTTTCTTGCTGATAATATGAATAAAAACAGTGGTTTTCAAATTGTGTTTAATTTGGAGGTTGGTGAGATCCTGCCTCCTCAATGTCTAGTTCAACTAGAACAACTACACTTTTATTTTTTTGATGTATTGGGCATCCAAGCAAATTTCAGATGAATAGAGGATTTAAATAGAGGATTTAGAGAGATTTGAAAATCATTGATTTAGACCAATGGGTGAAGTAAATTCAAGAGGAATCACAAGGTTCTCCAAATATAATTCTGGGGACAATGAAAAACAAAAACAAAAAACAAACAAAAAAATGCCATTTCATTCCCCCATCTCCTAAAGACAATAAACAAGGCTTGGAATAGTATTGGAGTCATGAATCCTAATGGTTAGAAATGGAAGTATCAGGAAATAAGCTGGAAATATGTAGACGGGGTACATTTTCTGGGCTAAGCATTTGTTTAGGCAGTTTTCTCAGAGCCTGAAATAAACTTACATGTATATCCGCAACTGATTTTTGACAAAAGTGCAAAAGGCAGTGAATGGAGCAAAGCTAACCTTTTCAAATATTGGTGCTGGAGCAATTATATATCTAGAGGCAAAAAAATACCCCTAAACTAAAATTCACATTTCATGTAAAAACTTAATTAAAACATAGACTTTAGATGTAAATGTAAAACATTTAGAAAAGAACCAGGAGAAAAATCTTCTGATCTTCTGCTAGGCAAATAATTCTAAGCTTGGCAACAAAAAGTACATCCTAAAAGAAAAAAAATGATACATTAGACCTCATAAAAACTAAAAACTTTGCTATGTCAAAAACTGTGCCATCAGTATGAAAACACAAACTACAGACTGGGAGAAAAATATTAGCAAGACACATATTTAGAATATAAAATAACTGTTAAAACTCAATGATAGGAAAAAATACAATTAGAATATGAGCAATAGACATGAAGAAACATTTCACTGAGGAGGAATTACAGATGTCAAATATGCACATGAAAAGATATTTAATAGCATTCGCCATCAGGGAAATTAAAACCACAATGAGATATCAATACAAACCTACAAAAATGGCTAAAATAAAAATTAGTGAAAACACAAAATACTGGTGAGGATGTGGATAAACTGAATCACATACTTTTATGGTAAGAATTTAAATAGTATAGCCATTCTGGAAAACAATATGGCAGTCCTTACAAACTAAACATGCAATTGCCATACTCTTCAGCAATCGTACCCTTGACTTTATCCAGAGAAATGAAAATGTATATTCATATA